>NC_045560.1:155983421-156594463 GCF_009819795.1 Aythya fuligula
ATACAAGCAACGCTTGTGTTGAAATCATCTCCAGCGAGGATGTAGATAGCACCCTACAAATACGAGCCACGTTAATCCTTCCCACTGGGGTTTTCAGAACTCCCACTTCTAAAGCCATACTAAACTAAAGCACAGAGAAAACTGTGGTTTGGAACAAAGAACGAGCACGGATCCATTACTGGGGAGCTCGTTCCTGCAGAGCCAACTTTCCAAGCTAAACAGGACTACCCAGAGGGGCGAACTTAAAGTGTGCTCACTAAACCACGTCAAAGTGAGTGAAGCTACACAGAAATCCATTTGTTTTAACTCTGACTCTCAGTATCAACACGCAGGTTTAATGTGGTTGAAGCAAGAATGCTGAGAAAACAGTAAGATCTGGAAGGGCAGGGCCGTGTTTTAGGATAGAGGTTATAAAGGGCCCCAGGACAGCCGTGCCAAAGCAGTATCATTTCTCCATATGGTTATTTGGCCAGATGTAGTCACTCACTGCACTTCCTCCTTGGAGCATAAATTTCTTCTGTAAGGCTGGGGGGTCCTCTACCTAAAAAATAGCAGCAGGATCTCCAGGATACAAATAATGCTGTGTTAAAAGGGAAAAGGGGCAATTTCTGGAGTTGCCTGGCTTCTGTGTGCAACTGTTTCTGACTGCGAGGCACCACCACATTTTTCTCCATTGACTTGTCACTCAGAAACAGATCAAATCACCAGCCAGGCGAGCTCCCCCGCCTCTGCAGGTTGGGCTGTAAAAAAAGGCTGCTTATGTCAGAGCCTTGCAGTGTTTTGGGCTTGGGCGAATTGCTGTGTCACCATTTCGCCGGGGCTCTGTGTTTTGAAATAGGCTCTGCAGCTGCCGCTGCTTCTCTTGTTTGATTTGGAGCGAAGCAGTGGAGAGTCATCGTGGGCCATTTTGAATGTTCTTCCTTTGTGGCAGCTTGCCGAGATGAATCACAGGCAAGTTACGTGCCCTGTCCAAAGGAGTGTGAATGATAGGGAAGGCTCTGGGATTATACTGGTGATTGTCTCCCCGAGCAGCCCACCGAATCGTGCATTTCACAGGGCTGGAGGCTGGGGTGGCCTCCTGGTCCTTTGGGTCCTACTTAAAGAGGGATGAGCTCTTCTGTTCTGCTCCACCAGCTGGTAGCAAAACCTGTTAGGTTTGCCTGACCTGTCAAATTGTTAGGGTTCAAATGGATTAGGAAAGGAACATCACAAAATGTTCCCAGCATATGGGTGCCTCGTGGCCTTGCAGCAGGCTATGTGTCACGGGGAGAGGTATGTGCAATCGGGGGGGAGAAAGGAGATAATGGAAATATTTGCTCCCTTGTTGCATTCGAAGACATGAAAGTCTCTATGCCTAAGGGAGACCAAGGAGGAATTAAGCATCGGGGGTTACCAGCTGGTTCCCAGAGTGTTGTGCACAGTCTCGGGGAGCTTGGGCTGACCAGGGAAATGCGGGATCTATTTTGTGAGAAGAACATATTGATCACTTGGGAAGATGTGGGATTTGTTGGTATCCACAGGGGGGCATTGGAAGGGGATGCCCATTACTGTTCTCAGCTACACGCTGTTTTCATCATGTTGAGTTGTTCCCATGTTTCAGGGTTTCTGCTAGGAGGAAGGAAACCTTTCCTCCTTGATGCAGAACTTGGCTTTGGGTTTGATTTATTTTGGGGGCTCTTTTCTCTCCCTTCCCTGTTACCGCCGGACAAGCCCAAGTAAAAATAGCCAGTTGTGGGGAAGGGCAAGCAGTCCACTTGTGCTTTTAGAAGGAGGCAGAAGTGTTCTGAATGGCCTAGACCCCCAAAATTTATCCCAGAGTCAGACCTAACGTCAGAAAGGAACTGGGCTGGGTCCTTCCTTCTCTGTAATGCAGAGGGTGACATCATTTGGTCCCTTCCAACTTGGGATATTCTATGATTCTATGATTCTATGATCATTTGACAGGGACCCATGACCCTGGCAAGATACTTGCTGTCTCCTCCCTTTTTGTTATGGCACATCGTCCTTGGAGGCTTTTAGTCCTTTGTATTTCAAGTGTCTCCTTGACTGAGAACTGCTTGGGATGCTCTGTTGTGTTTTGTGTGGCACGTGGAGGGTGGTGGTGGAGCTAAACTTTGAACAGGGCTTCTTGGGGCTCTTTCAGACATACATAGTGCCTGGGGAAAATGCACAAAGAGACTCAGATGGTCTGGTCTGGAGATGCACTCCATAGCAAGTGGTTCACAGGATTGATTTGTGGTGACTTATTTCCACCAGAACCTTTCCTTTTCCTTCTGTAGTGACTTGGTAACCCAAAGGAAATTCCCAGTGAAGGAGCACTGCGTGTCTGAGAATGGAAGGGATAAGTCATAGCTTTATTTTCCCCTGATTTACTAGCAATCCCAGAAGTTGACAAATAAAACAGCTTCAGACAGGAAACTGCTAGAGTGTAATGCAGGGTGTGTAGGTTTTCCCTGGAGCTGAGGGGTTCCCACACATGCTGTGTGTGATACCCAGAGCATTTCCATGTCCTGGGTCCTGTTGTGCACCCAGGAGAGATACTAACTGCTCTTCATCTGGAGGTCTGGGCTTAGACCACTTATCCTAGGGGTGGATGAGAGCCTCAGAGCCTTAAAACAGCTCTAGCCAGGTATGTTTAGGACACTGACTACAGCCTGGCAGGCGAGGCAGGACACAGTGCTTCCCCATGTATCTGCAAGACATAAGGAGTCATATAGATGAAATCAGGGCCAGAGGGAGTTAAAGAGGAAGGACTTCTAATGGGAAGGGTTATCCCAGGACTAGGCCAGGGTCACCTATGCAACAGTATCCCATGGCAAGAACAGGGGAACCTTTCTTGTAAAGATGCTAGCACCCCCCAAAGACAAGCAGTGTCTGTCACAGGGCTGCATCCTTTCCACATGCTTAGCTAGAGGGGCTGCTGTAAAACCACCACAGCTGCCCCTGTGCAGCATCCAAAGACAATTACCACCTTGACCTTGACATATGCCTGGCTGCTGCTGCTTTTGGGAGCTTTTGGGGCAGTTTGATACCCAAAATAGCTGAGAGCGTGGGGCCAAATGTTGGTTGTGTTATGTGCTGAGGTGGGTGAAGGGAAGCGGGGTGTCCCCGTCCCTCACCTCGCAAATGGAAGGGAGCAGGGGGTGCTCGGAGCAACCTTTGGGCTCCCCCATTGCTGAGTCAGCTCCCTTGCTGAGGGAAGGGGACAACAAAGTGGCTGTCCCCTTGCCCATGGCTGTTGTGACCTTGCTGTGGCTCCACGCCTGACCATGGGTGGGGGGAGAGGTTTGGGGCTGAGCCTTGACACTGAAGAGGTCAGAGCCCTGACACCTAAGGAGCATGTCTCTGAGGGGACAGGGTCTGAGCCCTGCCACCATGTGGTGACCATGTTTGAGCCCTGCCACCGAGAGACCGGCGTTCCTGTCACCGAGGGTCCCCCCACCGCCGTCAGCATGGCGGCCCTCGGCCTTTCCCGCAGCGCCATCTTGCGACCATGGCGGGAAGCGGCTCTCCGCTCTCTCTCCCATCTTCTCCCTCTCTCCTTTCTCCCCTCAGCCTCCCCCATGGCTTTGGGGCTGGGAACCCTGCTGCCTTCCTTTCATGAGTCCCTGTGGCAAGGTCCAGAAATCAGATCCCAGCTCGCAGTGCCCGGGGACGTGAGCACGGCCATGCCCGCCTCAGGCTGAGGTGTCTGGGGGCAGATCCCCCTCTCTGAACCAAGGCTCGGCAGCACCATTAAAACTGCACCAGAAAAATGGTGTGGGATGGGTTCTTGCCGAGTACATGGGCAAGAGCTGAGATGATTTAGGAAGGAGAACGATTCAGCCCGTGGTGCTGGCTCTGTGGAGTCCAACTGGAGGCTTGTTAAGGGGTGCCACCACCATAGCTATGGGGGACGGATCCTGGGGTTGCCCAGCTCTGGATATGGGGTCTGGGGTGGGAGTTTAGGGTGAAATATGTTGTGTGTGGGTTGTGTTGGCAGAGCCAGCTTCTCCGGCAAATGGCAGAGAGCCCCCCTTCAGCAAATGCTAAAGAGCCCTGAGGAGAGGTGCACAGCCTTCTGCCTCCATTCTCCTTCCAGGTAGGGGCTAACATTTATTTTCCCTTGCCTGGTGCTGTGTTAAAGATGCTTTTTCACAAGCTCTGATGTGATATTTTTTCTTCACCAGCAGCTAAAAGCAGCACAGGGGACCAACTGCAGCCATCTCTTAGAAAATGCCTGAACTCCTTGCATCAGCATGGGCTGATATCTCTGAAATGCCAGGGAAGCCCACCAGTGGAATAAGCAGATGTCCATCAGTCTGTAACCCTGTGTGTTACCAGTCTGTAACCCTAGGGTCTCCGGGGTGGTAAGACAAGAGGGGTCTCAGACACTTCTTGCACTGTGTGTCCAGAGGAGAGGCCACAAGGATGCTGAAAGACCAGCCCAGGTCAGCTAAGTGGCATGGTGACTGCTAAAGCAGTGGTGGCAAGTCACAGCTCAAGGCACGAGGCACCTGGGGTGGGATTTGGACCAGTCTGGTGGCTGGATGGGAAAGTCTCTGCTTTCAGTCCCAGAAGGAGGGCACGGAGCTGTGCTGTTGGGTCTCTGCTCCCTTCCTGGCTCCAGGCTGGCTGGGCTGTTTTGAGAAGTGTGCTATAAATCAAGCGATGGTGCCAAGGGTAGTCCTAGCTGGCAGCTTTAATAAATGAATCCTTAGGAATCTGTGTGTGCTGTGCCCTGGGGCTTGGCTGCCCTACTCTAAATTAGTGTGTGGAGCAAACATCCATCCATCCTGGGGGCACCGGTGACTGACCCCTCACCCTCAGAGCTTTGGGGACAGGTGGTCTCAGAAGAGGTGTACAAAAAGCTGTTGGTGGTGGACAAGAATCCTTCCTGCCCTTGGCTGTGTTTGGTCCTTTGCCACCTTTGGGCTGGAGCTCAGGGATGGAAGAACCCACCAGAATCACAGAATCACAGAATTGTCTAGGTTGGAAGAGACCTCAAGATCATCAAGTCCAACTTCTGATCTAACACCAAGGGTTTCTGTGGGGTCCAAGACATGAAGGCATGCATGAGATCACCCTCAAAGCTCCTCAGGCTCTTTCAATGAGGGAAACTGAGCCCAAAGTATGTCAGAAAAGGGAATGACTGGCATTCTGAAGATGAAGGAGGTTACTGCAGTTACCTAGTCTGGCCTTCGTCTGAATGGGGCCAGAGATTTCACCTCCTCCCCATAGCTGGTGTGCCCTTGAGAAGGGCACCCAGGCTTGTCTTATTGTGATAGACTCCACAAAGTCCCTTAGAAATCACTTTCAGTGGGTGATTCCTCTCAAATGTAGTACGTTCCCTGTGTCTTTGCCTATCTGGATGCACTTCTGTGATCATTCTCATCAGAAACTTTTCTCTTTCTTACACATTTGCCAAAGTCCTTAATCAGGGTGGCTGGTGGAAAGGGATAAATACAAAACACGTTTGATGGTGAGCAAAAAATAGCAGCCTTACGTAGCGGTGTGTACTTAAATGCACTGTAGAGATGCAACCCTGTAGCAGAGATTTGACATGAAAACCACAAAATACAGGACTTTGGCAGCAGACTTGAAGGAGAAATTCATGATCTAATATAGGAGGGGGTCGTTTTTCTCCATCCTCCCAGCAAAACAGGATTTCTGTGTTAATTTTCTGGCTAGCTGGATCCTCGGGATCTCAGTGGGGACTTCGGACTGTGTTCAGCAGAGGGCAGTGCTTGGTTTGGTCACTACTTGGCTGGCAGCGTCAGCCCTCTTCAACCACTGCCACAGTCTGGGAGCCTTTCTCTGTGCCTGTGCTGTGAGCTTTTGCTGTTTGTTGAAATCCTTTTGCTGCAGGGTATCCAAAAAAGCTGTAGAAAGCAGTGATGGGAGCAGATCCTCCCTGCCTTGCAGCAGTGCAATGCAGCAGAGATGGCTGAGGGTCAGTGAAGTCTTTTGGGGGAATTTAGCCAACCTCCCTCTTCCCACCCTGTGGCATTTTACAGAGCTAAAAAGGATTTCCAAGGAAAAAAAAAATATTCCTTGACCTGGTTTAAATCTACTGATTTACTAATGCTTTTCTAGGAGTTTGGCATTTTGTTATCCCCGAGTGTTTAATTGAAATAAAAAAAATCCTTAAACCTGCTGGTTGTGTTTATAAAATTTCCCTAAACAGTGTGTGTAACCAGTACTGCTCATGTGAGCGAAGAATACCATGCGGCATCTCATCGTCCGGGCATCCTATTCCCGTGGGAAGGGAAGAGATACGAGAAAATGGAAAAATTCCTGCAAAACAAGGATACCAGCCACCTGGACTGAGCAAGTGAGTTGTAGGTGGCCTTGGGAAAGTTCCTTAAGCATAATAAAATTGGTGTGGGACTGCTCTGAGCTGCTCCAGAAAGCCTGGGAAGGGAAAGCTGGGGGACAGCTCCTGTGACAGTCCCTCGGTGGCTGCTGGCATGTCAAGTGATAGCTTTAGGATAGATTTAGGATCTCACCTCTGTGTGGCAAGGGCTGGATTCTGGTTCACCGACTGACACTGGACACACTGGCGTGAGTAAGGCTTGAGAAGAAATGGTAGAATGGCTGTAACGCTGCTAATAAGGCAGACAAAAGCTCGTGGGGATCTGGGCAGACTGGGAGGAATGAGTGGAGAGGTTCAACATTTGTCCTGCCCAGTGCTGAGTCCTCTGTTCCTGGCAGCAGAGATGAGCCACTTCCTAGGCTGAAGCCTAAAAGCCTAAAAAGAAGCAATAGAATATTTATGGCTGTGTCCTGACAGCTTTTTCTATTCTCCAGGCTGTTTCCTGTGATTTTACGCTCCACTAGGTGGTCAAAGAGGCTCCTCTGGAGAGCTATTAAAGCGTATTTAATCCATAGAGGTGTTTTGCTGATTGCGGAGGAAAACTACCCTGCCATGAATGGGAAGCAAATTGTGTCCTCGAGGAGGGTGGAGAGAGCATAAAGAGATCTCCTGCCCCTTTGGGCTTGCATTAACCTCGCATTAATCAGGGTTTCTCAAGGTGCCGGGGTCCTCAGGTGTTCAGCCAGTTGTTCAGCTCTCTCAGACCCCAGGACAGGGGACCAGGAATATTTTTTCTTGTGAAGGCACCAACAGCTGGAGCAGGTGGGAAAGACTTCCAGGAACAGCCCAGGACAGACCACAAACCCCCGAAATCCTGCCTGGCCGCCAATGGATTCTGGACCTGGCTTTGGGTGATGTCTGATTTACATCACACAGCAGGAATTTGCTGGTGTATTTAACAGCCCACAGGCTCCTGCTGCCTGACACAGAGAGGATTTCCCTTCCTGCAGCTGTCTCATCCAGGATCCTTGCCCTGTTTCTCCATCACCCCGTTATAACTACACACACACACACACAGAGGATTCATTGCCACCCGTGCTTGCTTTGCACACCTACACCTCTGTGCAGCTCTCCTGCCCTGCTTTGTGTGGCTCTCCCTTTCTCCTCTTATTCAGCATTGCTATAAGTGACCCTACAAGATACTCTCGGCAGAACCAATCGATTTTTCTTGCCCCCAGGAGCTTGCAGGACAAACAGCTGCTCTATCGATCACCAACACTAGGCTGCAAGTCTGACCGTGGAAGTATGCCTCATAGGAAGAGACAGGGCCATTTAATATATTTTTTTCTGGAATGTGGGAATGCATGGCTGTTTACAAATACCTCTGCTGGGACAAAGGAAAAAAAAAAATCTGGCATTGTGGGGTGTAGTAATCTGTTAGACAAAGACAAAGCAAAGAGCCATGGTTGGAATGTGATGCTGCAGAGAACGTGCTTTATCTTTTGTAAACCTCAGGGAAACATCGGAGCAAAACTGGAGGATTGTCTAAAAAAGGGCTTAAAACCCCCTAAAGAAACCCTAAAAAGGGCTTCCAGTTTAAAAGGGATGATTGCATGAAGCTTTCTCATCTCTGGTAGGCATGCGGTAACCTTAAGAAGAACTCCTGCAGGCCTCCAAGTCCTGCCAACTGTGGGAGGCAGCAGGGTTTTTGTGCCTAATTTTGCTGTTGCAGGGATTTATATATCCTACAGCACTTGCTGAAACCTCTGCAGGCAAGGTATGGTGTTCGCAGTGGCAGAACTGTTAGGATTGTATAGATAAGTCACCCAATAATTCGCTTTAATTATGACAATACTGATTTGTTTGCTTTACGCAGTGTTTGTCAGAGGATGAAGCATGGTTGCCAAAATTATCGTGCAGACTAGTCTGTGTATAATAGCAGGCCAAGAGGTTAGAAGAGGAAGGGTTTCCGGGTTGGGTAGGAGGCACAAAGTAAAGCTACCAGATAAACAAACCATAACTTCTGTCAAGAGCCTATCAACAGATTCCCACCACATGGGCTGCGAATGGGCAGCCGAATAGCTTGAGCACCGCCGTGTTTTCCAAGTGGTGCTGGCAGGACGGCATTTCCAACTCTAAATAATATCAATCAAGAGAGGCCTGCCCTTGGGAGCTGGGATTTGGGCAGTCTCCGAGCTCTCCAAAACGTCAAGGGGCTGGGTACGGAGCTTTGGTGTAAGCTGCTGTCTAAGGAGCCTCATGAATGAATTTATAGGGGTCCTTCGCTGGCTGGAGAGGTGCTGCCTGTGAGATCAAAGGAAGGATGAGCCAACTTCTGGGCTCCGACCCAAGGCTTTTGTGCCATGCCCTGCTCTGATATGGGCTTCCCCTGGGCAAATCGTTTGGGGGAATCTGTATAACCGACTTGCAGCAATCTTTTCTTCCCCCGTGGAGATGAACAACCATTTCTAGGCCTGTTTTAGACATCTGCATTTGGAGGAGATGGAAGTAAACCCACTCGGAGTAAAATCTTGGGTAGTATTTTGAGGCCAGGTGCTTTAACCATGTAAAGGAAATTTTGTTTGGTTGCTTTAAGGTCACGTCAAGAAAGTCCTGTTAGGGTTTGCTGAGATACCAAGGAGAATACTAAAGGTCTGCTGCAGGGGAGAGAGGAGAGGAATTATCAAAAATGCCTCTTGTGGGGGGCTGGAGCTTAGAGCAGTGCTTGCTCTTTGGCTCTTCCCACTGAAAAGAGCAAAGGTGACATGGCTGGAGAAGGAGATATGTTCGGATCAGAGCTCTTGACTGACCTTTTGACAAAATAAAACCTATTCTGGCAGATCTGCCCATTCATGGAGCATTGTACATCTCTACATGGCTGTCAGCTGGTGTTTGTGTATACATCCCTTCACGATCCATAAAGAAACCAAACTCTGGATCACATCTGTCCATCAAGGCATAGCACTGCAGTCGATTCTGATCTCTACCCACATTTATCTACAATAAGCTTCAAGTGAGCTCTTCAGAAAGCTCTCTGAAGCGACTCCTTTTCTTCCTTACAAGAGGCTTACACGCTGTCACACACCTACTTGATCACATCTTGTAGTCAAGAGCACAACACTCAAAGAAAATCAGCAATCCATGCCCCATTCAGCCCTATTACCACAGGTGTAAGTCAGGTGCTGAGGTGGTTTTACCCAGCTGGGCATCTGAGAACTACCACATCTCTCACTCCCCATCCTCAAAGGGAAAGGAGGAGAAAAGAAAAGAAAATGGGAAGGGCTCAAGGGTTGAGATAAGGACAGGGAGATCGCTCAACAATTACCGTCACAGGCAAAACAGACTCAGCGTAGGGAGATTAATGAGATTTATTGCCTATGACTAGCAGACTAGAGCAGTGAGAAACTCAGAACAAACTAAAAACACCTTTCCCCTTCATCCACCCTCTTCCACCTCCTCCCCTCAAGCAGTGCAGGGGAATGGGGGCTGCGGTCAGTCCCTGACGCTTTGTCTCCACCGCTCCTTCACGGTGTGGGCTGCCCACAGGCAGCAGCTCTTCAGGAACTGCTCCCACATGGCTCCGTCCCACGGAGTCCATCCCCCAGGAGCAAACTGCTCCAGCACGGGTCCCCCACAGGCTGCAGCTCCGGCCCGGGGCCTGCTCCTGTGAGGGCTCTCCATGGGCCGCAGCCTCCTCCAGGCCACATCCACCTGCTCCACCGGGGGCTCCTCCACCCATGGGCGGGCTGCAGCGTGGAGATCTGCACCCATGGGCTGCAGGGGGACAGCCTGCTCCACCAGGGGCCTCTCCACAGGCCACAGGGGAACATTACCCCATTGTTATATTTCTCCTTGAGGTCCTAGACATGTTCCATTTTTTGTTAGGCTCTCGCCAAGGTGGCCTTACATCGTCAAGACAACGAGGAAAGCAGACCCGTAAGGGCTGCCAGTGGTTTAATTTCCCACTGTTAATAGAATTTAATCTAAACATCAATGGCAAATGTTTACCTTTGCTTTTCTGCGGCCTGGTGTTGAAAGGTGACGGCCAGCACTCTGCCCTTCCTAATAAGAAGAAGTGGGTTTAATAGGGGACTGGAGCCGGGAGAGGGCTACTTACTGTCTGGTTGTGGTGGTAGAAGCTCCTTTCTGTGAGTTTTCGCTGAGACTGCCATCAGGTGAAGGTTTCTCCTCCACATAAACTTGGCTTTATTTAATCTGAGATGCTCTTTTCTGATGCATGGGGAGCTGGAAAGGGCAGCCCCGCGTTGAGCAGTTAGCTCTACATATGGCTGTGACAGAGAAGTGAAATCACTTGCGATAGAAATCAAAGCTGTACCTAAATTAATCTGAGCTCTAATGCTACAGTCAAACAGCCTGAAGAAGGATAGTTTCGTGAATTAAGGCCTTGATATGGTGCCAGCGTTGGCAGATTGCAAAAACGCTTAGGAAATTTCGTGTCTCTGCCAGTGAAGTTTGGGTGCTTTTTGTAGCATCTGCTGGGTGTAGAGAAAGGATGGAGGCAGACCTGAGCCAAGCCAGTTTTTCACCCAGGGTAAAGGACTTTGCTGGTCCAATGTCCTTGTCTCAGCTTGGTATTGAATTGTTGTGTTTGTGACTATACGGAAGGCCAGCAGAGGAAAACAAGAACCTGCACACCTTAAAGAGCAGCTGAATTGAGGCTACATGTCCTGTGGTGGATCAGAGAGATGGGGAGGGAATATTGCAGGGGATATCCTCCCTTGTTTCCCCATCAGATCCCAGTAGACGAACAGTACCCCCTGCTGAGGTACTATGGTGACATATCCACTCGTTTCCCATGTTCTTGGACCTGCTGCAATATCCCACTCTGCCTGTGCCTGGGATGCCCCATGGGGCATGAGGTATGCCGTGATGTGGTTTTCCAGGTGGCACCATCCAGCAGCAGTGTCACCCAGCCCTTCCCTTAGCAATCCTCCTCATCACTTAACCAGTATACAAGACGGATGCTGCTACTAGCCCACCCATATCACACCAGGTCCCTGTCTGCACCCCCTGCACCCCTTTTCCATGGATGTGGGGGACAAAAACCTTCTTCATCTCTCCCAGCAAACAGGAGCCCTTCCTTTCCTTTACCCCAAGAACACAACAGCTCAGACGGCTGTGGGGAGATCACTCTTGTCCCTTTGCTGGGCCTCACCTTGGGAAGAGGGTACAGTGCTCCGCTTTTAGGCTTTTTCTTCCTTAAATGGGAGTCTTCCAGCTCTGATCCAAGCACTGGAATCCTCCCCAGAGCTCCTGTTTCAGGACTAGCGATGCCCTGATGGGGAAAAGCAAGCCAAGCCCTCCCTTGTTTTCCTGTGTCATCCTATGCTGAATATCAGTTCCCTGCGTTCCCTGGCCGCCTTCCCCTCCATTATCTTCCTCGTCCTTGTTCTCACCAGCCCTCCCCTCTACCAAGCTCCACTTGAACAGGAGGGAAGAAATCACCTTCAAGTACCACTGTGCTGGTTCCCCTTTGCAGTTATCAAGGAGGTTTTGGTGCTAGGGCTAGCTCAGAGCCCAGGGGGAAGGCGATCTGGCATACAACCCCACGTGTCAAGGCAGGGGCTCCTTTCCTTGCACAAAATTGCAGATTTTCATCATTTCCAGGCCCAGCTGTGTTTGCACGGTGACCTAGGGCTGGCTATTCTGCCTCTCTACAGACATCAGTGACTCAGGCAGGCGAGCTCACTGTTAACAGAGATGTCTTGTCCCAGGAATGGCTGAAATCCCCCCCAAAACATGAGATTTTGCACAGTATTTTTTTTCTAGCCTTGGGGCAGCTGGTAGAAGAGGATATTTCTAATTCACTTCATAGGATTTGAGATGTGCAAGAGAGCTGCGGTACATCAAAGGGGAATGAACGATGTAATTCCCCTGAAAGGCTGGAGCTTTTTACAGGGCTCTTTATTGCTGTTAAGCTCTTTAGGGAACACTGTATTCTGTCTGCCACGGACTTGGCGGTGATAGCATGCTATGCAATGCCATCCAACCCTATTAATATTTCAGCCTTTGGCTAATGACTCAGATTCTCAAAGGCTGTTAAGTGCCCGATTTTGTTCGAAATCGTCGGGCATTCAGCATCTAAATCTTCAAGTACTCAACGTAAAATCTCGCCCTGCAAATGTCGTCTTGTAGGTGCTCTGCTTTCACAGCCTCTGAGTGTATTTAATGGTGCGTGGCGTTACTCACGGTGCCTGTGGAGGCTTTCCTGGTGTATCTTGTGCAGCTTCTGATGTGCTGCCCTCGTCAGAGGAAGGGCAGGTTGGGGCAGGAACAGGGCTGTTGCAATCCCTGTCGGTGATCGCAGAATCCCACAGTGGTTGAGGTGGGAAGGGACCTCTGGGGCCATCTGGTCCAGCCCCTGCTCAAGCAGGGCCACTTCCAGCAGGGTGCCCAGGACCACGTCCTGGTGGCTTTTTGATCTCCAGGGAGGAGACCTCACAACCTCTCTGAGCAACCTGATCACGGGGAGGCAACCCAAGATGAGGCCTGAGCAGAGGGATGGAGAAGATAAGGGGTAAGAGACTTGCCCCGAGCCTAGAGAAATTTGGAAGAGAACTGAGAGAGGCTTCAGCAGCAATGAGAACTGACAATTGGAATGGGTCCAGCAAACCTGTGCTATTGGAAGCTTGTTTCCTATGATAGCCAAATTTTTCATCCTGATTTTCTACATTGCACCCTGAGCAGAAAATTCTGACTCTAAATAGGACAGAAGTTTGGCAAGTGCTGCACCCTGAGGAGAAATGACACGTGTAAACAATATGGATTAAACGGAGAGCACAAAGAGTCACTAATAAAATAGGCTAGCTTGTGAATGATTTAGCAGCTTGCCAGTTTTTGGAGACTGTGTTCTTGATAAAGGACCTGATCCTGCTTTGGAGCTGGGAGAAAACGGAAGAAGGACCATTGAAAGCTCTAGATAACGCAACAGGCTTTACCAAGTAAAGAGAATTATTCAGTGTCAGATGGGTCTTCTGGGGGGTGAATAATACACTGAAAGTAAAGGGAATTCAGCCTACTGCAAGTTAAGTTTACAGCAGAGAGATTCAGCTGAGACACTATTTAGGAACTCAAACATCTAAGCAAATAATCTCGGAGGTTTTATACTGGCCACAAAGAAACAACGGCACTGAGAAAGATGTTAAAGCATTTCTGTATATGGCAAAAACCCCGCTGATAGCAGAAGAAAGGGAGGTGTGAAATTGTAGCTTGTTGGAACAAAGAACCTAAAATAAGCTATGCACCGAGCCTGCACTTTTGCTCCGGTTTCTCTGAAATAGTCTTGGCAAAAGGCAGTAGTGTTAACAACTCTGTATATATGAGGCAGATTTTCATTACAAACAAGTTAGCTGTAATGAGAACGCGGTCTGAGAGCACGTTGTGGGTGGGTGGGCATGGGTTTTGGGGGTCTGCATGGCAGTACAGAACTTTGGGGCATATTTTCTCAAAATGAGGGGCTGGTGGAAATGCGAAGTGCCTAGCATGGCCAAGAAGCAAGAGCCTAATCCGTGTGTGCTGAAGCATCATTTGTCGGAGACCTGCCAAGAAGGTGACCTTGGCTGTTAGGTGCCTCATCAAAGTCAGTAGTTTGCAGATGAATGAAGAAATAGATGAGGCAAAATGAAAGCAGAGTACCATGGGAATACTCACCACGGCCATGTCTAGAATGGGAAGCAACAGCCAGAACAACAGTCTTACATCCCGTGGGATGTACCACTATGTTGGTGGCTGTCATCCCAACCTCTAGGAAGGAAAAAATCCTCTTCAGGTCCCTCAGAAGCTGAGTGAGCAATGCCCATTTGTAGATTGTAGATATATAATCTTATTTCAGGCACAGGACTCAGCTGTCCAAGCAGACGTGTCTGTGCCTGGGAGTGCTCTGGGATATGTGAGGATCATAGAGTCATTAAGGTTGGAAAAGCCCTCCAAGATCATCTGGTCCAACCATCCTCCTACCACCAATGTCACCCACTAAACCATGTCCCCAAGCACCACGTCCAACCTTTCCTTGCACACCCCTAGGGGTGGTGACTCCACCACCTCCCTGGGCAACCCGTCCCAGTGCCTGACTGATTGGTTGAGGAACCAGGGTGAGGGGAACATGCATGTAGCTTCAGAACACAGTTTGAAGAATCATTTGGGTTGTGTTTCTGTGAAATGGAGGTGGATGCCCCATGGGTGGACCTGGGGGAAGCAGAGTTTTCAAGGATGGCCAGCTTGGACCAACCCTAGAGCCTGCTGTCCTAAATGGCAACACCATTGTGTGCCAGGAAAAGCCTTTTGGTAGACTTGATGACTTCAGGGTAGCCTTCCAGATGGAGGGTGAGTAGCCATAAGAGCAAGGAGAAATGGAGCAGCAACAAATGTTATTGCCATTTGCACTGCAGGTTTTGCTCTTTTCCTAGGATAATTTTAGTATTGGCATTGTTTAATTGGTAAAGTCCAAATGAGGACACTTACCCACTATTCTGGACAGAATTTCCTGGCATCCATATCCTCACATACCTTTCAAATATGGCTCCTAAATCATCATAGGGGCTTTATGCTGGGGTGAGTTTTGACCTGGATGCTTGAGATGGAATCTTTTTCTGTCCCTGGAAGCATCAGCATTTAAATGACTGAGTGGATGAACCGATAGAGGGAATTAGGACTGCGAGCCCTGGTTTCACAATGTGCCAGGAAGAAAACTCAGACACGGATAGTATAGCATCACAGTCTGGTTCTGCTTTTCATCTTGGCTGTTCTTCAGGGAGAGAGAGCTGAACAGCAGAGTTTGCTGGAAAGCACATTCATTTTCACAGCTTTTTTTGTATGCTCATCTGCAATTTAGGGGATTTAGGGATCCAAATAAAGGTGGAACATATCCTTAACCTCTCTCCAAGCACAGAAAATGTGCATGAAAACATACACACCCACATATATTTTTTTTTTCTTAAAGCTTAAATAGTGAGAGGAGACATTACTGCTTGACTTCACAATTTCTCCCCGAGAAAGTTCAGACTTTTTTCAGAAACAACTGAGTAGTTACTGGGAATAGGTGGGTTAGAGTGATTCTGCCCCACTCCATTGGCATCTAAAATCTTTGAATAGCTCTGGAAACATCACTTTTATCCTTTACCCTTAAGCACATGCCTAAGGCCTGAAAGCTTTCATAGAAAACAGAGGGATTTACTGCTTTCTAAGTCATAATAGGACTCGTAGTCATCATTACAATGTCAAACAGGAAAAGAAAACCACAGTAAGGAATTCGTTGCTAGCAAAATGTCTGTATTAAAATACAAAGAAAACATTCCTGTTGGGAACAGTAATTAATAATCTCTCTTTTGTATTGGTACTAACCACACTGCAAGTTCTATTTTCCAAACAGACCACAATGTTTCTGAGGAATAAATTCCACCACTGTCAATCTGAACCTCACCCTAAAAAAAGATGTCAGGCAATGGTACAATGCACCCTAGCAATGTTCCAGCATCATTACGCCGGCTTCCTGCAGCAAGTCCCCTTGGAAGTAGGTTAGATCTGGACACTGCTTGGTGACGGCAAACTCACAGGGCTTCCTATTGTGTTGGAGAACGCGATGATTGCGTTGGAGCCCTTGGAGTTCTTGTTTGTGCCCAGAATGTCCATGTTGGCTTGCTGTGGCTCGGTTTTCCTGAAAATGTTTTTCATGGTTGACTGGAAGTTGTTGGTGACAAAGCAGTAGACAATAGGGTCCATGCAGCTGTTGAGGCTACTCAGAGTCACCGTCACGTGGTAGACGAGGAGGCTGACATTATTGGACATGTTGGATTTGATGGCGATGGCTACCTGTCCCACGTGGAAAGGAGTGAAGCAGATCATGAAGATGATGAGGACGGTGATAAGGAGTTGCACAGCCCTCATTCTCCTCTCCCGGCTCTGGTGCATGAGGCTGGGCTTGGAGAGAGCGCACATAATCCTGGCGGTGAAGAAGATGATGATGATGAGGGGGAAGAAGTACTCACAGACCATCAGGACCAGGATCTTGGAGAGGCAGCACTGGGCAAACTGTATTGCCATGATGAGGATGGAGAAAGTCACTACGGTAGCAAAGATCCAGATGAAGACGCAGATCCCCTTGGCACAGGTGGGGTTCCTCCATTTACGTGAGGCCTCCACCTGTACAATCGCCAGGTAGCGGTCAACGCAGATGCACGTCAAGAAGAGGATGCTGCAGTACATGTTGACATAGTAGCCAAAGATATGAACCAAGGAACAATACAGGCAGTCCCCTGCGCAGTAGAACATGATGAGCCGGATAGGCAAGGAGAAGCCCACCAAGAGATCAGTAACAATCAAGTTGATGGTGTAAATAACAGAGGTGGTTTTTGTCTTGGTACGGAAGCAGAACACGTACAGCGCCAAGCTGTTCAGCACGACACCCACCAGGAAAATGATGGCATTGACTGCCATCAGGGCGATCGATAGGCTGTAAAATTCTCTGTACAGCTCTTTGTCAGGGTGGATGAACACGGAGAACAAGTAGAGGCTGGAGTTGGGTCGCTGGGTGGCATTGATATGGTCAAGAGCTGGCAGCTGGGTGGAGGAGGTCGGCATGGTCATTGCCTTCTCAGCAAGCTGGAACAAAAGAAGCAGAGGGTTATTGACGGATATATCACAGCTTAAGGCTCAGAATCTTGTCCCGAGAACATTTTAACCAATGTATTTGCATATCCTCAGTAATTATAGGTATTGCTGTACTCTCTAGGCAGCTTATCAGTCAATACACTAAGTGGCAGGTTGGTACTTGCTAGGAAAATACCTGCTTTTATATCTGCTGTCTTCCAGCGGTTCCAGCTGGGTGTTTTGGGGAAGACGTGCGATCCCCACTTCAAAGGTGTTTTGGGGAATCCCAAAACAATACGATGCCAACTTCAAGTTGCTCTTCCCTTGCTCTGTTCAAAATTGGTTTTAAGACCCTAGCAAGAACAAAGAAGTGAACTACACCAAGGAGGACAGAGAGGAGAAGGGAAATTAAGGGATTTGGGTCATGCTCGGCCAAACACATGGCCAATGGCCCAGAGAAGTGGATGGGGTTGCTGGGGGTAAGCAGGGTGCATTGACGCATAGTCCATTTGCTGCTGTGGGAGGGAGGCTCAGACCAGTATGAGGGTCCTACCAAGTCTTACTTCTAGAATAAGGCACTCATTTTTTGAGTTCTTTCTCCATGGGAGCAGTTTCTTCCTAACTGGGGCCTCTCTCTGAACCTCCCATGGGAGCAGGATAGTGCTGGCAGGCAGAAGACATTTTACCAACCTATTAGCACGACCACAGCCCCACCGTCTGACTCCTAAAACATCCCATTCCTTCTCTTAACCAGGTGATCCCATTAGAGAGTTCCAAGCAGCAGCATCTTCAGAAATGGTGAGACTGTCCTAAAAGCAAAGGGTGGCTGAAGTTTCCAGGAAAACACAAGCGGGTTGTGTGGCATTTTTCTAGAGATCTGCACTCACAGCAACAGCAGCCGGGAAATTTCAACCAAGGGCGTCAGCCACCACTCCTGCCAGGGTCTGACAGTTTAATTTGCAAATCATTCCTGACTTACACACTATTTTAAACTGATTTGTATATTAAAAAGATAAAAAAAAAAAAAGCCCAATATATACAGAGACTTGGCTGGTTTCAATAAAAATAAATGGTTGAAAAATGTCTGGAATATCTCAAAGCAGCTGAGCAGGCCTGTGAGGTTAAAAAAAAATCAGCTTGAATCAGCAGAGAATGATGCTGAAAGACTTGAGTTATGAGGGTTTGAAATCCTTGTTACCGAAGAGCCAAGTGCGGAAGGGCGAGGAGACAAGGAACTGCAAACACATCTCCCAGGGCTTGCAGGAACCGTGGTGTGTCTCAATGGGGAAGGCTTGAGATGTTAAGGGGGTCCTGATATCAAGCTCCTCCAAGCTTGGCAGCTGATTTCCTATCTGCACTAAACCTTTTTGCTGCCTCTGGGGATTGGGAGGTGTCCCAATAGGACTTCTGTTGCCTGCAAAAGGCTTCAGGCTGTTGGTGGCCAGCCACCAAGAGCTTGTTTGTTGGGCTAATGAATCACAAAGTCCTGATAGATGGAATTCCTTGGGCTGGACTTAGCTCTCTTGAGTGCTGAGCAGAGGAGATGGATCATCTCCCTTGACCTGCTGGGAACGTTCCTCCTAAGGCAACCCTAAGGGTGTTGTCACAAGGGTTTATTGCTGGCTTGTGTGCATCTAGATGTCCACCAGAACCCTAAGTCCTCTGCAAAGCTGGTTTCCAGCTGATTGTCCCCAGGATGTACTTGGTTCCTCCCATCTGGTAACCCACTGCTGTCTTTCAGCTTTCCCCTGAACAGAGTGGAACCAAGCTGGGCACCTCACCAGGGCTGAATTGTTGGAGGTAACTTGTCCCCTCAATCTGCTGAGCATGATCCTCCTGACCTAGCACTGTCTTCACTTTGTCTTGTCAGCTGCAAGAACACATTGCTTGCTGTTTTTTTTTTCCAGCTTAAAATCAATTGTAACCATAGAAGCATATTTCCAACCCCCTGCCATGGGCAGGGACACCTCCCACCAGCCCAGCTTGCCCAAAGCCCCATCCAGCCTGGCCTTGAGCACCTCCAGGGATGGGGCATCCCCAGCTTCTCTGGGCAGCCTGTGCCAGGGCCTCACCACCCTGAGTGAAGAGTCCTCATGGCATGTCACAGCCCACCTGTGTTTTTTCTGTTATCATTCACTGAGGTGACGTTAAAGGAGAGTATTTGCTGAGAAAAAGCAGAGATTAGGACTAAGAATTTAGGTCTGCCATCAAGCTCCCTCTGGAGATGTTTGCAGAATTGACTTTGCCATCATGAGGTGTCCTAGGTCAGCCAGCCCGGGATCTGGTGGCTGCTCTACTTTCTTCTTGCCTCTCATCTAGTCAGTGGAAGTGGTAAAAAAAAAAAAAAAAAAGCTGGGTTTTAATATCCTTGAACTCGGGAGGATGTTTATAAGCAAATGGCAATCTGTCGTGTTTAGGTAGCTGCTCAAATCCATGCCTCTGAGTTGCCCATTGGAATGGCTGATGCTCAATCATCAAAGCCCTCCTGAAATCAAACCCAGTCCCAAGTTATTCTGCAGGACTGAAATCCTGAAGCCTGGTGTCAGATGTCCCAAAGGACTGCTGGGCAAAGAGGAACAGGCCTGACTTTTGCACTTAGGACATCTCCATCAGCAATCAGATGTGGGAACATGTATTTTGGAAACAACTGGATTACCTCCCCCTGCACTGACCTCCAGCGGCAGCCAATGTCACACATGTGTTCACGTTATTTTGTCTGGGTCTGACTGAGCCTGCAGGCTCCTGGGGAAAAGTCTCGTCTCTTCTGATTTTGTGCCAAGGATGCTGATGGTAAATAACAGGAAAAAACAGACCCAAGACTGGCTGAAGGCAGTGGAATCGCAAAGCGTGGCACTTGAGAAAGACGCGTGGGGAGGATGTAGAAAGTTGGCCCATCTTCTCATGATTTTCTAATATTCTCACCATCTGATCTGCTCTGTTTGTTTGTGTGGCTCTTTAATAACAAACACAAACTGAAACCAGCAGATGCCTGGATCTGCTCCCAGGCTTCCCTTTGCAGATGCTGTCACGGGGAGCGCTGCAGAAGCCACTGCACCCGTGCAAGTAAGGAAATAAAGACTCCATTGCCTCTCGAGTGTGGCATGAGCTTGTATATCTGTGTTCATACAGGTACGTGAGCAAGGGGAGAAGACAAAATCACCCATCCCACCCCTTAGGAGGAACTTGCATGTGCATTTGTCCTCCTATTGTAATTGTAAGGCATTGGCTGTTTGCTCTGATTTTACATCTTGTTAGTTGCTTGCCTCTTCTGCAAGCTTTTTACTCACTCTCAGATCCCTTATCAGGAGCACCTGATATTCATCTTCCATTTTTCTTTTCCTGCTTCAGTGAAATAAGTAACTTGAGCTGCCTTCAGATGTGCCCCATCCTCACAACGCTGTTGAGGTAAGTAGGGCACTTTAGCCTAATAGGAAAGTATCCCCTGTGAGTACTGCCCGTACACAGAAATGAAAATCATCAGCACATACGGTGTGCTGGCTTACGTCGGCCCCTCTTCCACTGAGCTCTGTGTGCAGTGAAATAAACTCCAGATATTGTAATCACCCAAAAGAATAACAGGCAGCACTTTGCCAAATTGTAATGGAGGAGCCGTGTTAGAGCTGATGTTTCTTCCTACTCTATCTCTGCCCTGCCTGGGCTCACAGTACAAGCAGCTACGTGAAAGAAACCCTGACAAATGTAAGTAATTCTGAAGATTTCCTTACTGACAAGCGATGGAAAAGCTGCTCTTGGGCTGCAGGGGAAAAAGTCTTCCTCTAATCAAATTGCTGCTGATGGATGTTCGGGTGAATGGCCTTTTTTTTTTTTTTTTTTTTTGTGGGATTGCTCACAAACAGCAAGGATGGAGAGCTTGACGACTGGCAAAGCAACGGCATTCTTCTGAGTGCTTTTAATGAGATGGAGCTGGACCAAACCCTTGGTTAACAGCTACTAAGTATTTTTCCATTCTGGGTCTCCAAGCACTTGACAAAGGTACATTGCCCCATGTTGCAGCAGGCTGAACAGAAAGGCAGCTTGACCTCGTGTCTGAGGAAAAGTGAACATTCCCAGAGGTTTCCAATTCTGCCCCCTTCCCCGCATTTCTGAGTCCAAAATTACCCCAGGCAGGTCTCCCTGTCTCCGCCACCAGAATTATTCATGCAGGTGTTAAAGTGGGGTCAGTTCAATTATGCATAACCATGGAGCAGTCAGTGAGGGTCATGGATAAGCACATGAGAAATTTTGCAGCCTCCAAAAACCTCTTTTTTCTATGGTACCTATTCATAGCTTGCAACTCTAGCATAAACTCACGAAGAGCTCCAAGAACCGGAGTCACCTTTTCTTGCAGAGTTTACAACTTTTGTGCCACCCCGCTTCCTAAAATACCCAGGGAGATTGGAGCTGGACTTCTCCATGCCTAAATCAGCTTGCAGCTCCCTAGATTTCCATGCAATCCCTGTCTCATGGAGCTGGCAGTCTGCAAAGTCCACGATGGGTAAATATCCTCCCATCGGAGTGGTGTCTGAATGCACCAGTTAGCCCGTGCTGTTATATTATACCTCTCAGGCTGGATTTTGTCTGGCTGGCTGTGAGTAGCATTTCCTTAAAAGTCCAGCAGGCATCTGGGTAGGAACGGGATAAGGGGAGGGATGGAGACTGGAGGTTGACCTGGCTTCCCTCGTTCTGATAAAGGTCCCTGCTCTGCAATGGGAGACAGGGACCTGCTCTGAAATGCTTTTTCATCGTTGCGAGACGCAACCAATTCCATCATTCTTGGGCCAAATAGGAAACAGATGGTCTCTGAGCCGAAAGCAGGACCTGCTGCCTCTTGTCTTGCTCATTTGCTGCTTGGATCCCTCTTGTTCACTCAACACGGGCGGCTCAGTGCCTCATCTGTCCCAGAAGAATACCCTTGGCCATCCCTTATTTCTCTCCACCTGACTTTTAGCTCTGCCTTAGCCCTAAGCTTCACCCCTTGCTCGCTGAAATCAACAGGAGTTGTTTCCTTGACCCAGAGGACTTTTGGATCTAGCCCAGCAATTCAAATAATGGGATACAAAAGAAAAGGCAGGTCATGCAGTGGAGGTTTGTCCTAACCAGTCTCCAAAAGGGTTATTTATTGGCGTGTGCAGATAGCATCTCTGCATACAGGGAGAGAAAAAGAGAGCCATGCACTGGGATGGGAAAGATGAAAAGGACATTAATAAGTGAGAGCAAGCGTTGTTTAGTATAAACAGCTTCAGCTTTCCTCATCTCCCTGTCCTGAATCTGACCATCTGACCTGGCAAACTGGCTCCTCCATCATCCCCCTGTACCCCTCACCCTGTCCTGACTGCTAACCTTGGCATGGCAGCAGCATGTGTTTAGCTTTGCAGCCTCGCCGTGTTTAAAGTTCCCTAGGTGATTTATCATCCTATTTATAAACGAAGGGTTAAACTCACTCTCTTTCGGTTTAAATTGTCTGATTCTCCTCCTGGCAAGCTCTCACTCAACTCGGGCTCAAACTGGCCAAATATGGTGTTTTTGTGCATGTTGAGGACCTTGCCCTATACATGGTAGGGCTCATTCTGTCAGCCTGAGGAGGGTGGGTTTGTTGACAGTGGGAACGGAGGGAGAAAGGGAGAGAAAGGGAATGAATCCAGCTGCCAGCAGGGAAAAGCTGGTTCCCATCTAGCCCCTGGGCCATGAGCTGATGTCTGGGGGGGAAAGATCCCACCCCAAAGCAGAAATGAGGCTGTTCCCAGGGTGGGGAGGATCCTGTATTTGAAGGCATCACATCTCTGCTCTCACTTGGTTCCTGGGCATCGACAAAACCCTCTGGTGCGAGGGTAGCTGGATGAAGTGTATGAAACACCTGGCTGTGGGGGAATTACCATCAAAAACTGTGAAACCCAGTCCAGGGTAGGATTATTCCTCCCCCTCCGAGGCTGTGGAACTAAAAGGCGCATTGGAGACACAAAACACACGGCTCTGTGAGGGTCGGATGAAATGACACCTGCTTTCTCATGGTTTCATGCCTTGCAGTGGCTCAAAGGGCTGGACGAAAGCTTTCCTCTGTTTGAGATGCTTATTAATAGCTTTTTCCCATGTGGACACCCGGCTGCCTTAATGAGCATTCACGTTCCAGCTATTCCCTTGGCTCCGGCACTTGTTTAACTTTCTCCTCTCGTTGCTGCCTAATATCCTGAAAATGGAGGTGATCTTCCCCTGCAGCCAAATTTTGGTTGAAATTAGCCAACAGGTTGAAAAACACTGGGAGGACAGAGGAAGCCAGAGCTGAGAAACCCACAACTAGGCACTGAGCATGGCCAGAATACATTTTTTTCCTCTATTATGAACCTGCAAGGAGTTTACTAACACTCTCCACCACACATCCTTTCCTTTAGGTCTTCTTCCCTGAAAATTCACAATTGCTTTGGCATCAAGACATTGCAAACAAGACCGAATGGCTTCTTTTAGAGTGCTTTGCTTGCCTCTCATTTTTTTTTTTTTGGCCTGATATTAAATGTTTTCAGATTTGCAACAGATTGGCAATCCTGTGATGTTGTTGAGCCATTTGCCTCCTGTCTGATGGGCTCAGCAAGACCACCCATGGTCCTCCACCTCCAAGGCCCTACTATGGATGGGCAATGGGTGTTGCCATGAATTGTGATTTGTTTGGAAAGGTTGAATGTGGTACTTAGGGACATGGTCTAGTTGGTGACATTGGTGGTAGGGTGATGGTTGGACCAGATGATCTTGGAGGTCTTTTCTAACCTTAATGATTCTGTGATACCCTGGGGTATTTCTACTTCACCCTGTTGTGTTTAATGCTGTTTGTGCACATAGGTGTACCCCACGCTTCCTAAAAAGCCCAAGGACAAAATCAGGTCCTCTGTGAGCTGCCTGGTTCTGCTGGGGACAAGAAGTGACCAGGAAGGAGACTTCTTGGCTCAAATTGTCTGCTCTCTGCATTTGGGCTTGAGCTGGCTGCTGAACGCCCCAGAGACAATCTGTGTTAAACCTGACAGATCTGCATGGTCCATCCCTGATACGAGCATGCATGGAAAATATGGAACGAAGCTCCCAAAGATACACAGAGCAGGCAATTCACATGCTGGTGGAGTTCTGCACAGCTTATACCTCCTCTGTGCCCATTTGCACATTTGACTTTGAAAGAAGAAGCCCAAATGTACAGGTACAAATGAACAAAGTGGGATTGTTCATACAACCTGCAGGTCCCCTGTCTCTCCAGACCCACACATGTGCACCCAGCAGTGGTGGGCATCCAGAGATCTTTCAGCATGTCTCTTATAAAGCTTGCTTGTACAAGTCACCTTAAAAGTGCTAATCATAGACTCATAAAATAATTAAAGTTGGAAAAGAGCTCCAAGATCATCTGGTCCAACCATCCTCCTACCACCAATGTCACCCCTAAATCATGTCCCTAAGTACCACGTCCAACCTTTCCTTGAACACCCCCAGGGACGGTGACTCCACCACTTCCCTGGGCAACCCGTCCCAAGGCCTGACTGCTCTTTACGAGACTAATTTTCTCCTAATTTCCAACCTGAACCTCGCCTGGTGCATCTTGAGGTAATTCCTTCTTGTCCAGACATCTTAGGGCAACATTTAGACATCTACAACAACTTATGGATACCAACTAATGGATACCATAGCATATTTCATGTCCTTCTTTTCTGCTTTACCAGATCCTGGCCTTGGAGTGACAGAATTGCTGTGTTTTGTTGAATGCCCTATAAATCATGCTGCTAGCATTGCAGATATCGATATCTCGTAGCTCACCAGGGCTACTACCAAGTGCCATCTGTCACCAGGGAGCATGGTGTGACATCTCTGCAGCAGGTACCTCGCATTTTTACCTCTGTAAGAGAAATCAGAGCATGACTTCTTGCTCAGATCCCTCTCTGTCCTTAGTATAGTAGGAGGGGAAAGTACATCTTTTTTTTTTTTGGAGAAGAAAAAAAACTTCCAAGAAGTTTTAAAATTCTTTTTAAAGCTAAATCTGGAAAGAAGCTAATGGGCCTGGAGTTTTGTAGGTCTAGCCAGTAGAGATGGATCTGTGCCTGTCTTCCTGGGAGGCTGCAACAGTACAAGAGAAATGCATTTGATTTTTGGGGGGATTAGAGTAATCCATCTAGCATTTCAAGGGTGGCTGGGACATAGTGCTAGAAATGTCAGTTTGGATTAAAATCTGTCCTGGCTGTGTCCAAGGAGAGCCCTGCAGCGAGAATTACCATATAGGCACATCCAGGAACTTCACAGGCATGTACAAAACCACGGTGGGAGTTTAAACTGAGCGACATCAGGCCTGTGCATTGCCACTTGTTTTTTGAAAAGGAAGTTTTTAATTGCAAATTTAGCTATTTATGAATCCCTTTCCCTCTTTCTGCCTCCAGCTGCCTGCTGGCTCTGTCCCGTGGCAAGAAGCCCGAGCAGGACGCTGGGGAAAAGCAGCAGCAGAGGTTTGCCTTCGGACAATACCTGCAGCTCTGTACGGTCCAGGACAGAAAAAGCCAAGCTGAACACCCACAGAGTAATGGAGGTGACACAAATGCAGGTAGGGACAAGGGACTGATGGAAAATTTGGTGTGCTTGCATCTCCCTACGAGCAGCAGACCAGCCCAGCACAGATGTACCTTTGCAGCCCAGTGCTCACTTCAAGCCGTGCTGCTCTCTTGGCTGAGGGGGAAAACTGAGGCACAGAGCCATGATTAACCCAGGGAGCAGACATTTTTTGGAGGAATCCTAGGATGGATTACCAGATCTTAATCCTTTGGGGACTGGCTGCTGTGTTTTCCCTCCCAAGGCATGTATATCGCTGCACTGTGCAGACAGCTCCCCACCCAGTGCCTTAAGGTGTTTGCAAATTCTGGATTAACCTGGAAAAAACTTTGAGGTGTTGAAAAGTGTGTTGCTATGAAAGCCGGGAGGGTTTCTGAAGAAATCTGTTAAGGATCTTGGAGAGAATATGCTTCTCCTTAGGCTGACCAAGCAAGATGATTCAGAGAAAGAAAACAGCATCTTTCCTAGAGCTGAACTTGCACCCCTCTGCGCAGCCAGAGATAAAACATCCCCAGTCCCCCGAGCCAGGCAATGCACTGACTTATCTACTGGCTTCAAAAATCTGCACAGATTTATTTTCCCCAAATTTCATTACGTGGACACAAACAAGACAGCCCCCCACTTTCATAAGAGCTGGCATAGTACTTTTCACTGGGGGGAAAGCCAGCACCTTTGCATGCCTTTCATCACCCCCCATCTCCTTGGAAAACACACAGATATCATGGTACAGCCCCCAAACCCCACAACGGGATGCTCACTATGTGAAAAACCCCTTGCAGCCCAGATCAGCCCCATGGTGCAGCCCAGGCACCTTCTGGAGACCTTCCACACCTGCGGCAAGGGCAGAGCCATGGGCTCTGCAAGTAGCTCTTCCACATATTCAACAACATGCCCTTTCCACCTCGCCCTGCTGGGGCTCCCTGCCGTGATAACCACAATTTCCAGTCCAGTCCAGGCTTGGGGTCACCTCTTCCCATATCTGCCACCTCCCCGATTGCTTGCTCCCCCATTTGGGAATGATATCCCAAAGCGTCTGCTGGTCTATCCCTCCACGACGGACTGACTTACCTCTGGCCTGATCTCCCTTCTATGTTAGAGGAACTGCTGGTAAGAAAATTTCCTCGTGGACCTGACTGCTATCGCCCCAGGAAAGAGACATCTGTTCCTACAAGCAGAACAACTGGAGTGGCTACAGAACATGAAGAAATGCCTAATCTCTTTTACGCGCTCTCTGTCTCCCCCCCCTCTTCTAAATATAGCCTTGCAACTAATGGGAAAAAATACACACTACCAAAAAAAAAAATATTTCCACTTGTCTTTTAGTGTTCAGAATTTCTCCCCAAACGTCTGGCTCCTTGCCCTAAATCTCTCTGAAATTTATGAAGTGTTGGAAACGCTAAAGAGGGCTCCAGCCTTCCTCACTGCGCTAATGCCTGAACATCTCTAGTGAACTAATAGTGACGTTGCTGCCCACCCTGTCCCCTCCCCAGGTCTTTTTTCCTATGTCTCTGTGGGAACAAAATCTCCTTGCTGAGCATTCAGGCAGCTCAAGGCCACTGCAAAGTCACTGAGCCTCCACCGTGTGACATGGGAGGGAAATACCTCTCTTTTTTGTTTTCCCTACATGAACTGGGATTAGACAGAAACTTTGCAGGAAGGTGCTGGACCTGATGCCTGGGATGCCTGGGATGTGCTTTGAACCAACCCAGCTGTCCAGACCCTAAGAAAGGACCCAGCAGAGGGAGATGAAGGGTGACTTTGCACGCCTTGGTGACTTCTGGCTGCAGTCATTGGAGAAAGGGGTTGATCAGATCTAGGTTGAAGTGGCTGAGTGGAGGCTATTTGGGGGTGCAACTGGACAGCCTGAGGTTCCCCAGCACATTTATCCATCCTCACACAGCCCTTTCCTTCTGGTGGTAGAGTGGTTGTGGGCATCAGAGCCTGGGGCTGAGTTTTCCCTCATCCTTGGCTGCAGAAGAGGTGAGATTGGGTGCAATATAATGAAGGGTCACCTTGATGAGACAGGCTCAAGGCACACGTCTGGACCAGCTTTCAAGATGTCTCTGTTGACCAATACTGTAAGGACCCAAATCTCCCAAATCCCTGACCCCCCCCTCATGATGGGATGTTTTCTGGTCTAGACTAGGTACCAAAAAAAGCCATCTTCTGAGGGGTAGGGGTCAAAGATGCACAGATGTTATTTCCACGAGGCTTTACAGGAGCTTTAGGAGTCCCTCTTGGGAAAAAAAGGCAGAAAAAAAAAAAAAAAGAAGCAAAACATTTCATCAAATGTAGTTATTTAGAAGGACAGGGAGAATGGATAGGAATTTAGTGCCAGCCCTGGGCCGCTGTCTTCCTGAACCATTTAGATAAAGGCCACGCTAGTGCCAACACAACAAACAGGCAGGATATGGCCCGTCACAACACAACAAGATCAACTGAGAGGCATTGAATTCCAGGTCAAGAGGCCAAATCCATAAATAGAGGAGAGGTAAACTCCACACATGCGTGTCTCGCTAGAGCACAAACAGTAGCTATGGATATTGGAGAAGGTTGACCTCATTTTCTGGAATTAGTTTTTCACCCTTGGATCTTTCCCAGGAAGTCTGAGCTGATCTCTTTTGTCTGGTTATTTCATTGATTTTCTATTTTGAGTTTCCTCAGAACAAGGGGCAGATTCTTCCCCCAGTTTCAGGAACATCTCCCTTGACTTTACGTGCTCCCTGATGCAGATATCCCAGCCTTTCACAAGTGACCTCCAGCTCAGGCACGTGCCTGGGATCTCATCTGCTTTTCACTTCCTCATGACTTGGAAAACAAGTTTGATTGGAAGGCCTCCGTGAGTCATCTCGGGCTAATAAAATTGCCTTCACTTCCTTCATTCCTGGGAGCTGAGCAAGATGAAAAACAAAAGAGAAGAAACCAACCTATGGTCCAGCGTTGGGTGGGGAAGATGAACTTGGACCCTATTGTTGTTATTGTCTATGGTGGAAAATGTTTAATTTTCTACCAGTCTGTCAACAAACCTGATATATTTAGGGAACAGCTCTAGAATTACAAATATGAGACTGAAAAAAGCAAGGAGACTTTTCTCCAGGATGAGGTATGGACACCTGTGCTCTGTTCACCTGCTTTGAGGCTTCCTGGCCCTTCCTAAGTGAGGACCAACTTGGTTTTGCTCTCCTGCATGATGCACAAGAGCTTTCTTCCCATCCTTTGTGGACAGGAAAATGAGTGCCCCACACTCCTCCGCTATCCCAGCCTCTCCCTCCTTGCTGAATTTAGAGCTAGACTTGGAGTGGCAACAGCTGCAAAGTTTCAAGTTGTGCCTGAGATAGTGCAGAGCATGCCTTATCGGGAAGCAGATGCTGCTGTTAAGGTGGAGGAGGTCCGTCCGGGTTCTGGGCCATGCTTTGGCCCAGACACGGTTCCCACACTCGACTTTGGGAGGAGTTGTAACCGTAGCTGATGAATGAAGAGCTTCTATCATCTCTCGATTTTCAGACATTTATCACGCTCCCGAAGGGGGAAAAAAAAAGGGAAGCTTTAACAAGTGGAAAATTTTCGAGCTTGTTGGCTCAATATCATAGAAGCATAGAAACACTGAGGTTGGAAAAGACCTCCAAGAATATGCAACAACATTAAATATTGAAGTGGATGCCTTCAGAGTGTAAGTGGAAGAAGGTATTGGATCAGCTGAAATTAGAACATGGGATAACAATCGTCAGGGTATGGAAGAGTGCTGCTGGCCCATAATAACTCCTAGCAATCCCATAACAGTGGGGATCAACACGTCTGAGCATGCCTATTTTTGTTGGGATGTTGAATTTAGCATCTGTTAGACTGAACAGATCCTCAGAAATTCATTCTTTTTTTCAGTGCTGAAGGAGAGCTTCTACCCAAGTAGGTCCTGGACCCAGACGCAATGCAATAGAGCTCAGAAAGTTGAGGAGCCTTTATTTAGGGTCATGGCTTCATGGAGACACTGAAGGATAGGATCCTCACTGCATGGAGGACACAAGAAGAGTAGGATCTTCACTAAGTGGTCTGGGAAACCTCTTTTGATTAGCTGCTTCAGAGAACATGAACTCACATGCCCATAGCCCACCTCCTTGAGCATTTTCCCATTTTCCCACCAACAAAGGTATTTCTGAAATGTCTGTCCACTATCTTGGTCCTGCACAAGGCAGCAGGAGAACCAGAAAGGGAAATGGGAAGAGGGAATGTCACAAACACAAGCCTGTCCTCAGAAGGCTACCTGTAGGGGAGGTTGATGGAGATGCAGGGCTGATGAAGAAATGACGTGGATCCTGCTATGGTAAAGGAAATCCTTTACCGCAACAGGAAAAGTTAAAGGCATAGAGGACAGCCTACATCTATTTTACCCTCCCCAACTCTTCTCATAAACCACACATTTGGTTTAGGGTAAAATCTGCAGACACTGAGACTCTCCACGAATGTGTAGAAATGTCCTGCCTTGCAGAGGGGCTTGGCCAACCCCGTTGTGCTTCCTTGCCATTAACGAGTTGGACGTGCGTTCCCATCCTCTGGAAGGAAAACCTTGGACAGCAGTGTGGGAACGTTGTCAAAGGACGAGGAACAAAAGGCTGGCTCCTGTCCCAGCCCTGCTGCAGAGCCTCACGGAGCCGAGCGGGGTCCGACAGGTGCTGAGCTCCTGCCTGATGGATGAAAGCACCTGCCCTAACTTCTACCCTCCAGCAGTGAGAATAGCAGAGAGAAGCAGATATTTGGTGGGGACAACTTCTAGCCAGACCAATTTGGTGGGGCTCATGAGAGCCAGGAAGAAACCTTGACTCTTCATCCTATATCCTTGCTTGTGCACAAGGGTGGGAAACCTTGTGGACAGGCATGGGATGGAGCTCAAGATTTGCCCCTGCTGAGCTCCATTTATTCAATTTGAGTCAAAACTGATCCCGTCAGGGCTACTGGTACTCAGATGGATGCACCAACCCAGTAGCAGACAGGGCTGATCAGGAAGACCCAGCAGATTGTGCAGGGGGTCTGGGGTTGGGGTTTCTCCTTGCTGGAGCCTGTGACCTTCCCTCCTTCCTGCTCCATCACTGGTGCAGGAGGAGAAATCTCACTGCCCTTGTAGCTCCCAGACACCAGCTTGGGAAAGGCAATAGGGTAGGTTGTGAAGGTGGATCTTTTGTCTCCCAGAACTTGTCTCTCTCCTGCAAAGCTGGGACAGAAACACCAAAAGAGCAGGGAAATTTGAGCTTTTTCTGCCCAGAGGAGGACATCCGACTGCTTCCCCTCATCACGTTGAGCATCCCATTGCCTGCCTCTCAGCATGAGCAACAGAGGCTGTGCTGAGCTATAAAAGATGATCCAGCTGCCCCTGTAATTACCTCTCAGCAGGGCCCAGAGGCAGCTGTACCTACCTGACATAAGAGGCTCAGCAGAGAGCAGTCCTTTTTTCCTGCCAAGGCACTGCTCCGAAATCACAGGCACTTCCCAGCACCCGCTGGGCTGTCACTCAGCATCCTCAGAGCACAGCAAAGGCCAGAAGGACTCTTAGCATCCAAACAGGCTCCCCATCGTCGTGTTTACACAGGGAGGGAGATCAGACAGTGACCGTACGGGGGCTTCTGCTGACGGGATGCAGCCGTGCTTTGTCCATTTGATGAGGAACAGGGAAAGAAAAGCGGTTCCCAAACGATGTCCGTGGCCCCCGGCGAGTGAGTCAGGCACGGGGGAGAAAGTATGCAAGAGCCCGTTTCCTGCCTGCCTGCTGCAGTTTTAGGAACTGACTTTTCTGAGCATTTCCTCCCCCTGTGTTTCTCTCCCCTGGCCGTGGCATTTTTGCTGAGCTGAAAATTGTGAAGGCATCTGCAGGGCACGAGGAGCGAGCCGCTTCTCCAGGTGACCCCGAGGTCTGTCCGCAATGACTGGTCCTGGTCCATCGGTCCCGCCTGTGTCCATTTATTACATGACAAGGGTTGCAGAGATGGATGTGCCCTGTCCTGCTATAGACATACCCTGTGCGGGGTCAGGATCCCTCCCTCCAGCCCAGTTTGCCCAGATCAGCCCTGCTGTCACACCAGTGGGGTTTCTGACACGGATCCTCAATCAAGACACCAATAAAAAGAGCTGGAGAGACCCTTCAGCAGCCCAACAAAGCACATCACATCTCCACCACCCCTTGCTATCCATCACCATCTGGCACCCCTTGCGAGGTCTCCCTCTAACCTTTAAGTCCCCCCAACCCAGCTCTGGCCAGCAGCCACTTCTTGAATTTTTTTTTTTTTCCTCTTTGCTATTTTTTTCAAAGTTTGAGGACCTAATTGCCAAGAACACGACGTCCAGTGTCACAACCTCACCGCGGAGCTCTCCCCATTCCCAGCAAAGCAATCCCTGCTGGATTTGTTTGTCACTGGGCGCACAGGGACACGGGTGCTCAGAGGGGAAAGCTACGCAGGCAGCCGGGGTTTGGCATCGCTCGGGCACACATGCTCCAGGAGGTCAGGGACGGGCCCCGAGGAGTGGCTTTACCCAGCTCTGGCTCCAGGCCTGTAGAGAAGGAATCAGCAGGACACTGGGCTTGGCTGCATGGGGATGTAGCTCCAGGGTGGTCCACAGAGCCCCCAAGCAGCTCTCGGCGCTCTGCTCTTGTGTTTGGGGTAGGGGGAAACACGGCGTGGTAGGGCTGAGCCAGAAATCCTTGAACCAAGCTCTGGAAGTGGTATTCCAGAGGGGTTGTGGAGTCTCCTCGTTGGAGACCTTCAAAAGCCACCTGGATATGGTCCTGGGCACCCTGCTTGAGCAGGGGTTGGACCAGATGGCCCCAGAGGTCCCCTCCCCACCTCCAGCATTCAGTGAACCCAAGCTGAGCCCATAGAGGCGGGGTGCAGAGAACAGAAAGGACGTTCACACACACATGGCAAGCAAGCAGCAGGGACCTTAGGGGCCCCATCTGGTACCTCCACCTTCTCCAATTTAGCAGCTGCTGCCAGGACCATCTGCTCAACGCCGGACTCCCTCGCTGTGCAAGCAGCTGAGCCCATGCCCCGGTGCCACGCAGAGTCACAGCAACCAGGAGGCAGGATGCCTTCAAGTCAGAAAATCTGCTCTTTGGCTCCACGCTCCCCAAATGGCTTCACAGAAAATCACATCCCCTCCCTGCTCTTTTTCTCTGCAAGCTGAACCCGTGCTAATCCTATTCTCCAGCCCTTTTTGTTCGCCTGCTTTGTGGAGATTGCGAAGAGCTGCCTTTTGTTAGGGGCACGCGGAGCTCAGTGATGCTCTGGTCCGGAACAGGGCAGCGTAAATCTGGTGGATTATGGTAGGAAATTCCACGGGGATGAAAAACCCTATAGGAACATGTAGAAAAGAAAGGGCCCCCTTTGGAAAACAAAACAAAACAAAAAAAAAAACAACCCCGCTGCTGCTTGATTACAAGTGATTCCTAAAATTGCTGCCTCTGGAAGAAGCTGGTACATTTGCTGATTTTTTTTGCCTGTTATTTTTTTTTTTTTTTTTTTTTTTTCCCTTTGTGTTTTCAGCTGTTTGGAATTACAGCTCCTGTCCCTGCAGGCGGGCCCTCCTCCCACAGCAAACTCTGTGCAAGGGGCCTTGTTGGGGACAAAGCTGCTGTCTGTGAAGGTGCCTCAGTTTCCCTGTTATCAAAATGGCCCCTCTAAGAATACCCAATGGATCGTAAGGTGTATGGAAGACCTCCAGCTCATGTTTTTGGCCTCAAAGTGAATTTTTTATCAGGAGCAAAAGCTCAACCTGCCACTGCTGAATTGTTCCTCTCCGTAACATCATCTTGTTACTCGTAGCTTCTCTCTTTGTTATTTCAGGTGATGCTGTAAAGTGCCATTTGGCACCCATGTACTGCGGCCCTTTGCATTGCTTGTAAGGATTTTATCTTAGAAAAGCACTGCTAGATGTAATAAATAGTGTTAAATGGGCTAATAAATGGGTATGTGCCTTGGAAAAGGCTCTGCAGGTGAATCCCATGGCTGTACCACAACCCAAGCGTCACCTCTTCATGGGCACATTCTGCTGGCTTCTTTAAAGCAAAAATCCAGCCTGCTGTGTTTGCTAAATCGGGCTCTGCTTCTTTGGGTGTCTTTCCATTTTCCAAGAAAAATAAACCGCAGGCCCTGTATTTTTAGATATGCCATCCGATCACGGCCAGTCGTTTATCAGTCCCACTACCGCGAGTCGAGATGCTGAGCTCCAGGGCTGAGCTCCCTTGGGCAAGAAGTGGTGGCTCAAGCCCTCCTGGGTGTATTAATAAATCAGCGTGTGTAAAATAATCGGGCACTTTCCTAGGTAAGCTGCTCACGAGGAATCACACCGTCAGGATTTATTGCTGCTGGTGTCTTAGCAGCTCCGGTTCCTCGGGCAAACTTAATACTGTGGTGAGTGGGAGGCGAGCAGCCTTGGTATGAGACATCCCTAATCTAGGCAGGGGCCAGAGGCAGCATGACTCCCCTTCTTCTCCCCACCAGTGACTCCGGCTCCTGACGTCTGCTCCTTGCTATTTCAGTCCTGGGCATCCTCCGAGGCGCCTGCCGCTCGGTGCCTTCATGGGACGCGGGGTTGTGACAGCTGAATCCGTGTGGCTGAGATGGGGTGGGGTATGCAAAGCCTGTGCACCTCTCCCAGCATTTACGAACCCATTTTGGGGTGGTGGGAGAAGGGGTAGCTCGGGGGCAGAGTGTTTCCTTGTGCTTTTCTTTGTGCAATCCTGCTCCTGCCCTGTGTGAGCTTGCCCCATGATCGATACCTGCTCAATTCACCCTGCACAGCACTGCACGAATGTGGTCAGTCTCTCAGAAAGCTCTGCCCCTTGCTGACTTGCTTCAGCTCCCAAGTCTGCCTCTAAAACAAACGCAGTCTGCAGGCAATTTGCTGTGTGTTTGATCAAAGCTGCAGGAAGCCCCGAGCCTGGGGTGTGAAAAATGGACTGCCGTGCTCCTGCAAGTTTGTTTGCTGTGCTGCTTCGTCACTCTCACGACAATCAATTTATCTGCATAACTGGGGGCTGAAGACAGCGTGGCGTGCCTTGGCAGCCTGGATTTTTCCTGGAGATGTATTGCTTGGCTTATTCGAGCAGGGGAAAAGGAGGCAGCCTGCCTCCTGGGGGACTCTCACTCTGCGAGAGCAAGCAGGTGAACCCTGGCTGTGACCACCCAGCTTCTCCTCTGCATCCTGCTAGATGAAGTCCTTGGTGTCCTGGACGAAATAGAGAACTTCAGCAAACCTCCCCAGCCTCATCCACAAGGCCAAAACCTACTTGTGACAGCTCCTCTATGGGGCAGCTCCACAGGGAGACCCAAATCCATCTCTCCGGGTGTCCTACAGAGAGAAGTGACAACCCAAGTGTGCTCAGTGATGGATGCCATCGGCTTGGCCACTGCACCAGGAGCCATATCCCACATTTGGTGGCTTTAGGGCATGTCCCAGAGCCCCAGCTTTCTGGCAGGTATTTGCAGAGCAGGTGGCTGGAGCCATGAAGAGGAGGGGACATTTGCCAGAAAATCTTTTTGGAGTGACGTGGAAGAAGTCACCTTTCCTGTTGTGTGACAGTGGCCACTTTGAGGCTGTGATAGATGAGTTGCACATCTCTTATGGATTATGCATAAGAGGCAATAAAGAATTCAGTCCTCTGGGTCTACACACTAATGGCATATCGATCCCCGTAAATATCACGTTGGGATTGAACAGCAGTGCCCCTGGTTAGTGTCATCCCTACAGGTGATGTCGATTTGGTGTCACAGCCCAGCTCAGCCCAGACCCATCAGCCCCAAAGCTTCACACCTTTTTTTCCCCTCACTCACCCCTCACTGCTGCCCAACTTCTTCGATCTCTGGGCTTTGTCAAGCATGGCTGGGCTCTGCTGTGTCTCCCTAGGACGTATTGGAAGGGGAGAGTTTCTCTGCTAAGCACCAAATAGGATTTTCTCTCTGTGGGTATCCTTAATTAGTTGTTTTGAGTGAAATTCTACAAATTAAAATGCCAAGTATAAAAACTGGATGGGAGGTAAAAGAGAGAGCATGTAGAGGTGTCAGGATCCTTATGGTATTTACAGAAGCAGCAGATGTTCCTCAGATGGGGCTGTAGACCTGACCTTAGATGCTACAGGAGGTTCGTTAAGAGGCACATTTAGGTGATAAATGGTTTTACCTCCCCAAAACCCAACACCCAAGCATGTAAAGGAACCTGCACTGGTGTACAGAAAAGTCCAAGCAATATGCGTTTGGTGTGTTTGTCTGAGCGTTACTCCCATGGGGGAGTTCTGGCTCCAACTTTAATAAGGGCTTGGGAATTTGGACGTCTGCATTTTTGGATGCTGGGGCTCGCGTCTCCTTAAAGGGTGAGGTTTCCCCAAATGTGCTGAGCACCTGCCTGCTGAAAATCCTCATCTACCTGTCTCCAGCCCGTTAAAATGCAGACAGCCAACCTCCCTTCTGACCAGCTGGGGGGCAGGATTTGGTCTTTTCCCCCGAAGGAGGACACAGGGGCAGGAACAGCATCACCCCAGGGTGCACCCCTGTGCTTGGAAGGCTGTGATGCACACACGGGGGAGCAGCGCCGTGGCAGCGTTGTACGTGCATGGGGTGGGATTTATTGCTCTGTTCAGCAGCCTCCCCCATTCCACTGCCTGCGGGAGAACGTGCCGTGAGGGATGTTTCATGTACAATTCCTTCCTTGGCCTTTGCCTCTGTCTTCAAAACAGGGGAAGGAAGACTTGTAGGGTGCTTTTGGCGCCTTCGCGCTCCACGGGGAGGGAAGAGATGGCTCCCTCCCTGTGTTTTGTCTCAACACACGGGGGGGAAGGCAAAGGAGGCTCAAATGGAGTTAAGCAAAATGTACTAAAACTATGAATTAATAATATATACAATAAGTGGCCATGTGTCCTTGTAGGAAGAGAGGGGGGAAGAAGGGGATTTGCTGTCCCTTTTGTGGGCTGGCAGAGGTTTCTGCAGGCAAAAGAGACAGAAAACTGTCTTTTCTTAGAAAAGAGGTTCCCACTGAAGGCAGTGCCTTTGGTTGCTGTGTCACAGAGGTGCCTCTTTTTTTCCACAGCATCCTAGCTTTCTTCCAGCTCTGCTCAGGGCTTGCAGCACGAGCTGAGGTGCAGCCTTTTGCATCTAATATTGGATGACAGAGGTATTTGCCCCGGTGGTTTTCAATTGGGACTGTCAGGCACACGTAATAGGGATTAAACTTTTATGCCCACTGCCTTTTGCTTTTGAATGGGGTAGTTTCAGCTTTGCCGGAGGAACGGCCATTTCAGGGAAAGGGACAGCTTTTTGCTGAAGGAGAGAAATTGGCCCTGGCATGTGAGAAATGCTAGGAGAGAAGGCGCCTCGTGTTACCAAAACACAGCTGAAATGGGTCCAAAGAGCTGCATTTCCAATTCATCACACTCCGCTGCTGACTATGGTTTGTGTACACGACAGGAGGTGCTCTCTGTATGAGGTACTGCAGCCAAACACGTCTCGGCCAGCTGTATGCAGGACCATTCATCCCTCTCACCCACCAGCTGCTTCCCCCATTCAAGAACATCCAAAGCAAGGGTGCTTTCCATACCATTTTCCTGGGGAAAGTTTCCTGCTTCCTAATGGTATGTTGCAAAGTTCATTTTGAGCCCTCTCTCACTTTTTCATCTGGGTATAAAACCTCTGTGTCTAGCTCTGCATCCCTACACGGGGACATCTGCAAGATGTGTACGTGCATACGTAGCTGGACTCGACAGAGGTAGTCAGAGTAGGGAGATACACCAGAAATATTCTTTTTTTTTTTTTTTTTTTTCCACACTGAATCTCTCAGATAGCATAGCCTGCAGCCTGCTTTATACACATCAAGTGTGCATCCTTGCACACGTGTACCTGGCTAGAAGGTGGACCGGCACAAATTTGGCTTTCACCTCAACTGATTCACCCACATCTCCCTCAACGAGGCTCACTCTTCCATTGCACCAGCACAAAACTCTTCAACCCTCCCCTTCCCCTGCAGCACCCAGTGCAGGAGGTGCTCCTCAGGAGATGCCCATCAGGAGATGTTCGTTAGGAGATTCTCGTTAGGAGATGCTTGTCAGAAGATGCTCCTCACCAACCCCATCCCCACGCACGTGGAGCCAACAGCACCTAAACCCATGTGTTTTTTGCTCCTGCCCCAGCTTGCAAGGACTCCCATCCCAATCTGCGTGCCTCCAAACTCTCAGCTCAGCCAGGGCTGCCTTCCCGAGCTGCAGCTGGTAAATCTCCCTCCCTCTCCCCCTCGCTGCACGTCCCCGCCGGTACTTACACAGCTCGGATGAGAAAGCTCAGCTGCTGATCCTGCTCCCGGATTCCTCGACCGAACGACAGCGTGCTCACTCTCCGGCGCTCAGCCCGGCACAGCGATACAGGAACCAGACCTCTTTGGTTTACTTTTACATTGACGTCAGTGTCTTTCCTAGCCTCCGCGGCTCCTTTTGGTCAAAGGATGTCTTCAGGGTGGAGGGGAGGGCTGGGGAGGGAGAGGAGCGAAGATGAGCTGGAGGTGAGTTCTCGTGATGTAGGCAGTTTTAGGGGCTTGTGGTAGATGAAAGGGTGCTTCTCCAGGCCAAGCTGGCCCCACGTGTTGATCACCACCTGGACATGGGGATGTTTGGAGGCATGGCCCTTGTACCTGTGCAGAGAGCTGCTTTCTTCCTCACCTGAACCAGAAAAACCCTGCCTTCTTCCTCCACCCATTCAGCCCCATGTGCTGGTTCAAGGGAGAGGGATGGAGACAGTGCAGGGGGATCAAGGGGGGCCAAGCCCCCTGCCCAAAGCCACATGGACACAGACACTCAGTTGTATTGCCTCTGTGCTCAGGCCAGGGCTGTGCCTATCTTCAAGAGAAGAGGAGGTGCAGATTTGGGTTGCTTTGCCCATCACCAAGGGTGGCCTTAAAGATGTGGGCTTCATGCACCATGAAGTTGAAGACGAGAGTGCACCTCAGTGTACCTGTGTATACACTCAGGTCAGATTTTTACACACTTCCACGTCACAGCTTCTTGTGTTTGGGTTCAACACCTGAATAACTTACCTCTCTGCAGACCCTCATAAGGCTGGAGATCTTACTTGCTCCAATTAGGGCTCAAAAATCATCTTGAGATTTCTGCTACGTGGCGTGCGCATCCTTCCTCCAGCTCCATGCAGTGGACGTGTGCATGGACACATGCATGGGACGTGCACAAGACCAGGGTTTGTGAGAGATTTGGAGGATTTGGAGAACACCAGTGGAAACTGGAACCTGTGAGCGTGATCGTTAATGCTGAATTATTCACGGCAGATTAATCACACCTATGTTTAGGGCTCCTTTCTGCCCGGGAGCCGAGCCAGATTTCTTTGCGTGGCCAAGCTGCTTCCAGGAATTCCAACGTGAGGCTTTCATACCTTTAATGCTGATGGTTTTCTGTTAGATTCATGAGTGCTCATTCACTTGGGTGGTGTGATGCAAGCACTCGAGCATGCAGATGTTAGAGCCACACCTAAAGATGAATTTAGAGCTTGACCTATATTATTGTACAACCACAATTAAACCCATGCTGTTTTTGGGTTTTGGAACTTTTTGCATCATACCTTTCTATGATGCACTTGTCCAGCTCTTACACAACTGGTCTGTCATCTCCTAGTTGATTGTCTAGGTGATACCATGATGCACAAACCCTAAGTTGTAAGGTGTTGAGATTAGTCTGTATGAACCAGAGCAGCCCCAAGCATCTGGTGGTAAAAACGTAATTGGGCTGGCCAGCACTTGGAAACTGCAGTAATAAAACTTTGCAGGGAGAAGGGAATTTGGGAAAGGAAATCTCATCTGGTACCACCAAATGATTAGCTTGCACTGAAAAACAGCCAGTGAGAAAATATTTTCTGTCCCTATATACCACCACCACTGAGAATAAGAGACACAGAGAGGGGAAGCTTTTGGGTTTTTTGGCACATCCATGGCTGAGCCAAATGATAAGTCTGGTTTGTTGGCCATTGGATCACACACTTTATGTCATAAATATTAAAGTCTTAAAGATTCCTGGTGTTCTTGTCCGAACCAATATATCGTTCTTTGCTGGAGAAAGACAGTCTTATAAAAACCAGAAAAAGAGGCCCTCGTAAATCACCATGTCTATACTTAGAAATGTGTTAAACCTTTTAAGCTCCATTTCAGAACACATAAAGTGTTTTTTTTTTTTTTTTTTCTTTTTTCCGAGTTAAAAAATCCATCCAAAGGTCAGTCAGAAACAGGAATATAGCTGTCTTTGAAATCTCAAGCTGCTGTAATAGCATTTTTGGCAGTGAATGATAAACTTGAACAGTTGAGGTTTACACGGCAGATCAAGTGAACATGTATTTGTCTATACATTAAATGACCCAGCAGCGACCCTTTTTCATTCTGTCTCCTGACCTATCAGCTTATTTATAGTTTTTACTACAAATGGACCTCCTGAACAAAAGAAGGCAGACCATCTAGCTCTGAAGAACCCATCACAGTGGATGGATGCCCATAACCCATCACGCTTGGGCAGCAGTCCCATTTCAGTGATAACCTCCTAGGTAGCAGCAATATTAACCCTCCTTTTACCTGGCAGGGATTTTTAGAGTCTTTCACAGGTTGTGAAGGGTTGTTCAGGAAGATATTATGACCCTGAAGGTGTTGGGTTGTAAGACAACTGTGGATGTTCTTGAGGATGGCAGGGATTTAGGGTTTCTTCTCTGCCAAGCCTCATAGTTAGGAAACTCTTGCTGAACACCTGTGTTGCAGTCCTTGTTTTATTAACTCTGGAGGTATATATTCAGGGTCTCATTTTTGGGAAATAGCTTAGTGTTCATTAGAGCAGGGACTGCCATTACCTCTCTTCCACTACCCTGTGGTACCCTAACCATGCCAGGCCTCAATTCTGGATTTCCTAAGGTGTTTTTTCCTCTTGCCTTGCAAAAGCAGCTTTTTGTGTTTCCGAGCTGGTCCATTGATAAGGGAAACGACAGCTCATAAAACATGATGGCCAGTCTGGGGCCCTGCCAGGGTTTATTATTTCTCCTGGTGCATTTTCTCCTGAGCTGAAGGTTGTGCTCAGAGGTGGCATTTTCTTTGCTTTCCTTTTTGACAGACCCCTGCGAAAGGAGGGAGCCCAGTCCGAGCCCATTTCCCCAGGAGCTTTTCCTTTTTCTCTTTTCTCATTTTGCAGAATTTTAGGTAGCAGACCAGACCCAGGGAAACAAGGAAGCATATCAAAAGAGTTTACCTGCAAAAATGAAAATGGAACAGCAAGTACCTGGATTTATTTTTTTCTTTCTCAGTGACCAAGTGAAGTAGCAGATTGCAACCGATCTGCACCTTTACTCTTCCATTCCCCAAAATAACAATGGCCACATTCAAAGCTTGTGATCTGAGCAGATCTTCAGGAGTCTTTCATTTGGATCTACCAAAGGATTTTGCTAAGCAAACACACAGGACTGCAGTGCCATTGTCTAAACAAAATATATCATGGAGACCCTGGTCTCATGCGCTGCCTGGTTGTGTAATGGCACATGTCTTGCTTTCTCTTCTGTAGGAATACACACTCCCTCCCTTCTAGGCTTGTCTCAGTAAATAGAGTCCTGAGAAATCACCCCTCTAACACCAATAAAATCTGATATTTTTATTTTTATTTTTTATTTTTTAAAGCAGTCTGTTTCAGAGCTATTTCTGGGAGCTCTGTCCTGTGTAAAATTCCATGCTCATTTCAAATACTGTTGCTACATTTCTTCCACAATCTTGCTCTTCTATTCCAGCTAAAATTAAGATTAAAAATAAAAATAAGAAACCAACAACAATGTTCTGTACTGCCCAAAGTGTCTCGGACAAACTGGCACAGCACAACAGTTTTAAGGCTCAGTGGCCCAGCCTTTGGAGCCCTGAAGGCTTAACTTTCCATTAGTCAACAGGACAACTCACAGAGGTCCTAGTTCAAGTGGCCAGAGAAGTACATGCATAACTAACTTGCTGATTTGCAAACGGCAGATGATCTAGTACTTGGGAATTTTCCGTGGTTTAACCTTTGATGGAGGAGGTTGTGTTCTTGAGGGAACTACGGGCTCCCATCCTCGTAGTGCAGTGAGATGGGTGCCCCATGGCATAGCAGCAACGCCAACATCAGCTGCTCCAGCGTGCGACTGTTCCCAACATTGACAAGAGCTAGCTTAAGCTGTCTACCATGGGAACACCACTTTGATGAAAGCTGGCTATTTATGCACTAGCACCTTGGCTACTTAAAGTGAGTTTGAGAACTAAAATGCATTTGCTATGTAATAAATGCTCAACTTTGACATTTGGGGATTTATCTAAGCCAGAGCAGAAAAAAGGGGGGAAAATAGCTACTGCCTTTAATTTCCAGCACCACCAACTCAAGCCCTACTAGCTCTGCCCTCATTAAAAGTGTCCTCCTTGTTCCTTGGCCAGCTCTCTCTAAGGGTGAAGTGAACTCAAAGATTTTTGGCTGGAATGAGCTGGGATGTTTGGAAGGAAAATAACACACTTGTTTTAAGAAAAGTAGTAGAGACGATGGAAGAAAAGCCAGGACTTTATTGGGCCAAAGTGAGGACTTTATTGGGCTGGTGCTAGCTAGACTCCCAGGCAGTGTAAATCTCACCTTGTTAAGAAGTGACAGTGTAAACAATTTGAACAGTAATGTTTCAATCAAATGAGTTAATCATTTGGGGATAATACTATTCCTGTTAAAACTCATGGGAGTTCTGCCTTTGGTTCCTTCTATGTGCTTCTATGCAGGACCTTCAACATGAATTATGGAAGGTGACCTATAATCTGTGTATCATGTACTGTGACACAACTCCATGAACTGTCATGGAACTTCATGCGTCTTTGCATGACATGTAGTAGCTTTTCCTTGTCTTCTCCAGAACAGTCATTTTGGGTAAAAGATTTACCCAAAGCCATTTGAGAAAATACATCCAAGACTTGAATCATAGAATAGCCCAAGATAGAAGGGACCCACAAGGATAATCCAGTCCAACTCCTGGCTCCACAAAGGACCACCCAAAAATCAAACCACATAGTTGAGAGCATTGTCCAAACTGTTCTTGAACTCCGGGAGGCTTGGTGCCATGATCACTGCCCTGGGTGGCCTGTTCCAAATAAAAATGGTCTGTTGAGCTCTTGTATGAATACTCCAAGCCATTAACATGCTTGTTAGGTGCAAGCAATGAGCTCCTAGAGACAATTTCACTTTTGATCCTGATTCTGAATTATGCAAAGTTTCCTCCGATGACAAAAATAGCCTAAAAGTGGATACAAATGCACTTTTTTTCTTGTCTGCTTCATCACGGAGCAAATAAAGGTATGAACAGAGAAGCTTGGGAGGTTCTGATGGCAAAGTTACCACTGCTGGTTGACTGTTCTCCAGGCTGGAGGCCACATTCCCCAAATAAAACCTGGCAGAATTGAATTTCACTGCCTTTTGGGCTGAGGCACAAGAACTCGCACGGGAGTGGATGGAGCACATCGCCATGGGAGGCAGTTGGGTGGTGACAAACGTTGGCCCTCTCTGAAATCACATTTTCTGTCTCTGGGTGAGCAGTTCAGCTGTGGATTAGCCCCTGTTAGCTTCACCTGTGTTGGTCATCTCTCTGTAGCTGTTGTGTCCTCCCCTTTACCCAGCTGCACGTTTCTCTGCCATGTTTACGCCAGGCAAATACTGGAGTGGCTGCTTGGAAAATGACTCAGAGAAGTTACGTGAAAGGGTCTTGGATGAATGAAACAGTGCTTAATCCCATGCTGGACCACTTCCCCGATCAGTCTGTCTGCCCAAATAGAGCGTGGGAGCCCATGACTGGTGGGAAGGTCATGGAGGGTGAAGCAGGGCTGGTCCTTGCTGCATCAGCATGGGCTCACGTTGACTGGAGATGACCACAGAGCTGTTGGTTGGGAAGGACACAGTTCCTTGAGTCACTATGCTCTTGAAGTCAGAAAATAGTTCTTTTCTGACGTGCAATTGACCTCTAACAATGCCGCCTGCCCTGTGGTACCAGCCCGTGATGGGGCTGCGTTGTGTAAGCCTGGTCGATGCTCTCTATAGAAAAAGTGCTACACTCTCTCCATCCACTTACATAGCTGGTGGTACCCATCAGGCTCAAGCCCATAAAGAAGATGTATTAACACAGAAGGAAGCAGTAAAATGTTTAAGGAATAGCTACTTCATTGATACATTTTATAGCTTGTTAATTTACACCCCATAAAGCCTTTCTGTGTGTTTGAGCAGCGAGGCCAAGGTCTTTCCTATAGGAGTTTCCTAGCAGCTGGCACACATTTCATTCCTGGAAGTGAGTACAGGCCTGTTATTGATTTGTTTGTATTGATGGCTTTTGGCAAATAACCGGGAATGTAAAAAAGGGGGAAGTAAGTAGATCTCAGCAACATATTGTTTTGCTTCCGTGCACCCAATGGGCCACAGATTAATGGGAAAACGATGCTGTTAATTATCTTTGGCTGCCAACACAGCTCTGGGGCAAAACTCCATCAAGCATTGATGAACAAAAGTGAGTCTTGTGTCGGCTCTGAGGTCTTCCAAGGTTACTTCTGACTCTTTGGGTGGGCCATGATGAGATAAACATGCCCTCCTGTTTTGATTGTATATGCCATGACCTGAGTTTTGTGTCTTTTCTGATCTAATTAGGACTCCTCTGACCCCACACTATTGGGAAGGATTTATTTGCAAGTGATGCTCAGCTCAGCTTTTTTCTTGGTTTCAGTTCATGGCTCAGTCAGAAGAGCTCTTAAATCTTCTTCCATGCAGAAAGGCCACATGTTGGATGCACAGAACCTCTCAAACATTTGCCTCTCAGACAGGGACAAAAGGCAGGAGAAGATGTGGGCAGAGGAGTCAGTGTAGGGATCAGCAGGTATGGAGCCTGGTTGTGTTGCAGAACCAGCTAACTCTGGTCCTTCCCAGCTACCCTCCTGCTTCTCCCTTCTCCTACAGGGTCCCTATGGTTTTGTACCAGCCTTGACATGAGCAGAAGTCAGTCTGGCATGGATGCATGAATAGCAAGGGAAATCCTATCCCTCTGAGAGTGCGCTGGCTCCAAGAGGGGGTGGATGGAGTCAGTGTCTACCTGTGGCTGGCTGCTCATCTCCTCCTCTTCTGGGTTTGGTGGCTCAGTAGAAACGAATGGTGGTCAGATACTGCAGAGCAGCACAAAACCTTTCTTTTCACATGTGGAAAATGGATTTCTGCAGAGGGCAAGCTAGCCAGTCCCGAATCACACATCTCTATCTGCCTTCCACAGATAAAGTCATCTTCTCCGAAGGAGGCAGAGCTCAGTGCATGTTGCCTTCTCCCCCCTATCCTTCAATCTGCTCTGTCCTGAAACAAGAAGACTGATAACCTTTTCCAAAGTACTGAAAAGAACAATCTGAATTGCTTGAGGATGAGTCAGGTTTGGATGACTTCCCCAGGGGCAGGCCTGGCTGCTTGCCTAGCACCCTTACAAAAGGATTAACCAGCCCTATTCAATCGCAGCTAGAGGGGGAAGAACTCTTCTCCAGGCCTCTCATGTTTCCAGACTGGAGCCAAAAATGTTTTACACAGCTGGCAGTGCTTGAGGGTTGCACATCAGGTGCCAAATGCGATGACCCTGGCAGTGCCAACCATGGTTGGGATCCACATGCTTGAGGGGAAGGCTGAGGTGAAGAGGGCAGTGTCTTAGAGGAAATTTGGGTAAACTGTTTGTGTGTGTGTGTGTGTGATTTTCACCTGTCAGTGCATTCTCCATCACCTATGACTTTTGGTCCTCTCCTTTGAGGTCAATGAGACTTTTGCTGTGGACACCAAGGGAAGCAAGACCTGTCCAATTCTGGACCCTGAGAAGCCAGGTGTTGGAAGCTGAGACACTAAGTCAGATGGAGATGCTGAATTTGGGCGTATGAGAAGCTGGTCAGGCATGGTATTGGCACTTGAGATGCCCTTGGGAATATTGCCTGTCTGGTTCAAAAGGCTACGGGCCTAGTGCAGCTTCTGGGGGTGTTAAATCTGCCCCTCTTAGATACCCTGGGTTAGGTTGAATGGCCTGAGAGGTTTCTGTATGGTAAAATGGTTGGAGAGGGCAGAGGTAGAGGGAGGCAGTGGTTTTTGACACTGAAAATGTTAAAGACTTTTTTCCTGTTTGGGAAGATTGAACTAATGCACAGGATCATCCTCTGAGATGTCTCAGCATGTCCCTCCTGGTCACGCCCTACAGCCCTATTAGGGAATCTGGGGCAGGACACTCTCATTTTCCATGGGTCGGGGATCTATTTTGGAAAGGCCAGATATATCCTTTCTATATGTAGTACCCTCCTGGCTGAAAGGCAAGTACTAGATGCACACATCATGGGGTCAATACTTGCTTGTTGGGCTCCTATTTTCTGGCTTAAGCTCTTCCACCTTTAAGGGTTTGAACATTTTGGCTTGAAGATGAGCTTTCCAGGAGCTGTGTCAGGTAGATCCAAGCTACAAAACGTGCTCTTTCCCACTCAGCTCTTGCTTTGTATTATCTGTGGACCCCATACCCAATGAAAACCTTTGGGCATGTTGGTGGGAATTCATGTTGCCAGCTCTGGGGTGGGATTCAGTAATAGATGGGGATGAAGATATGTAGGCGCCTCCATGTCCATGTTTCCTTTGTATTAGGTTTCTGAGCTCCCTTATAGCCTCTGGAGAGCTAATTAGCAGAGATGATCCAGAAATGTCTTGATTCAGTGGCTAATGTGCAGGTTTCTAGCTCTCCAACATCTCACTTGGCCTCCAGCTGCTCCCCAGGCCATGGGTTTTCCAACGTCCTGCGGCACATTGACCTAAACTTTCCACTTCTCTAAAACATTCCCATCCCCAAGAAGCAGGAAAAAAACTCACCCAGGTCTCTATGAGCTTCCTCCAGCTCCAAGGAGCCAAGGGACAGCACAGCCTGATCCACTTGTCCCCCCTCATCCCCAGCTCTTCTGAGGGAAAGTCGTGGCCCGTCCTTCCACACTGCTTTGTGACACCAATTTCTCCGAAGGCAGCACAACCGCAGGGCAGAGGCGAGGCACATTCCTGATAGGACCAAGATAGCTTTTTCCCATAGCTCCCAGGCAGTGGGAACGGGGCACTTTTTCAAAGGACTGCTATGCCTAAAGTTAAAATAACAGGAGGGACAGAGTGGGAGATCCAGGCTAGATCATAGCACTCAGGGCTTGGTCCCTTCAAATTAAAAGAGAAAAGAGAAGACAACAAGAGGATGCACTTGGGGAGCTTCCAAAATATGTCCACGACCACTCTGATATCCCTTTGGTCTCACAGCACCATGGGAATAAAGTGCTTGCCTGATTCCATCTTATAAATACAAACTGCGCTGCAGCTTTGTTTTTATTAACAGGGATTACCCAGGCCTGTGGTTTTTTTGTTGTTTCTGAACGACTTCTCCTGCTGTTGGGGTAGCTGGGTCCCTCTTCCTACCCACCCCCCCCCGATGGAAGAACAATATTGATATAAAGTCTAAAGCATTTAAAATCACATGAGCTGAATGTTGTTTTACAGCTTCGAAGCCCGAAGCTGTCTTTGTCTTTCTGATTTTTTCCACAAGTTTACAAGCCATGGAAAATCTCATCTGTTTTCAGCTTATAAATCTCCATTGGCCAGGGAAATATCAGAAAATAAATACATGGGTACACTGGGGCCACTATGGTGTTGTAGGTGACAATCTTTGAAGCTCTCACAACTGAGCCCGTGTTGTCTGCAAGAGCAAGGAAAGGGGAAAATTACTGCTGAGTATTTTAAAGCTACGTCTTGAAAAACAGGGACTCCTGCCAGAATAGTTTATTTTGGTTAGAGCTGAGTCGGGCTGCAATTCCCTGGAGGCAAGACTGAACTTGAGGGCGCAGAGCAGGAGAGAGACACGCTCAGAGGGAAGGGAGCATTTAATTGATGTTGAGTGATAGTGGAGGCTTGGGAGCATCAGCAGCAGGGTTGGGTCACTTGGAAAATGTGATCTTCTCCCTGTGGGTCCAGTGGGGAAAAATGGGGAGTACCTTAAGTCACCAGTTGAACCCACCTTGCCCAGGACTCTGATGTCACCAGAGCTCAGTCTTGGTCCCGTTTTGGTCTCACCTCTCATCACTGCAGCCAGAAGGATGCACAGGCTGTTTAAACTGTAGTGGAGCATCCCAGGGACCAGAATGTGATCTATACATTTGACATCAGGACAGGATTACGGGTTGAACTTTAGATTTGGTTGCACCAAAAGTGTTTATTGCATTGCTGTCAGCTTATCCCTGTGGGGCTGGACTGATCCACTGCCAAGGAAGTGAAGGAGGAATCCAACCAGGGCTGCAAATAAACACCAGGTCGTGGGGTGATTGCATAATTCAGATTGGAAGGGACCTCTGCATTTCCTCTGTGCTTACAGGAGAATTAAATCTCTATAGTATGTACATACACCATATAAGAACAGCAGAGATGCTTGAAGCTTTTTCTCCAAGTACTTTCCCTGCCTCCAGTACTTGTGCACTGAAGGTTTTTGGAGCTGCATTGGGTTTTACATATTTAACAAATCCCAGTGGACATCTCTTCATGACCTTCTGTCCTGTTGACTTCTGCAACATTTAGCACCCATGGAGTCCTGTGGCGAGGATTTTTACAGCCTGACCACACATTGCACCAAGAACTGACTTGTGTTTGCTTTGCAGCTTCCTCGTGTTGGTTTGATTAAAGGCCTAGTTCTTGCATTAAAAGAGGCCACGAAAAGTCAGCCTGTGCTTACCCTTTCCATGCCTTTTGTGGTTTTATAAACCTCCATCATCTCTCCTATTGCTCATCTCTTTTTCCAGCTGGAAAAATCCTGGCATGCAATTCAATTGTGAGTTTCAGCTCGCCGAAACCCGAGCTGATGTTTTCATGGTGCGTCCAAAACCAAGCTCTAGTTCCGGCCCATCATTTAAATCTGCATTTTGAAACCCCACTCAAGCTGTTTCCGATCCTTCCCATATGGAACAAGCTCGTTACTTAGGGCAGCTGATTTTTCTGCACGGAGAGACGTGATCATCCTGTGAAGAAACGGAAGTCGTATGAAATAAAAGTCAATGGGAACATGTGGCTGTTAAATGTGAGCAGCAAAAGCAATAATCACCCTATGACAGCGTGTGTCACCTTCTCCTTGTTCACCCTCCAGGGACACGGAAAAGGAGCAGCAAGGTGGGGAGGCAGCGCAGGCTGTTGGATCTGAAATCACACCCAGGGTTCCGCAGCCAAGTCTCAGAAATTGCAAAGTCCAGCTGTGCGTGTGAGATCTGAAAGCAGGAATCACCCCTGCTAAACCTCCCCGTTCCTTCCAGGAATATGACTCTGCAGCTAGGGCCCTGGGGATTTCTGCAGTGTCTATCAGCCCTCCTCAGTCCTCTGAGGATCTGGACAGGCTGGCTTTGCACAGAGAGGGAGGAAGGTTTATTCCACAGGGGAGGTAGCTGGGATGAGCACAGCTCGAAGCTACCCAGAGACACGGCAGCAGAAAATGTTGGGGGCAGCAAAACAGAAAGGGATGAAGAAAGAAATGTGAAAACAAAACAAAACAAAACAAAACAAAAACACAACTAATTTCATTTTACCCTTTGGATCAAGAAGTTACAGTTCATTTTTCCTTTTGCTCAACCTTTTCTTCCTCTTTGCAATGTTTCCAGTGGTTCCCCAACTTGGTGGGGCAGCCCCATGACACAATTCCTTGGAGGTCTTCAAAAACCATCTGGATTTTGTCTTGGGCAACCTGCTGTAGGTGAGCAGGGGTTGGACCAGATGACCTCCAGAGGTCCCTTCTGACCTCAGCCATTCTGTGACCCCGTGGCTCTGCGGGAAGGGTAGGGGATGCTCAGCATTGCACATGGAGCAGTGGGATCATGGTGGAGTTGTCCTGTAGATGCAGAACAGACAGAATAAGGTGTTTGTTCTAGCAAAGTGAGAAAAAGCACGAGTCAAGAATGGGCAAGCCTTGCCCAAAATGATGGCTTAGAGCATGATGGGCATTGGGGGAAAGAGCTGGGTGTCCCCTTCTCTGTCTTCTCACCCCTGTAAAGTGCAAACATGGAACTAAAGGGCAACTGTTCAGCAAACCGCCGTCCTGCTGGGTTTGTGTGCATGCCTGCTGGATGCTCTTTTCGTCTCCAATCTGTTCGTTTTTCTTCTTTCTGAATTTCTGCCCAGCTCAGTCCTACCCCACAGTTGTTTATCTCTTTGTGTTCCCTTATTTTAGTCTTTATTTTCAGGAAAATCAGTTGTCTGGGGAGAACTGGAGTGTCTGAAGCTCTGTGTCATCTTGTATCCCCTCCATGGGCTTTTCTGTCCCTGGAGAGTTTTTCCTTCTGTGCTCTTCTCACCAGCTAGAGAAATGTTTCTGGGAATTGCCTGCCTAGTACTGCCATTGCCTCTTTGCCACCTCTGCTGTCTCTCAGTTCTCCTGGCTGCAATAGGATTGTTCTCAAGCTGCCTGCTGCAATCAGGACCGACATCCTCACGTCAGGAAATTGCTGGGCAGGAAAAGGCTACTGAGACAGAGAATTGTCATCACAGATCAAAATCTTCCCATCAAGGATGCAGAGAGCAAAAAGCACGCGGTCTAACAGCTCTGAGATTTAGCTACTGCACTCTTTTCTGGTTTCTTTTATTTATTTATTAATATTTAATTTTATTTCTATTTTATTACATTTTCTCTCTCTAAATAACTGTTTTATTTTTATTTATTTATTTACAAAATGAGAAGGCCTCATCTGCCAGCATAAAAAACCAAAAAATAAATTCTGATTTTGCTGCAATTAAAACATAATGAACATCTTAATCTGGATTATACAGCCATGGGGAATGGCTGGTTCAGAGGAGAAGAATGGGAGAAAGGGAGGAAAAGGGGAAAGGCAATCTTTCCGACCTAAAACAGGGTGGACACCACTGCTAGGGCAGGTGCTGGTTGGGAAAAGGATTTTGAAACGCGCAGGAATGGCATTTCCAAAGGATGTGCCCCCATGAGAGTGTGGGTTGGAGAATCTCCTCTCGCTGGGTCATCAGCTTTCATCCTCCTTGCCCTGGATATGGCTGATGAACCAACTTCATGTTTAGCAGAAGGAGGAGGCTGGGGAAATTGGGGTATATCTGGTGCAGAGGAGGCAGGGAAGGCTCGAGCAGATGGCGTTCACTGTAGGAAAACATCTCCTAGGGAAATCTACGGAAATGAAGAAATCAACCATGAAGTCAAGAGGCAGACATCACCCATAATAAAACAGGTGGAGTAAATAGAAATTTAAATCCAGTTCATTTGAAAAAATCTTAAGGAGGGATTCATTTCTTCAGTGGCTGATGTCGATGAGGTATAAGAACTCGAATCCCTGGGTTTTACAGTCCATGTGTCTGGCACACATCTGGAAACAGGAGCAGAGAGAGGAGGAGAGTGATGGGACGACACGGGCAGTCCTGTGGGACACCCCGTGACACAAGGGAGCAGAGTGATGGGGACAAACGCAACCAGCTTGCTCGGGGAGGAGCTGGAGGGGGCTTAAAATAGTTTCTGTCGCAATTGCTTTCGTAGAAATGGTCCCACCTCGGCACAAAAGGATGGACCGGGTGGCTTCCAAGGGCCAATCTCGCCCTATTTTTAGCCTGGTTTCATAAGGAAATGGGCGTCTGTCCATCTGTGTTCCTTCCCGCTCTGACTCTGCAGTCTTTCAGCCACCTGGAATGAAGCACAACAAGAGGATGGAGAAAATCTGTGGCCACATTTCTCAGCGCTCATTGCTCCCTTCCATACGTGAGGGGAAGGTGCATTGCAAACAGAGCCAGGCTTTCATCAGTGGTGCCCAGTGCCAGGACCAGAGGCAATGGGCACAAACTGGAGCACAGGAGGTTCCCTCTGGGCATCAGGCAGCACTTCTGTCAGTGAGGGTGGCTGAGTCCTGGCACAGGTTGCCCAGGGAGGTTGTGGAGAAGCTTGGAGGAAGCATGGAGACCTTCAAAAGCCAACAGGACATGGTCCTGGGCACCCTGCTGGATGTGGCCCTGCTTGAGCAGGGGCTGGACCAGATGGACCCAGATGTCCCTTCCCACCCCAACCAGCCTGGGATTTCTGATCCTGATTCTGGAAGAGTGGGAGAAGAGCTGGAGGATGATCACATCGGCACCATTGCCAGAGAGGGTGAGCCAAGAGCTGCCACCCTGGGGCAGCAAGAGGTGCCTTGGGGCTCCTGTGGCCTGGAGGAGTCCAGAAGGAGATGGGTAATTAAGGTGTGGGAAGGGCAAAGCCCTTGTGTCTGGCTTCAGCAAGCATGGCCTCTGTCCTTCATGCATCCTTCCTGGGCTGCCTCCTCTGCCTGTGCTTTGGGCAGGGTGATCCTAACGCTGCTGGAAGGAGACAGTTTGCCCAGTCCCTATCCTGGGGGACAGCGACCTGTACTGATGGCCAGAGCTGACCCTGCTTTGAGGTCGGACCTTCTGAGGTCCCCTCCAGCCATAATTATCCCATAAGGATGCTGTGGGATGTGGAGCCCTGTGCTTAGGATCCTCGTCCTCGTGACCCCAGATCAGCCAGCCCTGACCTCATGGTATCAGATCCTACAACGGCCAAGGTTGCAGTGTGGTCCCCACAAACACCACGGTATCATATGACTGTTTTTTTCCTTCCATGCTGACCCGAAATTGTCTCTCCTCCCAAACCCTCTTTCCTGTTTGATCCCTCTCATTCATCAAGGCTAAAACCGGACTGTAAACTTTCAAAGCCGCTGGCAGACCTTCTTCTGACTTCTGCAGCCTCTGCGTTTTACATCATTGCTCAGTAAATTGCCCAAAAAGCAATTTTGGGAGGAGCTATTTGTTTTGAAGCACCGAGAAGTGAATCCACCCCTTCCCGTACTGTAGTTTTAGTGGTTTATCATCCCCATCATTAAAACACACACTTAATTTTTTCCTTTGAATTTGTTTGGTTTCCTAAACACATAACATGGAGTCTAGCCGTGCTGACACACTTTAAATCTCTCCTGCAGCACGCTGCAAATGTCTGTACCGACCTTATCTCACTTTGCTGGTACACAGCTGACCGCTGGGGCAGAACCGCTGATTTATCCCGATGTAAATCACAGCACACGCACATCCCCAACCTATTTTTATTTGTCCAGGGGAGGTTATTGAGCACAGCTGCAGTTATGTGGAAGCAATGTGTGACCCTTGTGAAATGTGGGCTGCTACGAGGCATAGATAATCCTGTGTGATGCTGCTAGGACTATCACAGCACCAGCAGGACCCATGTGGGGGACTCAAAACCCGTGCAAGCCCTGAGAGCTGTAGGTGTGCAAATACCATTAAGCATGGAGAGCTTTGGCGTCTTCTGATGGCTTTCTGTGCTGCACCCAGGAAAGGTCTGGGTTTGGAAATGCGCTGCCTGCATCTCTGTGCTCCTGCCTCTGCCTTTTGGACTTGCAGCTCTGAGGTTTGCTCTCTGCCCACGTTCAGTCCTACCACCTCCACCAGCCACATTGCATTTTACAACCTCCTTCTCAGCAGCTGGGGAGTCAGGGCAGGTCCTGGTTAAAAGCTGAGAGCATGACCTGGCTCCAGACAACTGCAATTTGGGCCTCAAAGAAGTGGGTGTGAGCCCCATGCTAAGGCCTGAGCTTCTATCATAAATTCAGTGCCCTCTGCTAAGCCTTTGATTTCTTTCTTTTTCTTTTTATTTATTGCTGTTTTGAAGAACCTGGAAAAAAATAAAAAAAAACACATGGAGCTGCTGTTGTTTTCTCCAACAGCACCTGCCACAGAGCAGGATCCTGCTGCCAATAAAAATAAAAATAAAAATACTAATCCCCCAAAGCCTCTTGCTGCACTGGCTTGCAAACCTTGCCCTGCTGTAGTAGGAAACTACCCCTCCAGAGCCCAGGAGATGCAGCAAAGAGGCAGAAGTCCCCAGTTTCCAGCTTTTGAATAGCTCGTGTGGAGCACTCTGAAAGCTTACACTGCACCCACTCTTATCTAAACACGCCTAAGCCCCAGCATGCTGCTTCAGCTGCATTGGCTTTACACTTCGGGCTGTTTTGAAAGTGAATTTGTAAAGCCATTAACATTATTTAAACAGTTTAGCCACAGAATTACCCAGCGGTGGGATCCAGCTGCCAGAAATGAGACGCGAGGCTCCTCTTTGCGCTGAGGATCAAATAAAATCCAGCCAAAACACGTGCGCTTTGGAGGGTGCCAGAACCAGAGGTGATGGGGGAGTGAGAGCTTGCTGGAAAAGAAAGCAGACTTTCCGGTTAGCGGGAAATGTCATCAAGACTTTTTTTTTTTTTTTCTATTTTATTTTATTTTTATTTTTATTTTTATTTCGTTCTTTTTCTTTACGAGCTGGTTTGGCTCCAAATCAGACCAAAACCAGACTTTTTTTATTTTTCCTTATTTTTTCCCCCCGAAGTTTCCGGAGGACTGGAAGCTGTCAGGCCCCTGGGTCTCCTCCTGCACTCGGCTCCCATTTCAGCTCATTTCAGCCAGCAGCTCCAGGCTCAGCTGCAGGGCATGTGGGGAGCTCAGCACTTGCAGTCGGTGCTTTCTGTGCTCTGGGTCTCGTGGTGGACCCCACAAAGATCACCTGTCCTGAGGCAATCTCCACCAGATGCTGCTTTCCTCCACCAAAGTTCTCTCATTCTGCAGAAAAGCTTTGGGAGAAACATGTGCTAGTATCTAGGGGAATATACTGGAAACCGAGCTTTTTCAGACATTTTCTGATTATTTTTTTCCTTCCAGCTCAACATATGGCAAGGTTAACATGGGTCCCATCAGCTGAGGCCTCCTCTAATCACCACGGCAAGAAATGCTCCCTGTCCTGGGCACCTAGAGGAAAGGTGGTCAAAGCCCAGGTGTTTGGAGAAAAGGAGGCACGGAGAGCTCAAGTGACCTCTCCAAGGCATAAAACCAGTTTCCAGCAAAACACAAGCTGTGTTCCTACAGATCCCCACATTACCTGATATTCAAGTCAGGATCTTTCAAGCTCTGATGTTTCAGGTGAAAGCATCTTCCCTAAAACATGGAAAGATCCAGGGGTCATTCTGACTGGGGAGTTTTGTTCTTGCTCGTCTTGTTCCCTTGGCTGGTGCCTTACGACAAGCCCTGAGATCTGCCTTTGTTCAGAATAAAGCATTATCTTAAGTACCACTATTCTTCCTTTTGAGTGCATTGCCTTAATTGGCTATTTGATTGCATTCCCCTGAAACTTGCAGACGCAGCTGGGAGAAACAATGGGTATTGTTTTATATTTAGACTGAGTGCTAGAAGCTGAAACACGCACAGAGACGTGAGCTGCTGGAAGGGCTCAGACCAGCAGCTCCCTCTGCTGACCTGCTCTGGAGAGAAGTGGCAGTGCTGCCAAATTTTAGGACTTCTCAGGCTGAAAAAGTGAAGAATAAGGGAGCATAGGGCAATGTTTCTCTTGAGCAGCACAAAGGAGGAGGCTGGGGGGTGTCTCTTCATGATCTCTGCAATGCAAAACTAGAGGACACCAAAAGAAGCTACCAAGGGACAAGTTCAAGACAAGCAAAAAGAGGTGCTGGATCACATAACATCATAAAATTGTGATGGTCCTTGCTAAGGAGGCTATGGGTGGGAAAAGCTTGTGTAGGCTCATAAAGACACTAGAGAAGTCCGGAAGAGAAATTCATTGAAGACTATACGCAGAAATCCTTCTTACCTGGGAAATTCCCAACGCCCCAGACTGTTGAATGCTGGGAAGTGTTTTAAGGAAATATTGTAATATATTTGTCCTAAGCCTATGTTCCTTCTTGGGCGTCCACTCTTGGAGGCAGGATGCTGACTCACCCAGCTTGTTCTCCTGTTAGTCCCAGGGGATGGCTGATGTGTCCAGAGGCAGTGCTTGGTGCACCGGAGCTGAGGAACAAAAACATTTTGGATGCAGTCAAGGAAATCCTTATTTTAGTGGAAAAAGTGGATATGGATAGCTTTTGCTATCATCTCACCTTTCATACTGAAGGAATTGGCAGTGTAGAGACAACTACACCAAATGGAGATGCTGCAATAGCGCTGAGGTTATACTGAGCTTGGGTTCAGCCAACTGGGCAGCCTCATCACTCCTTTCTTGATGTCATTCCTTTTGAGATAGAACAGGCATGGACGTTCAAACATAGTCTTGTAGGACCAAGAATCCTGTAGCAAGCACGATGATCATGGTTTGAGTGGAGGTCCCACCAATGCAAGTAAAACCAGTGAGAGAATTTTGAGGGAAATGGTTCTTAAATGCCAAGAAGACTGATATACAAAGAACATTTCTGAACTCTGGAGATGAAGAGGTTGTATAAATATAGAGTGTCATTCAGGTGGAGAATGGTGATTCTTCTGAGGTATCTTCAGAGAGGTGAAAGAATATCCAGGCTGCTTCATTGGAACATATAGGGACAATTTCCTGCTTAAATGATTATTTTTTTTTCTAATCTTTAATGTTAAATGAGCTCTGTGGAGGCCTTTCCACTACGGTTTTATATGTTCTGGATATCTGAATCAATACCTTTCTACTAGGCAGGTAGCTTGCAGGCTTGAAAGCACAGAGATTAGAGCAGAAGGCATTATTATCATGGGAGGCAGTATGCAGAGTCTGAACAGACAGTGACATTTGCCTAGAGAAGGTGACATTTTCATTGGCAACACTTTGTTCACCATCAGCAAGAAATTTAGATCATTCCCAAAGACCAGACGCTGAGGAGAACATCCAGGTAGCCTGAGGACATATCTGGCTACCTGATATGTCAATGTCATCAACTACTATGGGAAAGCTGTGGAAGGAATTCAATTATCTAAATAGCTCCTCATTTGAAAAGGACCTTGTGTCTTATCTACCAGCTTTGTGTGGACATCTTAAATGCCCTTGGGTATCTCAGACATTTCTAGATATCTCATTTCAGGAAAATGAATACATACCAAGCTGGATATCTTATGTAGAATGGGATGGGTTAAACTCTAGGTGCCATTGACTGCAGTGTCTTAGGTGGAAACTCAGGCACTAAACTTACATGGGAGCAGCTATGTTTATGTGTCACAATCTGGAGGGAATCTCAGCCTGTACTGCCTCCTAGGAGGTGAATCAGGAAGATGGTGAGGAGAATACAAACTATTTAAACCCTTTTCTTTCCTCTTGGACTAATCTAGGATAAGAGAACACAACATATGTTCGTTATTCAGAATAATGCCCTTATCCTTGGCATCTACTTGTGGTCCCACAGCCACACCATGCAGATTTTTTTTTTGTACCCTACACTTTGCAAAATTACTTTGGAGAGATGGCCTCAAGTACCATCATGTTGGGGTTCTTTTGCCCTGTTGAAGAGAATGGTGGGACTCTTGTGAAAACGTGGGTGATCAGCCAGGTCGCTGTGGCCATCTCAGGGTCTTTTCTGGTTTCCAAAGAGCCCTCTGGTCAGCTGGGCTGGAGCTTGGTTTGCCCTCAGAGCAGGTGGGATAGCTCTTGGAGTAACTGTTCAAAGAAGAATTTGCCCTTTTTGTCATTATTGGCCCCAGAATTGCTTAGTTTAATCATGGTGACGTCAACCGTGAGGATGGTTTAAAGCAGATTGTCCATCTCTGGAGCTGCATTCTTTCCCTGTGAAGAGCACTGTAGAAAAATGCTAAATTCCCTAGGACATAAAGCCTTTGCTCGGCTGTTTAGACTTTTGTTTATACAAGAGAGTTGGAGATGGATGCCTGAGAATCCAATGCCCTAACACTTCTGACAGCAACAGCTCAGTAGGATGAGGGCTCATGTTGCACCTGTGTTCCTCTTTCATCTTAAAAAATATTTCTTCCTCTTTCCCCCTAGAGCCTGTCAAGACCTTGGGAAAAAAAAAAAAAAAAAAAAAAAAAAAAGGAAAAATTTTAAAATGTTGCCAAGAATGTTGTTGTATCTCAAGTCTGTTGGAAACTATTGTGTGCTGATTTACAATGTGTGGTTTCCAGGAGAGGTTTTTCTGCTAGACAAGGTGAGAAGCCATTTCAGCCCTACTGGGTTAACTACCTAGGTGATGAGCAAGGAAAATGAAGAATAATTACCCTTATGTGTCAAGTGGGATTATAGTCCACACCCTCCCATACCTGGGAGTATCCCGTGGGGCTGACGTGTCCTAGCGCCTAACATGGTAGGCTCCAGTGGATGTCAGCCTCGTTACTCTGATGATTATTGTGGGGGCTTCTGAGAAGATCAGCATCTTGGTGGACATTCAAGGTGTTTCATCAGGTGAATTGCTCAGAGCTGGAGACTCCAGGATCCTTGCCTGGCAGGCTGCCTTGAAGCCTGGGCTCTGTTTCCTCACCTGGGCAATAAAGAATTAGAGCAAAGCTGTATGTTGAAATAACATCCAAATCCCCAGCACTATTTCTTTTCTCTGCACAGTGTCAGCAGCACAGCTTAATGCTGACTTAGGGTTGCAACGTGCACGGGCTTTGAAATCGACAGAGAATGAGCAAACATTGGAAGACGATGTTTCATGGCAATGCTGGGAAGCTCCCAGCCTGAATTCCTTCATCTCTCTCCTCCTGGTTCTGGCATGATGGGCTGGCACCATCTGCATGGACCTCCTGAGCACTGCCCAACATGGGAGATCTCAGCACATGGGAGATCTCCCCTCCCAAGCAGGGCAGAGCTCTAGTGCTGGGCGGCTTGTTGATATCATCGCTCCTTGATATACGCTCGCCCTGCGGTGAGCGCTGCCCTGACCACCCACGTGCAAGCTGACGGCTGGTAGTGATGGGGATGAAGTGAGCTCACACAAAGCCTTTGCAGATAGAAAGCCGGCACACAAACACATTTATGGCAAGTGTGAATTTGCTCCTTTTCTCTCTCTCTCTTTTTTTTTTTTTTTTTTTTTTTCCCCCACAAGTCTTTGTTTTGCTCTCACTGAAATTGCTGGGCATTTTGCCACTGGCTGAGATAGGAGCACGATCTTCCTTTGAAGAGGCGTAGTCTCCATTATGGGCTAGAAAAATGGGTGCAGAGGAATGAAGCTAGCAAGCACAGAGTAGCCCTAATTCCTTCTACCCTTGCTACCTATTCACATTCCTCTGCTTTTCTCTAGGCTTAGATGAGTGGATATCAGTTTCCCCCTTTTGGAAGTTGTCCCTTTGAGAAAGGCAAGACATTGGATGGACTGGACTGAAGACATGACTCACCTCGTTGCCATTGTGGACACTAGGTCCACAATATCTTGGCATGGGAGTGCTGGGTAGCACCGTATATTCCCTGTGATGGCTTGCCTAGGACTGTGTCTCTGCTTCTTTATCTGCCCTCCAAGTCAATGAGAGGAAGATGAGGACCATGCAGTTGTCTCCTCCTTACATGCAGTCATTCCCCAGTGTGGCCTTGGTCTTGTCCACCAATGAGTTTCTCATCATCACTGATCTGCTTATTATGAATGATCTCTGTAATGAGCTGCCAATTCCCAAAGCCCACTCAGGCTGGATGGAAGTCGAGGGCATAGTCCAGCCATGAAGTATCGAGAAATTTGACTGTGGACCTGGGAAGAAAATACCTTGCTTTGCCAACAGAAAGAACACAGCCTTCCATTTACAGGTCTGGGTGGAGGGTTAGAGATCCTGAATACTGGCACACCAGGACATGAAGGACAGTCTTTTTCTTGTCTTCTTTTTGGATGTCTGATGTGGTGCTGTGCAAGATGGACACAAATCTATCCTTAACAGGAAGGGTACAGAGAGCCAGGAATGTCCCCAGGTCTTTAGCATCTGTCAGGGCACCACATCTACATTTTTTGCCATAATTTGTGATCCATGTGATGTTCACTGCCCCTTCCAAGTAGCTGTATGCTGCGCCCATGTATTCATCGCCTTCTCCATGGATAGCGGCCCTGTGGAAAGTAGACAGAACTTGGCAAATGGAAACCTGTGAATAGATCAGAAGGAGAAAACCACCCATCTTTACAATAAGGCTCCTTTACATCTCGTGCTAAGGTGACAAGAAGCTGGGACAAATTCTTGGACTGAAATTGGGCTGATCAAGGTGTTTGTTATTGACTCATGGGGGTAGAGGACAATAAAATGTGACATTCCTGAACCAGAAGCAGTTCATATGGAAGAGAGGAGTCCTGGTCAGGTTTCAGACCTACGTACAGTTGGGAAAAAGGCCCTCTGCAACTTTTTTATTTATTTTATTTAAAAAATATAGTATCTATGTGTGCATATGAACTTTATTACACTTGGAAACTCTTTTGTTTGTCAGATGCCATCTTTTTATTCAGCTGGATTTTTCCACCGTTGATACCTTGATGATATCTGACCCAATGGAGTATGAAGGAGAAGGAATCCAGGCCATTGAGGTGTAACCTTGGGGGTGGTGGATTCCTGTAGCTACTAGTCAGAGGACACAGCATGTTGGTGTCAACATTGAGGCTGATGTTGTTAGCAGTGCCAGCACATAGTGAAGGTGTTTTTCTGGACTAGAAAGGACACCTCTACCCCCAGATGTGCACTTGAAAAAAAGTAATTTTTTTGTAAGCATCATACAATGTTTATTTCATTTTAAGTTCAGTTTTTATTAGTATTTGAAAGCTAAATGCAAATAATTTCCAAATTCTCAGCAATTTGCTCTGGATTTAATTGCTAACTTCCATGAGATTGACTGCAATGTCTGTCCCAGGGCATTTTTTCTGGCTAAAATTATTACATGGAAAATGGAAAGTTCTTGTGTGAACTCCTGGTTTGACACAAAATGGCTGATTTCAATTAAATGAGTAGTTTCCCACCAACAACTGTTACCAGCTTTAAAATATTGTCAAATGCTTTTCCCAGATTGGACGGCACATATAAAAAAAATGAAATGAAGGCTGAGAACGTAATTCAGTCAAATAACACATTCCAGGAATCTGGTCTCCTCTTCTGTTTTCAATTTGTCCCCTAGGGAATGAAGGTTTTCTTGATTGTACAGATTATTGGATATTATTTTTCATCTGCTTGTAGTAAATATTTTTCAGTTAGTGACAGTTGCATGTCTGGTTAACTTTTTGTAGGCTACACAGATTACACAGTAATGTTTTTGATCTTTGATGAGATTAATGGCATTTAGAATAAGGGTTGCGCAATGAAAATTAACCCTCCTGAAATATTTTTGAGAATTCACTTAGTGTATACTCTTTACACAAAGTTTCTTGCCGGAAAACTCATCCGTTGGCATACTTACTATACACTCAGCAAGAGGGTAGACATATCAGATCCAGATTCATTTTTTCCTTTGCACAAATATTTGCAAAATTAGGCCTGTTTTATTTATTTATTTTGACATCTTTGCCCATTGCTCTAGTGTTGGCACCCCAGATTTAACCAAGACAGCCCATATTTCTGAGTCAGACAGCTGGGAAAAACATGGAAGTGAAAGCAATCCATACTTTGCTGGAAAAATCACATCATTAAATGCCAAGAGGGGCTGACTGAAAGGACTGAGAAAGAGGCAAATGCCAGGAATTGGCCCCGAAACAAGCTTATTTATAGTAAATCTAAGTAGGGTGAAGTCTAGTCCGCTGGGTTCACCTCTCAGGATCAGGCCCTGGGGTCTCCTGGGATTTGATTTCTCAGAGAACCACAGGGATGGCAGATGGGAAAGACTTGTTAGGTCATCCTGTCCACATGCCCCGGCAGGAGCAGAACGGGATTCTCTCTTTGTTTCATTCTCAAGTGCCTCATCTACATTTAAACAACTCTAGCCATAAGACTGTTATTGCAAGAAAATTCCACTGCCTACATGTACTTTTGCTAAACCACTTTTTTAAAGCTCTTGACGTTTGTTTGTTAATTTTGTTTGAAAAGCACCACTAAGGAGGAAAGTGAAAATATCTAACGTGACCTTGGGCAACTCAATCCATCTGATGACTGAAAAACAGAACTAGAGTGCTTAACATAATGAAATGGATTTTTTGTAGACTTGCTATGGGGTTAATATTTTTGGTTATCCTACCTTCACGTTTCTTTATATTAACATGCTTGGATTTCTTTAAATTTAAATTTATAGTGAATTCCTAATGTTTTTAATACTTTGTTTTGGTGTATATATCCTGCAATATATTTACCTGAAAACTGTTTTCAACCTTGACTCCATCTGGGTTGAAGTTATTTTTAATCTGTGGTTTTATCTCCTGTTTCCAGGCTATCTCTGACATGCGCTACTTTTACTAGCTATGTGATTATATTCTGCATGCTTGGCCCTTGCTTGTGTAGGAGAGGTTGCACAGATGTCCATGTAAAATCAAGGATAGGCATAAGAAAGACCTACCACTGCAGTTGGGCTTATTCAGATTATCGTGCATTGCTTATTTCTTTTTTTTTTTTCCTAAAGTAAAAGAGTCATGGGAAAATGCTAATTCAGAAAACATGAATTTCTCTCTTTGAAAAAAAGCTTGGGTTTAAAGAGATTTAACTGAGTCCAAGGTTGGACTTCAGTGGAACCTGGCCAGGATTATGGGCCAGGAACTCTTGAACCTGCTGTTTTTCAAGCCCTGGTTGCATTCACCCAGCGATTAACCCCAGGAACAGGGGAACTTGGGTGCTGCCTGCAGCAACACAGTGCAACTGGTATCAATTTCTATTTTGCTGCTACTGCCTGTGGAGCTGATAAAATGCCAGTTCCAATGGGTGTGCTCCATGTTTGGAAAGCTTCCAGTTTCCAGGAAACTAAAAAGTATACATATACTGATTTGAATCCAATTTGGACAGGAATTTTTTTTTTCCTGTTAACTTGGAAACTGTGCTTTCCTGCCAATTAGAATTGCAACTGTGTCATTCTCTCTGTGATGCTCTCAGTCTAATTAATATGAATGAAAAAAGTGTGCTGCTTTAGTATCTTTGTTTAGTGTGTGATATAAATGAAAGTCATATCCCTGGAGATGAACTACTACATTATCCAGGTGTTTAAGAGCTGCTACAGCACATTCTATGTTTGTGAAAAAGCACTGAGAAATTATTCCTAAACATCTTTTTCAAGGAAAAAAAATTCCTCAAAATCAAGTATTTCTTTCCCTGCAAGGAGCTGAATTCGATGAGAAATTTAGCCTTCACTTACTATAGCTCATGTTATCTGGCAGATAGTCATAGATTCAAAGGGAGGTCTCCCATCTTTATAGGAAAATGTTTTTATCAGGATTATTTAACATCTTAAAAGACTCAGCTGCAATATGTGTGGGATAGTCTGTTCAGATACTAACAAGAGAAGGAGCTTAAATGATGGAGTCAGATTTAATGCCTAGCTGTTGGGTGCTTGCAGTGAGGTGAAATGAATTTTGCTCATGCTGTTCTTGGAGCAGCGGTGTCCAGGTTGTTTTTCACAAGAGTTGTCTTCCTTTCTAACAGAAAATGGCAATCTGCTGTAAGAGAAACCTTGTGTAGAAATCTGTCTCCATGAATTGGGATCTCACTGATATCTCAGCATAGTTTCTGAGATGATGCTGTCCTCTTTGCCACTCCGGGGAGGCCAGGCTCATTTTGGGACTGGTGTCCCACGGCTGGTGGTGGGCAGGCAGAATGTCCCTTTTGTTGTGAAAAGGTTAAAAGAAAGCTTTTTTGGGGGGCGGATTATAAGAAGTGAAAAGAGGAGAAGGTGGAAGGCTGGAAGAAGGTGTCTTGGAGCTTCTAACACTGGGTCAGGGGTGCAAGTAGAAAGCCGGGAGAACAGCTTTGGGCAAGGAGGACAAGCAGGGAGCTTTCTTGGACACAAGAAATCAGGTTTGCAGCTGGGAACTGCTGTGAAGAACAAGTTATGGTGGCTTTTTTGTAAGCGAACAAGAACAGGAGCAAAGTCATTGATTGTAACAATTCTCGTGCCGTAAGTAACAGTCCTACAAGGCATAATCTGAGTAATGCTCATGCCAGAAGGACAGAAGCTGCAATGCCAACTGGCCACCTATGTCTACAACAGTAAAGCCACCAGTGTCAGGGAATTTTCTATTGCCTTGAGCTCAATGGGAATGATCTAGGCACATCTGGACTGCTAAACTGTCCTTACATCCAAGGCGAGATGGCTGCATGCAGGTTGCCAGGTGGGAGAAGTGAGGTGTGGTTATCCTGTAGAGGATGAAAACCAGCATTAGCTGCTCCGACTGTGTATTTAGGGATTATTTGGATTTGTCTGCTGCAAATCTCACAATAACAGCGAGTACAGACTAAGCCAAGGAGAACCAGCTGCCCTCTGCTGCTCAGGAGGTTTTCCCTTTGCTAACGGAACCCTTCTGCTCTGCTTCTGTCAACCAGGGAAAGGATGAATTTTCCTCTGGATTTGACTTTATATACTGATGTATTTCATATTGGTTGCTAGAGATGGCCTGGGAGAGATGCGGGTTGGTCTCATGGTTGGGTGGGAGCAGGGAAGAGCACATCTCTGATGGCAGCAGGGTCTTACTGGGAATTACAGCTGCAGTTCTTGGCTCCCAGTTCAGGCTGGGGTGAACTAATGGACACCCAGCAAGAGGACCTCAAAGAAGAATAGAGCAGCATTTCAATTAAATAGTAAGTTACAATGCACTAGCCTATTATTATCAGCGACTGCTTCTCCTGACAGATAGCCTGGTTATTCAGAATAATTTTCCCCTTGTTCTCTCTATGTTCCCATGAGCACGCAGACCGGCTCACGAAACCTGGCCCTCCTTGTTATTTTTATCCAGGAGCAGCTGACAGTAAAAGTGACAAAAGAATTGATGGGGGAAGTGGGCCAGAGCGTGAAAAATCCGGTCGTAAAAACCGGAGTGTTTGCAATAAAATATCTATACATAAAGGGAGGGGAGGGAGGGAGAAGCAGCGCTGGACACAAAGCAGAGCAATGAGCTGTGAAAAGTGACGTCTGGCCCAGATGGAGAAAGTGTAAATCCAGCTGTCAGTGCAGCAATATCCCTTGGCACCTCGGTCTCCTTCCCCTCAGGGGAGCTCACGCCCATGCTGGTGGGACAGCGGCTGGATCCAGTGGGCTGCCAAGGGTGCGGGGTTGTGCCTGGAGCCTCCCAGAGTCACCAAAAATCCTGGCTACATCCACATGGAAGGGTTTTTTCCTCTTTGATGTTGAAGAAGAGGGCTATCTGCAGGGTTTTGCATTTGGGAAGAGGGGCTGGGCTGCGCTAGGACCCATCAGCTGCTGGGGCTGGGGAGGAAACCACCACAGGGTTGGCACAAGCAGGTCAGGAAGAGAAGGTTAATGCATTAAATGAGTCTTGTTAAATGGTTGGGAAGAGAAAGTTAATACATTAAACTTTTCTTATTAAATGGCTTCCAGCTTTTTGGGGGCTACTCTGAGCACTTTGCAGGGCACAAGGCTGGTAAAGCCCACATGGAGTTAAAGTGCTTTTGTATATACATTAAATAAAAAAATGGATGATATTGGAGAGCTGTGGACAACGTCATGGTGAGCTTTCTTTTGGTGCAGTGAATAAAACTGATGCTAAAAACCAGGCTGGGTGCCAGGGCACCTGAATTCTCCCTGTAGGCTTGACCCAGGGTCCTCCTCTTCTATGGAAGAGGACTTCTGTGGGTGAGATCCCCAAAGCATGCCTAGGAAAGAAGGTGCTGCCAGAGGTACCAAAGTGGGAATGAAAGCTTCTGTGATCACAAAGCAAATGGATTCAGAGCTGGCACTGGTGTGTCTCTTGGTCTCAAGCACTAGGTTTTCAGGGTGTCCAGATATTTGTATCCATCTGCTGGGGGCAAGGAGAGCAGGCTAACAGACAACAGAAAGACCCTGGGATGTCTCCAGCTGCAAAAAGCCTGTAGGATTTGAAGCAAGGAAGGAAACCCTTTTTTTTTTTTTTTTTTTTGGCAGCCCCTTCTGCACTGCAGGATGTTTAGCTCCCAGATACATCTCTGTTACTTGAGCTCATGGAATAGACTCGTCCAGCTGCTTGGCCACAAGCACATACGGGTGGGCAGGAGGAGGTTTTAGTGTCTGTGCCACTGATATCTGCATTTTGGCTGGTGCACGTGGCCAGGTGGGGTGGGATTCACTAGTCTGGAGTGAAGGGAAGCTGAAATGCCAGATAGCGTGGACATACATCTCTTGATGTAGATGTTTACAGCTGTGTCTCATGCAGATGTGGTGCTTCAGAGCATCCTTTAGCAGGTATTTCCCTGTAGTGCCAATGGGCCTGCTGTGGCTCAGCCTTCCCCATGTACCCTGAGTGCTGCGCAGCATCAGCTCTGGGCAGATGAGACACCCAGAAGACCTTCCTAAAATATCCTAGATCCTAAGGATTTCTTTGGCACAGAAAATACAAAAAACTAACACCATTTCCAAACCAAGGGCTGGGAGGCTTGTGCTTCAGAAAACAGTAAGAACTGTCTCATATTTAAAGCGGTCCTGGTTTCAGCTCCTTCCTCACTAAGTGCAGCTAAACATGGATCTCCATGCCACAGGGTTTTGCAAAGCAGAAAAGGTTTCCTATGCCTGGATGAATCCATACAAGGAGAATACAGTTAGGATAATTAGGGAGAAATATGTCTTTTCTGACTGAAGTGGGAATATTTTGGGGGAGTTGTACTGCAGTTCATCCCTGTTTGTACTCACTTTCCTAGGTGACTGCTGGCTCTGGTGGGAGATGGAAGACGGATGGAGCCAGACCTTTGGCTGTCCTCTGTGGGACAGACCCCTGGAAGACCCCTGTGAGGCTGACTGATAGGCTGCAGCTGATGAGATGAAGGAGAAAGTCCCATGTGAAGCTTGCTGGGATCATAACACTCCCAGTAAGGCCCATTTTACACAACAAGGACCAGGTGGTTGGTTTTACCTTGGTACACAGGCAAATTGTGTTATCACAGGCAAAAATAAAGCCCTGATGTGTACAGCTGCACAGAATGCCTCCTTCACAGCATCCTCTTCAGACTGCCCTGCCAATGCTTTGTGGAAAGCACAGCCTTTAGCAGCAATGTGGTATTTTGGTCTCGGAGGACAATAAATCCCAAGCCTACCATCCCAAAGTGTTTGGTAACTGATGTGAGTTCTGCAGGTAATCAACCCAGAAGAAACACGGCTGAAATCACCTGTTCTTTATGGGCTGCCCCCACTCCAGGCTGACTCTGTGTCAACCAGCAGGAACCACAAAACTTCCCAGCCCCATTAATATCATCGGGAGGCAACACTTCTCTCTGGTTGCCTACAGTAACTCAGCCAGCTGGTGTAAATCCTTCAGAGCAGGAGCAGAGCTTGTCTCCACATATCATTTCCAGCCTCTGAGCCGTTGGCTGGGGATTGCTAGCAATTACTCTTGTGAAATAGGATACCGTAAGGGGTGGGAACCAGGGGAGGCGAAGCTCTCGAGTGTTACGTCAGGGTCTGATACTGATCTGCGATATGTCCATCCATCTTCTGAGCAGCTGGGATCAGTTCACATTATAGTTATTAGAAAAGTTTATATAGCAACTTACAGGGAAAGAAACTTTATAATGTTACGAGATGGTGGCAATTCCTTTAGGACCAGATAGGCTGGTCCCATGAGAACGGGTGGGGGCTGCCAAATAGCCGCCCCTATTGTGCTGTCTATGCGTGATTTTTTATTTTTATTTATTTTTTCCTGCTGGAAAAATAATGTTTCTGCATTTGTTTTTGAGAAGGATTGGCTTGCATTGCCATGTTTTGTTTAACAGACCTGATGTATACCTCCGCCCAGCCACCCAAGGTTTAAATGTCTGTTGGATCCCAAGAGATGGACATTGTTCATTGCTAAGAAAAGCCCATGCTGCACTGAAAACCTCCCAAACTTGCTGTTCTTGAGGCAATTCTAAGAAATCCTTCTCTCCCTGCTGAGGGCAGTTCTGAAGGGACATGAAGAAACTCCTCTGGGCACCTCCAGCAAGCCTCAAGGGCTTCGCTAGGACTCTCTGCAGTGCAAGAGGAGCTCTTGAGGGCATGCTGGACACTCTTCATGTCTGAAAAAGGCAAACAGGGCCAGATCCTTGGCAGGGGCAAATCTCCAGAGCCTCACGGATAAGTAGAAAGCAAGGCTGATTAACAGCAGCTGAAAATCTGCTCTCCACAGCCTGTGAAATAAAGGATTATCTCATTAACCCACAGTCTTTCCTTGCCATGCTGGGCAACAAATGGCAATCTCTGTTGGTGCATCTCAGTGTGCTGCTTCTGACAGCAGAACAGATGTTTGGGCTGAGAGAAACACAGGTGCCTAGAGTAACATACTTGATAGGCTCTGCCTTTGGTAGTTGGTATTTTAGGGGCTTCCTAAGGCAGAAGTTGAAGCCAGATCACTGTGCTAAGTTGTCCTGCTGAAATTCTCCATGAGTTTGAAGAAATCCTTTGTGAACTCAATCATAATGTTGGCCCCCATGACGTCCTGTGACAAGTCCCATAAGTTTATAATATGCATCACATAGAAAAAAAAGACTTGCCTTCTGTTGGCACCAACCCCTTTGCCTTAGTTTCTCTTTGGGTAGAGGTTGGGTTCTGCAGCACAAAGCACACAACGAATTGGGAGCTGGATGAGGACATGTGCCAGATGATATGCACGTTGTTTTCTCATTTATTCTCTTTCAAAAGTCAAATGATGCTCACATTTTTTTTTGTGTTTTTTTTTCCTCAGGCAATCTGCTTTTCCGAGGACTAAACACATAAGAAGCTTCAACAAAAATAAGAGGTGTTTTTGCCAGTAATTGCTCAAGTGGCCTCAAATTGAACTCTTCCCTTTTAGCATTCTGACCACTCTGGGCTGAACATATGCCTCTGCCATACAACAAGCGTTAATGGATATTTTGCCATAAACCCATGCCCAAAAGGGCTCTATGTCTGTTTAAAGAATGAGCTCTATGCAATGTCCTCCTTAGGAAGGGACTAGGAACAACCCTGAAGGCAACACGGGCTGTCAGCTTCGGTCTGCTCCTAATCATCAAGCCTTTTCCAAAGAGGGGTGTTTATTCTGCTGTTGAGGGAAGCAGGAAGTGACAACCTTTCAGGCAGAAATGCAGAGCACGTGGACACATGTTTGACACAGAAACAGGGCTGGACAACAGACACAACCATTGCAATATGTCAGGAACTCAGGCAGAAGGAACCTTATCTGACCAAGAGTCTGACGAACAGCTGATCTACAAGTTGGGGGCATCAGAGGAACCATTCATGCCTGTCAGAATATCTTGTTTCTGAAGTCCTGCAACGTTTATTCATGACAAAGGCTGGCTTTGTCTGTCATCTGAGGTCATTCAGGCTGATCTGGAGAGGATGAGAAGCAGTATCCTAAGAATCAAGGAAATTATGTGGCACACAGATGGGAGAATCATATTTGAATCACTGAAATTTCCATCTTTACTGGTCCTTTATTTTTGTTTTAGCCTATCTTTATCTAATGAATGAATGATACTGGGAGGAAGGAAGTCCTTATATATTCAAATTCTTTTCTCTGCTATGGAGAATTAAGAGTTTGCAGTAAATATTCTTTTGAATCCAGGAGGTGTTTTTTTTTTTTTTTTTTTTTTTTTTTCAGCAAAACTAAGGAAGGGCAATGCTAAATCTCTTAGTGAAATAAAGACAGACACAATAAAATCATCAAGCCCAAACCTTTCATGCCATATTTCTACATCAGAAAGATGGTCTCTGGGTACAACCTTAAAGTCCAGAGCCTTTCCCAAAAATCATGGTAATGAAGAAAAGCTCTTCCATGAGTGTCTCTTTTGGGGTAGATGTTAGTAAAATTGCCTAGAAATGATTGAAATGATTTCTGATTATCTTTTTCCATCAAAAAATGCTGGTTTATTTGAAACTGAACCTTACCATGGAACATAACATTTTCAATGAAACCTTAGTTGAGAAAATTTTCTCAGGTCCCATAGTGAATCTGTGGTCAAAGCCAGAGAAGAAGGGACTGTAGGCAGTTTTATTTTAGCCTGATAGATAAGAAATCCTCTAGCAGAGGGAACTTCAAATCCCTGCTTCAGTGAACACTGGCTCTTACAAAATGGAGCAACACAACACAGATGGGAGTCAGCCATGCACCCTTGTGGTAATCAAGATGAACCACATACTGGGCTGTTTCAGCAAGGACATAGCCAGCAGGTCAGGGAAATTGATTATTCTCTTTTATTTTGCACTTAAGAGGCTTCTGATGCCTACAGGGGACTTAGAAAAAAGCTGGAGCCAATCTCGTCTCAAAGGTGCAAGAGGCAACAAGCCCAAGTGTCAGCAAAGGAATTTCTAATGAGAAATATTGAAAAAAAGTTTCCCCTGAGAGTGGTTAAGCATTGGGATAGGTGCCCAGAGAGCCTGTAGCATCTCCAGCCTTAGAGATGCTTTTATTTGAAAATCTCAACAAGTTCTTATATTTATTTATTTATTTGTTTGTTTGTTTATTTATTTTCCTTTTCAGTCAGAATTTCTTTGGAAGTTCTGAGAACAAGGAAACCATTTTATTACCTGACCTATTAAATAGAGCAGGAGGCATGGCCCTGGGCAGGTATCTACCTCCAAGCTGCCTGCATCCTGCCCTCTGTGGTCCTTCCTTGAACTCTTTCCCTGCTCGGATGGTTCTCATCCCATACTGCTGAGGGTTGGCACCACCTGGAGACAGGCTGGAAAGATGAGCAGAGTCCTCAGTCACATCATGCCTGAATTCCTTGAGGGTTTCCAGAAGAAAAAGATGGAGAAATTGACAGTGTGCTCTGTTACTGATTTATGTAGCTTGGATCCATAACTGCTAAACAACGAGTGATCAGGGGTTGTTTGACAACCTGGTCTAAAACTTTGCACACATTAATGTTAAGACATATTTTCATTCCGATGTAGAATTCTCCTGGGATCAGGTTGTGGTGGCAGGGGCAAATGAGGGATTGAAATTTCTGCTGGCTGCAGCCAGAGCTTTTAAACCACCACGACACGGAGCAGGTGCTCATTACTGCTGTGGGAGATGGCAAAACCATGTCCCAATGAGGCCAGACTGGTTTCCTCATCTTCTCCCTGCCTCTAATTTTCTTATTTCTATTTTTCTAATATCTATCTATCTATCCATCTAATTTCTCCCAGGATATTGGGAAGACAGAGCAGACAGTTATGTCAAAGAAGGTCTACCCTAAGGTGCACTGGGACATCTGCATGGCGTGGGTGCTCAGCAACCAGCACAAACCCCAGCAATTCAGGAACACACAGAGCTTGCCTTTGTAGTTATTTAAGAGATGAAGCCGGAGATGGGCTGGCACCGCCATCTGGTGCAAGTTTCCAGGAATTAACCGACTTTGAGCAGTCTCAAAGTGAAAACAGTTGTGTGGGATTTTACAGCTGGTCAGAGCAGTGCTGGTATTGATGCTTCCAGCCTGGCAGTGCTGGGCTGAATGGCTCAAGGGGACATCGCCTTGGTCCTCAACATTTTCCAGACTGAATTCACTCTCAGAAATACCAGGGGCATCAAATTGCAAGTGCTAAGTGCAGGGAGAGAAGAAAGAAAGAAAAGTGATGGGCAATGGAGGCCAGCCCCCTGTCTTTTGTAGGGAAAATTTGAGTCTGTGGGGTTGGTAAAATTTGGCTGACAGTCATCTTTAAGATGGCTGCTAGGAGTGCTGAGTGCAACTCTGGAAAAACAGTGTTATTTCCCATCCATGGTGGCAAAAAGCTACAGAAGTCCCTATATGAGACAGCCAAATTTTAATTTTCCCCGGTCTCCTCAGTGCTTTCATCTGCTTCTTGTCTAGCTAAAGGGGAGAGCTATGTTCTTGGGCAACCCCAGCACAGATCAACTGAAGGAAGAAGTTTGCTGCCACGCAGTGTGTCGTGGCACAAAGTTAAAAGCAGATGTCTGGCACTAAACTAACCCAAAACAGGATTCTTGAATTGAGTTTTCCGGGAAGAAAAAAAAAATCAAACTAACAACAACAATTTGGAATCAACTTGAACAAAACCACAACTTTTTCTCACAGTGAAGCCTGATTTTGCAAAGCTTGCCTTTCCTGCTGAGCAATTGTTCCTACAGACAATTCCCACAGCCATTTCGGAAAGGCAGGGGGTCACCAGCTGGTATCTTCTGGGTTGTGTGCAGTCAGTTAGTTCAAACCAATTAGGCAGTTACTGGGTGTTTCTAAACTGCAGTTAATTTCAATAAATTGAAAACAGATGAGGTATGTGGGATCAAAAAGCAAATCCAGAGGATTCCACTAGTGTTCCCCAAACCAAGTACTTCCCTCTCTCCACTCGTTTTCTTAAACCTTATCGATGATGCTGGTGTTGCGATGTTGAAAGAATGTCATCACTTTCCCAGGCAGTCACACACACTCTGGCCTCATGATAAAACAAAGATAAAAAAAACCTGTCCTACATCTTCTGGAAGAGTGAATCCAACTGTCCAGACTGCTCCAACAGAGGTGCACGAGCAGCTGTAGTTTGGCAGGGAAACTGGTGTCCCAAAGTTGAGCACTCATCTGAACATAGCTCTAAGATATTCTTCTTCCCCCAAAGTCCTCTCCCCTGAGGTGGCATCCTTTCCAAAAAAAAGAGTGGGAGGAATTTAAGTCAATATTTAGAAATGTGCCTATCCCTAACCATACCATGCAAGGCACTATGTGGGACAAGTTTAACCCAAGTTTCTGGGACATGCAGAGAACAATCCAGTTGCTTAGACATCTGGTACAGTTTGAGGTGCCCCAGGATACCTAAGAGATACATAGAAAAGGACAGATACAGCATGGGAGCATGGGAGCCATAGGACACCCACATGCTGCCATTGTGCCTGTTGGAGGTCAGTGGGAATATCCCATGCAGTATGAAACAGATGTGTTTAGGGCACTGAATTGCACCCGTAGAAGGCAGTAGGCACCTACATGTAGACACTTGAATGGTCAATCTCCAGATGAAACCCTTTTCTGCTCTTCATTGTCAAGGCCATGTCATCCCACCCTACAAACTGGTCGTTTGAACAGCTCCCACAAGACCCCAAGCATCCTCATCTTCATTATGGCCATCCGTGAAGTAATCCCTCAGATTTATTTGAATGTGGGCTCACAGTGTTAGAAGTTGAAGACCCTCTACACTATATAGCCTATCACAGAAAATAAAAACCAACCTGCTGGCCACACTGAGCAAACCTGGTCTTGAACAAGCTCCTTTGCTGTTCTGCAACATGCTGGGCAGCAAAATACCTGTTGAATGCAATGGCAACTGAATGCTTCTGAAGGATTTGAGCTGGTCAATATGTGAGTGAGCACAGGAACTTGTGTTTGGTCTCAATGTATTAGTTTTCAAAGCGGAGTCCCTAGGGAAAAAGCAGGGAAGATCTGGAAGATAGCAGCCCGCTAAATATATTCCGGCACAAAGCTGACAACAGCTAGAGCCACATGTGATATGCCTCTGGAATCCTAGCAGGGTTGATTTATCTTGGTGTTAGGCCTAATATACTTAAAAGCCCTTTATAAATAACCCAGGACCTTTTGCACTTGCTGTTCTACAGACTTGCTTTGTTTATTTGAGTGGTTGAGCTGGGCCTGTCATTTTTAATGAAAATAAACCCCTTGTCAGAGACCTTTTCCTTTTGGGACCTTCAAAAGGACACGCAGAGCAATTCCATGCTCTCCCTTGTTTCCCAGCAGCCCCATTAGTTCTCATCTTTTTGGCTTTGAAAGGCAAAGAGGTTTGGGGAAAGGTTAACTGGGCCTCTGAGGGTTATGTTTCTTCTGGCCTCCAGAGCTTGCCTCCAGAGCTGAACTATGAGGCTTCTTATTTTGGGCCTGTTTTTGAAGGGATGGGTGCCCAGTGTGGTGGTAGAGCCAAGAAGTCCATTCCAAAAGACCAAGAGAGAGGAGCGTGGATAAAAGACAGACGCATGTCACTGCCTCAGCCATGGTTTGGAAAGGGAATCTCACCTGTCCCCTTGACCTTGAGCTACCATTGAGCTACCTGAGCCATCACTGGGAGAGGAAAAATGAACAGCTTTGGGCTGCTAAGAGAGAGATGGAGGGGTGTAGAGCTGCCTCCTGGCCCTCCAAGCCTGGCCATCATCTCTCACTTGTCTGGGAACTACCCCACCTCAGTCTGGGGTCTCTTTGGCAGAGGAGTTTGGGGGATGATGCCATGCAAAGGGTCCTCAGATGGTGAAGCTCCTCAAGTCCTAGTGGCCCAGCCTGCTAATATACCAGGCAGCTTTGCTTTCTAGACCCGGGCACTTGCTTGTTTCCAGAGGTTCATCTGAGCTTCTCTTCTGCACCCAGAAGGACTTAGTTTTAGTGTTGACAAAGGCAAATGTGCAGGAGTGTCCACAGTTGATAGAGCTTTGTCTGTGCCAGCCCCAAACCACAGAGCCTTAGAAATCTGCTAGATCAAGTTGGATTGTGAAGACAGATGGACACCAGGACAGGTTGTGTGGTCCTCATCCCTGGGGGCTTTCAGGACCAGACTAAAGAAAGCCCTGAGCAACCTGGGCTGAGCCCTGTAGCTGACTCTGCTTTGACAGCAGGTTGGACTAAAAACTGTCTGAAGTCCTTCTCAGCTTGGATTATCTCTAGGAGAGGAGGGAGCTCATTGCTAGCTTAGACAACCCCACTGATGGGCTCTTGGACCACTGAAAAAGCTGCCATTGCTTTTGAGCTTATCCAGAGATGGGGGATTCCACAGGGGAGAATTTGGGGTTTTGAAGAAGTTCTTGCTCAAGCTGATCCCCCCTCATTTTGGGGCTGTACTTGTCACATTTCCATTTCTCACACCGTTTTTCCTGAACAACAGGTGAGCTCCAATTCGGATTAACGGGTTCATTTTCTGTTACATAGAAAACACCCTGCGTTTAGCTCTGCCACAAGCATTTCTCTGTGTCAGTAGATCATTTGGGACAGCAGAGGGAGTGCAAGAGCAAGGAAAAAGAAACGAGCACACGCTACAAGGGGTTTCATCTCCGGGGTGGATGCCAATCTGCAGGGGACAAAAGCCAAGTCAGAGGGACAGTGATTGCTCCTTCCAAGCACACTGGATGCAGCTGAAGTGGAGAACGAAGGATGGAGTCTTAGGACAGCAAGAGAAGGATGGATTCTGCCTGCTGGCACTGGGCATCCAGAAAGTTTCGGTGGGCTGAAAATCACTTGGGTTAACCATTTGTCTTGGTGTCCTGGAGAAAGTCCTGGAGATGCTGCTTCATGTTGGGTCTGGAAAACAGTACACAGACCAAACAGCAGTCCCAGGCTATGTCCTTCAGCCTCCAAACCATCGCTCACTTCCAGTGTGAAGTGCCTGGCTGGAAGGATATTGCAGAAAGAACAATTATCAGTGGGCTGCCCAACATCCTTGGGTACATCCTTACTAATAAATGAGAATGCTAGGAGCTGCCTGGGAGGTGAGTGGGATGTTAAGGTGTTAAAAGAGTCCCTAGCATGCTCTTGACTCAGCAACCCTGCAATTCTCCCCACTTATTTCCAAATGTATGTGGGCCAGACAGCATTCCCAATGGGCAGGCTGGACGCAACCACTGTCCAGGACACAGAGACATTAATGGTATGGACACAAGATGTGTTACATCAGTAAATACCAAAGATGGAGAACTGTTCCAGAAATGCTTGATTAATGTGGGCACACATCATGTTGGAAAGACTATTTGGCCTTCAGCAGCAATAGTGTAGTCCACACGTTCCCTGGGCACTTGGTCTTCTATTGAAGATGTCCTGGTATTCAGGCCTGGACATTTCCAGGAGGGCAGGGGGCTGGAGCTCTTCTCTTGTGCCCTGTGAACACCAAAATGGGACATAGCCCACTGAAGTCATGCCTCAGATTTTGAACTCTTCTCTGCAGGAAGCCACCTCTCATCATTTCTCAGCCAGCTAGCCAACAGGCTGGGGCAGGCCTGAGTCTTGCTTAATAAAAGAGATCAGCATGGCTTGCTTGTTGCTGCTCCACCAGCTTCATGGAAGGGACATATGACTTTTTTTTACACATAAAAACAGGTAAAATACCCTTGTAAATTATTTCACCACTTACAGAGAGAACAAAGTGATGAAGAGCTTGGTGCTGGCCAGCAATATGACTTGGTGACCCTTAGCATGGCAATGACAAGGACATGTTATCTTTGTTATCCAAAAAACTCAAGGTCCTCAAATTTAGCGAACTGCACAAGGTTGCAGTGAAGTGCCACGGAGGCCAAGGAGATTTAAGCACATGGCTAAGTGCTGTGCTGAATCTAAGCCCCAGCCTGAAAATTGTTGTTAGCTTAGTCCAAGAAAGCAGGGAACCCAAACCTGGTGGATCCAATGACATTTGACATTCTCTGTTGTTTACCCAAAGAAAACAGACTTGAAACAACTGTTCCAACACCTTCTCTTCGTTAATCTGTTCCCATTAATCATGAGTCCAATAAGCAAGCACCTCAGATTGCTACCTATAAACACAAGGCATCATTACCCATTCAACTCGCAATGGATAAAGCAGAGAAAGCCTTCCAAGGAGCATCCAGATTATGGGATTAAGATATAGACCCCAAACCAAATCAACCTGCCTCACCTCTACATCCCAGAACTGTGGTTTGGGAAGGTTTGGTAACACTGGTGGCACCCATCTGAGCCAGGAAAGGCAGAAAATGTGGTGGAAACTGTGCTGAGACAGCCCCGTGCCATTCAATAGCAGTCCTCAAGCTAGATCTGCTTCTGCCTAAAGCTACCCCAGTCTTGTGGGACATCTCTGAGCCCCAAGGGCACCACACCAGCTGCAGCTGGCACGAGATACGCTTGCAGGAGAGCAACCTGCAGAAATATTTCAGCTCAAAAAAATTTTGCAACGCGTGTTTTGTTCCTGCAGAAGGGTTGGGCTGGGTCTGTGGTGCTGGAGCAGGGCAAAACCCATGTTGTTGTTACTCCTACTCGGAGCCATGGACCTGTTTTACGGCTCTCGCGTTTCATGACAGCACAAGACGGTGGCAGGTCTCACCAGTGGTTGTTTGGCGTGCTTAATTAACATACAATTAATCCTATCAATTTCCTTTTTAAAGAAACTCACGAAGGAGAGCTGCCAACTTGCTAATGTGCTTGCTCACCTGGCCCACTTTGGAGATGACGGGGTTGGCCTTGGGTAGACCCTACAAAATCATGTCCAAGGACAATCTGCACCAAATGGAGCTGCAAAAAACTGCTCCCAGGTCGTTCTGGTCTTTATAAAATTTATTTATTTTATGTTTTTTCTTTTTATTTTCTTTTTAGTTTTTATTTTCTTTTCCCAACCCTTTTCTGGTGAGGAAGGGAAGAAGTGGAAATGAGTTTGGCACATCAGGAATTGCATCTCTTCTGCCTCCCTCTCTCAATTCTCCCTCTTCCAGCCCAGGGAGCTCTGCCTTAGGGCCATGCCCTGTCCGTGTGGGATGGGGAGGAAGCCCTGCTGTTCTCAGCCCCATCCTTGCGGGGTGTGATGTTGCCGGGATGGCTCCAGAAGAGGGCATTGATGCACCATGCACGGCCAGCCCCACGTGGGGCTGGGGAAACAATGGCTGGACGAGCAGTTTTTTCCCACCTGTGGTCCGTGTCACAGCTCTTTTGCTGTCTCCACTGTGCCAGGCACTGCCCCAACACAGCCAAATAACAGCTTCTGCCCCAAAACAGGAGCTGGGCTGCTCCAAAGGAGGAGAAGTGATCTGCTGGAAGATCAGCAGCTGCTCAAGGCAGCACCCCGCACCTCCAGGCTTTACCAGCTCTGTATCCATACCCCCACCCGCTGCCTCCTGCTCCAACTAATGATGATTTTTGCCTCTCCAGGTTGCTGGCAGGATCTGAAATGTCTCCACAAGACTCCAGTCCTGAACGAGGTGTCTCCGAATGGAACTGGGCATCACTGTGAAACCACGTCCCATGAGGTCCTCCTCTCCTCCCCACTGCACCACTCATCCCACCCTGGCCTTGACCCAAACCCTAGGGCTGCATTTCCTACATCCCCTCCCAATTTTTCTTTTCCCTGCAATAAAGGCTGGTGCAACGGGAAATGCACCATAAACCAAAGTATGACAACACTAGGCTGTGGGATGAAACTCCCTGCTGAGGTGCACACTTTGCTTAGGGGGGGCAGAGCTTAGAAATGGTCATGAATCCCCCTTTTCTTGTTGGAGGGGATGAATTCAGAGCAGGGCTGGGCTCTGTCAGAGCCATCTGTGGAGGTCTGCAGAGCAGACGCTGCTCTCCATCACTTCTGGGGCTGGCAATCCCAAAAGCTGTACCAGTCCCAAGGATGCTTTATAGCCTCTCAAAAGAGCCGGTCGCAGAGTTGGGTTGCAAACCACCAGAGAAGGCTTAGCAAACCCAGCAGGGATGCTGCTGGCACAGCAAGCTGCTTTTACACCACACCCTGGCTTTTTTTTTTTTTTTCCTTGTTTTCCTAAAGAAGCAAGATTTATGTGAATCATCCTGGGCAGTTTCAACCCAAATGACGCCGAGGCTGAAAAGCCCTCGAGGAGATTATGTTCCCTCCAGATTTTCAGGGGAAAAGCAGCCACTGCCCTTGGGGAGCATGGCATTGAGGGGAACCTTCCTCTGCTTGGCAGGATCAGGGCGAAGCCTCCCTAAAACCACGGGGCAAAAAAAAAACAACAAAAAGCAGTCTGAGCCCCGAGCCAGGCCTCCACATGAGCTGGGGTGGAGCTCCTTGAGCTGGGAGAGGCCAGGGAGGGCTGGAAGGGCAGTGCTGGGCCACCCCGCCCTGTCTGCTTGGCCAAAGCTCTTCCTCTCCCCTTGATCCCATTCCAGCAGCTCTCCCATTGGAAATGCACAGCGGTGATGTTTTGGGGTGCCCTGGCCCAGGTTCCTGTGTGTCACGGTGGTGCCAGGGCTTGCACTGACAGCTCCTCGTGGTGGGGTCTCTATGCAGCATCACACACATCATGCTGGCTTTCAGGGCTCCCAGCTCTCCTGTGCAGGGCTGGACAAGGGAATAAAGTTGGGAATCGCTCCTCTTGGCTGCCCACGTCCTCTGCAAATCATGCCTGTGATTGCACCAGCCTTTTTTGTAGGCACTGATGCCGAAGGAGACTGTGGGACCAGGGGGTTCATCACCCAAAATATCTACCAAGCCAAATTGGCTCAGGGTAGGGTCACCTGCTTGGTACTATGTGTCCATGCTGGACAATGGGGCTGAGCCTATCCACAGATTAACAGGGGACACCTCTGGCATCTCCTTCCACTAGCAGCAGGACAGTGAGGCTGGGAGGAGGACACAAACCAGGTTCCCTGTTTGGTTAGTCCATCAGGAACGGGTAAACCCGGCCGTGTCTGGCGATGGGCAGAAGGGAACTGAAAAGGCAGGATGCTTGGATTCATCTCGCCGGGTTGTCATCTCCCCCTTCTGGATTTATCACCCGCTGCTAATTGGAGGCAGCCGGCTCTGACTGATGTGGACAAGCCCTGGCTGCGTGCTCGCAAGCGGGGGGAGCAGGGCTTGTCTCCCCCAAGCAAAGGGCTCCTCGGCCACTAAAGCTCTGCCTGTGTCCTCAGGCGCTCGCAAGCTGAGTGGGACAGCGATGGAGAAAAACGCAGGGCAGCAAAAGCAAAGCAAGGAATTGATTTTCTAGGGCGAGCACAGCCCAGAGCTAAGCTTTTCTTCCAGCACCAGACATTCATAGCGGGACAATTACATTTATTTATTTATTTATTTTGGTGTGGCCCCAACAGACCCCAGAGGGGTGAAAATTAAACCCGCTGCATCCTCCTGGCACGATCAACCTCAAAGACAGCATCTGCTTTCACCTTCCCATTTGCCAGGAGCTGCGGGTCCCAGCCCCCTTGGGTCCCCTCCCTGGACAGAGGCAGAGGAAGCGACACACCCTGGCTGTTGTCTGCCCACCCCGAGGATCACCCCATTGTCTTCCTCCCCCCCCCATTGTCTTCCTCACACCCGGGGAGTCCCCGCGAGCCTCGGTGGGAGGAATCTGGGCTGAACTTGTAAGGAGCAGGAGGGCCCTGCGGCGCAGTTTGGTTTGGCAGCCCCGTGCGGACAATAAAAGGTCAGGCTGCAGAGGAACTTGTTTTGGGTTTATTCCCTGGCTTTTGTTCAAGGCTGTGTCCTTAAGGACGCTGATTCTCTACCCTGGTGGCTGGCTGAGAACATGGGTGGGCAGCTGGCTCTTTGTGCCGGCTGCTTTTTAATGTTGCAGATGAGTTTGCTGGAGGAGAAGAGAAAAACTAGGGTGGGTGCGGACACCAAGACAGTGGTGGGATTTGGGCACTAGGATCTGGCTCAGTCTTGGGTCCAGAACCTGAGACATCCTTTTTTATGGACTATGTCTTCCCAAGATTCTCAGGGCAGGGATATCCTCCTCCAGCATCATTTTGGACTCTTGAGTCCAACCCGATCCTTGCCATCCTGCAGACAGTGGGTCAGACCCCACCGCATGCTGCTAACACCCAGAAAGGGCTTTGCAACACCACCCAGCTGCACCTGGAGCATCTCACCATCACCACCACTTCCTCTCCTTGGCAGCTCTACAAAGCCACAGGGGGATGCTGTGAGCCTGCACGAGCCTAGCCAAATTGCACCTACATCCTACCTGGGCTTCCCAAAAAACTTCAGCACACACTAAGGAAACCCGTTCTTGGACAAAGAGCAGCTGCTTGAAGCTCAACCCGAGCAAGACTGAAGTTCAGCTCCCTGGAAGATGCAAAAGCTTTAATGAGCAGGCCAGCATCTTCTCTCGGTCTCCAGGACCCATACTAATGTGGTGCTAAGCCTCAGGAGCCTGCTGAACAGCTCAGCTGCCTTTACGGGCCAGACATGTCTAGGAGTGATGTCAGGCTAATAATAACAGGCTGATCTAGGATCTGGTTCATAAAAACATAGAGAACAGTAATATAAAAAATGCCAGTCAACGCGGTTTTATGGCGAAAATATCTCGTTGTACCGACTTGATTTTATTCTTTTAGATCGTAAGATTGGTTCATAAACGTTACTGCATGTGCAACATGCCTGTAAAATGTTTGATTTGTACAATGTGGCATTGCAGGGGAGGGAGAAAAGCCCCACGCAACATCAATAGCGCATATGTGAAATGAGCTAAGCATTGGCCAACTGACAGATCTCAAAAAGGATCAATGGGGAGTCGTTAATGGCTGGATCTGTTTCTTCTGAGGAAAATCCAAAGTCACACAGTATTTCCCACCAGCATGTTGGAAATGAACCCTGAATTGCTCCTAGTGAAGCCGGGAGGGGATTAAAAATAGTGGAGTGGTACGGACAGACAGCCATAGCGAGTGGTTATTCGGATGCAGAGTTCAGCCCAGCCAGGTGGAAAAGTTTTATCCCTGGGGAAAAGGACCCCAGTGAAGGCTGGAGGGGTTGAGGGGTGCAGCTCAGCCTTGTTGATGGCACGATGGAGCGTGTGGCAATGGTTGATGGAGCCAGACGTTTTTTTGCAGAGCTTTGTGTTTGGTAAATATGCAAATATCTTAGGAGAAAAAAACCCTCAACTGAAAACAGATGAGAGGTTGAGTATGGGGTGTGTGTAGAAAAGTGATTTATCTGTTTAGGATGGTGTCTGGGATTGGGTGCAACGTTTGGGTCTGGTGCTCGCTCTCCATGAGGATGATGATGGTAACAGCAAGAGCATTAGGACTTGGACATCCCACCAGGCTGCTGCAGCTTAACAAATAACCACCCATCCCTTGGACCATGGTAGGCTTGCAGAAAAAAAAAGCTCTCTGCAGCCAAATACAGCTTTAAGGGCTTGGTAAAGTTGTTTCATGGACCATGCTGTGCAGAAAGTCAGATTAGATGAACCTTCATAATTATTGGTTTGTAGGAAGCGTGCAGCTTGGACGTAGGTCCCTCTATAGCTGGGGATGCCTTGACCCTACTACAGCTTGGATCTTGGAGGAGACAGTCACAGCTTCAGGAGAAGGTGCAAGTCCCAAGAGGAAACTGGAATCTCTTGCAGCTTTGTATCCTCTGAGATGTAAGATATACATATTTTTTTCTCTTCTGGGATCATTGTGGGACCCCTGGAGGTCTCCAGTCCAGCCTCCTGCTCAAAGCAGGGTCAGCTACTGGGGTCAGCCCAGGCTGCTCAGGGCTTTGTCCCGAGACCCTCCAGGGATGGAGAGTACAGATATAACAGGCTGCGGAGCTGCAGCCACAAGGACTCAGCCTCACTTCATGTCTGGGTCACTTGGTTACAGGTGGGGTAGATACAGATGTCACAGCAGGCTGTTTTTGTGCTGGTTTTGTATGTTTTATGTACTACCGAATTGTTTTTTCTCCCCCCAAATAAACATATGTGGAAGGTTTGAAACCCAGAAGGAGCCCCAAGACCTTTGCCCCTGGTATTTGGCAGCACCCAGTGAATTGTCATGATCCCTCTTGCTTACAGCCCTGCTTCGGGGTGCTGAGCATCCACACACCAAAATCAAGACTCCTCTCAATGCCTTGAGCCAGGCACCCCAAACTTTTGCCCTCTATCACCCACCAAGAGTCGGTCCTGGGCTGAAGTCAGCAGCGCATCCAGCGCTTCGGTTATCCTGCGAGGCGGAGGCAGCCCTTGCATTGTGCTCCTCCCGGCACCCAGCTGGCAGCTCTCTAATTATCTCCCACCCCCGGTCCTTGGCCCGAGCCCCGGTTTGGCCGTGACACGTCCCTGGAGGCTGCCCGGTTCCTGTGGGAGAGCTGTGCAGCCTCCCCTGCTCCGCGAGCCCCAAGGGAGGTGTTGCAACAGAAACCAGCACCTGCAGCCAGGGATGGGCATTTTCCACCGCCGCTGCTTTCTGCAGGGAACTCCCCGGCTGCACACGTAGCTCTCTGCTGGGATGCGGGAGAGGCTGTCAGTTTAAATTTTTATTATAATTTTTTTTAAAGGATGCTCTGACACAGATCCAGGTGGCTGTTTGGCAGCAGCGCTTTCTCCTTGGCTGCTGACACCGTCAGCAAATGACTCAGCCCTTTCCAAGCTCTGTGCAAGCCTCTTCCCTTCCTGCCACTCAAATATTTTTTCTCCCTGATGGTTGAAATGAGTTCTCTGCCTTCGGGTCCTGCCTGGTGAGCAGGGCAGCATGACTCCCTGGCATGGTCACATCAAGGAGCAGCGATTTGCAAAAATCCCTTCTGAACCATGGGGCTGGTGGCATGTGTCTGGGCAAAGCATTTCTCTTTCCCCTCCTTGCTCTGTTTGCAGGGAAAGCTCCCAGGGCAAAACCCACCTCCGGCGATCCGAGTCCCTGTACCTCTGCCAAGCAGCACTTAATTTCTCACTTGACTTTTTAGCTGCATTTCTTGAGAACATTTTAATTTTCTTCCCAACCCAAGATCTGCCCTACATTTTCGTCCTCAGGAACACGGGAGTTTCCAGATACCACAACGCAAGTGGGGCAGCACCTCCCATCCTCCTGTGCCTGATATGTGCCCCGGCCCCACAAAGCTCCCCAGACCCTGGGGGGATGAGGGACCTTCACCCCTGCAGCCTGCCATCACCTCACAGCCTCTCCCTGATGCTGGTGGTGTTGTTGGTGGAAGTCCCTTTGCAGACAGCTCCATGTCCTCAGGTGGAGATGTTGCGAACCCCAAGCAGTTGGATGGGAACAGTGAGAGAGGTGTTATGCCCAAAACAAGGTGGTGTTGGCTTTGACATTGAAAAAAAAGCAAGGGAAGGTTTTGTCACAGCTCAGCGTGCTGCAAACGGGGGCCAAAGTGGCCCTCATGAAGCATTTTTCATCCAGTTTCATGAACCTGGACCATGGCTACACTGAAGTCCCTGCTGCTTTTTCCTCCATGGCTCTGCTGAGAGCTGGCTTTCTGACGTGGTTTAATAATGTTGGTGGAGTGAGTTTAGAGTTATGGGTCATCTCCCAAGGCTTTGTGGGTCTCCAGCGTGGTTGTCTCCATGTGAGCTGAATATCCGCAGAAGTTTGGACTCTCCCGAGTCTCCGGTATCAACTCCTGACTTGATATCTGCTGACTGGAGAGGTGGGGTTGAGACCACGTGATGGATGCTCACCTTGAGCTGGCTGGATCTCACCAAATTTGGTTCTGTCATGACTGAAGGCTCTGAGATACGTGGTTTTGGTAGGGCTCACAGGTACCCACTCCTCCACCAACCATGGCGTGAGTTGTGAAGAGATCCCAAGACCCATGAGTGACCAACCCAGACCCTTCCACACACCCCAATTTACTGGGCTTCTGTCGTGCTACTCTTGATGACGGGCACGTGGAGAGGCACCAGCCTGGCCCGGAACAGAGTCAGGGGCTGGCCTGCAAAGGGGTGCACGATTTTTGGCGACGGAGGGTGAGGAGGAATGCAGGCAGGTAGGAGACAGCATGTACAGGCAGGAGTGCGGGCGGGTGTTCCTCCAGCACACATGCTTGCGTTCAAGAAGTCCCCCTGGCCCTTCTGGTGGGGAGGCGAGGCAGCAATTAGGCTGATTGAAGGCCCAGTTGCTTATTGCACAAACCTGGAGGCAGTGCCCCTTGCAGCTGCCTGGTTCAAAGCGGGTGGGGAGATAAGGATCTGCCTTGCAGAGCGCTTGAGGAGCGTTGGGGCGAACCAAGGACATCTTTGGCTACGGTGCCCCGGTGTGATCTGACCTGCAATTCTCCCTTCTTGCGAGCCAGCATCTCACCGAAAAGTCTCCCTGAGCCTACAGCAGCGCAAGGGGACTTTCCTTCCCCCTTCCCTGCTTACCCCACCCAAACCCCTGTAATTACTCAGGAGCTCACACAATTAGCGTCAGCCTTCCTTCCTTACCAGTCTGTTCTTGCAAACTCCTGCTCCTTGGCCTCCATGGAGCCTCCAGTCTTTGCCTTCCTGCCTTGGCCATGGGGGGCAGAGTGAAAAACCCAGCTGGTTTCATGAGCAAAGCCTGGTTTTGTTCCCCATGGCTGGTCTCTGCCCATGGTGAAGCACTGAGGAAGTCTCATGTGGGTGAGGTGTGAGCAGTGTCTCTTCTAGGTGGACTCCCGTGTTTCCAACAAAGCTTGAGCTATGGTTTATTGGACATATTACTTAGAATCAGAGGATGGCTGGGGTTGGAAGTGACCTTAAAGATCATCCAGTTCTAACACCATGCCATAGGCAGGGATGCCACCCATCAAACCAGGTTGCCCAAAGCCCCATCCGGCCTGGTCTTGAACACCTCCAGGGATGGGACATCCACAGCTTCTCTGGGCAACCTATTCCCATGCCTCACCACCCTCTGAGTGAAGAATTTCTTCCTAAGGTCTTTCCTTTACCTGCTGCTGTCACTGGCCCTGTAGGAACGTGGTGATGTTGGGAGCTCTTGTGCCCTGTGGGGTGTAATCAGTCCCAGTCCCCAGGATTCAAATTACTGGGGCAGAGAGGTGGACAAATGGTCCTTACAAGCCCTGTTTCAAACAGTTCAATCATCAAGACTAATGCTGAGCCATCAATCTGGCAGTGGAAGTGTAAGGAAAACCTATGACACTCCTTAAAGTAGCAATGTCAGCACCCACCTCACAGCAGCTTCCTATGCAGAGAGCCCCTGGCCTGTGCTCCCTGCCCTAACTGGGGCTGAGGCTGGTGGAGATCTGCCCTTGGCAGAGCTTTGCAGAGCACAGCACTCACTGGAGAGGGTCAAAACTGTTCCTGGGCCTGCCGGCCCTGCTAAGATTAGTGGTCTAGAGAAGGGCTATGAGGCTGGTGAACGGCCTGGAGCACAGGTCCTGTGAGGAGAGGCTGAGGGAGCTGGGGGTGTTTGGTCTGGAGAAGAGAAGGCTCAGGGCAGACCTCATTGCTCTCTGCAACTGCCTGAAAGGAAGGTGTGGGGAGCTGGGGGTCAGCCTCTTCTCACAGGTAACCAGTGATAGGACCAGAGGGAATGGCCTCAAGTTGTGCCAGGGGAGGTTCAGGTTGGAAATGAGGAGATATTTCTGCTCAGCAAGAGCAGTCAGGCACTGGGACGGGTTGCCCAGTGAGGTGGTGGAGTCACCATCCCTGGGGGTGTCCAAGGAAAGGTTGGGCCTGGTGTTTAGGGACATAGTTTAGTGGGTGACATCCATGGTAGGGGATGCTTGGACCAGATGATCTTGGAGGTCTTTTCCAACCTCAATGAGTCTATGATTCTAAAGCCCACCTCTTCTGCTGCTCATCTGGTACATCATAGTGACTGGGTTTCTCAAGGAGTCCCCATAGGCATAGCTGAGGGGTCCATAATTTGGCCCAGATGGTGAGAGTGGGTACGTAAAACCCATTTAATCTCTTCCAAAGCTCCTGTCCTGCAGAAAACATTATGAGTCCTGACCATTTCAACCTTCCCCCTCTCCCAGTCGAGGGAAGATATTTTCCCATAGAAAACACATTCCAATTCCTGTAGCAATGCTGAGATATCCGTCATGTCTCTGAGTGCCCATGTCATGCCTAGCTCAGTTATCTCAGCAGTTTTAATTTGTTCAGTGTGTCCTGAGCCTGGAGAGGGGCTGGGCTGACCACAGCTGACCCCAGAGCATTAGCGTGGCTTGGGATAAAAACCACATGGCAGCGGTCATCCTCATGTCCTGAACTTGGATGGGGCAAAACATAAGCCCTGTTCTTAAACTCCTCCAAGGGCTTGGACACCACGGCCTCCCTGCAAAAGTCCTCTTCTTGCCAGCAGACAGCCTGCCCAGACATCCAGCCTGTCTCCTCCTTGACGGTGTGCTGACCAGTCCACCCAGTCTGCCTTCCTGGGTGGACTGAGGTCAACGTGTCTGGTGTTGCTCAACTGGAGGATGCTGCCCCAAGCCTTCAGTCACAGTGGCTGTTCTCCACCCAGTAGATTTAGCTGTTTGACTGGTCTATAATGGGAGAAGAAGCAGGAGAGGGAGAAGCAGCCACCACCTCTCCAACTGCAGTCCCTGCCCAGGCTCCCAACCCATCCCCGGTCATGCTGGTGGGTGATGGTTATTTGGGAGCTGGTTTCTCCCATTGCTGCTTCATTATAGGGCCCAGGGAGGCTGGTCATTGTAGACCCAAGTATTTGGTGTTTCTGGTACAAGGGCTACTCGCTGCACAGGTCACCTCAAGGGTTTTACACAGTATAGTTTAGTAGCCATGGTCCTATGGGCTCTTTCTATATGGGATAAGGCATCTCTGGACCTTACAGCATTAGTAGCAACAGCATTTGTCCAACTCCATCAGCTGAGACATGCTAGGCACTGGATCAGGACATGTGCGTGGGCTTTCCTTATGCCGATTATTTGATGACGAGGCAGATACCTACAAACCATGACATGCTTTGGCAATCGAGCATGTGATTAATCGAGCATGTGCTCTGGGGTCTCAGTAGGTCACAGTAGGTCCTACCCTTTCCCAGCCACCTCCGTTATCTGTTCTGGGAGCCCTGAGGAAAGGGGAGGGAGATGAGACAAGTAAAAATATACCAGGGAATGTAGCTGGGATGCATCTGGGAGGAACAAGAGAGGGCTGAAGATGCCAGCCAAGGACCCCAATACACCCTCCTTGTGCACCCCTCCACCAACCCTAGCAGCACTGCAGCACACAGGGATGTAAAAAACAGTGAAACGCTTTTTATTTCGCCGCTGCTGGAGTGAAACCACTGTAATTTCATAGAACTCAAAAAAAAAAAAAAAAAAAAAAGTGATAACTAAAAGGCATACATTTTTTTTTTCCTTTTTACACAAGACATAAGTAAACAGACAAGTTCTTTTTAAAAAAAGTTATAAAGTGTCAAGATCCTATACCTCATCTGCATATTCAAAGTGATGCCGCCTGATACAAAAAGCATTGGGTACAATAACTTAGCTATGGCTCAGACCGAAAAAAAAAAAAAAAAAAAGTCATCTGGGCTTAATCTACATACTACTACGATTGCCCATGGAGTTAAAAAGGAAAATATTCAGTCCTTTGTTGCACAGAAAGAAACAGTGGGGAAGTAGAGGGTTCATTTGGAGATCGTTGTCTAAAGGGAAACCGAGTGCAGAGAAACGCCCCCCTCCCCGGGAATGTCTGCTGGAGCCTGTGAGTGGGATCACAACGGGCCCATGACCCCTACCATGCAAAGAAACTGGACCCATTTTTCTCCCACCAGCCAGCATCCCATCCAAAGCCACCCGCCGAACTGCAGCTACCCTGCCCGCTGGAAGGAAATGAGATAGAAGCCCCTGGAAACTGTATGAAAGTCATGAATCTCCCCGGGTGTTTCCCCACTGGGACGAATAAAAAAAACAAAAACAAAACAAACATAACAACAAACAAACCCAAGAAAAATAAAATAAAATAAATTGACTCATTCTGTTGTAGCTAGAGCAAGACCCTTTGCATCCTTGGAGAATCTGTTACTCATAAACCTCATCCGATGCTCTCAGCCCAAGCTTCAAGATTAAGAATATGAATTTACAAATGCAAAGTCTGCCACCAGACCTTCCCTAAGCAAAGAGCTGCCCATTTTTAATGGCCATGTTGTCCTTCCAACCATGAATTCCTGCTTGGGTTTATCTCCCATGTGATACTGAGCCATGATTTACTCCTGGGCAAAGCCTACGAGCTCTTGGCTTGATGGTTTTGCCATTGCTTGGGTCTCTGGAGACCTTGTAGGAGGTTTGGAGATGAGTCCCTTCGGATGCTGGACAGATGGAGGGTTTCCATGGAGGGGGGATAGGGGTGCAGAAGGCTAAAACCCAATTTGTGCCTTTGCCTCTGCAGATAAGGGTAGGCAAACGTGGTTTCCTAGCAGCCAAAGCCATGGTGTGTTAATACCCTGGGACTTTGCAAGACCCAATGGAGACAACTGGAGCTGTAACAGAACTGGTAAATGTGTAAATTTTTACCTCTCCCTTTTCAACATGTCTCGGCATCTGAGGTGAGACAGGGATTAGATTACCGTAAAAAGGGACCCTAAAATCAACCCAAATCATGAGCTCTTGGTCACTTGGGACTCGCTCAGGCACTGCATGTCTACTGAGCTCCAACTTTCCCCTTTACTGTCCCAAGACATGGAAAGAATTGGGTTATCTGAGATTTCTTACCCAAAACGCAATTGGAAGACCCCTCAATTTCCATAGCCTGTTGTTTCTGTAACTGGCTTTGTGCTGAAACATCAAGGAGCTGGTACCTCAGAGGTAGGAGCCCAAGTCCAAAAAAAAAAAAAAAAAAGCAAACAACAACAAAAAAATCCCAAATATTTGGCAGTTCAACATAGAGAGGTCTCAAACCCTCCATGCAAGGGTGGCAGCTCCTGGGTGTCCTGTCCACGGAGCAGCATGCGGGAGGTGACAGCAAGTTCCAGGACAGGGGGAACACATCCATTCAAACAGAAAAAATGAAAAAAGGGGAAAAAAAGAAGAAAAAAGTAGGGCAATTAAAGCAGCATGGTTTCTTTCGCAGTGACTCACAAAACCGGAGGACATCAAGGCGCTGCTCTGCCGGCCAGGGGTGCTCAGGATTTGGCCAGGTGGATTTTTCCAGGTCAAGGACTGCTCTTAATGCTAAAAGCTCCCTATTTTTAAGGTGTCGGGTGGATGCTACATGAAGCGAAGAAGCGCCGCCAAGCCTGTCTCCCTGTGTTACCCCCAAAATCTTGCCCCGGGTGATCTGACGTGCAATGCTCCTGTGAGCATGGGTGAGAACATTTCTCCTCCCTTTGCCAAGGCAGAAACACCTCCGTACCCTCAGTGGTGGTTCCCAGTCTTATCCTAAACCTTCCACAGGTCCAAGAGGGATTGGGGTCGCCCTTGTCGCAGTGCTGAGCTCCCTCCTAACACCTCTGGGGTCGAGGCGGCAGCCACAGCACCTATTTTAGCAGCAGGACGTGATTGGGAAAATCAGCAGGAAAGGGATGCTGACTCAGAGGGATTGTTTTAATACAAGATACAGCTTTTATCAGCTCACCTTAGCACCCTTCGGCCACCACCACCTTCCCTGTGAGATGTGGGCACTGACAGCCTGGAAAGGGGCAGAGAAACCCAAGGGAGCATGGGCTGTCCCACCCCATGGGCTGCCCCACCCCGATGGTGCTGAGGATGACTCTGGGTGGCTGTGGGTCACCTCCCGACCTCTGCAGGGCAGTGATGGGAGAAAGAAAGGCCAGAGGACATGCGGAAGACAAACTTTTTTTTTTTTCCTTTAATTAGCAAATTTCTTCTTACCCTCATCAAAAGAAAAAAAAAAAAAAACACCCCTGTGCCCGCTATGTGCCCACCGCTCCCGCTGCTGCAAGCGTTCAAAGGCAGAAAGTTGAGAGATGTTTCACGTCCCGGCTCGGGGGCAGCTCTGCACCCACCCCATGGCACGCACCAAGGCTTTTTGGGGTGCCAAGCACACACGGTGCAGATGCCACGGGGGAGGAGAGGGGAAAGGCAGGTGCAAAATTTGGTGACGCGCTCTTGCCAGGAGCACTCCAAATCCCCCAGGAAAGCTGCAGCCTGGCCCTTCGGCCAGCAAACACCGTGCTGGAGGATGTGGATGTGCCCTGAGATGCACTTTTGTGTTCCCAGGGCATCACGGCCAGAATTTGGGTTTGCCCCGTGGCTTGGGGATGCAATGGGAAAGATGCTGAGCAGACGCTCGGTGCTGCAGCATTGCTGCGAGCTCAGCTGGGGGGACGCGGGGAGAGAGAAACCACCACCCTCTCCTTTGAGTTTGGAAGCTATAAATACGAGCACCCCGCATCTGGAGGGACCCAGCGCTGACTCTGCATCCCCAAAAGCTGGGTGCCTCAAAGCCCTGCCACGATCCCCAAATTTCCTGGTGCCCCTGCCTTCGCTGCAGCCCTGCGGGACCTGGAGGGGCTGCGAGCCCCCCGTGAGCCCTGCAGGGAGATGGTGATGGAAAGGGGGGCAGGAGAAAGGGAATGGTGCTGGGGGGGCTTAGCTCAGCCCTTCCTGAGGCCACAGGGCCAGCACCATGCTACGAACCCCCTTCTTCCCTCCTTCCCATCACCACCCCTATCCCTGCTGCTGCAGCCCTTATTTTTAGGGAAGAGGTGGGAAAGGGTTTTTATTTGGGGTGCCCCGGCCCTCCTGCTCCCCATCCCTCCTTGGCTGGCACAGCCCGGCCCGCATCCCCCAAAACCAAGTGTCCCTGTGCCCATCCATCCCTCCTCATGCTGGGACTTGCTCTCAGTGCAACAAGAGGGGAAGGGGAGGAGGAAGAGGAGGAGGAAGGCGACACAGAACCGGCACCACGGGAACTCATTGCCTGCTAGCGCCGGGAGTCAAAGGGCAGCACCGCCTTCGCTCCTCGGGGCTTTGACTGGACCGAGCATCCTTTTTTTGGGGGGGGATTCCGCAAGGTGAGTGTGTTCCGGGTGCCGGCACACATCGGGGGTGCTCCATATCCCCCCAAAACCCCGACCCCTATTAGCGGGGTCCGCGAGCGGGGCAGTGCGTGGGGTGCGAGGGGCTGGGAGGAGGGAGGGGGACGCGTGCGAGTGCCCGGGGTGTCTGTGTGCACGGGTTTTGGCAAGAGGTCGTTGAGGTTACATGATGCAGCATTTGTTCTTGTGGTTATGAGGGTCCTTAAATCGGAGTCTCTGCTTTGGTCGGTATTTTTCCAAGTACGTCAGCTGCTTGCTGTTGATGGCTCCTCTGCGCTTCCTGCGGGGAATGAGAAAAGAAGGGGGTTGGTGTGGGGCGAGACCCTTCCGAGCCCACCCGTTGTGGGGCCAAAATCCCCTGTCCGGAGCCACAGTTTGGGATTTTGGAGTCTGAAGCTGCGTGCATCCTGCAGGGATGGCGATGGGGACAAACCCCAGCAGTGGCACCGGGTCCCATCAGTGCAAGCTCCTTGCAAGTGCCCTGGGAAAGGGCATGGAGGTGGATTTGTTTGGAGTCACCCTAAAATCCTACGCTGCAGGATGACATGAAGGCACAGACTTCTCCAACAGGAACCTCCCAAAAGCTGAGCTGCGCCAGATCTTTCCATTCCCTTGGAGCGGGGCTGCTTTCTCCCTCCTTGGAGACCTTCAAAAGCCACCAGGACGTGGTCCTGGGCACCCTGCTGGAGGTGGCCCTGCTTGAGCAGGGGCTGGAGCAGATGGCCCCAGAGGTCCCTTCCCACCCCAACCAGGTTTGTGTGCTGAAACGCTGCTCGCTGGTGCACTTACTGTCGGATGAACTGGATGGCGTCCTCGTACTTCATCCCGCTCTCGATCAAGGCCAGCGCCACGAGGACAGGAGCACTGAAATGCAATGGCAGGATGGTCACCCCCCTGCCACGCAGCCCAAATCCAGGAGCTCATGTTCCGTCCTGGGGTGGTGACACCGTGGGCACCACGGGGCTGTGACAGTGGTTTTGTGGGCAGTCGCCAGATTTTAATTTGTAAATTAAAATTTAATTTGTAAATTAAAATTTACGGCTGCAAGCGCTGCCCCAAAGAGTGGCTGACCCTGGAGGTCAAACCCACAGGATGGAGCTGGCAGCTTTTTGCTGCTCTTTTCATGAGAGAAAGGATTTCGGAAGCAAATCTTTGTACAAGCAGATCCAAATATACATGCAAAGCACAGCCCCAACCTGCAGCAGGGGCTCCTGCTCTCAGTGGAAGCACTGCAAGAAGATTACAGAAGCAAAACCACTGCTGGGCAATCGCAGCACAGCACTGAGCATCCCCGGTACCCCCCGGTACCCAAAATTAGGAGGCAAGAAGAGCAAGGAGGAGCTCAGGCAGCAGCACATCACTGCCTATTCCCAACATCTCTGCTGCTGCAAAATCCCTGCATAAAAATGGGACAGGATCGGGGAAGCAGGGAGGTTTTTCCTGCTGGGCTCTGACTTACCGCCCCAAGCCGGCCACGCAGTGCACGGCCACGCAGCAGCCGGGGTCTTCGCAGAACTTGGTCTTGAGCAAGTTGAGCCAGTCTTCCACGATCTTGCTGGGAGGAGGCGCTCCGTCATCGAACGGCCAGTCCTGGGGGAACGGGGGAAGGATGGGAAAAGAGAAAAGCACCGTCAGATCCCCGCAGGGAAAGCCAGAGGGGATTGCTTTTATCCTGGGGAGACGCTGTGTGCTGGGAATTGAGCTCAGGGTGCAGCCAGCTGGGGATAGGAGTGGGTTTGGGGTTTTGCAGCACTGCTTTGGCTCAGGGTTTTGTGGGTGGATGGTGTTAGGCTCAGGGTCTTCCATTTAGGAACAGGCTCATCCTTCAGAACCACCTATACAGCCTCCAGCATGGTCCTGTCCCCACGTCCTCCTGCCTCCACAGCCCGTTGTGTGCCTCCTCCAAACTCATTTGGGGTTTCACTCAAACACATTTGCATTTGGCAGCTGCGCTGCGAGCCCCATCCTTCCCCTCACCGGCACACCCAGTGCCAGGAGCACCAAGCCACTTTGCAGGAAATTTAACAAAGGTGATCAGGACACAGCCAACATCTCCCACTTCCAAAATCCAGCCTGCTGTAGAAAGGTGAGGAGGAAGCAAATACACAGCCTGGAAAGGATGCCTGGGCCATCTGGGAGGCTGCAATTTTGGGGACCCCCTCTGTAACTCTAGCAGAAGCTGAAGGGCTCTGTCCTTCCAGAGGGAGACCCTTCAAATGGGTCCATTTAAACAGCATCCTTACGGGAAGGCTATTAAGGAACAAAAATGAAAGAAAATTGATTTTCCAAAAGGCTGCTGGGGGCAAGAGCCAAATGGCAGGCTTTGCTCTCACTGCCACATCGTGTTCCTGGCCATCAGAAAAGCTCCTTGAGCTGCAGAGACTCAACATAAGGCTTTGGTGATGTAGCAGGTAAAGTGCTGCTACACTTTCCCAACCAGGCTCTGCTCCTTGGGGGGAAAAAGCATCCTCCTCCTTGCCTTTGAATGTGTTTTGGGGAAGGGATGGTCTCTCCCTATGGGCACTGACCACCAGTTGGGGTTGCACAGCGCTCCCAAAATGGGGCCGTTTCTATCCCCAAATGTTTTTTTTTTGTTTTTTTTTTTGGCAGGAGGAAAGTGGGTTGTGAGGCAGGGGTGGGCAGGAGAGCATCACTTGGATGGGATGAAGAGAAATCTGAGCGATGGGAAGCACGGGGACAGAGTCATCATGGCTTGATGATATCTATAGATATCACCTCTACCTATAGCTATCACTCTATGTAAGATATATCTATCATGTCCTATAGGATATTGTAGATCTAGGATGTAGATACCTTTCTATATAGGCCATATCTTACAGAGAGCGACAGCGATATCCCACATATAGGATGCATACGTAGGGCACAGTCTCTCCTGTCTTACAGACCAAATTCTGTTTTTCACCCCATTTGTGGCTGGAGTCCTTCAGGCTGAGGTTCTATACCTGGGAAATAGGTATCTCTCTATAAGATATAGGTATATCTAGGATATAGGTATATCCTATATATAGGATATATAGGTATACATATAGGATATGTATCTCCCTACATCTAGAATGTATCTTATATAAAAGATGCATTTGTATCTATCTATACATGTATCTTACATATAGGATATATATCTATATATATAGGATGTCTTATATCTAGGATATATCTATACTGATATCTAGGATATCCCTTATATCTAGGGTATATCTGTATTGATATCCGGGATATCCCTTATATCTAGGGTATATCTATACTGATATCTGGGATATCCCTTGTATATAGGATATGTCTATGCTGATATTTAGGACATCCTTTATATCTAGGGTATATCTATATCGATATTTAGGATATCCCTTATATTTAGGGTATATCTCTATTGATATCTAGGATATCCCTTATATCTAGGGTATAACTGATATCTAGGATATCCTTTATATCTAGGGTATAACTCTATTGATATCTAGGATATTCTTTATATCTAGGGTATATCTATATTGATATTTAGGATATCCCTTATATTTAGGGTATATCTCTATTGATATCTAGGATATCCCTTATATCTAGGGTGTATCTTATATAGTGAGAACTCTCCATCTCCCCACACCAGCAAGTTGGGCTCCCCAGACCCTTCCCAACAGGGAGAACACCCTCGTGTTTCAGCTGGGGAAAGGCTGGAGCCCACCAAAAACCACCTGCCTGCTCTGCGAAGGGCAGGACAGGGGTGCCCCATATCCCCCCCAAAAGCTCCTCTGCTGTTTTCCTCCCATTCCTCACTGCCCCCCGAGGCTGGGAAGCGGCTCCCAGCTCACCCGGTGCCAAATCCCCGGCACGGCAATCCCGCCTGACATCACCTCCAATTATTTATCAGCGAGATACAGCTTGGGAACTGCCAGCTCAGCATCCTTGCCTTCCTTCTCCTTGCTCGCTCCCCTTGATTCCCCAGAAAAAAAAAAGAGCAAAAAAGCCCCCTGATTCCTTATCCCCCTTAGATAAGGGGTAATGGGATCGCTGAGGGTAACGGGAACGATGTGCACCTTCCACGTGGGCTCGGTGGCTCTCGTGGCTGCTCCCAAGCCCCAGCGCCGGGCAGCGCAGGCAGCTGCGGGCTCGGCTGCATGAGTCACAGTTTCGGCTGCGTGGGCACTGCTTTCTTTTTTTAAAGCACCAGCCCAATTTCAGCCCGACGCCGGCAAGCGGGGAGCTCGCCCGCCTCTGCCCGAGGCCAAAGTTGGGCTTCGAACCCTGCCTTCAAGCTCCGGGGCACGCACACGATCTGTGCCGAAGGAGGGATGCCGAGCAGACCCCGGGGATGGGGTTTGGGGCTCAGCTTTGGAAATCATCCTCATCTCTCTCCTCCGGGTAAGCAAACGCCTGGATCGCTGCGGGCTGGATTCAAAGCAAGCTGAGTTTCTCCTGTTTGGAGCTTTTTTCCCTCCGCCGACCAAGGAAAGCCTGTGATTTTTCATTTGTTTTGAAAAGAATTTCCCCCTGCTTGTTCAAACACTCCCTGCGCCGGCTGCGGGGGGAGCTTTGCTGCAGAAATCCCGCTCAGTGGGAAGCTTCAGCTGCATGGCAGGGAGCCTGCAGCTCAGACAGCACAACCAAACCTCCAAAAGCTCCTGCGGTACCTTGGAAAGGCAGTAATTGCCCCAAACCCACAAACCTCTCCCTCGCCACCCCCTATATCCATCCTGAACACAGCCCAGATACTTCCAGCTTTCCCAGCAAGGAGCTTGCTCATTTTTAAGCCCCTCTTCGTGCACGGACATGAAGCAGAGATGCTGAGGATAAAGCATCATTGTCTGGTGCTACCCTATGGGACTGGGGGGACCCCGAGCTCCTGCGTGTCCCCCCGTGGAGCCTCATTGCTTTTTGGAGCCGTGGGACGTGGGGGACACGGATGGGGGTGTCACTGTGGTGTCCACCTACCATGACGGTGATGCCGTCCTTCTCCAGGGGGGTCTTGTCGTAGGTCACTTCGCACACTCGCACAACCGTGGTGGCACCGTACTTCTTCAGATCCTGGGGGGGGAAAGGAGACGGGGGGTCTTAGGACAGGCAGAGCTGGAAAAATCCCACTGGGATGCACCCTGGTTGTCCCCAACGTGGCCGAGCCCTGTGACGACCACACAGACCCACAAATCCCCTACAACTGCATCACTCCCACCTCTCTGGATGCTAGAGCAGAAATTCTCATGGTCTACTTGGCCTGGGAAGGAAACATTAAAACAAATCCCAAGGAAACTTTAAACCCCGGGGCACCAAACCCCTTGCATGGGCACGGGGATGGATTTTAAATCTAGAGCGCCAATGGAGCCATTTAATTTTAAAGCCACGAAGGGATTTGGAAACACATCAAGTTTCCCATGCAAGCACCCAAGACAAAGACCAGGACCACAAAATGGGAGGATTAAAAGACCAGGACTAAAATAGCACCTGGGATCCCAGCAGCAAGAGCAAAACCTGCAGCATGGGACACGATGCAGAGTTGCAGTGCGTGCCCCAAAGAAAAATCCCCGAAAAAGGGACAAATCCTCCAAAAGAGGTGTTAGTGGTGCTCAGCAAGGTTTAATCTCCCCCTGCAGAAGTGCGTGGAGATGGATGAGGGCTTGGCACACCCCTCTGAACCCACTCAGCATCTTGCCCGGGGCTTCTTTGGGACTGACGAAGGCGTTTTGCTGCCGTACCCCGCCAGTTAATTATTCGAACGCGCTGCGGGCACGCCGGGACTTGGGCTCCTTCCAGCCGGGCTTAGCACCCGTGGCACGGCTTGCCCCTGGATTACGTGCCGGCGTATCAGCCCCGGCTGGGCGCCGCCTGAGATCATCCCGGTGCCTGCTCGTGACGGGCCGGGGGCTCGGATGATCCTGCTGATCCCTGCCCAGCGCACGGCTGCCAAACCGCGGCGAATCCCCGTGCGCTCAGCCAGAAATCACAGTGGCTGGAAGGAAGGAGAATTATGCCACCAGTGTGCGGTGGCTGTTTCGGATTTCTCCCTCGTGTTCACACATGTCCCTGGTGCTCACGTGTGTTTTTTTGGGTATGGGGGGTTTTCCTGCTCTCTTGGAGGTGCTGGGATATTTGGGGTGGGAAATACTTTGTCGAGACGCCGGGGAGGTTGTGTGCGTTTGCGCATCTCATTGCAAAAGGTGATGTTTTGCTGGAGCTGACAGGGGATGCAATGGGGATGGTGAAGCTCTGAAAAACCCCACACTCAGGGTCCTCCAAAATATCCTGCCCTAAAAAGCTGGTGATGATAAGGACCTCGTCCAGGATGCCATCAGGATGGGGGGCACCAATAGGATTGCGCTGGTGTCCTATGGATGAGCTACCCCGCGATCCATCCCCATTGCATCCCAATGAGCCGACTGCAGCTTTAATCCCCCCAAGAGTGCAACGGGATCACGACCCTTCTTACCTCCAAGAAGGTGCTGAGTGTGGCGTTGGTGGGGTTGTGGGTGATGAGGAACCTCATGTTTTTGTAGCAGACCTCCACCGGCGCAGGGCGGTTCATCCGGGCCATGGTGGGATGGGAGGACGGTGACGCAGAGGTGATGCTGATGGTGGGGGGGGGGTGGGAAAAAACCCAAGAAAAGCGTGGTGTGGAGGGGAAAAGAAAACCCAACACCCCTCTGCGCTTTAAAAAAAAAACAAAAACAAAAAAACACCAAAAACAGGATCGAGAACTCAATGTACAAACGTTGTGCAAATAATCCCAGCTCCTGGGAGTGCGCCGGCTTCCTCGACACACCGCAAGCCCCCCCGGGGTGAAAGCCAAACGGTAGTAATAATATTAATGATAATAATAATAATAATAATTACAAAAAAAAAAAAAAGAACAAAAAAAAATAAAAATCCCTTTGCTGTAGTGTCGGCGTCCTCGGCGTGTGCAATGGCGAGCGGCTGTCGCCTCCGGTGCCGCGCTCTAGAAAGGCCTCTGCGTATGGGGATGGTGGTGGCACGGGGGTGGCCCCGTCACGTTACCCCATCGGGGTATGTGGAGTACTTGGGGGCGGCAAGGGGGGCCGGGAGCCTACGGGGCGGCGGCGGCGGTGGCCGGCAGCGGTGCCTGGCTCGGGCAATCCATGCACGGGAGCCTTGAATGGTTAAATCCGAAGGTCGGGACGCCGGGCGAGGCGAGGCGGCCGGGGGCTGCAGTGCTCAAAGCTGCTTCTCGGCACCTCCATAAATCCCGGCGGAGAGCGAGGCTGTAAGGGGAGGGAAAGTAAAAGGCAGAGGTCAGGGCAGCCCCGTGAATCAAACCAAAGGAACCCCCAGCACCGCTCTCCGTGTCTCCAAAAGCTTCGCGGTGGATGGGATGGGGACGTGGAGATAAAACCCTATTTGCATCAAGTGGACGGGGCTCGCAGCCCTAATGGCTTGCACCAGAACCTGCATCCCCGATGAGCATCCCCAGCCTGCTCTGACGTTCGGGTGACACTCAGCGGTGTAAGGAGGAGGATGAGGAGGCTCCGAGGTGGTGAAGGGCGAGGGGTCCTGGCGTTCCTGCCCCGTGGGTGCGGGCTGTGCCGGCCGGCACGTGCTCGCCCCAATCCCTCCGCAGCCGCCCGCCTTTTTACGCAACTTGGCGGCGTTTTCGTAACCACCCCGACAGCACCCCCGTGGGGGCGGCGTGTCGGGGCAGCACCCCGATTTCTCACCCATCCCATCCCTCCGGACCTTACCCGAGCGTCCCGGCAACCTCGGCACTGCGCACAACGCGCCCAGCCTGCCCCTAAGCAGCCACACGCTCCCGGCGCGACTCGAGCGGCTAATGTCAACCAAATGCAACCCTAATGCTCTTAGGCCCACTAAGCCGCCTGCAAATGAGCTTTTTTTTGAGGGGGGTTGGCCGAGGAGGAGGCGTGAGGCGGGTGGTTTTGCTGCTGCTGGGGTTGACTGCTCCTTCGCTCGCCCCGCTGGCAGCACACCGCTGCCCATGGGGTACCCTGGCAGCATGGGGACACCTCTTTGCCTTCTTGTTGGTGATGGGAAGGAGAAAGCCACGGGGTTTGCCTAGAAGCCAGGTCCTTCCCAGCCACAGCACCCTCCCATGGGGCACAAGAGCACCCAAAGTTGGGCACGATCAGCAAAATTCAGCCTTAAATATCTCCCTGGCCACACAACCTCCTCTCTGTGAGGTTAAACCAGGGGGAGCAAAACCCAATACGACGACCACCAGGCGAACAGCCACAAGAGGATGGATCTGGAGGAAGATGAGGACACCACAAGCCTCGTGCTGGGCTTAGAGAAACCCGGTGTTTTCCAAGATCATCGCCCACCGGACTCTTGTTTTGAAGCCTGTCCCATCCCTGGGTCAGCGGCTGCTTAGCGCCGCGTGGCCGGAGCCTCAAAATAGAACATAAGCACATAAGTAACCGGAGCCGGGCGAGCACGCGCCCCCTCGCCTCTCCTCTCATCTCCTGGAAAGTTTCCCCTGCATCGTTTTACCCCAAAAAGGCTCCGAGGCAAAGAGACAAAGCGGGGCCGGGAGGTGGCTGAGCACCAGCATCGCCGCTGGGCTCCTCGGCACCCAGGCATCGTTTCCAAGCAGCCCACCCGCTTGTTTTCCGAGTGGTTGGAATGAAAAAAAATCAACAGGGAAAAAAAAAAATAAAGCCACAAAGCAGGCGGTGTGGCAAGGGGAAGCTTTCCGACTGAAACGTGCCCGGGTTGGCTGTGCAAATCGCGGATTTTCCCACTGCTGGTGCACTAATTGTTAATTATTTGCAGCACGTGCCAGCCCTGGCACTGCCCCGACGCGCAGCACGGCGCCTGGCCCCGCGAGGATGGGTTTATGGAAAGGAGACTGAACGGGGCCAGGCACCAAAATTGAAGGGGATTTTGGCACAGATCCCCTCTGCAGAACCTGGTCCCACCAAATGCAGTTTTTCTGGGCGAGGAATGAAGCAGGAAGGATGCGAGGATGGGAGCGGTGGCACACACACCACACCGTTGTTTTTTTTGCTGAAGAAAATTGTTCACTTGTCCTGTGGGGATGTTCTGCAAAACTCAAACCCAGCCTGGATTATGGGGTGGTACAGGCTGCAGTGATGGGTGCAGGGCAGCTGCTGTTTCCTGCAAAGCCTCATTAAAAATGGGCTTGATTTTGGGGCTGTAGGGGTGAGTGGGATGTCCCAGGGGGGGATTTTGCAGCCCTCACTGAGAAAATCCCATTTTGGTGGCTGCTAAGAGGCTGCAAGGTCAGCTGAAGGATGGGAGTGAGGTGAGAGCTGCATTTGGGGTCTGATTCGAGCAGCCTCTCAGCATTTTCTTTTTGATATCCATCTTCACAGACTGGTTGGGGTTGGAAGGGCTTGAGTGCAGCTCTGCACAGCACGTCGGGAGCCATAGTCTGGTCTCCATCCCACACTTCGTGCTCCATAGGTGAACTTCATATTATAGGGCTTTTTTTTATTGCCTCGGGAGTACTTGCTGCCGGCAATGGCGATTCACTGGGAATTGATCGTGTTTGAGAAAAGCGAGCACTCGTTTCCCACAAGGTCTCATTTCCAGGGGAAGCATTTCAAGTATTTTGGCAACTGCACGTCCCAGCAATTCAGCCCAAAGCCCATAAATTCCTAATGGATTTTCAATCGCAAATCATCCCCGGCCATACAGGCTGATTACCATATTAAGTGTGGCAGAACAATGCGGACAAGGGGATTTCAGCTCATATTAATAACCTGCCAAGTGAATAAATACCCTTCAGCCTCGAGAGCTCCAGGGGAGCAGGAGGAAGCACAAGCAGTAAATCAGCCCTGGAGGAGGATGCGCGGTGGCACGGTGCTGGTCTTCCAGGCTCAAGCTCCTCGGGGTGAAGCCCAATGAAGGAAGGGGAAAGAATTGGGGACTCGCCACGTGGTCCTAAATGTCCTCACCTCGCAGCTCAGCTTGGCTGACAAGACAGAAGAGATTCGTTTTGTGCTGATTTTTTTTTCAATTTGTGCTGAAAACTTCATCTCTGCATGCGTACACGGACTTCAGCTTGCTTGGATGGACAAAGTCTCATTCCAAAAATTCTCTACATGCTTTTTGGAGCTGGAAGAGGATGGTGCTGTCTCTTGTATCAGAGAAACCCAGGAAAGGGTGACCTGCAGAACTCAGACCCAAAAGAGAGCCCCGACTTGGGGATGGCACAAACCTGGTGCAAATCACCCAGCGAAGCCATGAGCTGGAAATCTCCAGCTCCTATTTACCATGGGGATGTCCTTTCTAGAGATTCAAGCATGCAAGAGGTTTTGTAGACAAGAGTCCCACACAAATCCAGGTTAATCACACCCTTGGCATGGTGAGGAAGCAATCCCAGACCAATGTAGGTTGGAAATGACCTTCAAGACCATCAAGTCCAACCACCAACCCACCGAGTCCCACCACCAAACCATGTCCCTTAGTGCCACGTCCACACATCTCTTGAACATCTCCAGGGATGGGGACTCCACCACTTCCCTGGGCACTCTTCCCCAAGCTGCCTGGGGTTGTTATGACCCAAGTGGATGGGGATGCTGCTCCAGGACATGAAGACCACCAAGCCACCACCCAAAGAATACACCTTGGAGTGGAGAGGAGCACCAGGCTCCCTTCCTAATGATTTATTTGCAGCCTGGTGGCTCCGTGGTGCACACCATGGCCTCATCCCAGCCATCTGGGGATGGACCCTACAATGGCAGGGATGGGGCTGCTCGTCCTCCCCGTACCTTGACACAAAATAAAGGGCAGATCTTCCTCGCTGCAGCTAATGAAAGGGCTTGGTCGATGAGCAGAAGGCAGGCTGCAGGAACAGCCGGTGTTCGGTGTGGCTGGGGTTAGCGGGATGCAGCTGCTAGAGTCAGGTTTTCCTAAACACAGCAACTCCCTAAGCGAAGGAAAAGGAAGCTCTGCAGAGCCAAATCGTTGCTCCACGTGGGTTTTTTCACTTGGAACAAAGGGCCTTACACACCCAGACAATGCGCATCTTACCCGGACATGAATACAGCCATCTCCCGAGCGCGCTCATCTCACGCTCAACCTTCACCTTCAGAAAAAAAAAACCTAGCAAAACACCCAGCTGTGTTACATCTGCTCGGTAGGTTTCAGCCCACGTAGCAGGACTCCACCAACCTCTTCTTCCACTTATGACCGAGTCCTTCTGCTCCTAGCTGCGGCTCCACCGAGAGCATCTCCATCCCGACACCCCCAAAACAGAAGGCAAGTTTCTGAGGGGTCCCAGGCATTCCCACGTAGTGGTTTTGCACAAATCCACCCCTGATCACGGTGGTGCCAACAGGAGACCCACGGCCACCGTGCCCCAGGACCTGGAGAAGACGCGGGGCCATCGCAGGGGCCGGCCGGAGGAAAGCGACCACGCTGAGATTTCCTCCAGCCGCATCCGCGCGGAAGGAAACGGGAACTTGACAGGAAAGGTCCGGGAGGAGAGAGACAAAAACAAGAAACCCCGCAGGAGCCTGATGGCCACCGGCACGTCCTGCTCCAGGTGTTGAGCTGCAAAAAGTGGATGAGGAGTTCCTGAATCTCCCTCCATCCCCTTTCAGCACATGGTTAAGACACCAGCTCCCACCTAAATTGGCAAAAAAGAACCGCGTGGCCCCTTATTTTATATCCCCGGTTGGGTTGAAGGAGTTTTTGGTGGTATTTAGGAAGGAGGCCAGGATGCTGGCACGATGTCAGAGCAGAGATTCGCAAGCAGGAGGCACTTGGGAGGCAGGGAGGAGAGGGAGGACTGGGGAAGATCAGATAGCTCGGCAGACAGACAGACAGACAGATAACAGCACGGTCCTCCCAGCTGTTGTGCAAGCAGGGAATGCACCCGAGGCCGGGGTAACACGATCAATCGACTCCTTTTTATCTTTTATTTGCACTTTTATTCTTTGAAGAGGCACCTACAGCCCTGGAGGGAACACGAGGTGCTGCAGACATCCCCTTTAGCAGCCCTTTAGCTGCTGTTTGGGGTTTCACCCTACCCTACAACCCTCCCCGAGCAGCCTAAATACAGGGTGTGCAGCGATGGCTTTTTTTTTTGCCCAACTCCTGCTTGCACCCTAAGAGGCTCAGCCAGTGGGAGACGCTCATCAAAAATGCAAAAAAAAGCACCAAAAATTCAGCATTTGGGGGAAAACGATCTGTCCCCCTCCCCGTGGGTAACTCACGGGCGATGTGATCCTGGTTTTATGATGCGGGATATCCCCTCCACCGCCTTCCCCCACCGGCTCGCGGCCGTGGCGCCGACGTCAGAGGCTTTTCCTGGCTTGGATGTGAAGGGAAAGGAGGAAAAAAAAATCCAAAAAATAAAAAAAAAGAAGTAAGGGGGGGCGAGGCCAACTCTGCAGGGAATGGTAATTGCACGCTGGAAGCTGGCTGCCTCCCAGATATGCAGAGAGGTTTTTTTGGGGAGGGTTTGGCTGATTGGGGATTGCCAGTCCCTATGATCTGGCACCCGACGCACAGGGAGCTCCAAATACTGGGTGCTAGGGCCGCTCACATCCCTCAGGGATTTCTTTTGGTGCGAAGAATCAGGGAAAAAAAAAGGAATTCTTCCTCTGTTGGGATATTTCCAGGCTTCCTCGAGAGCATCTACGGAAGGATAAAACCCCAAAGCATTGTCCTCGCCCCAAGGCACAACCGACCCTGGGGTTGTCGCTTGGCCACCACCACCACGTGCCTCTGCCACCCCAAATATCCATCGTGGCTGAACGTCTGCTCCTCTGCTCTTGTGGTTTTGAGCAAATCTAATATTCGTGGCAGGTGTCTGAAGGGCAAATGGGAAGCACTGGGAGCGCCAGCAACAGCTCATGGGATGTGAAGGACGGGAAAGGCTGCCGAGACCTTCCCATTAAAGCCCGGCTCAAACTTGAGCCAAAAATAGCATTTTTTTCTGCATTTTTTCCCCCGTCCACCCCATCGGCACCCACACCTCCTGCTCCTGCCACCTCTGCAAGCCCTGACCAAAGGGCAGAGGCAGCCCTCCCTGCGTCACCGGCATCTTGCACAACCCCACCGCCGGCCACTTGTTGACGAAGAAGGGGGGCTCCAGGGGACTCAACCTCCCCAACGGGGCGGATTTCGCCCCGCAGGGGGTGTTGCAAGCACACGCTGTCCCGCAACGTGCCGGGGATGGCAAAACGTGGGGTAGGAGGAAACATGTTGGGGCTGCTTTGTGATAAGCCCTATGGAAAGATCTCCTCCGGTGGCATCGAGCCAGCATCAATCAGAGAAGCCGGGCCCCGAAGAAAGGCAGCTCCTCCTCCGCGTTAATAGGCAGCAGGCTGAGAGGGATTTCACAGCTCCTTGCTCCCTTTTTTAGGTTTCCTCCACCAGCCAGGGCACGTGGGTTGGCAGAAGTGGGTTTGCAAATGCTTCCGAGCCACCGGTTTGTGATGCATGGGGACAAAACCTGGCAGGGCTTTGGGCTGACCCGCTGCTGCTCTTGCGCAAAAGCCCAGCGCCGAGAGAGACGCCGTGCCGGCGTCCCCCACCCACCAGAGCTGGCTGTGCAAATAAAGGTGGTTTGCCCTTAAATAATAAGATCAAAGGGAACAAAATGCTGGAAGTCACAGCCTTGACATCCCGTCAGTCAGGTAGACGGGGGGCCAGACTGGGAGGAGGAGGAGGAGGAGGCAGGATCAGGCATTGCTCTGGAAGAAGGAGCCCACACCAGCAAGTAGATGGTGCTCTGGAAATGAGATGTTTTGCATAGCCACCGGGAGACTTTAAGCACTGATTTCTGTGGCAACCAATCTCCCAGATCCCAGAATCACAGAATTCAGATCAGCAACTGTCCACGTGCATTGGGGTCACCCAACACTGAAAGCCTCCAGGAGCAGCATCCGACTTCATCGGTGGCTTTAGGAAAGCCAGCCAACACCCCGGCATCTCCGAAAGAGAAATCACAACCATATGTGTGAGCAAAAAACCTGCTCTGAACGGGAGAGGCCAGAAATGCTGTGGGATGCTGCTGCTCATTCATCTTACCACCTTGATAGAGAAAGCAAGGGGGATGTCGTGCACCTCTGGCTGCAGTGCACCATGCCCAGGTGATTTTGGAGAGCACTGCAGAAGGCTGACGTCTTTCAGGGATGGCAGGAAGGGAAAGAAAGAGGAGATTAAAGGTTTTCAGTCAGGAAACCCTTTGCCTACAGTGACAGAGCAGATGCTGTTGTCGCACCAACTCGGGATGCCACGTCCCATGGGAATGGTGCAGCAAGGAGCAAACCCAGCAGCAAGGCGTTGCTGCCCCAAAGCATCTTTTTCCAGGCTTGTGGGACAACGTGGAGGTGGAGCACTCCTCACCTGGAGCTTTTCAAGCTTGGAGGAGCCCCCCTGATGGCAGCACACGCTGCTGCTCCCCAAAATGCTGAGAGGCTTGCAAAAGAGCACCTGATTTCTTGACAAAAATCCCCAAGAATTGCTTACTCACGAGCACGCTTTGGCCTCGACTTTCTTTCGTCGGGGCTATTTGCATAAAACCGGTGCTGCCTTTAGGGAAATGCAAATTTCCCTGCAGAACGGGAAGCGTTTGAACGCGCTGGCTGCTGAGCCGCGCCGGGCAGGGCCGCGCAACACTTTTTTTATCACCTGAAAATTAAATCAGGGCTGAGATGCGAAAAGCCTCCCCGCCCTGCTCAGCAGGAAATCTTCCCCAGCTCCTAGGGCCGGATCCGGCAGGGACACGGGACAGACAGGACGCGGCGTTTCATCTGCTCTCTGCACGTCCTCCCCGGCCCCAGGGGGAGGTTTTGATGGCCTGGAGACACGCAAGCTGCTCCGCTCCCCGTGGTTTCAGGGACATCTCGACACCCTGGCGTGGGTGGCATTTCCTGGCCACCCTTGCTGCGCTGGAGCAGGCTCTAAGCAGGCCAAAAGCAATCGAGCTTCCTTGGCTTGGATAAATAAAGCTGCGAGCTGAAATTCATCAGTTGTGATGATGAAGCCAGCAGCCAGCTCCCGAAGATAATAAATATTTATTTTCAGGCCCACCTTGATGCATTTGGGCAGAAAACCTGCTGCAGGCTGAGCTGGGCATCCTCATCACCTTTTTCTGCTTAGGGGAACAGAGGTGTTTAGGAGCAGGTTAAATATTTGGGATGAGGGATTTCTCCCCATCTCTTTTTCCTGCTGCTTCCTAAAAAGCCCGGCTGCAGCAAAGAGAAAATAAAACATAAATCTGCGGGGACCACGCAGAAATACCCAGTGCTCAGTGCTGGATCAGTTCCTCCCCTACAAAATCAGCGGTACGGAGAGGCAGCTAAAGGAGGGCATACCTATTAATACACCTGGCTGAAACCCATAGAATTTTAACTGTCTCAGCAGAAAATCCACATTACAGAGCCCTACAGGAGCTGTGCACTGAGTGCTTGCAGCAGCCAGCACAAAGGATGCCTTGCTTCTTTGCAAATCTGTCCCACAGTTTTGGCCCCGCACACGAGAGCAAAACCAGCCAGGGGATGGGCAGCCCAGAGCATTGAGAGGTTCCTGGAGAAACCAAGCACTAAACGAGGCTGGATCCTCAAATTGTGTCCTTTTTTTAGGTTGAAATGGTCTTTTTTTATTCTGCATGGAAAAGCAAAAGGAGCATACCTAATTGAAAACAGCCAAGCCAGCATCCTGCATGGGTGGGGCAGCTCATCCCAGTAATTTCACCTCCTTCTAACAAGGCTCGACCTCCCTCTTCCTGACCCACACGGCTGTGGAGATGAGAAAGTGGCTCCTGGGTTCCCGGGTCCTGTTTAGCATCCCTAACCCTGCACCAGAGCAAGGGGTGAATGTGCTGCAACATCCTTCCCGTGGGGTATTTCCTCTTCCCTGCTGGTAAATCGTGATGAGAGCGCGCTGGATGCCAACAAGGACAGGGGGAAAAGACAAGGATTGGTGAAACCACAACAGCCAGCTTTTAAACACGTGAACGCTTGCCCCATCTATGCCAGATTTCATGCAAGAGTCTGAATATTTTTCCTCCAGCACCGGGGTTTTCCTCCATCCCCGCAGACCCCAACATTTTCTTAGGGGCTCTCGCTGGCAGCTCCCTCCCGGGCAATTGCACCAGGAGCGGATCCCGCCTTGGGGGGTGGAATTAAAAAAAAAAAAAAAAGGTGGATTTTCATCTGGCTCTGTTCCCAGCCCATCTGCAGCTGTCCTGGCACGGCATCGTGGGCAGCACGGGGTTGGGATGGGCGGCCAAGGGTTGCTAAACGAGCGCTGTAATTGAAGGCACCAGCACAGCACGAAAGTGCTGCGTGTTCCCAGGCAGGAATTTCCCCAGCATTTTATCAGCCTCTGGAAGAGAACAACCCTCACTCCACCCCCCCCACCCCCATTTCCAGATCTACCGTAAACGGCATCCATCAGCTGGATGGAGCACATCCTCTCTGCAGTCATTACCCTGCCCTGGGCAGGCATTTACTAGAAACACAGCAGCAGGAGTTCCCCCGAGCTTTACCCACGGGCTGTGTCTGCTCTGCCTGGCAGTGATACCTAAAAGACTTCGGGGACCTTGCCACGAGGCTTCCCTGCAGAAAGGCGGGCGCTGGATTAATGGGATGTGGTCACAGGGCTGGCTCAGGGGTTTTGGCGATGCAGGTTTCTCCTGCTAAGCTGGACCCACAGCCCCTGCCAGCTACAAGGACCGCAGTGAGCTGCACGTAGAAGCACCACGCAACCTTCCCCTTGCTCCAAGGCAGAAGGGTGCTACCCCAAATCTGCTCCCAGCATACGAGCCTTGTACTGGGGTAGGAACAAGAGATTTTGGTGGATGCAGAGAGCTTTGAACTCACCCATTTTGCTGCCACAACTGCAGATGTAAGCACTGTTGCTGGTATGGAGGTGCAGAGAGGGGACAGGCACCAGGGCCACCGGCAGTGGCACAGCGTCACAAACTCTTTACCTACAGCACACCCCGGTAATCCCTCCAGGTTGAGGCCACAGCCCCAAGGACGAGGACAATTCCCAGCAGCCGGTGCCGTGGGTGCATCCCTTTGATGATAAACCCCGGTCCTTGACCTGGCCGCTTGACTAAAACAAACAGAGCTCAACAAAACCTCCACTGACTTCAGCAGATGGCACTTCCAGCAGTTCGTGGGGGGGGAACTGCTGCCCAGCTGCCTGCACGATGCCTCTCCTGCATTTCACCTGCAGGATAATGTTCAACATTTTATCTGCAGGAGAGCTATGACAGCTGGAGAAGCATGGAAGACCACTGAGCAACTTTTCCTTGTCCCGTTTCCAAATCCATGCCACTGATCCCATTCACGTTAAGGACGCTTCACTTTCTGACCTACAAATGCCATTCCCCCTCTGCCCATTGAACAGATTTCCCAAATTCCTCTTTCAGTTTTGTGTTAGATTTTAGAGATATATATACTTACATGTCCTTTTAGCTTAAATTATTTAAAAATATAGGGCTGACCCAATGGGAGGAACCATTAAGAAAATCAGAATATATACCTGCAAATAGTTTTTGGGAATACAGAACAATTTTTAAAGTAAAAGAAAATAAATTAATTTTTTACAGGGGAAACGGGTACCCCAAAGGTGTACCATGAAAAAAAAAAGTTGGGCTGCGGGCTGCCTTGTTGGCCTTCACTTTTATGTAGTTCATGGCCAGCCACTGGCTTGGCATCTGGGGGGGAAAGACCAAGCCAAGAAGTTTTCTGCTCATTTGACATCATTTGGATGGGCTTAACAGGCTTTTTTTTTCAACTTTTGAAAGTGCTGTATTGTGCCCCTACATTTTATCCCAGAGCAACAGGACAGGATGCTCAAAAGGAGCTCAGGAATCCATAGCAAGCCACGTTCACGTGGGATTAACCCAGTTCAAAACATCAGCTTTTGAGTCTAACTTCTTGCTTCCAAATCACGCCTTTTTGAATGAGTTCACTTTCAGGAAGCCATCCCATGTGCTCGCCTCGAAAAATGTTTGTCTCTGGCTTGCCTCCAGCAAATCAGATAATTGGGAGTTTAGAAGTTCATAACTTGAGCTGAAGTCAGAAAGTTTCGTCTTTCATTTTCCAAAGCTGATTCACGGCCAGCCTGGCCCGAAACGTGGGCTTGCCTCAAGTTTGCTGTCATTTCAGGGTTCATTTGCAGTTTAAAACGACGCTCTGGTTGCACCCGCCGTCTCCCGTGCTATCATCCAGACTCAGCACTGGCACTCATATGCTTCGAAACATCTGCATGGTCCCAACTCATTGACCTTTATCGAGAGAAAAGCCCCAAGATTTGCTGCCTTACTACAAATTCAGAGGAATTTCAAGCCAGGGTTTTGATATCGGGGCTGCCCTGTGCCTGAATCATCATTATCAATGCCAAACACAGGCAGAGAGCAGAAACAGGGCAGCAGAGCTGGGGAAGAACATCTTGGACTTATTTTATGGGCTCTGACGGAGAGATTTGAGCTTTTCCAGTTGCCCCCTCTACTACATCGCTACAAGAACTTAAGCTTCCTAATTTCACTGAACCCAGCTGTATTTCTGGTCTGCAAAGTAAACAAGAAGAGAAGCGAGCTTTTTGGCTCCCGTGGAAACTTTGCAATCCAAGAAAATCAGACGAAACATTCGAATCTGCTTAGGTTTGTCCATCAACAGGCTTGATTTCTTAGGGACCTGACCCTGCGTTCAAACCGACCAACGCTGCACTGACAGCAATATTTTTGGGTCCTGTGTGAAATACGCCTGCAGTGGCCCCACTGCCAAGTCTTGCAAAAGTTCCCAGGCCATGGGGCTGCTGCTGGCAGTAGGGAGCCATCCGTGGAGGTGCATCCACTGTAGAGTTCGCTGGGTTGCCAAAATGTCCTGGGTCACCAGGGAAGGGGCAGAAGCAAGGATAGACGTGCACCATGTTAAATAAATCTTATCAAATCTTATCTTGGTGCCTTTTGAAGATCTCCAAGGAGGAGACCCCACAACCTCTCTGGGCAACCTGTGCCAGTGCTCAGCCACCCACACAGCACAGAAGTGCTGCCTGATGTTCAGAGGGAGCCTCCTTTGCTCCATTTTGTGCTCACTGCCTCTTGTCCTGGCACTGGGCACCAGTGACAAGAACCTGGCTCTGTACCCTCTGCAGCCTCCCTTCAGGCGTTTGTACAAATTGATGAGATCCCCCCTGAGCCTCCTCCTCTCCAGGCTGAGCAGTCCCAGCTCTCAGCCTCACAGGAGAGCTGCTCCTGTCCCACCATCGTTGTGTCCCGTTGTTGGACTCCGTCCAGGAGGTCCGTGATGGATGGACAAAATTCCTGCACCCGGCTACACGGAAATATCTCAGCTGTCCTCCTCTTGGGAAATTAGCATTGAAACTACACATCTAGAGTTAAAGGATATAATTTCCTCTCTCTTTGCCCTGCCCACGGTCATCTGAGGACACAGACCACACGTAGGACATCCCAGCCCATCCTGGAGACACAGGCCTTCCCGCCCAGCAGCTGCCTTCCAGCTCCAAGCAGTGGGACGACAGCACCCAACTCCTCCTTTGAGTGAAGGGAAAAGCACCCCACAGCGTGGCGGTCACCCCAAATCCTCCATGGAGGCTCGGAGGCAGAGCCCATCCGAGGCGCGCTCGTAGCGAGGGATGAGGCATCTGGCCGAGCCTGCAAGGTGGAAAGTTCAAGTGGATTCTGTTTATTTGGCTTTGCAGAGAGCAGGCGCCCAGCCTGAACGTTGGCCAAGCACCTTCCCATCGCAGAAAGTCTTTAAATAACCACCAGTGGTCAGGGCTTTGGTTTTACAGCTCTGCTGGATGGAAACCCGGCCCTTGCCCTACGTCTGCTTCAGCTATTTCCTTGGGTACACAAGGTAGCTGCTCACCTCCCGGCCTCCTAGGCCTTCAGCATACCCACCAGGACCACGGGCTTCATGAAAGTTTGCTACAAGCAGAAAAATCTCTCTCAACATAGGCATAAAATCATCTTTCCTCCCGTGTGCCAGATAAATTTTACTTGCTTCGCTTCTTTTTTGTGAGACTTCACTCCTTGGGTCTGCCATTGAGGCCCATGCTTAACATCTCACCACACTTAACATTCCCCCAAAGCTCTTCTGCACCACCACAAGGTGCTCCTCACCAGTTCATATAGTTAAAACAGAGAATGAAAAATAAAATCCTCCCCTGGCTGTTGGCACCCCCTCATTCCTCCACCTCCTCCTCACTCAGGATCACCCCATCCTCCTTGGAGAAACTCCTTGGGGGCAGCCAGCGGGGCCTCTCCCGCGGTTTTTGCCAGTGGGACTAAGAGGCAGAGAACGCCCATCGCCCCTAAAAGGCTTTCTTATGTATTTACCTTGGGGATTTGGAGCCAGAAACCTTGCCAAGACCTTGACTGAATGGGTCACCCAGCAGATCCTGCTCTACAGATGGAAAGTTCCCAAAGGCTTTTTGCTGGGAAGCTGGGCTAGTTTGGGATTTTGGCAGCGCAGCCTTGCCAGGACTCTGGGGGATGGAAATGAGTTTTTTACCTATAGCTGTCATTAACAGATTATCCTAAAATGACAGCTGGCAAGAAGAAGCTCTGTAAATAAGCACAAGAGTTTTTTACAGTCGGAAAACAAGACCTTGCACTGACCTCCTCCCGGGCAGATTCACTGGGGTGCAACAAACCAGGATTTTATTTTAAACCACGCTTGTAAAAAGTTTTTTTTTAAAAAAAAAGCTGCTTCCTTGACACTCAAGTCAGGTAAGGACACAGTGGGCTATTCTGCCTTATAAATAAGCCCGCTCTTGTGTACACGTGTTTTAAAATAAGCTTATGAAATGTAAACATGCAGGCCTTAAAAAAAAATTAATAATTCACCCTCATTGAAACCATTTAATCGGGGCCGAGCCAGGCTTCCTTCTCCGCTTCAGAGCTCTGCAGAGGGGATGCTAACTTAGACCCAGGAAACCCCACAAATAACTTGCCCACAAACACACAGCTCCATTTGCAATTGTTCAGCCCTCCCGTCCCTTGAAGGGTTGGCCTGGAAAAACACAAAAGAAGAGCAAAATCAGGTGTTTTTTCTTGAGGACCAACACTGGAGCTGCATTTCTGCCTGAGTTTCGAAGCACATGGTTATGATGAGAAGGGAAAGGGCTCCCTCCAACCCATGTGTAGCATAAGCACTTCCCACGCTGTCTATTTTCTTTGCACTATTAAGACTGATGATTTTTCTATTTGCCCCGTTCCCCTACACCCCACCAGAGGAGACAGCCACCAGGAGGAAATCTGGGCTGTAAAAATAAAACTCACTTTTGGCTTTGGAGGAGCAGGTGCAAGGGGAGAAACTATTTTTAACCCTTCTTTTTTGCAAGGAGGGAATGCCAGGAGCCCTCTGAGCGGGGCTTGCCCGGGTTTAGGAGATTAATTTGGAGGCAGAGAAGGGGTCTGACGGGTGGTTAATCTTGGTGCTGGGTGCTCGGGGCCGGAGGAGCAGACATCAAAGCATTCCTGCAGCTGCTGGGGAAAAGGGAGAGGCAGCAGCCGGCGGCTCTGCCTCCTCCCCACGTGGCTGCTGGGGCAACACGGCCCTCCACGACCAGGGAAAGCTGCTGAGATGTCTGAGCAAACTCCCGGAGCCAGATCTTCCCGGTGGATTTGTCGCATTTCCATCCTGCTGCAAGCCCAAGGGGAGAACCAGGAGGAGAGAAGCTGGGGATGCCCAACGGGAAATGCAAGCCCAATGGAGACGCACCACTGCCAACAACCAGAGAAGACGTGTGTTGAGTTTTTTCCATGCCAGCTAGACTTGGACAAACACCATTTACCCTTTGCATTCACTTCTCTAATTAATACAGAGGGCTGTGGAGCAAGCCAACTTCTGGAGGTATCTCCCCATCCCTCATACTAACTACAGCAACAGCATGGGACACCCACATCCCTATTTTAAGAGATTTATTTGCACACATCAATTGCACGAGATGTGAGTTATTTTGGTCTATGCCTCTTCAGACCACCTTTCCACCTCACCAGCTACCACTTGGCACCAGATGTTAACCCAAGTCCTATCCACGACGATGGAGTTCCTCTGGTTCCTTGAGGAACCAGCGTTTTGGTACGAACCTTGCTGTGGTACGCGTGTATTTAGAGACAGAAAGATGTTGCCAAGACAAAATGTAGTTGAAGGGAGTCAGGTGTTAGGAGCAGACCCAAATAACAGAGACAGAAGAGCACTGCATGGCTAGTTTCACCTCACTCTTGACCAAGTATTGGTCTGGGGGAATACTGCAAGACAAATACTATGATTTGAATAAAAGCTAGAAATTTTGGCTCACTGAGTGCTACTTGAAGTTTTCTTTCATTCACTAGGGGCTCCTTTTCCCGGTTGCACTGACAACCACAATGGTTGGCCATCAGAGGACACAGGTTTCCCACCCCACCTTCCCATCTCTGTGGTGGGACCAACAACCCAGGAGTCAAAGGGCTGGTCCCTCAGCCCCAGTGCAGATTCAGGAAGGATCAGCCTCCTCGATGGAGAAGGCAAAGGGTAAATTTTAGGCATTTGCCCACCACAAGGAGAATACCAAATGCTGATGAGGGAGATCGCAAGATGAGCTCCCAGCAGGGGATGGTTCAAACCACTCATGAGCAGGTTCGGCAGTGATCCAAGAGTTAACATCTGGTTTTGGAGATGAACAGCACATGGAGGGTTTAGCAGGACCTGATATCTCAAAAGGGTGGCTAAGGTGACTCTGCCAAAGGCCGGTGCTCGAGACTTTGCCATCCAAGGAACCAAAGGGCCTCAGACAGGCCGTCCCAGAGGACTTCTGGGTATGCTGCATGAACCTCCAATCTCATTAAAACTCCGGGGACCACAGAATCCAGCTCCTGACCTTCTCCAGAGCAGAGCCGGCAGAACGTTTCCTGTTATTTATAGCAGCAGGAGAGTCTGATGGGAAAACCCCACTTGTGAAATGCGGGCCGCCTGCCATCGTGGCTCTGCGGAGAGCTGCCAGGCTGCTCTGAATTCCTGCCCGAAGGACTGCTCCACCCCTGCGCTGGTTTCACCGTGGGCAAGACCACGTCAGGAGGCTGTGCAAGACGAACAGTGGCACCTCGATCCCTCTCGTTTGGTTGCAAACAGCAACTTGAAGTAAGGAAGCCGAGAAAAGCCGAGCATCCCAGGCAAGGGAGCTTCAGCTGCGGGGCTTCAGGGACCTGGCAAAACCCTGAGGAGCACATTTCACCCACACCACATCCTGAATGAGGTGGTCTCTAATGTTAGAGACATTTGTCAGCCTCTCAAGGGAGCTGTGGAGAGGGTGCTGCCCCTTTGCCAGGTGCTGCCCACCTCCTTGCAGCACAGTGGGATGTGCGCTGGCATGTTTCCTTGCTGGCAGCCCAATTTCCACCACCCTGGCATGCACCAAAGGTGCTTTCCAGCTCGCTTAGTCACTCAGGTGCAGGAAAGCTGGCAGCCCAAAGGCAAGCCCTTCCTGAAACGGGACGGGCTTCGCCGCGGGCTCGGCGGGCGAGAGCCGCCCAGCACTGGCCCCGTGCGAGACGAGCGTTTGCTGTCACGCTGTCGAGGAGGAATCCCATAGCTTCTGTTCTGGGCCGGCGCCAGCGCTGGTTTCTGCTTGCTTTCCGAGCCGAGGGAAGCGAGCAGATGGGCTGCTCGCTGCCGTGAGATCCTGTGAATGAACTCGCCAGCCGCGATAGGAACAGCCGGCTCCTGCTCTTGCTCGGCTGAGCTGCTCCGGCGACTCTTCTCCGGCTGAAATGCTGCGGGTGCACTGAAAGTAGCCACAAACACCCTGTCGTAGCCCCAAAAAAACCACCAAGCTTGGGGATTGGCACGGGATGGTGAGCATCTCAAAGGCCAGAGTAACAGTGAGTGGCTGCAGAAGTTTAGGACCACGCTGGGGCAGCAAAGGTCACACTCCTGCTCAGGGTTACGATGCTAAGACTAAGATTCAGCTTGAGAGAAGAAATCTGAATTTAGGGAGCCAAGAGCTTGATTATGGTCTACAGAGTCCTTTTAGGAAACCCTAAACTGCCTGGTTTCTTGGCTGGCTCCTCCTGCGCTTCTGCCCCAGCTCCACTACTGGGGAACCCCCATGCTCTTGTGGCCACTGCGGGAATCTGAGACCCCTGCACGCCTTATCCTCAGCAATAAAACCCCAACCCAGAGCTGGGGCCAGACCCTAAGCGTGTCTCCAAACACATTATGTCCTTCAGAGACAAAAGCTGGGGCTGGAACAGGACCAGCGAGGGAGCAGGAGACAGCACGGTGTGCTGCAGCATCCCCTCCACCCGAGGTCCAGAGCGCGTTACGCACCAGCCGCCTGGCTTTCGGGGGAGCTTGGCGAGCCAAGGCATCCTGGAGGGATTTCATTCAGCTCTCCGCGGAGGTCTGCGAAGAGCACGGCCAGATTTGCTCTCACGGCGCTGCCCTGGGAGATCTCAGCCGCCGTGATGGACAGGCTCCTGCTGAATATCCTCGGGCCGTTTGCCTAAAACCCCAATTAATAACCCCGTGTTTTGTCAACAAGGTCAGGCCAGCAGCGAGTCCAAGGCTTGGGGCTGGCTAACCTTTTTTCCACCAAACATGCCCAGGGATATTTTGACTCCCTGCCCTCGGGAAGTTTATTTGTGTAGGTCCTTTTCACTTCACAGCTTCCAGCAGCGGAAGGCGCTTTCTAATAGCCGGGGAAAGACTTTACGGCTGTGGCCGGGGCTCCCCGGCGCTGGAGCTAGAAAAGCAGAGCACCTGCCAAAGCTGTCTGAGAGAGTCCAAGAGGCTTGTAATTAGCCTGGGAGAGAAACCAGGGCAAGTGCACCACGGAGCTCTCACCCCTGCTGTGTCAGATGCAATGAGACCTGCAGAGAACTCGCAGGATTTCTTCTTGCTGGAGGTAAAATGTTTTGGGGTCCCTGTGCCCCAAAACGAGAGCGATGGGGCACAACAGAGAAAGCTGTCCCCACCTTCAGCCCTTTCAGCGTCACATCATCCAGAAGGAGCAGATCCAGTGCCAGACCAGCTCAACCAACACGCAGGACCTCAGCTCTGCATCTGGTGCTCTCGGTATTTCCAAGCATCGGTGGACGTAAGGAAGGGATCCGAGAAAACAGCCTGAATTAACCTCTGCCTGGCACGGATTTCAGACTTTCCGAACCATTTCTCAAGCCAGCACCCAGGATGTGCAGGATACGTCCCTCACCTTGAGCCCACGGGGGAGAAGGCTCCAGCAGCTCCTCTTGGCGCAGACGCTTCTGCTCCAAGCAGCCCAGAAATGTTTGCGGGGATCCAAAAGGGCTGGATGAAAGGGACTCGGGCGAGCCTCCCGCGCTGTCTGGGCTCTCCTGGAAAATGATTTGCAGATGCTCCAACTGGCTGGCGTGCTCTTCACCCAGACGGAGCAAGCATCTGGCAGGCCCATTATTTAAGAGGCAGTAGTGCCTCGCGCAAAGGGTGTGTCCTGGAGAGCCCCGAGATTTATTGTTCAGATATAAAGGGGCTGAGCTCCATCCCGGGAGCACCGCGAGCAAAAGCAACGAGCTCCTTGACACAAGAGCCAAACGGCTCCCGCTTATCGCGCCTGCAATTATTTGCACAGGAAGGGGAGGCCAGGAGGGCAAAGGCACCCCAGGGTGACGCGGGGAGGAAAGGAGGAGAGAAAGCTGTGCCTTTTAACAGCAACTGGGACGTTTTCTCCGGCACATTTCTCTCCTTCCAGTAATCTCGTGGCAGCCTGGAAAGATGGGTTGTGAAACCCAATTCCTCCCCGCCGGCAGCCTCACACGAGGATGGGATGGGGATCCACAGCACAACACTCGTAATTAAACTGGGTGGCAAGGAGAAAGCCTTTCCCATTCTTCATCTCCTCCCGAAACCTCCTGCTTGGAAGGGGGCTGAGTTTGAGTCCCCAGGTTTGAGATCTGCACAAAGCGGAGGTGATTTGAACCAGAATAAGAGCAGCAGAGGCTCCCCAGCTGGGTGAGAACCACCAAAATTTCAAATGGATGGTCCACGGAGCTGAGCCCAGCTGCTGGTGCATTTTTCCCCGTCAAAGCCACGTAGGAGGATGAGGAGAAAGCAAAGCCCCTCAAGCTGGAGCAAAGGATACAGCCCGCTCCGCGTGGTGCAATATTTACCTCCTCCAGAGATTTGGGCCAGGTCATGCATTTGCATCACCTCGGGCTGTCTTTGCTCAGGGCTAGGAAGTTAAATCCTTCGGGTTTCGGTGCAAATCCCAGCTGGGAGCAGGAAGAGAAGCACGGTGGGATGCACCACGACAGCTCCTTGGGGGACCTGGAGTCTCCATCCTTCCATCAAAGCCCAGCAAAGCCACGCGCCGGCCAGCGGGGCGCAGCCGCGTGCCTCTGCTTTCAATTAAAGCCATGAATATTTTTTTTTTTTAGCAAAAAAAACCCTAAATGGAGCCCGCTAACGGCAGCCAGATGTGCTGCTCCTGGCAGCCGCAGGTGCACCTTGAGATGTGGCCAGCGGGCAGGTGGCTTTGCGGGGAAAACCAAGAGAAAAAAAAAAAATTTTTTTTTTTAGGGGCAGCTGCCAGCAAAGCGACTCTTGTGGGTTCGAGCAAACTGCACCGAGCTGGTCCTGGATGCCTCGCGTTTGGGTGAGGCCCTGGGGCTGGAATCGTTTTATTCAGGGCACGCAATAGCCCTTGGCTCCTGTTGCGCTCGCCTCTGCCAGGAAGAGGTCGGTCTGGCTGCATTACAGCCGGCGGCAATTACACGCCGCCGATGCCTCCTCGGGAGCGAGGAGGGACGAAAAGGCAAGAGAAAACCTAAACGGTTCTGGGATGGGATGTGGAAATCGCTCCTGTCTGGGGCGTTTCATAAGCGCCGGCCGTATTCCCCGAAGGACGCCGCTCTGCCTTGCCCGGCTATAAACACAGCCAGCAGCCTTCCCCGCCGCCCCGAGCGCACGGGCAAAACGCAAACCAGATGCTCCCAAACGTCTGGTCGCCGGCTTGAAGACATTTTCTTTCATCTGGTAATCGCTGCTTCCAAGGGAGAAGATCTTAAGCGGTCCTCAAGGCTCTTGAAGGATCTTATTTTTGTCCTTTTTGGACCTCGGAGCATCTTCTGCCTTGGTATCTGAGCCATCCTGCTGTCCCTATCTCCTCTTAGGAGCATCTAAAGGCTGGCTCGAGTCTCCTCAACCCCATTTGCACCCCTGGGGGCTGGCTTACGGCAAACCCACTGCGGGAGGTGCCACCGAGATGGGATGTACGATGCAAAAAAAGCCAGACAGGGGTGCAAAATACAAACCCGAGGTGTTATTTGCAGTAATTACAGTGGGAACACCTCTGCCTGAAGTCACATCAGGAGGAGGTCCCCCCATTCCTGCTGCTCCTGCTCTGCTCCTCTGAGGTTTGATGCGCCCAAACCTGAAGTTCATTGAGGTACGTTTTTGCTGAGGATTTCCTCTCGTCTTCTTCGGCTTTTCTCGCTTTGACAAATAAACAGCCGGCCCTCCAAGCTCGGGCTCTTTGTTGCTTGCAGTTCCTTCCCCTTGGCTTCTCAGAAACGAATAACGGGAGCGGAAGGGTTGCGAAACACGCCCCGACCACCCCTGGCTTCAAACGCAGCGAGAAATCAAGGAAACGGGGAGAGAGGAAAGAGGAAGAGCAACCGCAGGGAGCAAATGGCCAGCTGCACCTAAAAGAAGTGCTGGATGGCGAGGGAGGCAGTGAGAAAACACGACGCCACCAGCACCACCAAGACCAGCGATGGCAAAAAGCGCAGGAGGCGATGCACAACGGGAGATCTGGGCTGGAGTTGTGGTTGTAAAGGAGCCTGTGGGCTGCTCGGGGAGGATTTGGAGAGTTTAATGCCCGATGCGATGCGCTAAAACTACGGCGGAATAGAGAAGAGGTGCTCTGGGCGGAAACCTACTTGCTATGGGGTTCTGGTTTGCTCCCAGGAATTTGCTCAGCGCTGGGTTGGCACCTAAAATCGGAGAGGAGCGAGGCTGGGAACTGTTACACCAGCAGAGCAGCTTCGCTGGTGAAATGGAGAGCCAAGAATAATCCTGCTAAGAACCGCAGAGCCCAGCTCCTCCACGGCGATGCCAATTTACGCGCGGTTTAACGAGGGCACGGCCCTACAGACGGATGCTGCAATGACCATAAAACCCTGCCTCAAACAGACAAAGGCTGATGCAGTTTAGGTTAAGCAGGATGAAAAAAAAAAAAAAAAAAACACACACAAAGAAACAACACACGTAGAAATCAACTTTTAAGTAAAGGAAAGCTTGGGGAAAATAAGGGAGCTGGCTGGTGGTCAGGAGGATGGAGAGGTTGGGCACCTGGAGAAGATTTCCAGGCAGGGAGGGGAGGAACCGAGCCCCACCTGGCAAGGAGAGGGTCCAAACCAGAAGGAGAAGTTCAGCGTCCCCAGGAATGAGCACAGGGCCTCCAAAAAAAAGTGCAAAAACGCACTCACCGGCCAAGAAAACCCACAGCAGAGCCGGTGAACGTGGCAGCAAAAAGAAAAAGCAGGGGAAATAAGATGACAAAGCGGGTTTTAACATCCCCATGGGGGGATTTACCACCCTCAGGAGGAAAGCAGAGCCCTGACGGCAAATCCTACATTGGAGCAGGCTCAAATTGTGCTGAGTTTTGTAGGGTCTTGTGCACGGAGCCTCGAGCCTGCTTGGTAAGGTTTTAATCACACCCTAATGAGTCGTGGATGGCCCTAAGCACCCAGAGGGGACCCGTGCTAGGGAGCTGTGTGTGTTTTGCTCTGTTGAAGTTAAATGCCATAAATCAATTCGGGTTGGAGGAAAGCACCTGGCTCAGCCCCGCACGAGCAGGGGAGAGATTAGCACGAGATTAGCACGGCCGGGAGCGAGCCGTCACGTCGCTACCCATGTCTGCAAGCTGCAGGGAGAAGGAAGGACGTTACCAAAGGCTGCTTTAGGAAAAAAAAAAAACAAACCTCTTCTTTGCCAAAAAGGGTTTTTGCATTGCAAAAGAGGAGAGTGCTGAGGAAAGCAGCTGAGGGCTTCGATTGGGAGCTGGCAGCTGGCGTGGGGCATCCTCCTGTGGGTCTGGGTGGTGTAATGGGGAAATTTGGAGGAAGGAGAAGCTCGGTGAGAGCTCTGCGTGGTCCAAAGCATGGCAAGCATCTCAGCATCCCTACAAATGAACACAGAGCATCCAGAAAACAGAAAATGGGTGGCAAAATGGGGTGGAAAAAAAAGTGGGATGAAACTGGGGGAGCAAACACAAGTCACCCAGTCCATCCCCACGGCAGGGATGAACCCTCCAGCCCGTCCCAACCATATTGGAACCACAAGCACTGTTTTTTTTTTAGACCTAGGGCTCTGCAGCTCCTTTCCCGGAGGATTTGCCGGGGCCCAAAACGTTGTGGTCGTGCCCAAATCCTGCCCTGTGGCCTCACCTGCCCGAGGGGATGCAAAGCGCACCTCCACCGGGATCGAGAGGGACAAAATCAAATGAAATAAAATAAAGGCACAGCTCTGTTTTTCCAGCTGACGGGAGGAGGAGGGGAGCTTAAACGCTGCCTGGGCTTCAGGCTCCGGGAAATTCGACTTCTTGGCTTCTCTTAAGAGGGCAGCCCCGCTCCCCAGGCACCCTCCCAGCGCTAGCAGGGGGAACGGGACCGCGTCGCGGGGCTATTTGTGTAAATGTTCTGTAGCGGAGGGGAGCCTGGAGAACAAGTCCCCTTTTTATAGCGTGTGGTAGGCTGGCAGCGAGCCTGCGAATGAGAAGGAATTCGGAGAGGAGCAGCAGCAGCAGCAGCAACAACAACAAAAAAAAAAAAGCCTAAGGGGTTGGAGGGATTAGGTCGGGAGGGAGAAAAAAAAAAAAAAAAGAGAGCAAAGTGTGTGGTCTGAGGGATGCCACTTGGGGCTGGGAGTCCGGAGCCAGCCGAGAGCACAGGGGTTGCTCCCATCCGTGCCAAAGCTCCCCCTGGGACTCGCAGGTCTCTGCCACTTCCCTGCCTTAGGAGATGAGTTTCTCCCACCTCCCCGCAGAGAACTAAGAATAAGAAATGAAAAAGAGGAGTTGAGGATTAGTCCAGCAGGGCCAGGCCGACGGACGGCTTGGCGGAAGGATGGGAAAGGAACCTACAAGGAGCCGAGAAAATCTTGAGATGAAGGGGGTATGGGGAGGAAAACCCTGCTGCAAATGGGTTTTTTAGCAGGGGTTTTGCCCCAAATTGGCTTGGTTCGTCCCCAGCTCAAGGAAGGGTGGTGGGGAAGCAGAGGTGTGAGGCTGGATACAGCCCCGCTACCAGCGTCCCTTTGGGGATCCCTATACTATGGGGGCTACTTCCAACCCAGCTGCATTTGCACATTATCCCTGTTTTGGGGTACCCAGCCCGTACCCAGCTGCGCTTTTTTAGTCATTTTTTGACCAAAACCCCTCTTTTTTTGCCTTCTGCGTGAGCAAAAAGAGGGTGGGGAGCGGGGCTGAATAAACCTCCCCTCCGACGCCCCCAAAAAGCCACCTTAAAAACCCAACGAAAGCGGGGGCAGCGGAGGTTACAGCTTTGGTATGAGAATTTTCATGAGCATGAGAAAAAAAAAAAAAAGACCACATCGCTCCAAAGTCTTTTTTTTTTTTTTTTTTAAAGCGAGCTTCAGGGGCTCTGGGAGAGCGAAGCTCGCTGCGAGGTTTGTTTTTCTGTTGTGCCCACAGTTACCAAGCAGTGCCGGCCGAGGAATGCATGGCAAGGGGCACCCAGCCCTTGGGGACGTGTGGGGACAGGTAGGGTGGCACCACGAGGGCCACCGAGCCCCACGGGCATCTCCTGCAACACTTCTGGGGTTTAGGGCAAGCTTTGCTTCCAGCAGCGCTCCGTTCTCGGGTCATCGCGGAGGGCACGCAGCTAACGAATAAAAATAATGATTTATACATTAAAAAAAAAAAACATCTTTTAGAGGCTGGGATAATGAAACCCATTCCCCCGGGTCTCTTCTTCGCGGTGCCAAGGGTGCAGCGCGGCAGCCGGCAGCTCCCAAAGTCCTCCCCGGAAAAGTTCAAACCCTCAAATACTTGGAATTGCTCCTCGGAGGGAATTTGATTTGAGAGCCGCTTTCGTGGCAGCTGGGAATTACCACTCCGCTCTGCCATTTCCCAGCTGCTGACCCCGTTCACACGGAGGGGGCCCCTGGGTGGACATCGGGATCGCCCGGACTCGCACCCCCATTTCCCCCCGGTCCTGCTGCATGGGAAAAAAAAAGCTGTAGGGCATGGCAGAGGCAAGGAAAATTAACTCCTGCGCCCAGCTTTGAAGTGTTACCCTGCTTAGCTGGGACACAACAGGGTTTTTTAAGCCCATGTGTCAATGAGAGCTGAAAAATGCACCCAGCTACGTTGTTTGCCTGGAGCAGGAGTGGGGCTTGGGGGCTGTGACCCCAAAAACCCAGAGCCAAGAGGCTGGGGCCAGGTCTGCTCCACATCCGCCGTGAACCCCAAAAGTTCCCGAGTGCTTCTCCAGCGATTTGCTAGAAAACATCCTGAATGAAAATAAAATAAAATATAAAATAAAATAAAATAAAATAAAATAAAATAAAATAAAATAAAATAAAATAAAATAAAATAAAATAAAATAAAATAAAATAAAATAAAATAAAATAAAATAAAATAAAATAAAATAAAAAGAGGCCCTGAGGGGGGGTCCTGAGCAAAATTGGTGGTGGGGAGCCTGAGCTGGTGACAGGTCCTGCCTGAAGCCTGGAAGCCCCGGGAGATGCCACCAAGGGGTTGGGGCCATTCCTAAAGCAAAACCCCGTAGCCCCATCACTCTCCCCATTGCCCCAGTAGGGTTATGGGGATGTTCTCCTCTCCTCACCTATCTCGGGGCATCTCAGCTGCTCTGCTTGGGCTACCTGGAGGAGAAGGAGCCCTATGGGAGAGGCGCAGGCAGGTGGGATGGGTCACCAAACACCCTCGAGGGTGTAGGAAGGGGGGGCCCCAACCGCAGCCCACCTGCACGGCTGCATCCCCGGCTGATAGTATCAGCCCCCGTGGCCCCGTGCTGCTTTTCTTCTTGCCCCTGTCACGCTCGGGCAGCCGGCTGTGGAAAAACACAGCGGCGAGGAGAGGCTTTGAGTGGCAGGTCGGATAGGGAAGGAAAGGGCTCGGCAGGGAGGGCCAGGCTGGAGGGACGCGGGCGTTCCCATTTCGGTGCGCGGCTCCCCAGGGTGCCGCCGGGAAGCGTTTTTTGCCCAGCTCGGCCTCCCCTGTAAAACCCTTGGCCAGGAGGGAACGTTTTTGCGTCTCGGTGGAAATAGGGAGATGCTTCGTTAAGTCTGTAATTAAGCAGCGCCACGCGAGGGGCTCCCACAGGGTGCTGGGGGTGGCGCTGGCTCCGTGGGTACCGCCACCCGCGTGGGGAGCCCGGCCATAAAAAAAAAAAAAAGCCATCGGGTGTCTTCACGTAATGCTTTGGGGTTAAAAAATAAATAAAAATAAGGAGAAAAAGGTCCGGGTAGGGAGATGGAGGCTGCTTAAAAATCAGGGAGGGCTCTCGGGTCCTTGCCTCCGGCAATGCAGCAGGTGTAGGGGATTGCGCTGCTTCCCTTATTATTAGCAGGAAAAATAATAATAATATTTTTTAAAGGAGAAAAAATAACAGATGCAAGGAGGATTGTTAAGGGTGAAGAACATCGGTTTGGCTCCGCAGCCAGCTCTCCCCGGGTTGAAAGGCTGCCTCGATGCCATCCCCCCAGCACAATCCCGTGTGGGCGCCCGGTGTCCCCCCCCCAAAGGCTTTGCGAGGCGCTCAGAGGCAGCGGCGCTGCCAGCTCCCACGTTCCCCGTCTGATTAACTGCACTGACGTCAAGAGGAAATCGCCGGGAACTATCGCAGAGATGACAGGGGACGGAGCTGCCATCGATCGGGCGCGATACCGCAGCGGGGAGATCCGCGAGGGCATAAAACCCCCCCCCTTCGATCCCTCCTTCCCCCACCCCTGGTCCCCACAGCCCTCCTCTGATCCGCCCGTGCCACGAGGAAGGAAAACCGACACGCAACCAGCACAGAGACGAAGGGAAAAGGATCGTTTTTAGATAAAAAAAAAAACTCGCCTTCCAGGAAACCATTTGGATGCGGACCCCGCGCAGCTGCAGCCGGGCTCCCCCCCTGTCGCAGCCTTGGGCTCGGAAAGCAGGCGGAGGACGGAGAAAGAAGGAAGGGGAGGGGAAGAAGGGGAAAAAAAAGAAGCGCTATCACGGCCGCCGAGCTGCGAGAAGAGCCTGTTGGCAGAGTGGTCCAGCGATCAGCTGAAATGCAGACGGTCACGTGCGGAGCCTGTCTGCTCCGCGCCGGGGCGAAGTGCACACGCAGCGCTTCCCCGCGCCGCCAGCACCCGGTTTCCCCCACCCCAAGCTTTGGCCCCGCAAGGTGACCCACGGCTCCTCACCGGGGACGCCTCGCCGAAGGGGATTTCCCCAGCCGTGCTTCTTTATTTTTTATGATTTTTTTCAATTTGCACCCCAGGCACCATCTCGCACCCAAAGGGATGCTCCGGGCTCCACGCGCGCCGCCCCACGGCACTGCCGCCCCACCATCCCAAAAGCTACCCCATTGCAACCCTCCTGCCATCACATCCCGCTGCGTTTCACCCTAAAACACCACCTTTACACCCATTTTTACTCGTACAGAAATCAGCAAGAGGCATTGGAGGCTCCCGGCCGGAGACGCGCTGCATTGCGCTCAAGTCAGGCAGATACGGTTGGACTAAAAAAAGAGCGTGAGGCTTTTATTTATTTATTTTCTTTTTAATTTTTTTTTTTTTTTGAAGGCGGATTGCCTTTCACGCTGCCTATATTTATAGGTAGAGCTGTTGAAATTTTAAGGGCTCCTTGCCACAGGAATCCGGGCCCTTCTCGTGTTCGCCAAGTGGCGTAAGCGGGTAAAACTGAGCCCGTAACGGAGCGGCGGGCGCTGCTCGCCTCCATCGGTTTTGGGATAAAATCAGAGGGAAAAGAACCCCCCAAAAAAAAAATCTGAGTGGGTTTTTGTGGAGTATTAAGGTTTGATAGCTCCATCCAACCCTTTCTAAGATGCAATCGGGGATGCTGCACCTCCAAAGCTGGGACAACCCAACACCCACGTGGTGCCCAAGTTCCATACTCCCAACCCCAAAATTTGCCATTTTCTTCCCCAACAACACATTAGAGATAACCCCCCATATTTTTTTTTTCCCCACTGACGCTACAACAACACGCTACGCCCCGTCTGGATGCTAAACCTGCACTTCCCTACGGCGTGGCAACGCGCATCTATTTAAGACGAAACCCAACCCGTCATTAAGGTTATCGATAGGAGCCCGTGTTTACTGCCGGCTATTTTAATACCAAGCGCCGCTGGGTTTCAAGGCACCGATTTCCACCCCTCGCAAGGGATGATTAAGCTGGAAACGGGCCTAAATGCGGCTTTTTTGGCTGTCTTTGCAGGCACGAAGCAAAGAAACGCACTTCGCAGAGGATGCTTCTGGTGATTTGCAGTCATCGAGGCGCACGCAAAAAATGAGATTAAATCGGTGATCAAGGAAGGAGGGTGGAGGAAGCCGACCTCCAGAGGTCTCCTCCCAACCTTTAAGCACGGTGTTATTCCCCGAAAGGTTTCGCCTTTTGCCAGCGGGGCCGAAAAGCTCGCGGGGCTCCGGTGACACGGCTATTTTGGGCCTCGGGCGAGGGAGCACGAGGATCGCTCCCCCGGGGGGAGCGCAGGGCATTCCCCAAAGGGTAAAAGTCGTTTCCTCCACCTGACCCCGGTGCCACGTGTGATGGTCCCTGCTGGGATCTGACGTCCCCCCGGGCCAGGGATTTGGCTGCTGGCACAGCCAGCACCCGGGCTGTTAACTCTGAAGCCTACTGACAACACAAGAAGCAGCTCCGGGGTGTATCCAGGTACCCTTGCTGGATGCTGGCGGGCGTGCAAAGCCCCCAGCTTTACCTACACCCGCCAGCATTTCACAGCACCCTATTATCAATGATCTGACCCCCAAAAAACTATATAATCCGACCAAAAATAGCAAAGATAGCCACAGCGTGCAAGGCATGCACCATGCAACGTTGCTCGCCCTTCTGTGCAAGGCTCTGAGCACCGTGCAAGGCTCTGAGCACCGTGCAAACCTTATTGCACCCTGCAACCCTAATTGCACCCTGCAGCCCTAATTGCCCCCCCCAAAAAATTTCCAGGACCCCCTCACCGTGCCCCCCCCTCCTTCCCACCGCCCCCTCCCGGCTCTCACCGCACCCACAGCCTCTCCCACGCGTGGAACCACCCCATGTCTCCCCCCGCACCCATTTCCCTCTTTTTTAACCCCATTTCCCCCCTTTTAACCCCATTTCCCCCCTTTTAACCCCATTTTCGCCCCCCAAAACCCCTTTAAACTCCCTCCCCGCCGCTCGGTTCTCCCGTTACCGACCTGCTCGCCGGCTCCGGCGGTTCCGGCAGCTCCTCCCGGCTCGGCCCCAAGCCGTCCTCGCCGCCCCCCTCCCGCACATGCGGCCCCCGCCGGTCCCGGACCCGCTCCCGGTGCCGCTGCCGGTCCCGAGGCCGCCGCCGCCGCCGCTCCGCTCCCGTCCCGCGCGCGCGCCGCCGCCGCCGCTTTGGCCACGCCCCCTCCCGCTTGGCCACGCCCCCCGCCCCGCGTCTCGGGCCACGCCCCTCCCTCGTCACGTGGCGCCGGCGGCGGGGAGCCAACGGGGATGGGGGGGAGCGAGGAGGGAGGGGGCGTGGTTTAGGCGGGAGGGGGCGTGGTCACCGGGTGGGCGGGGTTATGGGTGGGCGGGGCCAGCTGAGGAGAGGGAGGGAGGGAGGCGGTGAGGGAGGGGGTTTGTTGGCCTCTTTTTGCCCTTTTTTCCCCTTTTTCACCCTTTTTGCCCTTTTTTCCCCATTTATTGCTGATTTCTCGCGGGCTCCTCCTAGCAAGGCTCATTGTGGAGATGCTGAGGGCGTCACAAGTGTTGAAGGAGTGGGGTTGTGGGGCTTTTTGGGGGTTCAAAAGGTGTTGTGCACAAATAGGAGCTGGAGGTGGATATCGGGAGAGCCTCCAACACGCTTCCAGTTCAAGGCTGTGTTTTCCCCAAAGGATGTTCAGTCCCACAAAAGCACTAAATCTTCATCCAGAACCATCTCACAAGGCTGGGTATTTTCTGAGAACCCACCTTGTTCAAAGGGACAGGAGGCCACAGCCTCCACTCGTCCTCCCACAAAACCTTTGGATGTTTGATGCTCAGTGCTTCCATATGAAAAAAAAAAGGAGATGAAAATAAGGATTCTGAATTTATTAAAACAGCACACACACAGAGAATTAGTAAAGAAAAGTCAGTTTTACCAATCTCAATGTAATGAGTCTTTGTATCTGGATAAGTAGAGAAAAGTGAGCTTTTGCTGAATTTTTCACTCTATTGGTGAATTTCAGAGGATGCTAGAGATGTTCAGTCCTTGTAAGCATGAAAACAGGCAGCTGGATAAAAGGGCCATCCATCGGCACGCCAAAATCCTGCTTTTTCCTCTACAGGGAGAGGAGAAGCATCTACAGCATCAGCCTAACCTCGATGAGACAGCAGCAAACTCACACCTTGCAGTGGAGCCCTGCAGAAAACAGAAACAAAACTGTGACTTCCTTTGCTGCCAACATTTAGGTTTTGCTCTTTGATTCCCCTCTGTGCTTTCTAAGCAAGAAAATGATCTGCTATTCATGTCATTTTTTAAAATGAAATACTTAGAGCACGTCTTTTTGGGGTGCTGAAATCATTCTGGCAGAGATTAGCAAAAGCTCCAGAGGCTGCTGAGGCTGCTGATGTAGGACTGACTGAGAAACCCACTTGCAAATGCTTTCTTTTAAAGCAAAGAACTGAAAACTGAAAAAAAAAAAAAGAACAAAACCACGAAAAAAAACACCCCAACCGTCCCAAAAAAACAGCAAAAAGAAAAGCAACTCTGCAGCTGCTTTACTTGGTTGGGTGTTTTTGGTGAAATCCTTTCTGGCTGAAGCAGCACGACCCTTTTTCCTTCCCTGGGGTTTCCCAGGTGTGATGGGGAACTGCTTTAGGCTCTGTGGGAATGTATTTGTTTTTCTGTATCCTTTACTGTGTGTGAATACAAAAAAATTGATCGGAGGAACACCTTCAGGTCTCCTGGCGAACCCGAGTCCATCTTCAGCCAAACCCTGCCTTGTTCTCAATAATATTTTAGAAAAAAACAGGCAGAGAGAAATGTTTCCACAATCAGGTCACTGCCTTAAGAGGATCACATAGGCTTCATGTTAGCTGTAATTTCCTGAGTTTGAATGGATTTGCAGCACAAATATCGACAATATCCTGTGCGTGGTAGCATCCTTGAGCATGGTTTTCAGTGTAAGGCACTGAAAAGCAAGGTGGAAGGATTGTAACCTCTGTGTGGGTACTAATCCCAGGGGCCAGCAGCCATACACCTGCTTTGTCTGAGTTTCTGTAATATTCTTTTTTTTTTTTTTTTTTTTTTTTCCATGGTCCTTTCCTACCCCTTCTGTCGCTTCCATTTCAGCCAAATGCAGCTTTCTTTGAGCCAGGACGCTGTAACACCGAACTGATGGAAAAAATTACTCTCCTTTTTGCCACCTGCAGAGAATATTTCTTGTGGCTGCTGGAGGAAAGGGGCAGAAAAATGATAATTCTCATTTGGGAAGGCTGCAGGAGGAACCACTCCACCGGGGTAGGAAGTGAAACATGGATTCCTGGTATGTCGGTGTTAGTGTTTCAACACAGATACTCCTTTTTCCCATCCACTAATTATTTAAACTGAATGAGTCCTCCACCGAGTAGAGAAGGTAGTTTTCAGCTCCTTTGGTGGAGCAGTTACCACATCGTGTTCCTCTGGGATTTCGACAGCTGGATGAGGTTTCTGGTTAGCATTCCTGACAGACGTCACGTTCACCTGCAGCCTGGCTTTGTCCAGCTTGCAGAGCTCCTGGAAGCTGCTGGGCAGTGACTAGTAAATACTTCTTTCTGGGAGAACTGAGAAAGTTTAGGGAAAAAAAAAAAAAAGCAAAAGTTCTGATTCACATTATTATTTTTTTTAATTAAGTTAGCTTTTCCTCCAGGAGAGGCTGAAAATAGAGCATTTACCTCTTCCTGAAGAGTCACTTAATAGCTGGGCCAACACTTGGGCTTCACTTGAAGGCACTGACTAATTGAGTTGCATTCAGCACGGGAGCGAAACTGAAGTTCACTCAAACGTGGTATCGCCTTTCTTGTTCCCACACTCATCAAAACCTTGCTTGCATACTTCACGGCTTCCCCGGGTATTAATAGCTGACAAAGACCAGAAAGAGCTGGGCCCAGACCCTAAGAGGCTGTATTTGCATGGACGAGAGATGGGGGAGGCTGTACAGGGATCATCGCTGAGTAGCAGTAACAGAAAACCATTTGACTTCTATGAGTTAGTGGCTGTCCTGGTGATGCTACGTGCTGTGGTCCTCAAGCTTTGTTCCTTTTTTATTGCAGGTGGTGTAGTGGCCCTTTGATTTAAGGAGGTTGGTGGGGGGCAGCTGGTTGCTCCATCCATACCCCACTTCATCTGGCACTTGGAAACCTTAGTATGTGCTGCAAGAGCCCTGCTCGCTGCCAGAAATTACCTGCAGCCAACCTCAGGGACGCATTCAGAGCCTTCGTTCTCCTCATTAAAGGACATAGTTGCATAATTTTCTGTGTGCGATAAGCAGCAGGGCCTACTTTCTGTCTCACACCCAGACATCCAGACTTAGCCAGCCCTAAGGAAAGGACTATTCTGTGTAACCAGCTCTGCCTGGGAGTGCAGACACATCCTAAGGGCACGATACTATCGGTGCGGAGGGGAGAGGGTGTGCCCCGGGCATCCGGCAGAGACGAGCTCTGTGGCTGGTGCCGAGACAGCGACTAGAAGAAAAAGAAAAAGATGGAGCTCAGAAATATCTGTGTGCCTCGGAGGAGCTTCCTCCTTGATCCCATGAGAAAAAAAAAAAATAATAATAATAATAACAGTGCTTCATTATTTTTTTTTTGGTTGGGGTGAATGGGAAGGATTTTCAAAAGATGCTTCTGGAAGTTGACCAAGGGAAGGGAACTGGTTCACCTTCGTCTTAACATCAATGGTGACGTGTCTGGATTACCAGATGAACCCCAAATAACTTGATCTGGCACCATTCAAAGCCAGCAGAGCTGTATTCGTGGCCTGGGCTCTAATTCCTTCTCCTACAAGATCTGTAGGATCTTACAAGGCTAGGCACATGTTCACTCCATCATGGATGCTCTTAGTCTAGATGAAAGCACCTTGCTGTGGTTCAGCTCAGACCTCTTTGGCAATAGATTAGGTGAAATCTGGAATTTTAGTACAAAAGCTGAGCACCTGGAGCAGGATCTGGCCTTCCTGAGGGGGGTTTGGCTGTGCTTGGTGAGGGATGTGAAGGAAACTCATGGTGCTTGGGGTGGCGGAGGCAGGGGAGGGATGAATCAGTTTGCAGTTGCGAATGTGGGAGCTGTTTTTCCCTTGCAGAAGTGCCTCCGTGGCAATCCACCACAGGTCTGCACTGTTCCAGGAAAAAAAAAAAAAAAAAAAAAAGAGCGACTGGTTTTTAAGCATAAACTGGAGAAGTTTCTGCTTTCGGTCCTGGTGGGCCTTGCTTTGATAACGGCAGCGGCAGCAGGGAGACCAGGCCTCCCACAAGTTTCCTTTCCATTTCACAGAAAGTGGGGGCAGGCAGAGGTTAAGGGGCTTTCCCAGGGCCGTGTAGGAAATCAGTAGGGCAGCAGGCTGGTCATTAGGACATCCTTTCTCCAGAATATTAAAAAAAAAAAAATAAGGCTGGGCCTGAAGAAGGTTGTGGGACCATCCCACCTCCTCAGGCACTCGGCCTGGCAGCAGGATTATCGCATACTTCCCGTGCCTCCGCTGCCAGAGGTGAATGGGAAAGGGGGTGTGGGGGAAACGAGCCGGTTGCTATTAATTCAGTTGAGCTTGACTGGACATGCACAGGCAATCCGGAGAAGGAAATAATTCTAGTTCTGTCTGGTTCAGCAGAAACTCCACCCACTGAAGCTTTCCGGCAGGAAATCAAGTTACAAACATTACATGATCTGAGCAAATTCTCATACACTGAGCCTACCCTGGGGACAGGACACTTTTGCTGGCTGCTTATTGAGGCTGAAGTTTTAGACATCTTAACCCTTTCTGGAGGAACGTCACAGTTTCTCGTGCTGGCCAGGCTGGGGAGTGAGAAGGAAAATGGTTTTGTGATATTTGGGGTCACGCTTTGGCAGCAAAGAAGCCCCGAAAGCTGTCTTTACGTGGAGGGAAGAAGGGGAGGGCTGGGAAGTCTTTCTTCTGCTTGCTTTTCCTACTGAAAAATCGGGCTCTGTCAACAATATGTTTCCTGGAACACCCTAAAGATGACCAAAAAACGTGTGGTTTCTGGCACCGGCCTGACCGTGCAAGTGAAACCTCTCAATGGAGAAAGGAACCAAATGGGACTTGGACTGTTTCACACCCATTGTTTTCTATTAGCAGAAAGGCCTGAAAGACAATAGCAGAAAAGCTGCCATGGTAAAAATTTCGGGCACCTACAGCTTCTGTGAAGGGTTAAGAGAAATTGCAACCTGCACGTTTAAATGATATAAGGAGCCTTAAGGAAGTAAGCCTTGACGCTTGCAAGCAGCCCTGAGAGTTAAAATGAAAAAGCATAAGGAGAGAGCCTTTCTTTTTGCCTCCTGGGAAGCAAAAAAAAGCAGCACAGCTCTTCTTTCTCCCCTTATCCAATTACCAGCAGAGCAGACGAATGTCTGAAGGTGAGAAAGGAGGAAAGGTGGTAGCTGCCTGCAGTGACAGCAAGGCTGCTTTTCGCCTGCTGGCCTTTTTAGGAGGACTTGCAGCCTCTCGATGTGATGCTGGAGGGTGGAAGGTGGCGATGGCCCCTGCTAGCATCGCTTTCCGCCCGAGCACGCCGTGTGTCGTGCCTCAGATTTCCTTTTTGTTCGCCTAAGGAGCGGAGCATCTCCCGATGAAGGTCACAGCTTTGATCCCCACAGCTCGCTCTTGTGTTTATGGATGGCCATTATTAGTAACAGAGGCTAGTGCCTGCACTTCTCCGCGCCTGCCCTTGGCTGGCTGCAAGGGAGCAGGGGCAGGATAACAAAAGAAAGTATAAATAGAGCCTTTTTAAAAGCCTGTTAAATAGAAATAGACTTTTAGGGAGGAGGGAGAGGGAATGAGGCGTGTTACCATAGTAACTGCCAATGGTTTATTTAAAAAGGGCAAAGAAACAAACACCACAAAAAGGCAAAGCCGAGAGGAGCTGGAGATTTGCTGGAGGAATCTGTCGGGGTGCAGACGCCGAGGGGCCAGGTAAGAGCAGCGAGCTTCTGCCAAAGCCCTGCTGAAAAATCGCATCCAGCTTCACCTTTTGCAAAGCAATCTGGAAAATGTTACTTTGAAAGGTGTGCTTCCAGTTAGGTTTTTTTTTGGGGGGGCTGGAGGATGGGGAAATGCATGAGGAGAAATGTCAGACTGGTGAGATCATCAGGAGCAAAGGGCCCTTACCTCTGCCCAGCCTGCACTCCCTGGGGGCAAAGCCCAAGTCGTGCTTTTGGTCAGCTCCATGTTATGGAAATAGCAGAGGATGTTCCCTTTTTATTATTATTATTCCCACAGGTCCAGATCCACATTCAGCCTTGACACAGGTAGATCTGCCAAGTAGGCACTACTGTGATTTTCATCCCGCTCCTGTGTGCGGATCAAAGATTTTGAAGGTTTTGCTTTTCTTTCTTGCATTTTCACTCTTGCATTTCTGCCTCCAAGGTCAGGTTGTTGCAGCAGGCAAGAGCGTTCGGGCTTCCTCACTCATTCCTCCATGCTCCCAGACCTTAAAGAAAGGTCAAAATAAGCTTTAATCATAGGATCGGGGACATTTGGTGGTGGAAGAGACCATCTGCAGCAGAAATGGAGGTCAGAGCCATGCAGTCCCCCCATCCTTCTGGATCTGCTTTTTGCACCTGCAGAGGTGAGGGCCACATTTTTTCCTTTTGTGCCATGCCTCAGAGATATAAATTCTGGGAGCCCTGCTTGCTCCAACAGCACTAGTCAAACTGGGAACCTGGGCAGAGAGGGCTTTCAGGGGCTCCCACAATGTCTGCTACTAAAACCAGCACCCGAATGTCTTTTACTGTATGCAGGCTGTGGTTTGACACAGGCAGAACTAGAATGATCTTTATTGCTCTTTTTTTTTTTTTTTTTTTTTTTTTCTTTATGTATTTTTTTTTCCTGCAGCAAAGCTCTCACCGGGTCAGAAGCTGATACAAAAGCTGAAAATGCCGGCAGCTGTGGTGGCCAAGGGTGCTGGCTGCCTTCCCTTATCCTGTCTGCTGTCTTGCTTTCCCCTCAGATGAGTATTTCATAGGTGAAGCAGCTGACTGTAATGATTTTCATTCATTCCCCTGTTGCCCAGGAGGCTGCTTCCTGCTTGAAGACTGCCTTGTGCTAAATTCTGCCTATTCACGGGACAGGAAGATGCTTTCTGCCCCAGAGAGCTCATAGCACGAGAAAAGAAACAGCAGATGGAAAAGCAGGTGTGATGGTGCCCAGCAGCACCGCGATGGGACCCTTCCACTCTCAACACTAAAGGCTCGAAGACCAGAAGCAACTTGAAAGTCCCCGCATTTGGTTTGTCTTTGGCTGTTTTGTTTTGAATCTTGTAGTTTCTAAATCAGTGTAAGGATTTCCCAGTGCCTGACTCATGACTTTGAAAACCTCAGGGCTGGTACTACTGAAAGGGTTCAAATGGCAGAGAAGCCACAAAGAGAGAACGAGCTGCCCTGTGAGGCGAACTCAGAATTGCGAAAAAAAAAATGCTACTTTCTTCAAAAAACCACACCAGCAGCTTTATCAGGGAAAGGGAAACAATTGCAAAGAGCCTCCAGCCTCTCTGCAGACACCACGGGCTTTCCCATCTTATTTGGCTTCAGGACACAATTTAAAACAGTACCATCTGTACTCATATAACCGGGAGGGAGACTGTCGCACCAAGAGGGTTACATATATTTAAAATCCCTGGATTAGGAGCTGAAAGCCCCATTTGTCCCTGGAGCAATCTAAAAAAAGGGTCGGTTTCCTTCTCCGACACCTCTCCGCTCACTATGTGCGATGTGGTGGTGGCATGACAGCTCCTGCTGGTCCCCAGGATGAAGCTGGATGCACAGCCTGGAAGGCTGATGGCTCTTTGAGCCCATCAGCACAGGCATGTTGGCCAGGGGATGGGAGTGATTTCATCCAGAAAGGGCCCTAGGTTACCTCACTCAGGCCAATTTTTTTGTGCAAAACCAAACCTGCGGGTGGTGTCTTTATTTTTAGCTTTGGAACCAAATTCTCTCCTTTTTCTCCCCCAGAGCAAGAGGCGAATCAGAACCCGACAGTTCCTTCTGTATCCGTTCCCCTGACCCTATGGAGAGTCATCCCATGTGCCCACCCAGGCATGAGAAATTCAGGGTGAGCATTTTCGGAAGGTTTCACACAGTCTTTGATGTCTCCTAGCCTGGGAAATTGGTTCCCCTCCTGCTTCCCAGCTTGGAAGGTCTCCCTGTGGTATCTGCAAGAGATAACGCTCCCTTTCACTGTCTGAGCTCTGGGCCAGCCTGACTGCTTGCCTCTCCTCTCCGGGGCTGCAGAAGGGACATTTCCCTCCAGATATTGCAGAAGGACCCTTTCAGAGAGGCTGCTCCGCCTGCAGAGCTGGGCAGTCCGAGCTGCTCCTCTCCATTCTCACAGAGATTGAGTTATGCCAGGCTTTGACCTAAGTGAAACTGCTGACGGTCACAGGGATTTGACTAATCTCCTTAGTTCGCTGTGAAATTTGCTATTCCTTTTAGGGAATAGATTTTTATTTTTTTTTAATGATTTTTTTTCCCTTCGGGCTCACTCGCAATGTAAAAATAAACCGAAGCCCATGGTGGGAGATTAATTTCCTCCCGAACTCAGGAAGGGCAGGCAGTCAACGCAAGATCCTCCTGGCCCATCCCAGGAGGATGCTGCTCCTGGATTCATTCCTGGAGACAGCTGCTGTCCGACCTTGCCGTAAGACTTCCTTCCCCAGTGCTCTCCTCCTGGCCCTGCTGCAGCCCCCTGGGGTCTGAGAGCAGCCCATGGGCACAGCCCAAGCCTTTTCCTTCCCTCCTCACTCTGCTGTGCCTCAAATTCCTGTGCAAGCAACGCTTCTGGGGGTGGAAAGCTGAAATGATGAGGTCCTCGTTTCTACTCCTCTATGATCCGTCTCCTAACGGAGAGGGAAACCTCATCTCCCCAGGGATCCAACCTCCAGGGGCTGAGGAATAATTTATCTCCATCCATGCGGCTCGTGGTGCTGTAGGATCCTCTCAGGGGAATTGGGTCCTTTTGGGGGGAAAAACGCACTCCCGTGGCTCTCCCCATCACTCCAGCTGCCACCAAGCTCCTGTCCTTCCCGGAGCACAGGAGGATTTGCACCACACTTATCATCTTTTAATTAACACATCTTTTAATTAACCAGCATTACCCTGTCTTTCCTGGCTCTCCAATCCCTCCCATCCCAAATGACATTTCAGGGCAGATTCCTTATGTATTATAAACTCTTCAAACACCCCCGAAACCAGCAGTGCGTTGTGTCTTTGCACCTGAAATACTGCAGAAACAGCAGAGCACCTTCCACATGGAGCTTTGCACGTGGGTCTTTGTGACAAAGAAGCCTCTGTAGGCTCCCTGGTGCCTATAGCTGCTGCACAATGCTGGCATTTCTCAAATAATAAAGGATGGGTTGCTCACACAAATGCCAGAGCTGGGCTCCTTTTTGCTGGGCTCCAGGGGTTCCTGTTTCTAGACATTCCCATGAATTAAGCTGAGCAAGCTGGCAGGGGAGGAACGGTCTCTGAATGTTGGCATGAAAAGCCCAACCACAAATTCAACTGTCATTGTCCTCCTGCTTTGAAAGCTTTAAGCCCTTCAATTAAGGAGAAATGACAATACCCAGAGTGGGATTCCTTTGCTCTTAGTTTGGCACCTAAAAGTGAGATGTCTGACTTGAGATGAACTAGTCACCATCGGCTCCCTTTATTTCTGATGCAGAGGAATAGGAAGAACCAGAGCGTGATTCAATCCTCAGCAGTATCCGAGAGAGGTCAGATGAATCACAGGCTATAAAAGAAACCGAAGTCGTGTGGCCAGGCATAAAAGACTGCGCTTTAGGTGCATAAACTTAACAGAGATGAATTCCTCTCCTGTGACTCAAGTGGTCGATCACACGATGCCGTGACAAGCTGACCATGCTGAGTAATGCTGCTCTGATTTCATGACTCGCCTTCATCCCTGACTCTTTTTCCTGCCAGTGTGAAGGTGCAGCACGGTGCTATTGACTCATTTCCTAGCTCTCTGTGGCAGGACTGTGCGAGGTATTATCTAGCTGGCCACCGAGCATGTGCTTGACTTCTGGAGGAGCAATTGTGGCCTTACCTCGTGCTTCCAACTTGCTGTCCTTCCTGTCCTCCGAGACAAAGCATCTTTGAAGGAATGGAAGTGCTAAGGGGCAAAATAGCTCAACCCTGTGATGCTGAGAGGTCATGATGTGATGCTTGAGAGCTCATGCTGACCGGGGAAGCTGGAGAAGAGGCCTTGTGAGAGGAGCAAGGAGGGGAATAGAGTAAGGATGAATCTGTGAATTTGAGTCCTTTCAAAGACAGAAATCATCTAGCACAAGGTAATGAGGAAATCCTAGAATCAGGGGAAACGGGGCTGAAAGGTAGACTTGGAGAGATTGTGTAATCTATCCCAGAAAAGGGTCTGGTCTATTCTATTCTATTCTATTCTATTCTATTCTATTCTATTCTATTCTATTCTATTCTATTCTATTCTATTCTATTCTATTCTATTCTATTCTATTCTATTCTATTCTATTCTATTCATTTTCTAATGCCAATCATTGAAAGAGAGATGATTTTTTTAGAAGGATGTAGAGAAGCTCCTGCATTTTTCCTGATGTTTTGGATCCATGTCCAGTGGTTCACGTGGTTTATTGTGCAACGAGCAGCATTAACGCTGGGGAGTTTCTTCTCCCAGTGCATTACTAGAAGGTTTTTTGAAAGCTTTCCCTAGAATTCCCTGGCTAGGTTATCCCTAGAAATTTCCAGCTGGGAAATGGGACTAATAAGCAGTCGGGTCCTCCTCCTCTGAACCTCAAGGGCACGTCACTGACGCCACGCTGCCCTAGGACCCTCCTTCACCAGTGGGAATCTGTTTCTTGTTCCCCGTGATATGTGACAGTCGTCTGAATTTGAGAGCTGAAATAGATGTGGCAGACCGTGACGGGGAAAAGCGCCTTGGGCAGGGCAGATGGGAGGGAGCCAGCAGGGAGCAGAGTCACAGGCCGGCTCGTGGCCATGTCTCTACCTTCCTTGCTTCTTTTATCAGGCAGGGAAGGAGGGCTGTTGGCCAGGGCTGTGCTTCTTCTGAGCTGAGGACATGGAGAAACCATGCACGTGCCTCTGGGGATGCACGTGCAGGTAAGACCAGTGTGCAGAGCTGGCACATGATGGTGCTTGCTGTAGAGGAGAGGGCAGCAGAGCCTGGCTAGGTGATGGCAGTGCTAGGTAGCATCATCAAGGATGAGAAGAGAGCTGTGTGGCCAGAACTAACCCTGCCTGCTCAAAATTCACTGCTCAAATTCAGGTGTAATGCACTCAGCAAGCGGCCTCTGGGAGAATGGGGACCCCTTGGTGCTGAGCAGTGCACAGAATTTCAGGTGGGATTGCAAGTGACCTCTCAGGTCCCTAAGCCCTGTCCTGGCTGGTGCTGGCACTCTTAATGCCAACATTAAGCACCTGAGATGCACCCGAGCTGCTTTGCCCATGGTCTGGGCCAGATACTGCCCAGAAACCCTAAAGTCATCTGGCTTTGAGTGCTCAGTGCTGCGACAGGGCTTGCTGGGCTAAAACGCTGCTACACTCATCCCCTGGGAAAGGTCCTTAAAAAAAAAGACTTGTTTCTCTTGCAAAGCCTGAGAGACCTTGAATACTTTAAATCACATTAGCTATTCGTACAGCAATAATTAAATAATGCCGAATGCTCCAGAGGGATGTGCTCAGTAGCTCCATGACCTTACTGGCAGAAGCTGTCCCCTCCTTTCTGCGTGTAAACACCCGAGGGTGTTGCTCCAATTAACCTCTGAGCTCCTGAACAGATCCCCGTAATCCTAAAGAGATATTCCTGCCAATCTGGTGGAGGCTTATGGGAAAGGAACAGTGCCTCGAGTCGGTTGGGGTGGGAACAAGTCCTTTCCATTTCCTCATTCCTCGTAGCTTCGAGGTATTGCGTGCTTGGTCTAAGCCTCCCTTGTGCGGTGCCTTAGCCCGTGGTGATGGCTGAACTTTATTCTGACATACACGAGGGGTGAGAGGAGCATTATTCATCCCTACATGCCGTGCCTGCTGTGGGCACACCTTGTTTGGTTAGCGTCAGGGAAGGGATTTTGGTTCTGGAGGTTAGGGTCAGCCTCGCCTGAACTGTTTTGTGGTTTCACTTCAGTCACCTGAAATACTCCCTGATCTTGGGGTGCTGAGAGACCAAGTGCATTGAGAAGCCAAGCCTTTTTACTCCATCTCATGGCAGACAACAAAAGGATTGAGGTTCTCTGGAGGTCTGGTCCCCGTGTCCAAGTGCCCTGGAGTCCACAGGCTTTGGGCATCAAAATTCTGCTCCAAATGTCCTCATCCCGCACCGCTGCAATCCATGTGACTATTGCTGGAGCTGCTTTGGTGTCTGAGAGCCAGCAGGATTCATCTTTCAGGGACAGCTGAGAAAACCACCTCCACCTGAAGGTGTCAGGCCGGGTGGAGGAATTAATCTGGCAGGAGGATTGCCCTGGCGGGTCAGGCAGAGAGGCGCACGGGGAGGGCTGGATGGGTTCAGACCACGCTCTCGTGTGTTTGCGTCTCCCCTCGGTTCCCACGCCTCTGCACTTCCTTGTTTAGCCCAGGCCCGGAAGCAAAACTGCTGAAATGCGAGGAGGAAAGTCATTCTCATGGTGTTTCCAGCTCAAACCGAACCAGGAGGGAGAGAGGAAATCCCATGAGAAAGCCTCGCGGATTGTCAGACTGCTCCCGCTTGGGGCCACGGTGCTCTCCCGGTGTCTCCTCTGAGCCCCTGGGGCCCGGGCTCTCGCCATGCTTCCAGGAGCATGGAAATCCCACAGCACCAGAGTGACAGCGATACTGGGGTCTAGAAACTTCCATCAGCCCCGTGGAGCTTTGCTTTTCTCTGCTCCAGCCTGGAGACGGAGAGGAGCAGTGGGTTTGCTGCTTGTTCCCACCGTGGTTGAAGATGATGAGGGTGGCTTCTGCAGACCAGAGGTTTTCCTGTTGATGCCCAAGGGAGATGGAGCTCCTTTTGGGCACTTCATGCTCAGGTGGGGTATTTGGGAGAAAATTAGGGATTTTGAGTGGGAAAGCAAGCTCAGAATGGGCACCAGTAGCACCAGTATCCTCAAACAGATCCACATTTCCTCACACGAGGCATGAGATCCACCAGGGAAAGGAGGTCAAATTTGGGCACCACTGTAGCCTCTCCTGACACGGTGATGCCCCATCAGTTGCAGATGCCCCATCAGCTCTGTGATGCAGATGAGGCCACCAGACTGCACGGGAGAGGAAGGTATCAGGGGTTAGGATGGATGCTACAGCCAGGCGTCACCAAAAATTGCGCTAGGATGTGGTAGAAACAAGAAACACCCCCCCGGACCTGGCTGCTGCCTGCTGATGCCACGAGGGGTCCACTCCGGGCATCGCTCCCCCACCTAACACAACCCTAACAAGTGTCTGGTCCCATTCATCCCGATGTCCTTCCCAGCAGTGGGCTGTGCCCGTTAACCACAGACCGTGTTAAAACAAAAAGCGTTTCCTCACCTATTTACTTTTACATTTATCAGCCCTTGCTGCCGACGAACGATGGCGGTAATTAGGAGCTTGCTGCATCCCCAGCTTTTGTTCCGCAGCGCAGCCGATGCAGCAGCAATTAATCTCCCGGCAAGCACAGGGGAGGTGAATACGGCAGCGCTGGGGCCAGAGATAATCTTGGGATAATTTATAATTGCAAAGCCATGCCCGGAGTGGGAGAGACCTCTGGGAGTTGCCTCGCTTTTCGGTTCAGAGAGGAGGCTGAATGACAGAGGGCTGGCGCTGGCCGGCTTATTTGTCCCGTCGTTTGCATTGGAACCCTTCCATCTTCTGGCACCGAGGGCTTTGGGATGGATTTTGTCTCCCTTCAGAAGAGCTGAGCAGCCTGAAGCAGGTCTCGGCTGAAGGGTGGGTGGAATGTAAGCTCTGATTCCTCCCTGTCGTGACTGAGAATAACTTGCCACAAAGGAAGAGAAAAAAAGGAAAAAAAAAAAAAAAACACCCAAGGAGACAGGGTTCGTGCTTGCTATCTTACAGATCCTTAAAGAAGCTCCAGGAGTGATGCTCTGCCTCTTTTTTTTTTTTTTTTTGGTGTATAAGGACCCTAGGGAGCCAGCTTTTAAGCATCAGTGCTTCAGCTGAGTGTGTTTGAAATCCCCAAGAGGCCCCAGGTCTCTGGCACATCACCAGGTACCAGGCAGCTGATGCACCCCACAGATGGGGGGACAGTGGCACCTGCAGCTCCTCCACTGCACTCGTACGTCCCCTGCGCCTCTGCCCAGCCTTTGTGGGAACGGTTTCCCTCCCAGGAGGACAGGGGTATGAGCTTGGCTTGGAAGCACATAAGAAATCCCAGGTTCCTGGTTCTCCAGCAAGAAGGACAGGAGTCATTCCCAGCGTGGATAAAGCACTGTAACCTATTCCCACTGCTTTTTCCCTCCCTGGGGGCTGACATTGCAAGGACCAGTGGAGGGTAGATAGGGAACTTCTGGTAATCCTCATCCAAATTTCCTTAACCTCCATGAGAAGTGCTTCTTCTGCATCACACCTCCAAGCTGGACCTGGGTGGTCTTGGGAGAGTAGACAGTGTCCACAGGCACCCACTTAGCCTTGTCCCTTATTTTCCTTTATTTTTTTTAATTGTTGGGGAAGGGGGCTTCCAAGAGCATCTTGGGGAGGTGGGTGGGTAAAAGGAAGGCGCTTTGCTGGCTGCTATCACAACCTGTCACAGCTGAGAGCCCCAATTCTGCCCAGCCACTGTGGTCTGACCAGGACTCCGGAGCCTGAGAGCAGAATTTGGCTCACGTGCTTTCCCTTTGGGGCCTGGAAATCCTTCATCGGATGCAAATCCATTTTACAGGTGTGAAATGAATTCCCTGTTCCATTTCCCAGCATCGCTGGCTATTTTTGAACCCGCAGATGAAGACGTTGAGACCCGACAATGTTATGGGCCGGAGCCAAAGCTACGTGAGCCAGTGGTGAAGCTGGTGATGTGTTGTGTGCTTTAAGTTAAGGGTTTTCTTGGGGTCTGATGGGCTGGGGTTAGGAAGGAGACCCCAACACTCTCAGTGCTAATATTTATCATAGAGTTGAACAGGGTTTTGGGCAGGTTTTTTCCTAGTAATGGGGCAGTTTCGTGCTGAGGATCAGGGATGGTGAGGCACAGTGCCATTAATACGAGTGTACAAGCACAGTAAAATGAGTTTAACAGAACCAGCAGGGGAAATACAGTAGGAAACATACAGCTCTACAAAGAAGAAGCAAGAAATTGGGACAGGCCATCAAATGACCTCTTTACAAATAAATGATAGGTACCAAAGAGATGGGTCTGGTCAAGAAGAAACTTTGATTTCCATCAAATTCTCCTTGTGAGACTCCTTCTGGAAAGAAGAGAAGCAGCAGATGCCACGTGCCTTGGATCCAGCAGGGCTTTCATCCCTGATTTTCTCCTAAACCATCTAAAATGTATGGCTTGGATGCTCATTAATGTGGCCTCCAAGAGGGGAAGGAGAAGGTGATTGTGGCTCTGCAGGGTGGATGAGCTTAGAGAGGAGCCTTATTTGATCTGAAGGATGTGAGGAAGACTGGGAATGGCACTGGAGGATGAAGCTGAGATGTAGGGCGGCTTCAGCTTGGGGGAGGAATAGCCAAAAAAGAGTAGAGTGAGCTTCAGTCAGGAGAGACATGGGGTGGAATAAGGCAGCAGCAGCTGCACAAATACAGAATGGGGAACAACCGGTTTGGGCAATGGGTTACCAGGCGAATGTGAGTCAGGAAATCCACCCTCTTCTAGAGGGAGCAGAGAGCATGCTGAGAGGTGTAAACAAGCACATAGCCCAGCCTGAAAGTCAAAGTTACGTGCTTGGAAGTGGGGCAGTGCATTTCTGTCACCGTGCTCTAAGTCGGGAAGGAATGATAGAAAGTCTTGGGAAATCTAATGTAGGAGGAAAGGTTTGAAGAACTGGGGTTTTTAGCTTAAGGAGGAGAAGTCCAGCCCCCCTGCGTTATCACAGAGGTCTTCGTGATGTAAACATTCACTGTAATAGAAAAAGAAAGGTTGGCACAGCTTGCTGAATTTCTCTTACAAATACATCCTGAATTCTCCTGAGATTAAATACGGCTCAGTTAATAGGAGAGGCCATTCTTTTGGGAACCAGCATCACATACAGATAATTAATGATTATGAACGCTGCAGGATGTGAGAGCCTGAGCAAAATTTTTGACTGCAAGGTGCTCCAGCAAGTCTTAACTCACTGTGGACATTTGGGATTTGATAAAGCTGTTGCCAAAAAGGAGTGCGGAAAAGTACTAATTATATAGACTACAGCACAGCAACGATGCCAGTATAACTCTTATTCCTGCCTATATTCAGTATGATATTCATTGTCAGCTGAAATCTCTTGGGAACTTTGCTCTTTTCTTTTTATTGAGCCTGGCTGTTTAATGGCTATTAAAACCGAGCGGTATTATTCATTCTGAAATAGCATGTCCAGCAAATGAAGTTATATTTTTCTTTCGCTCTTAAATCCAGTCTGTTACAGATTAATTTGCAGTTCCTAATGGCTCGAGCAGCATGAGGTAATATTTCAGGAGGTGGGTTGTTTTTCTGCCTGTCTGTGCCCCTGCAGATGTGAACAGATAAATCAGGGTGTGGAGTATCTGTCCTCGCTCAGCAAGTCAAATGGTGAGGACAGGGAGTGCTCCTCCAGTGAATGTTGAGCCATGCTTCCTTTTAGATATGATGAGGGCATGGTTTTTGTGGTCTTCAGGGGTGCAACCAAGGTCATGGTCTTCACCAAGGATGCAAACAAGGCCATGGTCTTCATCAAGGATGCAGCCAAGACCATGGTGTTCATCAAGGATGCAACCAAGGCCACCCAGAGCTGCCAGCAGGAGGTCCCACAGTACCTGGCCCCAAGAGCTCTTTGCCAGTCCCAAATACGTTGATTAGGATGTCCAGTGCCCTCTGATCAAGCAGGAGCATCTTCAAGCCCTCTGCCCAAGACCTTGGAAGCCTTAATGGGCAAGAGGCATCTCAGGGCTGGGAGTGGTGGCTGCAGCAGCAGATCCCTCAGGTTCTCAGTCTGCTCTGCTGCCAGCTCTTCAAACACTGGGAGAACCAGAACCATGTAAGGCAACAACCCACAGGTGAGTAAACAGGAATGCAACAAATAAATGGCATATCCAAATCAGTTCAGGCTGATTTTAAGACAAATAAATACCAGTTTTCTTTGCTGTGAGATGTTTTGTTTAATTTACAAGGGTCTGCCCTCAGCTGCCAGCGCTCCGGTTTCTGAGCAAAGCTACCCTGGCCGTGCTCAAATAGCAGATGTGGGTGGAAGAACAATGAATTTCCCAGGTGCTTTTGTCTCCTTTTGCTGGCAGCCTTCACCCTCTGAGCTACTCTGAGATAAAACAGTGAGGAGAAAAGGATTCAGCCCCTCCTGCTTCTCACATGGCTCTGCAAAGCAGCAGCGCAGTGCTCTGGCTTTCGTTTGCCGGTGGCGGTGGAAAGGAGCTGACAGAGCCTTGGCCTCTTCCTCTTCCTCCTCCTCCTCCTCCTGCTCTTCATCCCCAGGAGCTGGGACTTCCTGTGGTTTGGCAGGAGCTCTGTAAACACGCTCCCTAAAGTGCCTCCCCCTCGCCTGCCACCACCGCAAGCCCTTGCAAGAGAGGAAACACCGCTGCCGGGAACGTGGAAGGGGATTTCCATGAGGTCGGCCTCCTTCGGTCCTCTGCGGGGCTGGAGGATGCCAGGATTCCTCCCACCATCCCCAGATGATGCTGGAAGATGTCCCAATCCACCCAGTGTAGGGTTGGGACAGCACCCAAACAGCACCGGGGGGGGTTGCAGCTGGCTCCGTCCTGGTTTTGGAGAGCACCCCACTTGCCTTACAACATGGGGGTGAGCCCCATGTCCTCACTGGCTGTGATCCTGTCCCTGGAACAGCTGATACCCATACGGTTTCCTGCTCTTCTTGCTGAATTTGGGGTGCCTCCCAGCGGGGTCCTGTCTCCAAACCCTTCAGTCCCCATCAAAGGATGCCAGACATGAGCAGTGCCAGCTCACAGACTTCATGGAGAGGTAAATATCTGGGCTGTTGACCATCTTGTGAGCCGAAATCCCATTTCTATTGGGTTATAGCCGCATACATCCTGCTGCACCCCAAGGTTTAGGGCCATGGCTTGAGGCAGTAAGTTATCCCTTTCCCATCCCCTCTTCCCCCTTGAGGTGTCAGATCCTGGGCCATCAGCACGTCTGCTGTCGGGACTATCTCCAGGTACCTGGACCATGAGACCTCCGGAGGGCCACCCCAACCTGAATCACTCGATGGTCAGACCTCAGATTTTGGGGAGGGAAAGGGCTTTTCCATGACTTTCCAACGTGGGGACCAGGGAAGGAGGACAGGCAGTAAATGCAGTGCATGGGTGACATCTAATGTCATTTTGGGGTAACACAGGCTGCTTGTTCCAAGCTTAATCCTAGTAATTGCAGAGGCTTTGGTGTGAGAGGAAGGATCGAGCCCATCAGGCTCTGAAAGGGCACTTTTTTTTCCAGGGGAAAGGAGAACATTCACAACGTTTCATATCCAGCTTCGCACTGTGGAGTCAAGACACCAGGCTGCTCTGCGCCGCTGCTATCCTGCTGGGATCTGCCCCAAATTCCCCTGCCAGGGGACAAATTACAAGGGGGAGACCATCACCCATCCTCGGTGGAGGATCAAGCTGCCCCTTCCTCCACATCTGCCCCATGTCCCCGTTCCCACAAGCCCTGAGCCTCAAAACTGCAATTAGCTAATTTTTTATCAACGCTAATCCCTCAATGCTAATTTTTCACTGGCAGAAAACATGAAACTTGTTTCTACGTCAGGGGAAGCTTGTTTCTTAGGGAGAGTGGGTTTGAATGGCTCGCCCATCTCCAGAATATTTTTGGGGGGATAGGAAGGGGCTTTCAAAGTTTTGCTTAAAAATTTTAGGTTTTGGGTCTATAAGAGACTTTGCACTTAAGAAGTTCGGTCAGTTTGCATTTTGAAATAAACCGTTTTTAAAGCATTGAAAGGGAAAATTCAGGGCTGAATACATTTTGCTTGGCAAGACCCACTTTTCAAATACTAATATTTGACATTTTGCTTTGCTTTCTGAGAATGTGTGTGTGTCTATGCACATATACAACATATGGGAGTTCTTAAAAAAAAACTCTTGCAAAAGACGAAGGAGCTGGGAAGGAGGACTCCTCCACTACCACTTTGGAAGAGGTCCATGTTTAGGACTATTCCCATCTCCCTGCTTCGTTAGGTCCTCACAAATAGAAGCTAATCAGCAAGATTATTTCTCCCCACTTGTCTATTAGGAGAAAGCAATTAAATAAGAGCTGTGGTTCCCAGTGTACACTTAACCTGACTGGGGCTATTTCTCTTTCCAACATGAAGAAAGCCTTTAGGTCTACAGGCTCTGGGGGTGTCAGGGTCTTGGGGGATGCTGTCTCTGCCCGTCTCTGGCACATCCTCCAGGAAAGGGAGGGATGAGCCTGCTCCGGGGACACAGCTCCACATGGCCCTGCTGTTACTGGGGTGATCTAGCAGGGTAGTTTTGAAGGAAAAGGTCAGACAAATCAAAGGATGGAGACAGCTCAGCCTTGGCCCTTTATTAACCCAAAATAAGGAGAATAATAGAGTATTTGGCTCATCCCTAACGTGTCATGCTGTGTGGGGGCCGGACCCTCTGCTTTCCCGGAGTGCCAAATTAATTTGCTGCTGTTTATATTTGCAGAAACTGTTTCAGAGCCTTGGGGAGCCACTTACAGCCCCATCAGTGGCTTACTGAACCCAGGAAAACACAAGCCATTAGGACCAAAGCAAACCCCAACTGTTCCTCTCCTGCCTAATGATAGCAATTAGCGCTTGATGACACTCTGCAAACATTAGTTAATTATTCCTCAGAGCTTCCTCTGGGAGGAGAGAGGTTATTTTTAGCATGTTTTACAAGGAGGGAAACTGAGGCAGGAGACATGAGGAAGGCATGGAGATGGGGAAAGAGGCCAGCACTGTGGCTGCAATCTTGAACATGCCCCCTGCTACTCTGTTTGCCCTAAGTGCATCAAAACACATATTTCCTAATGCCAGAAGGCTTGTTTGGATAGGAAACAGCATTTTATTTTTATTTATTTATTTTATTGTTTTCAAAAAGGGGCATTTGCCTTAACCCACCAAGCAAAACATTTTTTTTTTTTTTTTACCTCCAAACTGGCCATTTTTGGAGAACGAAAATCAAGGATATTTTTGGCTTTCCTGTTTCTGCTTCTTCCTGCTCTCTCTCTCATTCCGCCTTTTCAGGGCAAAACTGAAAAAACTGAGAAAAGCAGAAAACTTAAGATGTCAAAATGCATGCCCAAAAAGAAAGGAGGGCTAAAATCCCTTTGTGTGTAGAAATTAGTTAGGAAACTTCTCAACTCCTCCCTGATGGTGTTTAAGCAGCTCCAGTATTTTACATGGCATGATTATTATATTTTTTTTTCCAAGCCAGTCATTTATTACACTAATTCTTTTTTATCTATTTATTTTTTAATTTAATTTAATTTTATTTTATTTTTCACTGGAGGTTTACTGTCTTGTGAAATCCCTTAGTTGCTGGAGAGGACAGATATTCGGTAGGTTTGTCTAGGTAGGTGAAAGGAATATATATAAGCCTGCTTCATAAAGATGCCAGGCACAACACTGGTGTCAAGTCATGTAACTTTATTGTTAGTTTTGCAATATTTGAGGTTTTCCCTGATATATCTAGCTCCTGGGACCCTCTAACATATGATATTCTCAGGTTTCATGATCAAAAAGTGAATGCTGGCTGGGAAACACAAGCTGGGAATACAGCCGAAGGATGCCAAGGTTGTTGCTGCTGCTGCTGTTGTTATTATTATTCATAAATGTCAAAGTCTCTTGCGGGTTTTGAAGCCAGGCATTTGAGTTTTAAGGGCTGACTCAGGATTTTTCAGTGTCTGGAATTGGCTGCAAGTGCCTCTGAGTGCCAGCCACCCCAGTGGGAGCCGTCAGCACAGCTTGCTCCGATGTATAGCGTGGGTACTACTTTCTATCAGTTCATTTCTTCATTTCTTCAGCTGTAGGCTGATAAATAGGACATTGCTGAGCCTTAATAAACTATCTGAAGCCAAGGGTTCATATAATCAGCTGCAAAATTTCCACTGACCTTGGTTAGCTTACAAAACACTTAAATAAGAGTATGCCTTATTTCAAAAAAAAAAAAAGAAAAAAAAAAAAAGTAACAGATTTTCTATTATGAGTTTGTTTTGTATAAGTTTGTCATAAGATTAGCAGGTTACAGCATTTTGCTGAAATTATTATACGTGTGACACCCCCCCTCAGGCAAATATGCTTAGGATTCAGCACAGATATATCTGAAAATGTGCCTCTCTCCTTTCTGTGATCTCCGTATCTCTGGTGCTTAGCTATCAGCCCAAACCCTTCAATCAAACATCTGCCTCCACCAGGAAAATCAAGGCCAAGCAGGGAGCCAACTGTTTAATTTTCTTTCCAAGTGACCCATCTCTTTCCAGTGTGCTCTGAAAAATCCCTCAGATTTGAAGGCCTCTGGGGTGCATTCCCAGATTGTGATCTAAATCCCAAATCTTTGAAGATTTGACCCCGTGGGGTGTTGGGAGAGCCCCGTTAGCATGGATCAGACCCCAGGGGAAGGCTGTGAAGACGCAGAGCTCTCCCCATGGAAAGCAGACACATCTCTGGCTTCTCAAGAGATGGTTCTTCCCCTGTATTGAAAACATCCCATCTCCCTTGCTCCTTTTACTTCCCTGTAGAGTTTCCAGCTGGATTTGGGATTATTTTTGCCAGGGCTTGCCTGGGAAGCAGCTGTGACCTGAGCCATCAGCCACCACCACCACCTTCCTTCTCCCAGGGCTAAACTCCAGGGGGGACATGGGGAAAATATTACTTTTCTGCCTCGATCATTGCTGTCATTTATTTATTCATTTATTTTATGGTGAATAAAGGTTATAAGTATCCATAAATAATGTCATTATTTATGTGGACAACTACATCTGTACGAAATTTAACCATTTGAGGGCTTGCACAGGAATTCAGTTGTGCCACCCTCTGCACCGTGATGCTCTTTACCTCCAAGAAACTGCATTTCTCCCCTAGAAAATATCCCCTAGGAAATCTCCCCTAGAAACTGTGTTAATCTCACAAAAGCTCTTCACATTTCCATAAAGGAGGAGAAGAACACCCTCTTTCTGGGTGATTTGGGCTTCTTGCCATTTACTGCTTTTCTTAGCTCTATAAGGAGACTGGTGCTGGCTCTAGCATGATCTGCTGCTGAAGGTGCCCACCAGAAACTGCACTCGTTCAGGAGTTTGTGAACAGAAAAAGCTAGATCTGAGCACCCCTGAATGTTTGCAACTAAATCTGAATTTTTGTCTAAAGCCTTGGAAATGCTTTCATACAGAGTTTATCTCATACCCCAGCTGAGCCTCCCTTTACAGGACAAACCATTTCCAAGATGAATTCCAGCAAAAGGATCATGCTTTTAGATCAGAACATGACTTTGAACATTTGAATCTACCCTTGGGAAGGACCCAAGGAGGCCAGGTTTTGAGCATGTGCCAACTGGTTGCCACCAGGTTTGGTAGAGGTTGGTTGGCACAACACAGCTTGGTAAATACTCCAGCTCCTTTCTTGACCAGATATGGGATTAAACCTTGCATTGAGGAGGATTTGAATTGTTATCTGAGGGATGATAGCCAGTTCTCCAACCCTCTCCAACACTCAAAGATCCCATTAATGGAGTTGTGTTGAGGGAGGAACGAATTGTGATAACTCAGTTATCTGCTTATCAGGTTTCTTCAAGCTCATTTCCTTCCAACCTCTAACTGGAGAGAAGCTAAATTGCTATTTGAAATGTTTTGTGAAGCTATTTTGCAATTCAGTGCCTTTTTTTTTTTTTTTTTTATTCTTCCTTCACTGTCCTAATTGCATTCCCATTTTGACTGCTTCATGTTTATAGATAATTTAATCAAGATGACTTGATAGTTTATGGATTTGAGCTCTTCTTTGTTCATCTTTTTGAAGAATAATGACTGAAATAGCTGTTTTTCTTACTGCAGAAGCAACCTGTCTGTATGTCTCTTTAGGTGGAATGGCCTTTATTGCTTTTATTTATTTGTCATACCTATTTGGGTTTAGAGGTAATCCTTATACACAATCTATCCAATTCTTCCTCCACTATTTATTAATTTTATCAATAGGTTTCTCAACAGAAGCTGAAAGTAGATCAGAATTCCCTGGGGCATTTTTTTTTTTATTAACTCTCAGAAATAAGAGCCAGGCCCTTGATATAGAAATCCAGGCATCTTGTTATTGATGAGGATACCTCTCAAAGGAATAATTTCCTTAGTTATTTCAGGTGCAAGGTGACCCTAGCAAGTAAAGGTAAGGGTAAAGGTAAAGGAAAGGGGAAGCGGAAAGGGAAAGGGAAAGGGAAAGGGAAAGGGAAAGGGAAAGGGAAAGGGAAAGGGAAAGGGAAAGGGAAAGGGAAAGTCATCAACTCATTTCTTCAGTCTCTCTCATAACCTATGCAGCTGAGATCTGCTCCTTTCTGCACTTGCAAAGGAGATTGAAGGATTGAGATAATTAAGTGGTGGTAGGCATAGGGTAGCAAGTCAGGGCTTTGGCTACCAGCTGTGAATGCCAGTGCTTAATTTCCAGTCTTATTTCTGGAGCGAGTCTGCAAACTGCTTTTTGCCTCCATATTTTGGAGGTGCAGCAGGGAGTGATTTCAGCTTGTTGCTGGAGAGTTGTGCAGACTTTACATGGAGCTGAACCACAGCCCGGGGTTATCCTTGCCTGGCTGCAGGAGGAGCAAGATCAGCAGCAGAGCAGGTTCGGGGATACAGCGGTTCCAGCTTGGAACAGGGACAAACTTTCACAAGCGAGCCCTGGCTTCGTGCCCAGCTGCGAGGCAGGGCGGACGTCAGCAGATTTGGTTCAGGGAGGAAGGTCGTGTGAAACTTCATCTCGGGTCTGCCCGCCCTTGTACTCGCTGCTGCTTGTGGCTGGACTCAAGGAGTTGGAGCTTTGCCCATGTGGTGCCTGGGATTTACCTCGTGGGCTCCCTGCTCCTGCAGCAAGACCTGTGGATTGAGGGGTTTTACCATCACTTACCCCACTGAAAACAGGGTGACCCGTTCTTAGCGTGCACCCTTTGATGGATACCTCTGGGCTGCATATGTAAATGGGTGCCTGGTGTGTTGTTTCGTGCTACCACTCATTTTCTAAAGCCTGTTTTCTAAACCAGAGAGTTTTGCTTCTAGCCCAAAAGCCACAGGTTTCTTCGCCTTGTTAAAGTGTGGAGTTGCTTATGGTTTGGAGTGTTTATGGGATGAGGAAAGGCACAGTGCTTGCACATTGGGTTCAATGAGCAGCTAAAGGGATGCTTGCTGGGGGTGCTCTGTGGTTGCCAAACTCTCTGGACGCGTACAAGAGGAGAGGCATGGGAGGAGATGTGTGCAGACATCCACCATCCCTGGGTAGATTCTGGATGCCCAGCAATATGGACTCCCGTCCTTCTCTGAGATAAAGGTGGGAAGCTGAGAAGAGACGTCTCTTTCCACTGTGATAATTAATTTTGTGCTTTATTAGCTTGCTACCCCCAGTTTGTTGCACAGTAAAAGGGAGCATATTCTCCTTTTCTTCCTTTAACTAGCCAAATTAGCTTTATTTACCAGCTAAACCTTTAAATGAAAATATAAACTGTCTTTAATACAGATTTACCTCCAGTAGTAGATCTGTGATCCAATAAAAAATATACAAAAATACAGAATAATAAAGCTACCTTTGGAGGGGCTGAAGCTGCATGATGGTATGCAAGAAAATTAAGCTCAGTTGTGCTATAAAAGGGCAGGAGAGGACCACATTTATGCAGGATGGCACTGCCCAGAGACCTTGTGCTGTCATGTGTCCAGTCCAGCCACATCTGGGAAGGGGTAAGGAGTAAGAGGGGAGACCCTGGTACATGGTGCTCAGGCTTGGCAGAGAGGCTGCTCCTTCAAAATGTTCTGCAAGGGGATAAAATGGCAGCAAACAAAATAAGGCATTTCCCAGCAGTGATGGAGATGAGGGTGCTGGAAATAGTGCCCAAACCCACACGCTGGCCAGGGAAAGGTATTTAGGAAAGAATACCAGTGGTGTGTCCCTGTCTCCCCTTCCTCTCCTGTGTAGTGACTTTTTTGTGGTTGACTGATGCACGATGTGGCAGATCCCAAGGCTGTGGCTCTCCAGCACTGAGTGGGGAGAGAGGAAACCTGAAGGGATAGGAAGGAGAATTGGAGTTTTTCTTCATGGACAAGTCGTGGTGGCCATGGACAACGAGCAGCCATGCAACTGCAGCAGGAGAAAGCTTCCTCCAGCAAGCCCAAATCTGGGGAAAAAAATACTTTCTTAATGTGTCATGGGGCCATAATAGCCTCAAGGAAATCAGGGTTTGATGTCCATGGAGGGATTGAAGCTAAGATGCTCCAACTGGAAGAGCCTATCCAACAAATATCAACTGACCTGCTCCCGGAGGCTTTGCTGCTTCTTCCCAGCTACTGTTCAGGAATAACTCAATGGTCAATTTGTGTATTTAATCACAAGTTTTCCCTGCAAGACACACTGGGTTTCCTATAATGGAGTCTGTGGCTGTGACTTGTGTGACCCCCAGCACAGAGAGGATGACTCGGAGAGATGGGGAGGAAGGCTTTAGTGTCAGACCACCCTGAATGTGGTCAGACAGAAGTGTTTCTGGTCCTCAACTTCTGCTTCTCCTCACATCCCAGTTTGAGCCCACAGCTCTTCGGGTATCAGGAGTCCTATGGCGTGTCTTGTGGCAGGTGGAATTTAAATAGCACTTTGCTCATGGCCAAAAGTGCACGCTGGCAAAAGTGTTCCGCCACCGAAGCAACAAATTGTCATCCGTAAAAGAGCAATCCTCAGAGGTGACCTCCACAGCCCTGGCACTGGCCCATGGTAATCTGCTTAAACGCAGCATTTTCACTTGACTTTACAGGGTCCTAGTAAATCATTAGCTGGGGGAGGTGGGGATCAGAGGTGGGAGGGAAGAGGAGTGGATTTAGATTTGCTGAAGCAGTGCTTTTTGCAAATTTGAAAATTCAGATCTCTGGGCTCTGTGCCCCTGCTGAGACGTTTTGGATGAGGCCGTAACTGCTTTTGTTCTTCTTGCTTGGAAATTTCATATACACCATTCTCTTCTGGGCCCCAAAGGCTGCACAGGCACTTAGAGAAACTGCTGGCTCTGAACTCCTACAGCTCTACCTCCTGCTCTGTCTGAGCTCTCAACAGTTTCTTTCATTGCCTCAATTTCCATCTGTGTGTGGTGGAGATACTGATCCTGTTCTGACCATATTTTGCTGTTATTAAAGTGGATTTTGAAATGACCTCAGCCATGGAATTGTTCATTTTGCCTATGTTGTATGACAACGTGATTTCCAGAGGAAGGGGTTAATTCACGTGCGAGCACAGCAGCAAAGCTGTTCAAAAAACAGTTCAAAACTGTTCAAAAGACAGTTCCAGGAACGGTATTGTCCTGGTATGGAGAATTCAACAGAATGAGGTCTTTTGATTTTAAGATTTATTTATTATTTATTTTGTTTTGTTTTTCATGCCCATAAGCCCGTACTCCTTCAAAGGTCACCTTAACCTTCAACATAACGCCCAGGTGGGACTGGAAAGACCTTGTGTTTGGGTCACCAATGGCCATTTGATGCTGAGTGTGCAAAACACATGCTTTTACTTTCTGAGATAGAAGAGGAACACCATTTTTATAGTCTGACTTCTCCCCTGCTGTATTATGAGGCCACGCTCAGCATCCCGAGCTGTTTTGTGAAACAAAGGAATTGGGAATGATTATTTCAGCTGTGTGCTGGATACCAGCTTGCCCTTCTACATCCCTGGGTCCTGGGATGCCACCACAGATATCCATCTCTATCTTGCTCTGCATTTTTTTTCTGCCAGTTCAGAGTCCTCAATACTGCCAAAGGATCAGAGGAGTACAGTTTTAAGCTTTTAATTATTTATTTATTTGCTGCTGGTGAAAACGGAGTAAAGGCTTTGCTTTAATTTGTCAGTGAAGACATGCTGGTACTTCAGGTAATAATTTTTCCACTGTTTTAGAGGTAAGGGTGAAGGAAAAAATGGTATGTGGAGATGTGCAATCAACTCACAAACCATTTTTTTGCCATTTCTTTCTTCCATACTATATATGAGAGATATATAACTCATTAATATCCATGTTTTTCTCTACAAGAATCAGCTCAGCCCCATCCTCTTTGTGATCTGTTCCTCAAAACCTTCATTAGAATCCCTTTTCATAGTTCTTGAACAGTGAGATGTTTAATTAATGTTTTTATTTTTTTTTTCAGCTTATATGACACAAAACTGCACATGAGATTGCAGTATACAGTGGTTAAGACCTCTCCTTAGCCCTGCTTAATTCCTCACACACCTATGGATTTATTTGGCTGTGGCAGGTATTTCTGAACTCAAAATCCATTGCAGAGCTGGTGCTTTTCAGGCCACAACTCCTTGGCTATAGAGTTGTCCCCAGTCCCTGTGTCTTTGTCCTTCACAGTGGAAGTAAACAGCTATTTTGGAAAAAAAAAATCAAAAATACCAAAAATAGGCCCTTGGCCCCTTCCTGAAACTAAAGGAATGGATGAAGCTGGAGGCAGGAGGTGGAAATACAGCCAGTCTGGGAGAAAGCTGCTCTGCCTTCATGCTAAAGACACCTCTTCTGGCAGAAAATTCACAGAGCTGCCCCAGAGTGCCTGATGTGCAGAAACGAGCATGAGCAGCAGCTCTGCACCACTGTTTTATACTTGAAGGACCATTAATAAAATAACCACCATAGCAAGAGTCCCCAGTCATTGTGCCTCAGGTGTGGAGTGTGACAGGGTTTAATCACTGTGCTCCTGATGGGTTCTGCGTGGTGTTATTGTCACAGCGAGAAGATAATTCTAAATGTAGAAGGAAATTATTTTTAATAGGTCTTACAACATTCAGGAGTTATACAAATGTGTTTTCAGGCAGCTGTAGTAGAGACAAGGAGCCTGAGGCCAGGCACGTGCAGGTCTGATGATAGGAAATGGGAAGGAAATGCCCATGAGGAGGAGGTGGGCAAGGCTGGGCAAGGCTTACTTGAAGTGGCTTTAGAAGAGTTCATATCACAGCTACATCATTCTCAGCATCAGAAAGGGACTAGGATGTGTAGAAGTCACTTCAGAAATGTTGGCACTCAAGCTATTTTAGACAATTCTGTAGATAGTGGAGAATCCATCTTTAGTTGATCGATGGAGGTGCCACCTCCGCTTGGGGAGGAGAAAGGACAGAAGCTATCTGAGATATTTCTACTGATAAGGAAGTTTTTTTATTCATTTTGTATTTTTTATTTTTATTTTAACCATAACTCAATCTGACACCATAGCTTCCTGTAACTGTACTGGTTCAAATCTATCTCCAAATAAATTCATGCTTTTTGCTTTACTCTTATCAAGCTAATTCATGTCTCGTGCCATATCTAAGTGTGGGGGGTTCCTTTGAACGGGCTATTGGTACCTTATTGATTATCTGGTAAATAGGAGAGATACCGCGTCATTCTGCTTTTCTTCCAGAAGCACAGATCCTTCAACCACTCCACATTGTCATGCAGATATAGGAGGTGTAGTTAAAGGTCCCACTTCTCTCCTGTGGAGGGCAGTGGTGCTTGTTTCCATCATTCAATTATGCACCCGCAACTTCATTAAGAACATGCAGCCCTCTTCAAAATGCAGGGTTGGAACCCTGCTTAATCATTTCAGAAAGATTCATTTTTAGAGGGTGATACAAATTCTATTTAAATTAGAAATCACATCCACTTTTCATGCCTGAGGATTCCTAATAAGAACAATGAGAGCTCCCAGGCACAAATAAGGGTGCGAGTGAATTTCTCATCATGAAATTACCACTGAGGTTATTATTGACTTGCTTTTGTTTTTTCTGATCATTAATGTTGTTCTGCTTCTCTGGATGGCTTATTGGCAAGGAGTGCAGTTAACATCCCATGCAGCAAACGCGTCTGAGAGGCAATATAAATGTAAAATGAGTTAAGCGAGGTGCTATTATTTAAGGCGGACATGCCAGCTTAAAATGTCAGGTAGGAGTTTTGCTCAGAGAAAAGAAACAATAACTGACCCAAAAGGATGGATTTGTTTACCCACTGCATTATACTTCATGAGGTTGCTCACGTTGACATTGGATATGATTGCTTTTTGGGATTGTTTTCTCTTAATTTTTCGATAGTGCAGGTGACAGCACAAAGGATTCATTTGCCAAACACAAATCCCCAGAGCCATTTGAAATGCCCAACAGCATCCAGAAATCTCTGTGGGGCAGGCAGAAATAGTCTTCTGAGTAACCTGCTGTTTCCTGGATCTGTAACTCAAAGGTTTCTGCTTCAGGGTACCTCACCCTCTGGATGAAGCTGGCACTATTCACACACAGTAGTATGTGGTTGTCATAGGCTCCTACTGCCATTTGTCACAGCCCTGGCACCCTAAAAATTGGCATGGGGCTGGTAGACAGAGCAGAGGCCATAGAGGAGAGCTATGCCCATCTGAAGCCATAATTATGGCCAAGTAGGATTGTGTAGGGTGTCTAAAATGGCACTAAAGACCTCTGTAAAAGCAATTGCTTGCTGCCCATGGTGTACCATAAAGGTAGCTCGGACACTAGCACACAGTTAGGTCCAATAACTACCTAAACCTGAGTGTTGAGATGTCAGATGACTGGGAAGGCTCTCTTTTTAAATTATTACTATTATTATTAATTTTTAATTCCAACCTGATCCAAAAACAGATGGGTTTTGGGTCTGCTCACATCAAGGCTCTGCTCACATAGCCAGCTCAGCATGTTTGTGGGCCCGGCCTCAACCACAGTTTCCATCGCTTATGAGAAGGCCGAGATACAAACGGTCTGATGAGGGTGGAAGAACATGAGAAGTCCAAGAGCCTGTTCATGCAGCGTGAACAGATGGAGAATGAGAAGGTATCTGAGCATGGCTTTCTGTAACCATGATGGGACTGCTCTAAAATTGGGCCACCTGCAGTCTGACTACCTCCAGAGTAGGCTTGCCAACATCATGTCCATGGTCAAACCTTCTCTTCATCTTGCACTATATAAACTCCTCTGGACCTTAGTATCAGGGCTGTAAAAAGGCTTTAAACATCTCCCAGTTCCATCACTGGGTAAATCTGCAGCAGAACTGGAGCTTGCAAGTGGAACTGTGTGGGAGGCTGGAGTGAGAAAGCTTTTGTCATAAAACAAATAGGTGACACTTCCAGGCTTTAGCTACCCATTAGTTTAAAGCATTAGGTGATAACTGTAGCTCAAAAGGCGTCACCATTAAGGAAGGCCTCATTAATCATTTGTCCTGCCAGTGCTAAGCACCTACACCATCTATCCATACCCAGGACAGACTGGGGTGGCAGTTTGGCCACCATTCACAGCAATTTGATACAAAAGAGAAAAGCACATTTATCTCAGTTAGCAACAATGAGATGTAAATTCGAGGAATTCTCCTCTCTCTCCCCACTCACAGACACTTGAGTGTTTTTCCCCCAATTACTTGCAAATACAAGCCTATGCAATTAAGAAGCAGAGCTGAAAATAATCCCCTCCTCTCGTTAAACTCTCCCTTGGATCTTTCTGTGTGGTATCAGAGATAATCGAAGACCTTTCTTCTTGCTGGGTCAGCAGTGTTAACCTTGTGTTACAGAGGCAGATCTGAAGGATGTGGAGAGATGAAGCAAATTCCTCGGAGCTGTAGAGGAAATGAGCGGTGGCACGAAGACCTGAACTTGCTCCTCAGAGGGCTGGCATTGCGTGTTAAATCCTCAGAAGGAGTTTTGTTTCCTTGACAATTTGCAAAGTGCTTCTCTGCATGGACAAATGGAAATTCCTGGAGCTGGCAGGGACACAGAGATTTCCCCTGTTTCTTCTTGAATGAAAGGAAAATCAGTGTCAGTGGTATAGGTTATGTAGTGATGTTGTGCTAAGTCCTACCCACTTGTTACATATATCAGGGCAGAGTTTCCTGCTCACTGAACATACAATAGCCAGGAATGCCATGCAAATGAGACCAGCATGCTTGCCTAGCCCTGTCTAACCCTCTCTGACTATACCTGAAAAAATCCACACAGATACCTCTCTGATCTGCCAGTTCTTTTTAAACCCTTAGCTCTCTGGTTGAAAAAAGTTCAAATCATGGTGCAGAGTGCTCTGGCCTTTGCTATTATACATGTATGATGGATGTCTACATCCCCTGAGTACATCCCACTTTTTCCTAAGAGCCCCAGCTGGAAGAAGACTCCAGCCCATAGGTGCCCTCCATCATTCAAGGGTACAAACCTTCCTGCTCCTCCTAGCAGCCTACCGGGCACTCCATATGGCTCTGGGTTGAAAAATGTAGGTATTTTATATGTCTAGAGAGCTGGAGCAGCTCCAGAAGAAGTCCATGGACAGGACATGGCACAGAATGACATCAGGGGTGCATTCCCTGAGGTACTTGACAGGTCCCAGCTGCCTCCTGTTGGTCTTGTTCATCTTTTATCCTTATCTTCCTCTTCCTCTGAAATCCTGGTGGTTGGCACTGCTGCAGGATCAGGGACATAACATAACAGCCATTTCTGGACTATGTGGGCAGCAGATGATGCCTGGGAGCTGCAGGTTGCCCGTGCCCGATCTAACAATGCCTGCAAACAGCTATTGTCTGCAAGGGCACACACCAGCAAATCCCTTTTTCTATTTGCGGCTCCCTGGGTCCTGACCATGTGTTTCAAAGTCACTTTCCCAGACTAGGTTAACAAATGTGAGAAGCCAACTGTTCTGCTGGCAGAATGGGAGGAAAAGCATGACAACACCTCCTTCCCACTTCCTCAGCATTCAGTGCAAGACCAGGTGTGGGTACAGTGTTAAAATTCTGTGGGAATACATCTGCAACTTAGCATGAATTATTACCCACTTGTTGTATCAGCTAACAAAGGGGTGAGAGGCTCCCTCTAGCCAGTTTTAGCATACACCTGGCCTCTCTGCTTTTGTTTTCCAAGTAGCCAGCTCCCTTGCCACTTCTGTGTGTGCAATTAAAGACGAAAAGAGCATCCTGGGTTCCCTGGCGTGGATGGATGCAGAAAAGCTATGGCAAGGCAGGGTGTTCTTGGAGACGGAGTTTTTCTTGGACGTCAGCCCAGGACTTTTTGGAACAGGAGCCAGTTTTTCTGAAAGGTTCATGAACTCTCGAGGACTGGGCCCAGATTTCCTCTGTCAAAGCTTCACGCAGCTCTACCAGGGCAGACTGAGCATAGCATAGTAATTAACCCAGGAGAAATTTTGGCCCTGCAGAGTTCAGCTTTGCTGTGTTGGTCCATCCTTGGTGCAGGTGAGATGGGACAGCAGCGCATGGAGAGGGGCTGCAGCTGGGAATGGTGCTCTACAGCGGTACTCTGTTGAGTGGGAGTAATATATTTGAAGTACAAGACTTTCCAAATCTGGGGATTTCATCATGCTTTCCCCTGTGTTTTCTTAAGCATTTGCAGCCATCCTTTCCTTGCTTTCTCCTTGTCCTTCATTACTTATGCCCACTGCTCTGTACAGGGAACTGGCTGTTTTATTGCAAAATATCCTGTGAGCAAGTTGATGTTTATGCATCAGGAACTAGGACTGTGGAGGTGACTGGGAAGCTGAGATATATGATGGTAGAGAATATCCAATGAGACCTGCGTCCAAAGGTCTCTGTGTAACACTCTTGACATTCATAGGGCTGTTCCAGGAGGACTTGAAAGGATGAAGAGCAATCAAATTGTGTAGAATCACATTTTTATTCGCTTCTCTACTTTTAGCTGAAAGCACAGCTTTATTATTGTTTCTGCTATGGTGCCCTCACCACTATTCAAGTTGCAATCCTCAGTGTACAGCTACATTGCTTGTGACCTTTCAAGTTTAACCCAAAACCAACATTAATTGCACAGAGACTCTCAAGACCCTTAAGCTATGGTAGGATCCCAAGGGCCAACCCAGGGATCCTACCATGACCTAATGTTCCATCACCAATATCCTTTGAGATATCCATGGAGAAGTCCCTCATGGCCAAGGATAGAGGGATTACCAGCCAGGATCAGCTAATTATTCTTGACAGTCACTAAGCACACATGCCTTGAGATGCTACAGGTAGTCCTACCACCAAGGGACGATCTGCCAGCGAGGAGGCATTCCTCCTGACCTCTATTAGTTGGAGGTTACCACTTGCCTCGAAGCACGAGCATTTCTCAGCACTGACAAAACTCTAGAGACTCCGCTTTAAATCATAAATAACAGAAGCCTGGATTTTCTTGTTTCTCATGTAGAATGGGTTTTCAAAATGCCTGAGGCACACTGGTATATTCGCAGATCTGTAACATGCTCGATTGCAGGTGAATCTGTAATGGCTGTAGTTGTACAAGCTTTGTGGGGTTTGGACATCACAGCCAAAAGGCTTGTACATCAGACTTGTATTACCACTTCCCAGCGTATATTTATATTTGGATTTCTAAGGTATTTTTTTTTTTCCATGCTCTGTTAATTGTCAGATGGGGGAAATTAAGTCACACCATGTTATTACAGGGGAGTAATAACCCTACTGTTTTGTTTCCGTCACGAATAATATATGTTATAGTTTAGGCACACGCTGAAGTTCTTTGCCAAATTATGTCTTTTCTGAGAGGAGAAAGTGCAGTTTTCTGCACTTTTGCTGTAATATGCCTTCTTGCTGGTAATACTGTTTTGACAAATGCGCCTTTCTGCTTTCACTGATTTGATGGATATTATTCTTGAGTTCTCACTGTGTTGGTAGAAATTACTCATTCTGGTAATGATTTTGATAAGCTTATCAAGGATTTTTCTTCCAATAGAGTTACATTTTTAGGCAACTTTATATGATCTGTTGTCCTAAGTTCCCTGGACCCCTGCCTTACTAAAGGGCAGTAGAGTTTAAGCAATAATTTATATTGAGGGTAGAGGTAGCTGCTGCACAGCCAACAGTAAGTATTAATACTGCCATCACAGCCTTCTTTTTCTACTCAGGAATAAAAAGATTTTTCTTAAGTACCTTATACCTTTCTATGTTAACTCTGTGTTAATCATGAAAGTCATTATATTTTGAACACATGACTCAATGCCTTGCGAGGCTTGTGCCTTAATGAAAGAGCCTTTTTAAAAAAAAAAAAAAAAAAGCCAAAAAAAAAAAAAGGTGCCTTTGGGAGAGATAGCTTTTTCATTTAAATTAGGATTATCCTGTTGTTTGACAGATTCCATTAAGACCATCTACTCAACCCAATCACAGACCTTCATAAGAATGTGAAATCTTATTAATAAGGCATGGTTCTGTTTTCCTGACTCAACCAAAGGGATATAATTAAGTGAACATCAAAACTTGCTTTAAGAGTGCTGTCTAATAATGTAGCCTATTTTGCTTTTACAGGCTCAGCTGATTCCATTCTCCTGTTGCTCAACAGTTCAGTGTAAATGTTAGCATCTGAATTTAAAACAAAACTGTCAGTAGTTTTCCCAGCCACTTACATATTTTCTGTCTGCTATCTGATGCCAGCTTACATGTTTGTTCCAGGGAGATACTTAGCACTAGAAACTCCAGATATTGACAACATCGTAAGGGACTGCGTTCTTGGGAAGGGATTGGAATAATTTGGATACACAGTGAAGTCAGGCTTTTCCTGGCAGGCTCTATAACATCCTTTCCAGGGTATTATAGCCTGCTCCAGCATGTCCCTGATCATGTGGATAACCTGTCCACTATCCCTCTTGGATATATTCCTATATTTGTGCTTCAGACAGAGCTTTCAGCCAACACTTTCTGTGTGTGTAGAAGCATATTCCATGCAGGACAGCAACCTCTCTTTTTCTAATTGTATTTTTTGAGTCATGTATAATTTTTTGCCAGTCTGTCTTCAGGTGGGGAAAACAGTTTGGTGTCTAAAACAAGCCCTGGGGTCAGTAATGTTTACAACAACAGTGTCAGCCAAGGGCTTCCAAGAGGAGGATGAGATGAGTCAGGTGCCTGCATTACCATGAGACATCCCAGTGACTGATGGTGAGGAGGAAGTTAAAGGAAGCCGTTTCCCTTCCTTTCAAGGCCAAAGTGAACAAATTGAATAAAATCAGCCACAGTCTTCTTTTTCCTATGATGGTTTTTAATGGGAGGAAATTGCTCCATTTCTGATGGTTTGGAGGAATTTTAGCAGCCTGTGCCTTTGGTTCTGTTTTTTTATCACCCCAGAGGAAGTTTCTGGTCTGTCGCACAGCAAAGCCGTTCATCGACACTCCAGTGAAAGCACCACGAAACCCCTCTAGCTACATCTGAAATGAAGACTGAAACCCACTTGGATAGGTGATAAACCTGAGACAGGTACATAGGTGGCAAGGTGCTTGGCACTGGTGGCTGCAGTGCCAGCATTGTCCCCATCCTCCCACTGCTGCACCTTCAGTTCTGGAAAACTCAGGGAAAGCATGGGAAAAAAGGGAGGGAAACATCTTCACTGCAGTGAATCTGTAGGAGAGTTTCATTATGGCTTTTGAAGAACCATCCTTCCAAGTTTATTTTATATATATATATATATTTATTTCCTCCAAAGCAAGTATTTGGGAAGTGATAACCCTGGTCTCCACTGATCCCTTGTACCCTGTGGATGCCTCTGCCCCTTTGTTCCCATCAGGGAGGCTCTGCTCTGGCAAGACTTGTCATATGCATGAGGGAAACTATCATTTCTGGGGGGGGGGGGTCTCTCTGTAGAAGGGCTTTCTGTGATTTAAAAGGTTTGAGAGGTTTTCTTGCTGAGCAGGAGAGGGCAGCAAAACATAGAGAGAGAGAGAGAGAGAGAGAGAGAGAGAGGAAGGAGATCCCCTTACAGAGCTTGCAGGAGTGTGTTTAGCAGTTTCAGAAGGGGTCCACTGGCATGGAGTGGATTCAGCAGCTGTCCAGTGCTGCACATGGGGATGCTCCTGCAGCCTGGCCAAAGCTGCTGGGGTGGACAGTTTGCTAAAAATCAAGCTCAGAGCAGTTCCAGGCAAAAAGATGATTTACAGTAGGCTGAAGAGGGAGTCTCTGTCCTCCTTGAGGGGTTTTCAGAGATGGAGAAACCTCAATGTCCTGCAGACACTGATGCCTGAGAAGCAGCTGTCTCAGAAAAATAACAATATTGCCAGTTAGAGATGTGAATAATGGGCCTTAGACAAAGAGGTACCTTTTTCTTGCCCCGTGACATGTAGCCAAAAGCTTACAAACCGCTGATAAAGGGGGAAAGATAAGGCTGAAAGTTTTGACAAAATAGACAGAGATCTTGGCAACAGTGGGAACAAACAGAGCCCGTATAACAATTGGGATGGAGCAAACAAGGAGTGTTGAGGAATGCAGTTACTGTGGCAACCTGGTAATAATAGATAACAGCAGCACAGAGGTGGAAATAAAAGTGAGAACAAGGAAAGCATCTAGAAATATGAATATGTTAGTCAAAATCCAGAGTAATAAAAAACTTGCCAGAGCATTAAAGCTGAAGCTATGCCATGGCATCGTTATGGTGCTGGTGTTTTATTTGGCAGGAGAATGGCCAGAGATAGCCACTCCTGATTAAAACTGCAGAGCTTTCATGTACAAGGTATATGAAGGCTATTAAGAGTTAAGTGGAGAGAAATGGTTATAAATGTGAAAGCACAAGACAGATCGAGATGTATACCAGAGCATCCTGAAATCGCATTGCTGAGTTTTGTTGCATTGAGAGAGGCGTATAAATGAAGGCAGGCATTCCCAGGGCTTCATTTGCAGGGGATATAGCATGGGACACAGGGTTATACACAGCCCTGGCTTTAGGCTTTGTATGTCAGTTGTTAGACATCCAGGTGGAGGCTTGGGCTGCTTCTCCTGACTTTCAGGAATCAGCTGTTGAAGGCAAATCTTCAACACAAGTCCTCTCCCAGTGATTAGTGATGCTACACTGTTAGTGTAGCATGTTAGTTCTGATGGTAAGTAAATTTTTCCTTCTGTGGGAAAAACTACTATTCTGAACATTGCTTCTGAGGCAAAAAGAAAATTATGTGAAATGAAAAAAAAAAACACACATATAAAACACCAATGATTGTACGAACATTTTGAAGTGAATTAATCAATATTATTCACAGATAATGTGAATTATATTTTCTTTCATATTTTCAGATGGTCTGAGGAACTATTACTGTAGTAGGCAAATATATAAATACAGGATTTAAAGGATCATGGTATAAAATTGAGGTGAAATAAAAGGGTAAGAAAGTCAAAACAGATCCCCTCTATTTTACTGAAACAAAACATTCCAGCATCAAAGGGAAATGAGAAAATCAAAACCACCTCTATTTCTTCAGTTTTCCTACCTGAAGTTTCACTGAAATTTAACATGTTTAAGCACTGCATCTCTGTTTGAACAAAATGTCATTTAGTGGTGGAAAATTGTCATGAGACAACTATTCCCAACTCACTCTAAAGGTGGAACACCTGAAAAGTGGCATCCTTGTGACCAACAGAGTTGGACAAGTTTGGGAACAGAGCCATGGCAGCATTCCCAGCTCCTGGGATCAAGGATCTTCATGACCAGACTTACCCTCACTTAGCAACGAAGACAATGAAACAACAGCAGTACTCTCTGATTTATCAGGCTTGGTGGAGCTGTTTTTTGTTTGACTCACATCATCTCAATCATCTGCAAGCCTGGTCTGAAGTTTCCAACAGTTTATTTACGTATTTATTAATTTTTAAATGTAGGAATCTGCAGGACCAGAATTCATCCTGGATAGCTGGGAATAGTTGGGGTGGTTAACATTGTTTTTCTGACATACTCGTTTGATATTCAGCTAACACACTCTTCTGCAACATTTGCAAGCAGAGTGGGAAGGGCTGCCATCTCAGCAACAGTAATACATAAGTGCTATCATTATTAATAACAATCTCTATTTCTATACTGCTTGGAGGCCTCAAACAAGATTAGTGGCTCATTATGCTAAGCCCTACGTAAATACACAGGCACAGGGAGTTTTGTAAAGTAACCCTTATCTAGACCAAAAAGATGAACTAAGGGAGGGCAAGGGGAAATTTTGTTACTTCCAATTTATAGAAGGGAAAAACTTTTAGATTAGGTGTGATTATGAATAAAACTGGCTGAAAGAGATGACGCACTTTAGGGTCTTCTAGGCCAAGGTGATAAGTTATCTGGTGAAAATTTGGTGTTTTATAAAGCATTACAAGACTGTTACTTTAGGATAATGTTAACTCCCCTTCTCCCCCCCCATTAAACCTCATTACCACAAGCAGCTAGAAAACAAGCTCTTCACTGGGACATGTTCACAAGAACTTGCAGATGGGCTGGTTGTCTCAGGAGGAGGTTTCTGGGGTTCAATTCCCTTGGGATATCAGGATATCTCCAGAATGGAATCAAAGCAGTCAATGCCTCTTCTTACTGTTATGAAATAGCAAAAGAAAAAATGTTAATACAGCTAACAAAGAAGAGCTAGTGTTCAGTGTCTTCTTCCCTTTTTTTTTTTTTTTCACCCCTGGACAAAAAACTCCATAATGACTTGTGTGCAATCTGCTCCAAGCATAGAAAATATGAGCCCCAAACTATGTAAACTGTTTGAAATTTCTTCTGAGGATTAGTCCCATCAATTAAGTTATTGCAGCTCCAGCCTGGGGCATAGGCAGAATCTTTTTTTTTTTTTTTTTTTTTTTTTTTTTTTTTTCTGCAAAATGCAAAATACGCAAAAAATACCACCCAGAAAACCCACTGCAAACCCACTGTCACATTGCCACTTGTTCAACTCATGCAGTGATCCAGCTCCACCAAAAGGCTGAATTTACATGGTGACTCTCTGGAGCAAGATTTGTGTCCATGGGTGCTCCAGAAAGCCATTAGACAATCAGATGAAACGTTTAGGGGTGGAGAGCAGGAGAAACTCATTTAATTTAGAGCTGTGCAAAAATTTCTCTCTTTGGCTCTCCCTCTGCTGAGAGGATGAGAGAGGTGGATATATGTCTTGGAAAAACATCAGTTACTTAGGATTATGTTTTACATTAATATTTGGAACATTTATTTATTTATTTATTTTTAAATCAGAAACAATAATTACATCCCCTCTAGTCTTCTGAGAGATGGACATATTTATTAGTTTTGACGGTGTCTTAGAGTCATTTCTGTGGTCTTTCTGGATCGAAAGTGACTCAATTCTTCTTAGCAGAACTACAGGGCTAGAGCTGAGCTGCTCCTCCTGGTGGGGAAAGAGGAGCAAGAAGAGCATGGCTCAATGGGTTGGAGATTTGTGGTGAAAGGCTCTGGTGAGCTGGACCTGCTGCCCCACCGAGCTGTGAGAGATTGGGATCTACATGTATTCTGGGGAACTGCCATAGTAGTCAATACCTTTTTTTTTCTATAGCAAAAGAGGCAGCAGAGCTGTGGCAATGTCACAGGGCAGTAGGGACACAAACCCTTGTCTGTGGTCAAGGAAAGGAGGTAGAGGAGGAAAGCAAGGGCTTGGGAGGCAGAGGAGGACAAAGCTGCCACAACCCCCATCACTCCTCTTTCCTTTGGTTACAAGCTCTCAAAAAACATGTTTTTGGTCTGTGCCCAGATAATGCAACCCCATTGTTCCCATCTTCCAAAAACATAATTTAAAAAACTCTAAGCTTTAAAGCTGTCAAGAAGTGATGGATGCTTACACAAAGAGGAATCAAGCTATGTCAGGTTGGGTTGTTCATCCCAGACCCATGACGAAGGCAAAACATTCCTGAAGCATTTATAAACTGATGGTTCTGTAAAGCAGCCCAAAGGCAGGGAGTAGGTAAATGAATTGCCTTCCTTTTGTTTTTGCAAAAGCAAGAAATTCTCTTGCTAAAAAGAGAAAGAGAAAAAAAAATAGTAGCAAAATCCAATTTTCAGTTCTGATGTTTTTTTTTCTTCAGCAGATGAGTGTTGATATTTTGTTTTCTGCTGGGCTTGGGGGATCAGTGCAGAAAGCAAAGTTAATTTAACTAACTGGGTCAAAATAGCAAGTTTATTCCTTAAAAACAACAACAACAAAAAAAAATATTCAAGCTTATGGCTACTAGCAATGGTTCATGAAGGCTTGAATTCTGGTATAGTCTCTAGAGACAAAATTTTTCTGAAGAAACAAAAAATAGCAACAGGCAAGAATTTCCTCTCTACAGAGAAACAGCACTCAATCAGTTTTAGTAGATAAAATGTTTTCTTAACTCCTATGGCATTTCACAATTGATGAACTTTTCAAAAATAGAGGTAGTTAAAATATTATCTCTTTCCCACAAGTCTTTTTGTCTTCTGGCTTTGTTACAGTTGTGACCCAAGCAGCTTAAATTTATAATCTCACCTCTCCACCATCTATGATGAGATGACTAATTAGTGTGGCTGCCACGTGTAATTGCAGTAAGGGATATCTCATACCCTCACATTGTGTTTTGATGCATTTAGCTATCATTTTGAACCAGGGATCCAAAAGAAGACAAATATTGTTATGCTACTCGATGTTTTCATTGAGCTGAATAACAGGTGTGAGTGATCTCAGGGTATCTTAGCCCTGTCTGTTAATTAAGTCCATGGGAATGATGCAGAATGCTTTTTGATCAGGTTGCCTCTTCAAAATTATTTGTGATTAGTAAAGGCCAGATGATGGCTGTATGAGTGTCTAGAAGGTATATGAAAATCAGTGCACTGGCCAGTGACATCCTCTAACTTTCCTTTAACTTGTCTTTAAGAAGGAATGAACAAATATACATAAAGATATAGATTTCTTCAAATATTTTTCTGAAGTAGTAACTTTAAAGTTATCATTCAGAGAAAAGTAATAAAACTCATCTTGGTGTTAAGACCCAGGCACTGATGCCTGGAGAATCAAGTTTTTTCACATTGCCTGTTTTCAGATAAATCAAACACAGAGCTTTTCCTGAAACCACAGCAACTGCAGTCACCCAAACCAGGACTTTTTCCCAGGAATAGATCTTGGTCAAGTACCCCCTGGACCCATGAATTCAGCTCAGAGTCAAAGCAACAGACACTACACCCTACCTACCTTATTCTATATACTACGTCAGACTATTTCAAATTCTTTTGGAAATTTTAAGTTTGTTGGGAAAAAAAAGAAAAGAGCCATAGAGATGCCAAAAAGAAAAATGAATCCTCCACATCTAAACGACAGACTTTTTTTTTCTCAACTAGAAGAGAAGGAAACTTGGCAGGGACCCCAGACATCAGTCTGAGTGTTGAGCTGCTAATGAGAAAAAAACATTTAGCCCAATGATGTGCACCTACCTGAAGATAATCTGGCAGTCTGGAGGAAATATGGATATTTATTAAAAAAAAAAAAAAAAGGGTGAAAAAAGGGAAACATTCAGCCAACTGAATGCTATGAAAGCATTTAATCTGACAGTGTAGGAGACGGGGCATATATTTCAATAGCATAAGCTTCCACCTCACTTTTCTACTAATTTATCTCCATGCTTTCCAGAAGAGATGCCAGATCTTTATGGACTGGAGACTGTTTTTTCTCAGTGCTGAAGGAAAGACAGCCGGGTCAAAAGGTAAAAGCATGTCTGGTTTTGTAACAAAAGCAGACATCCCAGGGAAACAAGCTTTTATGCTGTAAAGCTATTACGCAGTAGCAAGCTCCTTTCTGCTGCCCTTACTCATGGAGGAAGTCCTTAATGCGTAAGCCCTGCTATTTGACACACTTTGTAATTTATCTTACTGTCATATTGACCACCAGCAGTACTTCATCAGAGATTTCAACATCTGGTCCTCTACTGAGCCCTGTCGGCTATGCCCGTCTTTACCTCAAGTTGCTCTGCAAAGTGCCTGCCTTACTTCTTCGGTCTCATTTTTCCCAAGCTGACTACACCTCTACAAGCTGGGCTACCCATCTAAGGTCCCTTCCCTTTTCTGGCATGCCGTGTACTTTCTTAGTATCTTGAAAAAACATGTCATGCTTGCAGTTTCCCAACAGTGAAGCTGCAGGGGAGAAAGACATAAAGGCTGGAGCTGCATTCAGTTCCTTTTCTATCCTCTCTTTCTTCCTGAGTGGCTCTAAGGCTTGTCTTCAAGCAGGTGGGATCAGGACCCAGCAGCTGCAACTCACAGCTATCTAATCGTGATCATAGAGGAGTGAGTCAGGCAAAGAGCCACAAAGAAGAATAAGGGAAGGGAGTTTCTGATGTACAAGGAGAGGATGAGACTGCTGGGACTGTTCAGCACGGAGAAGAGAAGGCTCAGGGGGATCGTATTGTAACTGTCTGTCTGGGACAGGATGGGACTGGGGGTGTATGTAAAGAAGATGGAGCCAACTTTTGTCATTGGTGCTCAAAGAATCAACAAGAGGCGATGGGTACAAACTGAAATATAATACATTTCATTTAAACATAAGAAAAAGGCTGCTTTTTGTTTTTATTTTTATTTTTTAATTTTAATTTAATTTAATTTTAATTGTGATGGTGATCAAATACTGTAACAGGTTGTCTAGAGAGGCTTTGGAGTCTTCATCTTTGGAGATATTCAATACTCAGCTGAGCAACCTGCTTTAGCTGATCTTGCTTTGATCAAGAGCAGGCAATCTCCAGAGGTCCCCGCCTCCTCAACAACCCTGTGATTCTGTCATCTTTCCATAAAAATGTGCCCAATTATTTTAAAGCAGAGGCTCTTTATACCTGAAGCTTGAAGTGGGTAAATAAAAAGAGGGAAACTGTTAAAATGAAGGTTTCATCTAATACTGTTAAATTTCGGAAAGCTTTATTATTTCACTTTTTCTTGCTTATACAAACAGTAAACAGGTTAGGACCATAATAATACAACAATATTCCTGATATTTCTGTGTGTACAGTGCATACAAGGTTGTTCATCTTCAGAGGTAAATGATCTAAGGGTGTTTTTTTTTTTTTTTTTTTTTTTTTTTCCTCAGTAAACCCACAGAAACTTGGACCTTTCAGACCCTGCAGCACTCTTCTCCTGGAGTCACAACTAAATCAATACCCCTGTGTGCATGCACACGCATTGCCTAACAGGTCAGACTTTATTTTGGAAGAGCCCTGAAAGATATTTTGAAGTCTTTTTGTTAATGTTGGCATGTCAACAATATTTTCTGGTCAAAGTCCAGTAAGACTCTGTCTAAAAACAAATAAGCAAGTAAATAAACAAAAAAAATCCCACAGTTGGATAGCGTCCTTCCTTTCTTGTCTCCAGGTCTGTATATTCATATTCTCATATACGCTGCCAAAAAGCTAACACTTCTTTTTATTTGGAGGTGATTGTATTTTAGTGCATGATTTCTTTTAAAGATAGAGAAAAATTTAAGAAGCAGAGACAGGTTTTCTGCTTCTGTATCTGTCATTAATAACCTTTTTGTTCATCATCACAGTGTCGTGGCAACATGCAGAGGATGAAGGACTTGTTCACAGTCTGCTTCCATTCCTTTGCTTTCTTTTGATATCCTGAATTAATTTAACCTTGACAACAGCGTTTTATTCCAGGATAAATTTGGAGTGTAAGTCTCTTTCCATCACTGATGGTAAATGTACTGCCATTGCTGGACATGAATTGCATCATACAACTACTTTCAGGGAATTCTACAGTCAATAATCATCCATCACCCTGGCAAAGTTTCAGCCCTTACATCTCTGTTAACTACAGCTGTTGCAGCTCTGCAGTAGAAAAATGAGCTTGCTGAGAAAGTCCAATTCATTTTTCTAAGGGCTTTAAAGATGATGATGAGAATATAAAAGCAGAATTTGTGGGACCAGGAAAGAGCAGAAAGCACTGTCTGATGGTCTCATCAGACTTTTTCTGTGGGAAAGTGGGATGCTAATGGGTCCAAAAGGGCCAGACATTCTGCTAGGACCTTATAATTAGCATCATGTTCTGCTATGGGAAGCTGCTTAGTTGGGTGGTGAACATGTCACTGTGATAATATTATCTCACAGTCCTCCCTCAACAAGAAGAGGAGCTGCAGTGCAGTGGTCACTGAGAGTCCTGCTCTAACTTGCAAAAGATGAGAGTCCACAATGATGTCAGGTTGCTTCGGCAAGAAACCAGTGGTTTATGGGCTTATTGGGCTCATTTTCTGGCTATTCCTAAAGCAGATCTAGTTGTCATTGAGCTGATGAAATGAGGGACTGGTGACCTCTGCCTAGAGCAGAGAAAAATTAGGAGAAAAACACCTTTCCTGTGCCTTGTCCTTCCACTGATACCCACTGTTCCTTCTAGCATTGACGTGATTGAGGCACTCATCCAGCAAGCATGTGACTTTCCTGGGCTTTCTGTTATTAAATACGGGGCACATCAACAGCGACTTGAGCCTTATCTTCAAGTAAGGAAATTACTAAAATCACTGTAGTCAACAAAACAGATGATGGAAGGAAATCCTGGATAAGAACCATTTTCTCTACGACTTGTCCTTATAGTCCTTTTCAGCTGCCCTGTGCTCACCTTACCCTGGAGCAGGACACCAGGAACTCTAATCTTGGTCTGTACAGATGTTCTCGAGTCCTTCCAAGGCTGTGGACAAATGGCCAAGATGTACTGTGAAGCCAGTGGGCAGGGTTTGTGCTGTGTGAGACTGATATCTAAACCCTTCCTGCTTCCAAGAAGGTTTTTATCTCCTCCATCATAGCCTCTCCTCTGGTAGGAATTCCTCCAAAAATCCTCTCAAAACACAAAGCCATTTGAAAGTTCACAGTCTCTGGAGCAATAGGAATGAACATTCAGTAAATTGAAATGTTGCTCATATGATACTCATCTAGTATCTGGTGTCTGAAGTGTTTGATATATAGCATGGTGTGTTCAACATGTTATTAAATATTAACCATGCCTAACATGAATGTCAGTCATTGGCAGAAATCTTTTCTTAAGAAATTATTCCCCACTTTAATTTCCAGCAGAAATGGAAAGATTTGGAGCTAAGAGAGACATTTCCTTTTATGAAAATGCTGTTACTGGCAGTCCTTAAAGGTGGGATCAAGGGATTTAATAAATGTAATTTCGTTTTTATTACTGCTCAGAAGTGGAGCTACTTTGGAATGAAATGGGTATGTTCTGGGGGAAAGTGCTACCATAAATCTGTCGCCATCAAATGAATCTGCCCCAGAGAGGTATTTTAGAGCAGTGTTTTGAAATACATGTAGGAAGGGTAAATCTAGGCAGTGGTTTGCAGGAGCTGTATATGTCTGTGCACCTTTGCTTCTTTTAACCCAATGACAACTTCCTCTGATTCCTAATGTCCCAGAAACTGTTGTCTGGAAGAATTGTATGGGAACCATTCTCTGCAATATCTTCCTAAAGAAAATTGATTAATTAACACATTTATTAAGTGTTGCTCCTACGCTGCTCATAGTCTGTAATGGGTCTTTGTTGTGAAGAGGAAAGATAGGCCCTATTCCAAGATACTCCTTCAAAACACCATCTGTAAATTTTAACTGCGTTAACTAAATGCTACTTTTTTCATGCACTCAGGAGTAACTTTCTCCTTGTTCTTTCTCTACCAAAAGACAATTTTTGCTGCAGATAAAGCATAAAATCAACTACAAAACCACACAGGTACTAAACTGAGTAGCCAGGTAGACATGCCCTAAATGAATATACACCTGTTACTGGAATTGCTGATCTATCTGATTTGAAACATCTTGTGGAAGGGTGTTTATATTTTATTTTATTATTACTATTATTATTTTTCATTCAGCAAACTGTTCAGGAGCTTACTCTACTTGAATGACATTCCAGATAGACAGCTCCTGGTCAGTATCTAGAAGCCTCTGGAGTCCTCCATTCCTGTACCAATAGATGGGCAATGTGGCAACCAAAAAGCCAAGTTTCCACCCTCCTTTGGAGAAGAAACACTGAGGTTTCATTATGGATGCAAAAATGGGGTAAGAGTATTCATGGAATCAAGAATCCTAGAATCATAGAATGGTCTAAGTTGGAAGGAACCTGCAAGTTCATTTAATTCCAGCTTTGGGTCCTTCCAGTTTCAAAATATTTCCCAACATCTACCCAATTTCATATTTTAGTGCCAAAATCCCAGGGAAGAAAACAAGAGAGATCAAGGGCTTTTTCAATGTTCCAGGTCATTGCCGTGGCCCAGAGTACAAGGGCTGTACATCCCCATGTCAAACTCTTTTTACTTTTCTCCATACAATAAGAACACACCTGCCTGCCAACAGATTGTTAAAAGGCATTGGCTGAGGCACCGATACCATGTAATGATTTTTTATTTTTTTTTTCTGAGCAAAAGCTTTTCAAGACCTTTGCTTATTTGTAAAGCTTATACTGGGTGCCATGGATTAGGGTTTTGAACATTATCCTTAGTGAATGAACACAGAATCACAGAATCACAGAATCACAGAATTTCTAGGTTGGAAGAGACCTCAAGATCATCTAGTCCAACCTCTGACCTAACGCTAACAGTCCCCACTAAACCATATCCCTAAGCTCTACATCTAAACGTCTTTTGAAGACTTCCAGGGATGGTGACTCCACCACTTCCCTGGGCAGCCTGTTCCAATGCCTCACAACCCTTTCAGTAAAGAAGTTCTTCCTAACATCTAACCTAAAACTCCCCTGGCGCAACTTAAGCCCATTCCCCCTCGTCCTGTCACCAGGCACGTGGGAGAACAGGCCAACCCCCACCTCGCTACAGCCTCCCTTGAGGTACCTATAGAGAGCGATAAGGTCGCCCCTGAGCCTCCTCTTCTCCAGGCTGAACAAGCCCAGCTCCCTCAGCCACTCCTCGTAGGACTTGTTCTCCAGGCCCCTCACCAGCTTTGTCGCCCTTCTCTGCACCCGCTCAAGCACCTCCATGTCCTTCTTGTAGTGAGGGGCCCAAAACTGAACACAGTACTCAAGGTGCGGCCTCACCAGAGCTGAGTACAGGGGGACGATCACCTCTCTAGCCCTGCTGGTCACACTGTTCCTGATACAAGCCAGGATGCCGTTGGCCTTCTTGGCCACCTGAGCACACTGCTGGCTCATATTCAGCCGACTCTCCACCATCACTCCCAGGTCCTTCTCTGCCTGGCAGCTCTCCAACCACTCATCTCCCAGCCTGTAGCTCTGCTTGGGGTTATTGCGCCCCAGGTGCAGGACCCAGCACTTGGCCTTGTTAAACTTCATGCAGTAGATACAAAGGCTCAGGGTCTGGAGGGAGACGTCTTAGGAAGAGACTCCACATGGTTTTATAACCTCATTTAGATTGCTGCTTAATAGTCACTCTTTTTGGAAGGATATCCAACTTTGATTATGGGGATCAAGCAATGGAGAACTTTTCTTCATCCCATCATGATAAGCTCTAATATTTAATTGTTCTCTGTTAAAATAAACATCTCATTTCCAGTTCAAACTCTGTGGACTTTCAGATTCAAACTAGTATTTAGAGCTTTATATGATTAAGAAATGTCCTCCAGAATAAAGCTTCTGGCAGGGCAAGAGGTTGCAGATCATCATAGTCTCCTTTTCCAGAAGAAAAATGAAGTCTTGTCGCCTGTCTTGCCTCAAGTCTTGTCACCTGTTTTGCCTCTTCCACTAATTGAGTAAGGAATTGCAAAGGGTTATTGTATCTCAGCTACAAACTGGAAGCTAGCTGGGCAAGCACAGAAAATGGAGCAGATGATGCTAATTTAACTGCAATGAGAATGTGGTTTTTGGATTTAGTGTCACCAACAAGCAGACAAGTGCTTTAGGGAAATGGCTTTTCCCTTTTTGCAGAAAATTGTCAGGTTTCCTTTTTTGAGAAGCTTCACTTCTACAGGTACAGAATCTCACGCGATGGGCCTCAGATTTGTCTCACTTTGTTATTGCATAGAAATAGGGTGCACATGCAAATATGCTTACCACTTGCCTTAGAAAACGGGAATCCATCCCTTTCTAAGGAGAGCTAAAGAAAGAACTTTGTACTGAACAAAGCCACTAACAAGCAGTGAAATCCCTCCTGCCCTAAAAGCTGCTGCAATTCTGCAGTGGAGTAATTGGAGACCTCATAGGTTGTTAGAAATAATATTCAGCAGTTTTACCATCTAGGCATCTCATCCCTAATGTATTCGTTACTGCCTCTCAGATAACAACGTGTTCTGATTGCCCTTGTAGGCAGCGTATCTTGTACGAGGAGGGGATGGCTGGCACCACCTCATAGCTAAGCTGCCTGGCGGTGTAGCAATCAGCTTGTGAAAGCTGAATCCAATGAATGGCTTCCTTCAGATGGCTTGGAATCAGGCAGGAATGTAATTGAACAAGAGTAATAATGTACTTATTGATCCCTTCAAGGTCTCTGATTTCCTTGAAGGCGAGGGAAGTAATGAGCCTCGAGGAACATTAATGCACCTGAATTATTGAAATAATGGGAGTCCCAGCTCTGAAATGTTTAATTCCTGCTACCTGTGGATATCTGTTCCTCCCTTTGGCATGGAATAACAGCAAGAGAGAAATGCTGGGCTGCATGGTGGGAGGCTGCGTGCCTATATAACAAAAGACTACCACTGATAGCTCCTTTGTGCAAGGGTGTGTGAATTTATGGTCTAAGGGCTTGATAAAGAACAGGAGATGGACATGACGAATGGCAGGCAGGAAGATAACAAAGTCAGAGCCAGTTAGAGTCATGTGGAAAAGCTGTGTCTGCAGCATCCAGATCACAAAAGCCATGTCCAAAGTGCTGCAACTGATTTGAAGTGATTGCACTTCGAAATGAAAACTGATTTCAGACACTTTGTTTGTTTCCTGGCTGCTCCCAGTTATAGTTTGTTAACATAGCCGTCACCATATGTTGTCTCTCATTTAGCACTTTCTGTCGAAAGATGTTGGGATATGTGATGAGCAGTGAAGAAACACAGGCATCCTCCTTGCCTTGCATGTATACACAGAAGGAGCACCTTTACTTCTCAGCCTTGTCCGTACCCAGTGCAATGAGTTGTTTTTGATATGGGCAATTTCCTACACCTTGCTTCTGCTCAATATGTTACCATCTGAACATCCTCTGTATGAAGTCAAAGGAGCAGCCATTCCTTTAAGGTTACATGGACTTCTGCATGAGCCTCAAACTTCAAATAGAGAAATATTCTCCTCTCTTAGAATCACATAATCATTACGATTGGAAAAGACCTCCAAGATCATCTGGTCCAACCTCTTTTCCTGTGCGATGAGACTCCATCTGTCCCAGTGTTATAAATGGTGAGACTGATCCATTCTTGCACTACAGGAATGGGAAATTAAGAGTGGCAGACCAGCTAGAGTTTTCTGAGCCATGACCTGCACTTTCTTCTCCTTCATGAGAATAACTAAACTACTTGAGGTTGTAGCATTCTGAAGTGGTAATGCTTCCTTAGTTAAAAATAAGGACTCTCCAAGCAACTGAAAAAAGATACGTAGTTTTCCCAACAGTGATTAGTTTTTGAGTTTTTTTATTTTTTCCCTCTTGCCTGATATTGACATTTCAATTTATGCTAATTTATACCACTTGAAAAGCCCAAATAAATCACTCGGGCGGAACTGAAGAGAGGGTGAGTGTAAGGAAATTAAAATTATAAAGTTGATGTCTGTGCTACGATAGCACTTGAGACACAAAGCATTTGCAATCACTGTAGCATGCATCTAGTCTGTATGATACTTAATTAGTTTTTCAACAAGTGGTATGAATTCCTTTGAAAATTTGTGGACCTTTGTTTACTGCCAACCAGCCTCCTCGTGTCCACACAATAAATAATCATAGAGATGGGGCCATCTGGAAACCTGAAAGCAGGGTATTTTTCAAGACTTCATAAAGAAGGAATTAAAAGAAAAAGAAAAAAAGAAAGAGAAAAAGAAAAAGAAAGAAAAAAAGAAAGAAGGTATCAAAACTTTCTCCTTCTCTTCCTGTTAGTCTAGATAGAACTGTAGGAAGTGTCTTCATATGGCTGGTTTGCTCCATTGATGTTTCTATAGTACAAATAAAAAGTTTCCACAAAGAAGCGAAAAGGCTGAAGCCATTTCCAGCTTGTTGCCTATGAGGCTACAGTAAATATTCTGAAATTGGATCTGAATGAGAAGGGACCATGGAAAACCTATCTGAAAGCAGTCACAGCCTCTGGAACCAAAACCTTCGAGAAGAACAAGTTTGAGATACTGATAACTGGATACAAAGAACAGAGATACAACACAAGTCAAGGCAAAGATGGCAGGTGCTCATCCAATTTTTTTTTTTTTTTTCCCCAGAATATGCTAATCCAATAACTATTGCTAAAATTTCATTTCTACCAATGCTGGTTCAAACACTTCCATGTTGCACGGAAAGGCTGTAAAGTTTCCTTGGAGATACTAAAAACTTGATAGGACAAGACCCCAAGCAATCTGATCTAATGTCAAAACCTGTTTTTGAGCAGGTATTTAGACCATAGGATTCCTTGAGGTCCTTTCTAACTTCAATTTTGTTACAATTCTGGCACTTTACATACTTCTTAAAACAGGATGGACTGCAGAAAGTGCAGGAAAGAACAGCAAGGAAGAAAAAAAACAAAAAAACAAACAAAAAACAGAACAAAAAAGGTTTAGTAGGTCATCCATGACCTATTCTTGACCGAAAACTATTCATAAAGCATTCTTCAACTCAAAACTCCACCCCACCATGAACAGCACTCTTATCCCATGTAGCTGTTTGCATCTAGTGTGCTTGTGCATATACTTGCAGCTACAAGGATATACCAAACATAAGGATCAGCAGGAAATGCACTCCACACTGAAAGGCGTATGTAGTGGTGAAGATGAAGGACTTGCCCTTTGCTGAGGCGACAAGCTATTATTTAGTCAGTCAAGTACAGGAGATAAAACCTGCAGAGAGGCATTTGCCTCTCCAAATGCTTGTTTTAATTAAGAGGAACAGCAAGACTGTCACCTCGATAGGAATAAATAAACCAGAGTTGGAGAGGAAAGCTAAATTTGTTCAAATGGGTAGGATAGCCTGGGTCTGAAGGGGGTAGTCTAAAAGGATGTATCCTCCACAGTGAGGGACACAGAAGGAAAAAGTCTTTGTCAAGATAAATGGCAGAAAACTCCACAGTAAATTAGGTGAATAAAAGGACAGAGGGAGAGATCTCACTGTTTGCACATTAAAAATGATCTTTCATTATGTAGGCTTTTTATTAACATTTTGAATTTCTTGCTGTGGGACAGTGAGGTCACCAGGAGTTTAGGTGGAGTCAAACAGCAGTATGTAAATTAAATGGGGGAAAATCCTTCAAAAAATATGAAAAGTAAATAACTCATCTTTGTCAGAGGAGGCCCCTAATACTGGAAAATCATCACTGTGTGCTGTCCCTGAGCCTGACAACTGTTCTCAAATTATACTGGGTCTTGCTCAACACTTACTTCCCCCTTAGTGTCTAAGATATAGTTTGAATGGTATGTGGATTTAGAGCTGGCCTGCTGTGAAAGACATTACTCATTTTCAGACCATATTCTGGCAGTCACTCTGCAGTCAGCACAGTTCTGGATAAATTCCCCAAAAAAGCCTAGAGATGAGAGGTGACGACAGTGCTCTTGTTCCAGCACAAGCAATGGATTTGTGGCAGGGATCATCAGCCAAGGAGCACTGTCCAGGATGAGGTTGGGACTGTGATTAAATGGATCTGGTTGTTCCCCGTAAATGTCTCTGTATAGGACATGGGGTGCCCCAGTGCCTTTGAGGAGCTGGGTGCTGAAGAATTAAGCTGTACTGAAGCTGGAGCTGGATTGAAATTCCCCCTCTGGCCAAACTGTAGCTGTATACCAAGACCCCTCTCCCATTGAGTCAGAGGAATCACTGTGCTGCCTTTCAGCAATATTTCTGCACAAAACCTAACCCCTTTACATGGCTATTAATCTCACATGCCAGATCTGAGAGTACTTGAAAGCCTTTAGCAGAGACAACACAGCCACAGAGGTTGCCCTGAGGTCAAAGCCTGCTGCTGTGCAGATGAAATATTTGCATAACCTTTTCTTCCAAGAATTTATGTGATGCTCAAATGCATTCATTCAGGCTGCTTCCCTAGTGCTTTGCTGAAGCTGCCAGACAGGGGCGAGACAATGCAGTGTGTTTTTGGGAAAGAATACGATTATCAACCCTAAATAAGCATATGGTAGGGCTATGATAGGGAATATACAACACAGTTGCCCCAGAGGGGAAAGGAACTGGATGTAACCATCCCTCTCCAGGCCTGTACTCCTGTGATATGGCAAGGGCACATCTCATGTTGGTCAGCCAGTTCAATTGCTTGGTCTTTCTGAATGCCCTGGGCAGCAATGACATGTGTCAGTAATGTGCAGGGCTTTTCTCTCTCTTGGTGGCTGCAGCTGGAGGGCAATGGCTGGGGCAAAGTGATAGTGAGCACTGCCCACACCCTGTGGGTCTTGGAGGAGAGATGATCTCCTTCAAGACAGCTGTTTCTGAGGCTGGACTAACTCCCTAGGAAGCCTTCAGCTCTTCCTGAGGAGTATAAGCTGTTGAGTTGACTGTGATGCCAGGTTCCACCAGCAGGTAATGGGGCCGAGGATACATCTCAGCATTTTTGCCTTGCCCACAGCAAACGTGGTTATATGATGATATGACTAAAATAAGAATCACAATATAGTACCGCTTGGGATTCAGGGTGTCAATATAGGATTTGTTCAAGGAGGGTGATAGGATTCTTTCGCTCTCAAACAACTTGCTTGTCTGCACTGCTAGTGTCTCTTTAGCAGAATCTTCTCACCTTCCTTGCTCTCCTCCCACACTTTGAATTCTCTGGATCCCTTCCCAATGTATGTTCCTGTCTCTCAAGATGAAATTAGGCCTCTGAAAGGCTTCCAAATCATTTTGTACCCTATGGCATGAAAATTCATCCCCAACCAGCTGTGTCCTTGGTGGGTTAGCAAGGTGTTGTCTACAGGGCTTGGGACTACAAAGGAGCTCTGCATTTTAGGGAAGTGTGAGGTGTATTTTCAAGTGTGTAGCTGAAGAGATCAGTGTTCACAGTGATGGGGAAACAGCAATGTTTCCTGGCCTTGGGTGTCTTGAAACAAGGAATTTTGTTGTGTGTTTTTCTTTTGGACAAATGGAAACCAGTTTGTTGGGTCATGAGATTTGCAGTTGGCTGCTGAGGCTTTAGTGATGGTTATTCCCATTTTCAGCTGTCTCCTGGACATGAATGTTCACATTACTGATGTGCTGAAAGCCTGGATCATGGGATTGAAAGCTTTCACTAGAAGCTGAGATGAACCAGGCTGGTTATTTGGTGAAAGAATCATGAGAGCTGGACCTTGAGTTTTCTTGTTTTCTGAATTGTGTGGTGTAAGGTATTCAAAGAGTTTTCCTTTGAACATGCTCTTATTGCATTTTTCTTTTGTTTAGTGTTTCTAGGCTTCCCACCTGAAGGCAGGTTTTCTACTCTCTTGCAAAGATTATTTATTCTAATCTGACCAATCTAATTACTCCCCTTCGGCCTTCTGGGGTTATTAATTTTTTCCTTCCTTCCTTCCTTCCTTCCTTCCTTCCTTCCTTCCTTCCTTCCTTCCTTCCTTCCTTCCTTCCTTCCTTCCTTCCTTCCTTCCTTCCTTCCTTCCTTCCTTCCTTCCTTCCTTCCTTCCTTCCTTCCTTCCTTCCTTCCTTCCTTCCTTCCTTCCTTCCTTCCTTCCCTCCTTCCTTCCTTCCTTCCTTCCTTCCTTCCTTCCTTCCTTCCTTCCTTCCTTCCTTCCTTCCTTCCTTCCTTCCTTCCTTCCTTCCTTCCTTCCTTCTTCCTTTCTGTTTGTCTGTCTTTTTCTTTTTAAAATTTCTTAAACCAGATGAGTCCAATCTGAGAGTTAAAAAATCAGAGCTATTGCATATAGCTGACATACTACACTTTGCATGGCTCTCTTCCTATTGTTATTAAACTTTGAATGACTTTCTGCCACTCAGAATACTTTTTTTTTTTTTTTTTTTTTTTAATGCCTGTTTTACTTCCCTTAAGTTTTCTTTCAATTTTCTGTCCTTAACTGGAGAAAGCTGTTGGTTGTATCTGCCAACAGGGAGACTATCAGTGGTTGCAAGTGTGCATTCATTATTCCCTTCTTGTTAAAAACAAAACAAAACAAAAAACAAAAACACAAAACAACAGACAAATCCCGATTCTTATTGTATTTAGTATGCTCTTATACTCTTAGAAAGAAAATATCTTCCCCTACTGATTTCATCTGACAAAACACACACGGGTTGGTTTGAATTTATTTATTTTCCTTCCTACTTGGAATTCTCAAAGCAATGAAATAATCTGTCATGTTTACTTCACTGTTTGTGCATGAGAATAAGTAGTTTTATTGTCTGAAATGTATCAGAAACATTCTTAAGTGTGAGATAATCTTAGCCCTGCCTGATACTACATGTAATGAGTACACTTCCTAAAGAGACATTTTATATTGAGAATTTGTTTTGAAATGTGTATAAAGATAGAAATGAATTCTTAGAATAAGAAATTTGAGCAGAGTGTGAGCAATCCACCTCAACCAAGAAAAATATGTACTTTCAACTCTCTGTATGTATAAAAGTCCTATGCCTAGTATTGCCTGGGAAACCTTCAGAAATAGTAATTGGTTGTTACTGGAGGGTCTCAGGAGATGGGTTCGAGGCTCTGACGGGGTGGAGGGGTTGTAGGTAATGTGACTGGAACGTCATATTCATGGTTCTCCTAGCAAGTGCTGAGTCAGTCAAGTTACCAAGAGTGAAGAAGGTGGTGTTGGTTTAGTGCCTGATCCACGTGGAAAGTAGACTTTTGTGAGTAGGATGCCAAGAACATTATATGTTGGCTATTCATTCCCCTTTCATCAGCTTTTAAGACTATTCACTATTCTTATAAGACTGTAGACTAGTCACCAAATTGGCAATTTACACTCCTGTGCTGGTGGAGGCTATGCTCATGGGTATTTTGTGGCTGTTATGTGAAAAGCAAAAGTCAGTTGCAGAGTATGGTAAGCTTCAGGAGAGTCCTGAGCGTCGGGGTGAATGCTGCTTGGCAAACCCAGTTCCTTTTAGTGCACATCCTGCTTTACAGCTTTTACTTGGAAAGGAGCTGGGGAGAGGCCATCCTGGGCTCCTTCTCCTTCTGCAAGAAAAACAAGAAAAACCAGAGGAGAAAGGAGCAAAAGATAAAAACCGAAGCTCCATCACACAAAGCAGAATTTCACTCAGCTTGTAGGGTTGCTACTGTCTGATGAGCCAGTGAGACGCATCCAAATGGATCTTGCAGCTTTTTTCTTTGGAGCACGGCTTGATGATTTTCCCTTTTGAAGCTTCTGCATTGCTTCCCATCTGTTTACTTACTCATGGAGGGAAAATGTATTCATTATTTACTTCTCTCTCAAAAATTATGTTTGTGGACTTCGAAGCTTCTCTTTATGTCCTGTAGAGCACCAGCCCTCTTTTAGTAATATACATTTTGCTTCTCTTTTGGCAACTTGATCAAAAGCTAAACACTGGTCAGAAATTATGTCTAATTTATTAGATGTACGTGGCCATCTAAAAACCTGAAATTCCTACTAATGCCCATCTCAGACTTGCAGAAACCTGTGTGAGCCATCCCACTGAACTGTAGTTAGTGCAACTCCTCTCTGAATAGTATTAGGAGGATGCATATGTCTGGATGCATGCAAGGAAAGCAGCAAAACACAAAGCTGGCTAAGGAAGGAAATGTTGATGGACTTGTTTTTCTGCAAACTGCTCCCTCTCCCTAGGTTGGCAATTACTTGGCAGGAGATAAAACAAGTGCCAGGTCTTCCTCCTGACTCAGCAGGCTTCAGCATGTTCTTGGTGAGGGAGCTATCCAAAACTTGAATGCAAGAGTGATCCTAGCACATGGTGCAGACCCAAGGGAATGATGATGGATATGCTTCTTTTATGTAGACCTATTCCATGAGCTGTAGGTAACTTCTTCATTTACTTTCTTCCCATAATGTACACAGATGCTTTGTAGAATCCTCTTAAAGCTTCCCTGTGTTATTTTCATCCCTCCTTGCTCCTTGCCTCCTCTTTTTACTCTATTCTCTCTGATTAGAAGGCACGCTAAAGGATACACTACTCAAAGGATACACTGCTGTGGCTGTCCTGAAATGCTGCCTACTGCTCACTAAGGACTTGTGTTAATGTGGATACAACTCCTACAGGAACATAGGGTTATAGGAGATTTCTCATAAAAATTGCAGCAGTACTGCAAAGCCCATCCTCATGCATAAGAGTAGGCAGAGCAGGAAGCTCTGCCTTCACACAGAAACCAGGTGTTAGGGCCAACAAAATCAATAATTCCCATTCCCTTGGTATGCTTCTTGTAGTCCTCTCAAGTACCGTGGTCCTCCAACAAGGGCTGGAGACAAGGACTGTCCTTGTAAAAGTCATTAACCTTTTCCCAAGAAGGATTTTTTTTTTTTTATTCTGATGGAATTTCATGTCCTAAACCTCTAATTAATTCATATAAGCAACTCTTCTTGATGAAGAAGTGAAACTTTCCAAAACCCAGAGACTTCTACATGAAGAAATGCAGTAATTTAATTTCAGCCACTGCAGTACAAAGGAGGCAGTACTAAAATCTGTGTCCCCTCCTGGGTTCAAAGCCCTGTAGAGGCTTTGAACTCAGCCTGACTGGAGTTAATTTAGAAAATTAAAATTTCAGTGGAAACATATGCAGAAAGCCAAAAAAAGTCAGATTTTGCTTTTCACTGAAAAGCAGTGATATCTTGCCTTAGCAAGTAGCCAAATCCAAAACCTATAATTTGTAAGCAGCTCTTATCCTGGATTGTTTTTATTCTGCTTGCTTATCCAGCATAAAGTGCAAGGAGTGCAAACACTGGGTATCTGTGGGAAAAGCTGTTGATCAGAGCATGGGTAGTCACATTTGGGGCTACAGCAGAAGCAAGGCTGGGGTGCTGAAGCCAAGGTGAAGACATCACCTTGGAGTGCGACAGTCTGAAGGACACAACAGAAACCCCATGGTTCCTCATTAGGAGTGGAAGTTGCTGAGAACAGGAGGTGGGAGTGGGTTTTAGTGGTCCAGAAGAAGAAATAAGACTTGGGAACACCAAAGAGATGGGGTAGGTAAACAGGGAACAAGGATGAAAGAGAAGGGTGCAAGGACAATTCTTGGATCTAGAGATAGAAAGGGTAAAGTGGCTAAAAGTATAACTCTGGACTAAACTGTTTGGAGTTTTAGTCTTATACTACCTATGATTTTTTTAGGAATCCTTTCCTTGATCTCCTATTATCAACAGCACACACCCACATGCTTCACTTGGGTGGGTAAAACTGAAGTGGGCAGCAGAGGAGGCTGTTGACAGATAATTGTCCCAGGATGAGAAGTGTGTGAATAGAGAGCTGCTGGGACAGGCCAGTTCAGTCCAGGTACATGAACAAACATACACAGAGAAGAAATATTTGTCCCAGTTATAAACGTCTTGCAGCCATGGGGTCACTGCATATACAGTGGGGTTGCCACAAAGAAAGGTGGCCCTGCAATATGTGCTTAAGTCTGAGCATCATTCTCAAGTGGTAGGATGATGGGAAATATAGAAATATTCAGCTAAGCTCATAGAATCATAGAATGTCCTGAGCTGGAAGGGAGCTGAGCTGGACCCACAGGGATCATTGAATCTATCTTGTGATATAGTTTAGGGCCATACATCATCAGTGGCTGCTACTGGAAGGAAACAAGCCTGTAGTGCTTCAGGTTGCCATTCCAGCTGGTTCCTCTTTGATTTTATTGGGCAGTCTGAGCCTATGATTTCTGATCTGCGTGTCATGTACTGGCTCTCCTCTCTCTTGTCCTGTTTAATAAATATGCTGTGTGTGGATGTGCTTATAAAACCTCAGCACAGCCAGCAGATCCTCAGCAGGGTCTCACCTCCCTCTGCCGGCTGCAGGGAAAGCAGCACAGAGCCCTGAAGTGCTAGGCAGATTAAAAATCACCATTGTTTCTGCACATGAAAGTGCACTTTTCAGAGCTTTTTGACTTGCCAGTGCCCCAGGAGGATGGCTGTTCTGCTGGGGCAGCTCTCGGATTTGAGCCACAAAAGGCAAAAATAATGGCTTGAGTCACACACACAATTCATCATTGATCCATTAACCAATGTGGCTTCTTGCCCTCCATTGCTTCCCAACACACACAGCCCTGACTGGGTTTCAGCACCTCGGAGTCCTTTTTAGAAAATCATTTTTTGGAAAAAAGAACCATGCCCAACAATGCTGCATGAGAGGAAATATTTGCTGCTCTGGTGATGTTTACCACCAGAATGAACAATTTGGTAGGAACCTGATGGACCACGTTGCAATGCCAGGATGGTGATGCTTAAATTACCATGTTCTCATGGATAGCTGGGTGGGTATACACCTCCCTTCCAGCACAAGAAATGTGGTAATGCCATTTGGTCAATCCTAGCACATATACTGTCAAACTAGATGCTCTAAACCATCGTCTTCATGTCATATTTGTTTCTTCTTTATACAGGATGTCTGAGGCCAACAGATTCAGAGACAAAGATAGTCCTTGGTATTGGAAGTCATTTTGTACCGTAGACCTATTTTGGACTGGGCACATGCTGTTTTCTAAGAAAATCTATCTTCTTTAGATAGATTTCTTTCTTTGATAAGGGTACAAGAGATTTGCTAGGTACTCAATACATCTCACAACAAAAATAACATTTAGGAAGTAACAAAAGAAGCTCTAAAAACATCTTTTTGAGAACATGTCAGTAATAGCAATCAGAAAAAAGTGTATATTAGAAGAAGAAGAAAAAAAGACTTTGAAGTAGCAGAAGATAAGAAATATTGATTTTGTAGATGTATTTACCTTATTCTTCCTTTCCCAAATCACTTCACCACGTTTTGCTACCTTTCTGCCATCTCCCAGACCTGGTTTTGAGAATCCAAGGTTCTTAGTGGGGAGTTTGATGGACTTAACCATTGCTGGGACTAACCTGGATCTTGTTTGATGGACTCTGGAGCCTTTGAGTGATTGACATGATGCTGGAAGGTGGACCATAGGTCAATAAAGGAAAGAGGGGTCAGAGGGACAGGCATGACTGTGATGGTGGGACATACTGAAAGCCCAAAGACAATGTGTTGGAGTGAGGGGCTGTGAGTTTGTGTGTGCACTGAGGGAAGGAGGGGGTGTTGCTTACATGAAGGATGTGGCAGGTCATGGAATAATGGAAGAACATCGTTGGCTACTTTTGCTGTGTAGCCCAGTGTCCTGTTTGTGACAGTGGCCCAGGGTGATACCAGATATAAGAACAGGGTAAACATAAAATACATTTTCCTCCAGTATTCTCCTGGCATCTGGCTACTTTCTGTTCAGGGAATTCCTGACCTGCAGGTGGTTTCTAAGTATTTTGTAAAATCAGTGGCTCCGTAGGGATCAGCATGCCCATGAATGCCCTCCACTTTCAGAACCTACAACATGGTGAGGTGCTCCCCAGTTTCAATATGAACCTCCTTGGGATTATTTTGAACTTAACCCATGGGTTGACTTGAAATCAATTTCCCATTCTAAGTCTCTTTCTCTGTATTCTCATCTCCTGTAGAGAATAAAGTGCAGCAATGGGAGTAGTAGCTGACAGGCTGAAGGAAGATTTAGTCACAACAGATGGAAGGATGGAAGGATTAATGGGTGTATGGATGGATGGATGAATGGATGGATGGATGGATGGATGGATGGATGGATGGATGGATGGATGGGTAGATGGATGGATGGAGCAAGCCCCATGCCCACTCAGCCCCTACAGCCCCTCACCTGCATGCTCAAGCCATCAGTGAGGCGCACAGACAACAGGTCTCTCTCCAGGAACTATGATTTTATAAAGCTTTAAATTCCCAGCGATTCCCTTCAACGCAAAGAGGGAAGTTGATAGTACTGTTGATGGTCTTTATGAAAGGGTCTGGCTGGTTCCCTTCAGTTCCCACTGGACATTGACCTGAAAAAGACCAACCAACACTATTATCAGCATGCACAGGATTCTTTCATTAAATAACAAACCCATATGCAGTTTGTTCCCCTTACCACTCTTTGTGTTTTGTTCTGTTTTGTTTCTTTTTTCCCTGTCATTGTTTCACTCCAGCCACATCCCTCTCCAGCTGCACATTAGTATTCTTCCTCTTGACAAATCCTCCTCTCTCATTTCCTGCCCACGCTTCTCCCTTTCCTCTCTTCCACGGAGCTGCTTATAATTGCACAATTAAACAGGAGTGACTATGTGGACACTAACGTGGAGGTGTCGGTCACTATTACAGCATAGGAGCCAGCAGGTCAAAGGCAGCAAGAAGGGCAAATTTCACCTTGCTGCCTTCCATTCATGTGTAGCTGAGCTACCATGCCACCATGACCATGGTTACATTGCCTCATTTTCCTTTGCCTGGTAGCAGAAGCAGTGGCCAAAGTGTGTTGGCTTTGGCAAATCAATAGCTCTGTAGATGGCGCATCAGAGATAATCCTTTGTTGACATGTGCAATAACAGGAATTCCCACCAGCAGTATTTATCATGGTGCCATTCACTTTCCTTATGGTTCTGGACATACATTCCCCTGATATGACACTGCCTATAGGTTGATGTAAAGACCTTCAAAGAGCTCACTGGAAAAGGAACGTCATAAAGCCAACACATGCCCAGCAAGTGACGGGCTGGTCCCATGTTGTGGAGGTGCTGGTGATGGAGCAGGAGAGCTGATAAGGGCTTTCCTATTTACAGCCTTCCCCAGCAGGTGTGGCTGTAAGACCACACTAAGAGCTTCTACTTGTTGCATATCTTGGATGTGGTTTGAATTGAGAAACTGGAGGCCATCTGACATGAAAGGAAAATCATTTGTTTTGCTCCCTTCGTTTGCAGCACATTTTCCTTCTAAATTAGCTGGCAGGATAGTTCAATCACTGAGAAAGGGTAAGGAAAAGGAGGTCTGGGAACACAGTTTATTGTGTTTTATACAGCACTGAATTTCAGCTAATAATGTTTTCATGTGAGGCAGAAAGGAATTTGCTTTGTGAACAAAACAGCACTCCACCACTTGCATGAAGTGAGCTGAAGAAGTGCGTTGCTCCCTGGGTCCACAAAGTGGGTGAAAACTTCACACATCAGCCCTGACCTCTTCTGGGAGGCAGCCAGACAAATCCCCATGCAGTGGAGAAAAGGGGTTGTTTGCCAGGGAGAATCCTTAAGATCAGATGCAAGCAGCCATGGCTGCTGCATCTGGCCGTGAGCAGATTCTATCCCCACTGACGTTTTTGAAGTTATTATTTGATCTTGGGGGCAATCTGGTAATTATTCAACAGTATCTGGTATTATTATTCAGCAGTAGAGATACCAACTACTGGATGCTGAAATTCATCTCTTTCAAAAACAAAACCCAGATGTGATCTGTGCTTGAGGCTGGTGTGTCCTTTCAAAACAGAGCTCATGAATCTTTCATTGTATGTGTAACCACTGACAGCACATACTGCTCTTGAAGTCCAGGAGATCCAGAGTGGAACAAGTGTTTTGTCTGAGAATGGGTCAGAACCCTTAGTAGGCAGTTCTATTCTTGGAGATAGCAAGACCTCCATGTGGAATAAAAAATATACAGTTTTGGGGATGTTTGGTTAAATCCGCTTTAGCAATGGCTCAATAGTAGAGGCATTTACTGGAGGGTCTAGAGGCTCCTTGAGTTGTTTGATCATGCACTTTTGGACATGCTATTTACCTTCAGTTCCTCATCCATGATATGAGGCAGTTGGACTGAAACAGGAGCAATATTTTGGGTTGGCCAGTTTTATTAGCCAGCTGACAGCAACTTCAGGTGAAAAATGTCAGTTGACCTCTTTCACACTTTCCTCCAAAATTTGTTAACCTCCTAGTTGTTAACTTTAAGACTCAGTCAGGCTAAAATCTCAGTGTAGATTTATTAGGAAGTGTAACTAAAAACAAAAGTATGGGGATAACACACATAATAAGATTTGGGAAAGACATCACCAGGCCACATCCTGTAAGGTAGGCTGTAGGATAAATTACTTCTACATAATGGTCACAGCAGACAACTCACGGGAATGTCAGAAGCAGCCAAGCCAAGAGAGGAACCCTAGGGTGTATAGGGCTCTTTCCAGAAGTGAAATAAACCTTGCAGGGCTTACTGTTATTATACAGCATCTCATTCACAGGGATGCTGTCCCAGTATTGACTTCAGCACGAGGACTTGGACCAGTAAGGCCTCCTGGTAGGAAACTAGGCTGGACTGAGCTCTCCTGAAGTCTGTGAAGTCTCCCATTGAGTGTAGCTCTCCAGGAGGAAATCTCCAGCTTTTTGTGCTGGTTTAGATCACTGGAAATTGTGTTGCCCTGGGGTGTATAGGGCAGAATTCAAACAACAATGTGAGAGCTTCTAAATTTTTAACATCTGCATAGAAGCAAGTCACAGACCATTCTTCAGTCAGGTGGAGATAGTTACAGATAAAGTAGAAATATGATAATTTCAACCCAAAATAGTATGAGATGCATAACTGTAGGTAAATGAATCTTGCCATAAGAGAACATGTAGATGCAGACATCCATAGTGGTGACATTTTACACATATTTACAGCAGTTAATACAGCATTGAATCCCTGTGTCCCAGTTAATAACATAACCCTTAAATGCAAACCCCTCAGAGAAGAATAAGACTGGCTCACTGATTCATTAACTATTTTAATATACTCATATTTTTTTAGCAAGTCAGTTAATATCAGAGCATACAGGGGGGTAAAGAAGATGCTTTCTGGCTCCATGGAAGGGTTAATTTCTGAAAGGTCTTAATAAGAAACATTTGCACCTTGTCCTGGGTGAACTCCTCCAGTTCCTGTCTGCTTGGATAAACAGCTTGCAAAAGACTCTTCTATTTCTTCCATGAGTTTTCTTCAGACAAGAAGTGCCAAGGCTCGATTTACCTGAGGCAATCAGTGGCGCAAAGCATAAGGTTGACAATTATCGCTGAAGCAGCAGCAGCTGGGAGGACACTTCTGCCACCTGACCTTCCTTCCAGCTCCGAGGACAGCTGTCACCTGTGACACCAGCGCCGCGTTTCTTGCCTCTTCTAAATGGATTCTATTTAGGCTTCCGTTCATACCAGCGGTTGGCTGGAAAATGTCCAATTTTGGGAGCAACAGCTGTTGCTTTAAAAATGACAGGCTCTATTCATCTAAAGCAATCTCTGATCGGAGCTGTACAGCTGACCAAATGGACCTCGCCCACGGAAACTCTGTTGCTACAAATATGCCATACATAAAGGCTGAGGAAGGCAGAAAGCATTTGCAGTTTGTCAGGAAAAAAAAGTTCAAGTGAATAGGTTCTGAAACAATAGTAGTATTCAGGCAGGACTTTTTTCATTATTATTATTATTATTATTATTATTATTATTATTATTATTATTATTATTATTATTATTATTATTATTATTATTATTATTATTATTATTATTATTATTATTATTTTCCCGTTGGGTTCTAGTTTGGTCCCTAAGAGAAGCAAAAATGTAGACAGAGGGTTTGGGTTATGTTCCTGATACTACTATTTTTTCTTCTATGATTTCAAGAAACAGACACTGGGACCAGATTTCATTGTATCAATATTTAAATAATTTGTCCAAATGGTCATTCTGGAGGCTCCATCAGGAAGTGGAGGTACAACTACCAAGTGAGGTTGCCCTGCATTAGCTATGCAATTCTCACTCACAGCACAATCTTTTGGCTTATTCCAAGTGAGAGGTAAACTGTGGTAACATAAACTTGCTTCATTATTTGTCTGTGAATAACCTACAGCTTGTGGAGCTGTCAAAACTTAAACCTGTGTCTCATTCTTTCATTTTCCTGATAGCATTACATTCAGTTATGACAATAGTTTTTTTTTTTTTTTTTGTAGTTTCCCTTCGACTTCAGTAATTAATAATTAATAATATTAAATAATAATATTAAAATAATGAAGTCCAGTTGACTTCATTAAACTTAAAAAATGGAATGATCCTCACTCTTAATTGAACAGTTCCTCCCCTTTTCAGGTTTGCAGGGGCTAAAGATTTTTTTTTCTTTTCACCATTCATTTGCTTTCCTTTACAGCATGCCACAGACAAAAGTCACAGAGACTGTTTATTTCTTTCTGTGAGAATGGTGCAGGATAGCCTGGAAGCTGTGAGCTGAGCCCACAGATAGTTAACAGACACAAGAACACAAGAAAGCTTGCAAAACAACAGCTCCTGCTTAGTTTTGGTGGCTTCAAAGCCTGTGACGCACAAAGCACTGAGGATAGAGAGGGGGAGACCTCATTATCAGTCTGAGCCTAGCCACAGGCAGACAAGGAGACTGGAAGAAAAAGGACCAGTTGTGATAACACATAGAGAAAGATCTGTCCTGACTTCCATTCGAGATTTTTTGAAGATTGGATGGGGAGATGGCATACCCTGGCCACCAACTAATTTCTTTGAGACACAGCCTTATGCTGATCCCTGTGTTGTGCTACCCTGACCATAAAACTGCTGTCCTTCCTGGGCTAGGAAGTCCCAGTTGTTTTCCTGGTAGAAGAAAGCAGAGGATATAAATTTGTCAGCTCTACCAGGCTGGCCTCCAGAGAGGTAAGTCCCAGAGCTGAGCTCAGGTTGACCTGTGCTTGTGGTGGCTGAAATTTCAGATCCCTCCAGGCTCCTCCAGGCATTCCAGCCCTCATGGATTCATCAGTGTTTACTTTTCTGGAAGTAGGTAACCTGACACTGACAGGTTATTTCAATTGACTTCCAGTCCCCTGGAAACCTAAGAGGCAGAAATTTGGCTCTGCCCTGCCCTTGGTTTTTCCTAAGATACTTCCATTAACTCAGCATTGGTGAAGCTGCACTTGCAGTACTGCGCCCAGTTCTGGGCCCTCTTTTTCAGGAGAGGTTGGGACATTCTGGAAAGAGTGTAGCAGAGAGCCAACAAGATGATGATGGGACTGGAGCACCTCTGCTGTGAGGAGAGGCTGAGAGCTGGGACTGTGCAGCCTGGAAGAGGGTTGGGGCAGGAGATCTCATCAGTGTCTATAAACACCAGAAAGGAGGGTGAAAACAAGACATAGCCAGGATATTTGCAGTGGTGCTCAGTGCCAGAACAAGAGGCAATGGGAACAAACTGGAGCACAGGATGCTCCCTGTGAACATCAGGCAGTACTTCTGTGCTGCGCAGGTGCCTGAGTGCTGGCACAAGTTGCCCACAGGGGTTGTGAAGATCCTTGGAGATCTTCAAAAGCCACCAGGACGTGGTCCTGGGCACTCTGCTGTAGGTGGCCCTGCTCAAGCAGGGGCTGGACCAGATGGACCCAGAGGTCACTTCCTAGCTCAACTAGTCCGGGATTCTGTGATCCGTGTGCTTTTGTTTGCATATGTGTGCCTATGAGTCCACAGAGATCAGAAAAACCTCCTCCAAACAAATAAATCAGGGATCTTTTCATTTACATAGAGATTAAACAAAATATCAACATGGACAAAAGCACTCAGAATTTTTTTTTCCACTACTTCATCCTTCACAACCCTATCTAGTCCTTGTCACCAACGTCCCATCAGCATTGCTTTCAACAGTCCTTTATTGTTATACATACCTTGTGTCATTTTACAGCTTCCCTGTGCCTTTATGGGGTTTTCTTCTGCTGGCCATAGTACAGCACTATTCCCTATTCTCTGCTTCTCTAGGGATCCATTTGTGTTTCATCCCTCCTTCTAGACCTCTAGCCGCTAGTCACATATAAGACCTCTTCACTACTCTGCCTATTAACACTCAAAGAAACTTCAGGTGGTGGTGGTGGTAAAAAGCCAGGACTTGTGACAGCTCTTGAAGAAAAAAAACAAATAAAAGCAGCAGGCTTAATCAGTTGGCAGCATTTACAGCAAAACTCAGAAAATGGATAGCACACCCAAAGACAGGTGCTTTTAATCCCTAAATTTTGTTGAAAGGCTGCAAAAATGTCTGAGAATGTAAAAGTGTTTTTGGCTTGTGGATAGCCTCTCAAGTCATTGCAATTCCCTGATGCTATGATAATAAAATTCTGAAAGAATTCACAGCCCAGCTTTTCAGATCAAATTGATTGTCGTGAAGACTAATTCCATGGAAACCACAGGATCTGCCCCATTTTCTTCTTCTGAGGCCCTCGCGCATGGCTGAGTCTCATTTACCTTTGCACAATTTAGCATAATTGCATCTCTCTAGTTTAAGCATAACTTTTTTTTTTTTTTTTTTTTTTTTGGCAAAGATGGTCAGAAAGATGAGCTTGAATGCCTTCTGGAAACTTCATGGGGTTGCAGTCTCTGCACTAGAGAAAAATAGAAGCTTCATTCTCCTGATGTCTTCAGTGTTTCAGTCTCTTTCATTTCCATGTGGGGTGGAGAAAGGACCTAGTTTCTTTCTGGATTTAAGCTCTTTTATTTCATCCTCTTAAAAGAAGTGATGTACCTCTTGATGAATTTCAGACCCTCTGACAATGGAGCAGAGAAGTGGGGTAGCAGCAGCTGGCTGCTGGGAGATCTGAACTGATTTTCATTCTCTCCATTCAACTCCCCCTCAGATACAGGCACTTAATTCAAATCAATATCAGAACTCATGGAGAAAATCAAGAATATTTCTGCCAACCCCAGGAAATCTGGGGTCAGGCGAGGCGAGCTGTTCATTCTTTACTAAACACATGATAAGATGTTTTCATTGACAGGAGTAATTGAAATGCACATTGCAACAGACTCAGCAGGCACAATGAGTTGTCTCTTATTTTTCCTGTCATCTCAGAAAATAGTGAAGTTCCTGTGGCTGTTTCTGTCTGTGAAGTAGGCACTGACAAAAATCTATATTTCCACTAATCTGTATGCTTTGAGTGATATATAAATAATTATGAGAAAAGTCAATAGCAGTTTCCCATCATATCCCCAAACTCTCTGTTTGCTAGCACACACTGTCAAACAGTAGGAAGGACAGGGCAGAAACAGATCTCTTGCACCTTTCTGCTCTATTCCTGCTTTCCTTGATAAACTGGGAGAGATTTGGGAGAAGCAGAGGCTTCTCTAGAGGCTTCTCCTGGAGTTCTGGTTGCCAGAAGTGTTTAAAGCCTCATGGGCACAAATCTCACAGATTTTTACATTGTGAAGGAAGTGGACAACTTCTCACTCTTGTGACTGTTTCCCAGTCATATTTTTCCCTCAAGAAAACGGCAACTGCCACAGAGGCTGGACCAGTCTTCATCCCATCAAAGGTCTGTAGAGACCAGGCTCTGAAGGCCAACCCAGGGTTTGACAAGTGAGCAGCACTCCCAGCTCAGGTGCCCACTGCAAACACTTCAGGCATGCAGCAAGCTGCCCCCTCCATGCACTGTTTCTGTGCCTGTTTTTTATTCCCAAACCTGTACTGCTGCGCTAAATCAGCCCTCAGGGATATGCAATATGTATCTAAAATCAGTAAGAGAGGAGAAAGTGTGAGAGTGAAGGAGGAAGACTGGCTACTAGGGGCAGATAAAGCCATTTGTTCTCCTTAGCCTCAGCCAAATCCTTGTGCAAGTCTCCTGAAGCTTCATGAACAGGTAAATCATACACAAACACGCCCTCATAAAAAAAAGTAAAGAATTCAACAATATTAATAAGCTGCTGTTCAAGATGGTTTGGTTTCTAAATGGACTATGTTAATAGTGAGTTGGGACATACATCGACCACCACTGGGGAGAAGGAGGACCTTGAGCACAATATTGGCTTTTACATTCAGGATGGATTTACCACTTGAAATTCACTGCACTCCTGGTTTTGAGCCCCTCAGTTCAGGATCTAACCCAGTAAACCTGGCCAAAAAGAGAAAACCAAGTGATCTATACCATGGATCCCTAGACCCTTCTATACTATAGCATGGCTGTAAGAGACAGTGGAAGGAATATCATTATGGGAGGCATAAATAAAAGTAATTTATAATATTTAACATTTTTATAGTTCGGCACCCTCTGGCTAGCTGTTATCTTAGTCATCCTCTGGCACAAGAATTACTCCATGTGCAGAAAATACACAGAGAACATAATTTGTTCTGTTTAAAAGAAAGCATCACAAAACGAATCTGATCCTTATGCCTAGGCTCTCACGTGGACAGCGGAACGAAATCTCCTCTTACAGCCTGCAGGCAACATCTTTCCCTATATGAATGTGACATCTCAGCCACAAGCTCGTGGTTGTGGAAGATAAAATTTAGTTGACCCAAGGGCTGAGTTACGGCCACCTGTCCAGGTTGTGGTGCTGGCAGTTGCCCTGCTCAGAATGGCTTTTTGGATCCATGCAATGCTCTCCACAGCACATGGATCTGCAGAAAATATCCTCTGTGGTCTCCTTCAGTTCCTACATGGAGAAACTCCTTCCTCTGCTGGAAACCACACACGTAAAATTGTTGTTGAGAAGCTTCATTTTATTTATTTATATATTTATTTATTTATTTGTAAATTAGCATAAAGGAGCTGAAGAAGAGTGTCAGAATGTTTTAGAATTACTAGGCTAGAAAAGATTTTGAGGGCTTATCTGGTCAATCTGTTTCCTCTGTTTCCTCACGAGGGTATTGACTTGGGCTGATGCCATAACAGTCTAGTCTTTTCTTACACATCTCTGTTAATGGAAATGCAGCTTCCCAGTTAATGTTTTAATAATTTCTGTAAGCTTTTGCTTTCTTTTTGTAAGTGTTTTGCAAAGTTAAACTCTTTAACACTTTTGCATTCCTCTCTCAAACAATGCATTAATTTTCTTCTCTCCCTAAAATCTCTTTCCTTCTTTTTCCTATACTGTTGCTTCTTCAGATTTGTGCCTTGGCTACAAGTGGACTACATGGTTATGTGATGTGGACTTCTTTAAGACCCTTGGATGTTTATCTGAAGATAAAATCAGACTAGAAAGTGCTGCCTTTCTTTTCTTTTCTTTTCTTTTCTTTTCTTTTCTTTTCTTTTCTTTTCTTTTCTTTTCTTTTCTTTTCTTTTCTTTTCTTTTCTTTTCTTTTCTTTTCTTTTCTTTTCTTTTCTTTTTTCTTTTCTCTTCTTTTCTTTTCTCTTCTTTTCTTTTCTTTTCTTTTCTCATCTCTTCTTTTCTCATCTCTTCTTTTCTTTTCTTTTCTTTTCTTTTCTTTTCTTTTCTTTTCTTTTCTTTTCTTTTCTTTTCTTTTCTTTTCTTTTCTTTTCTTTTCTTTTCTTTTCTTTTCTTTTCTTTTCTTTTCTTTTCTTTTCTTTTCTTTTTTCTTTTCTTTTCTTTCCTTTTCTTTCCTTTTCTTTTCTTTTTTTCTTTTCTTTTCTTTTTTTCTTTTCTTTTCTTTTCTTTTCTTTTCTTTTCTTTTCTTTTCTTTTCTTTTCTTTTCTTTTCTTTTCTTTTCTTTTCTTTTCTTTTCTTTTCTTTTCTTTTCTTTTCTTTTCTTTTCTTTTCTTTTCTTTTCTTTTCTTTTCTTTTCTTTTCTTTTCTTTTCTTTTCTTTTCTTTTCTTTTCTTTTCTTTTCTTTTCTTTTCTTTTCTCTTTTTTTTTTTTTCTTCCCCAAACATTTTTCAGGTCATTACATACATAAAAATTCATCTTCTAATCAGAGACTCTCATATGCCATTAGGTTAAAGGTATGAAACAGCACCTGTGGGACTTTTAAACATTAGATAATTAATTCTCTATTAGACTTCTGTTTTAAAATTTGAATTGTCTCTTTCTGCTAATGAGCAGTAGAAGACTTGTTGAACTTTTTTACTAGTGAAATCCCAGAAACCTGGCTGGAAATGCCACAGACATGCAGAGTACATGCACTGTTCTTTGATACTCAGTGGGAATGTAAATAACAGCAAGAAATACTGGTATTTCTTTTTAGTTTCAAATAATCTTCCCTTCATGCTTGATTTCTCTCCAGAGCATAACAAAAGAACTGCCAATAGCCCATGAGCACCGTTATGAAATTCTTAAGGGACGTCAGCATGAAATTCTGACTCTGGTGAATATCCCACAGCAGATATTTGGAAGGTAAACATTGCTCGGATATTTATGGCTTTATGTTTTGAATCAGCCTTATCTTGCCCTCTCTCCTAGTGTCTGCAGTGACTAATGATACCATTAAGGCCACTTAGATTGCAATTCTTGAATAGATGCATGAAACACGGTATATCAGATCTCCAATTATTTTCTCTGCAGATGAACAGTATTTTTAAACTGTCCCTTCCTCGATATATTAATGGCCATCTGTGTTAGATGCTGTCCAGCTAGACTGCTATCACAATATTTAGTGCAAACCTCAAGTCCGAAAAATCCCTGTGTATGCTGTTGGAAGTGGCCTATTAATGGTGTTTGCATCCCAGCCACGGGGTTTTCCAGCTTTCAGTTCTCTCTCTCCCATCCTACTGGTGAATTTATTCATCCTGGGTGAATGTATTCATTAGCTACTTCTAGAAGAGGGATGTGGGCGACCACAGTATTCAACAAAATGCAACAGGCTTGGCATGAGAAAAGCTATGTCTTTGGGTCTCCTCAAGCCTCCTAGAAATCAGCATCCTGCAAATCTAGCAGCAGTGACAGACTCAATTAATTCATTAGCAAGTTAATATGCTTTGCACAGTTATGCCAGGCCTTAATGTCATTGTTGGAGAGCAACCACCAACTGGATGTGTGCTGATCCCTAGCATCTCAGAAGGATGTTGCTGTTGAGCAAGGAGGAGAAATCGGTGTGCATGGGAATGGCAAAGCAGTCAGTTGGTGTCACTTAAACAGCTTCATTATGCCAGACAGCAGTAGAAATCTGGGCTATCTCAACTCTTTTCACAAAGAATAGGTATTGTGACAAAAAATAAATAAATAAAAAACTATTAACAGGGCAGAGCTGCAGAAAAGACTTTTACGAAAGTATCTACAAAGTTGTTTTAAAAGAGAACTCAAAACCAATTTATTGCCCTAGCTGAGTCTGAGTTGAATTAATTCCTTGACCAGCAAGTCAGTTGTGAGGTTGAGGGCTGTACATTCAGTACCTTACTTGTGGTTGGACTTCTGCAAGCATATAGGTTCTTCAGGGATAACAAATGCCCCTTGCAATTGCTTACACTATGAGTGCAGACTGTGTACTAGGGTTAATTGAACCAAGTTCAGCTGCATACTTGGTCTAAAGGATTTTTCCAGAAGTTTCTGGGTAAACAGCTATCTATCCTCTGTCTGGAAAATCCTAACTCAGTGATGGACCTGCCATGAGGGGTGGTCACTTTTAAATTAGTGCTGTGCCTTTCTAGAAGTGCACAGGATTTCTCCCTCCTGTTGTAATAGACTAATTAACAGTGCCACATCCTGCTGCACATTTATTTAACATCTGTAGCATAGACAGTGGTCTAGAGGATGTAGCTGCTAAAACTTTCTGGGAAATGTCTGCAAGTCATATAGTATGGCCCACATTTTCTGTTTTGAGAATGGCTCCGTTCCCATAAACCATTAATATCTCAATCTCTTCCATGGGTGGATACTTGGGTTTCTTTCTAGCTAGAAGCTGGTTTCCAGAAAAATTGCCTTTGATTTTTCATTTCCTTGACTTCCTGATGACTTGCAATGCCTTTTCCACAAAGCCCCTTCTGCCCATTGCTCCCTTGTCACACCCAATGGCACCCACATGGAGTTGGTTTGTCAGGTATCTACATGCCCTCCTACAACATGCTTGCCTTTAAACCCATGGCTGTCTGGAGCAATTTTCTATAGTAAAAACAGAATATGCTCTTCTGTGCAAAAACCAGTACTCAAGAAGAATGAAAGGTGGTTTCCTACCATTTGATCTTTCAGTGTCAAAAATAGAAGTATTGCTAAAATCCAAATGAAGGCCAGGCTAAGTTAATACCAATACCAGTTTCTGAAACATAAATGAAAGATAGCTCCTTTTGCTGTCTGTTTTGACTGAAGAATGCAATTTTATTTGGAATTGTTTTACATAAATACTTTTTAAACTGTTTTCTTTGAAGTTGTTATCTTTTAAAAAATGAAATATTCCTCTTCTCCATTTTCGATTTTGTTCTTTCTTTTTGGTTCTTGCCCCTCTTCCCCCTCACTATCACTGTATTAAATCCTTCCTGCTTAGAACACTTTAAAGTCTTCACTTTCTGCTTGAAATGCAAGAAGGTTCAGGAAAACTTAAAAATAGAATTGTTTACATATACTAATATTTCATAAGATGTTCAGGAAAGAAGTTTTAAAATTGTTAGACAAAAGTTGGGTTTACATTTTCAACAAAAGTATAACTTTTTATGAACTCTAACTCCAATGAACTTTAATTATAACATTTCATATTTTAATCAATACTCAGGCTGACTGCAAATGTAGGCACAATGAGGTCTCTTTAACTGACATATCCCAAAATAGCTTTATCTATAAAATTTCAATGACATGGACTAAAGAACAAGTTGTTCAGTTCTTGGAAGTGGTTTTTACTTAAATGTAGCTTCTTTATTTTCTTTCACTGTAGAAAGAACACATATTTTTTAAAATTAATAAAAATAACATAAAAAGACCATGTTGTGAGCTTGACAATAAGTGGTATTCAAGTTTTAGAATTAATTCAAAGCACATATTCTCCAGTGATTATCTCAGTGGCAATACTTCTGATCTGCTTATGATGATTTGTTGTGCAAGCATGAATATGTAAGATATGAGCAACTTAACAACCCCCCCACCCAAAAAAGCAAAGAACAAAAAAAGCCAAGTGCTGTTTCTAGGGTGCATGGGGTGCTAATACAGGGATGGTGGTGTGGAGATGCCTGTTGTGCTCAGTCCTGCTGGGGCTTCACGAACAGCATGTGCAATGCTGACATCTCAGTGTCAGAACGATGCTGCTGCATTTCAATAAGGTGAAACACAAACGATGATGGAAGCTGTATTTCTCTGCTTTCAGAGAGAAGCAGGGGAGAGCTGTGGTCACTAATTAGATGTTCAACCACTGACTAGGTGTGCATGTTTTCCTTATGAATGCAAATACCTACTGGGTTTAAAGCCTTGGCAGAAGAATTAATGGAGGCACCTGGTGGTTTCTGCGTAGACTGTAGGTGATCTGAGCCCAGTGCTGTCTTTTTGCATTGTTTTTGCAGCACCAAATGCAAAGGCAATCACTACTGAAAGTGTAATTGTTAGCATTAATGAATCTGCATATACACTATTTCTCCATTTATCTTTAAATTCTGCAGAGGTATTTAAATAGTAGACAGTGAATCTTAAATTGCATCCTTTTAATATGTATGTAGCTAAACTTCTAAAAATGTCTGGCTGTAAACCTAAAAACCAGACTGATCACAATGAGCCACACCAAAATTTCCATTTAGTAAATATGCAAATCACAAAGTGCTGTACAATTCTGTCTATTAAAACAAGATGTATTAACTGAGAATGTACTGTTGGTTATTATGAGAAGGGGATTTAATTTACGCAAACTTTTTAATGGTGACTTTGCACATTCTGGGGTGAATATTTGAAATGGGAATGGGTGGTATGCTTGTGTAATCAGCCAGCTTATCTTTAACGTCTCATCCCATTTCTATTTTGAAAATCTTTAATGGAGAAGCAAGGCATGTTTAATTGATTGCCATTAAAATCTTCAAAGGAATTGGCAAGATGAAAGTTGTTTCTAATTACTGCATTATGATGTAAGCTTAATGATACGCCACTTCTCCAAATTGATTTTATTAGAATTTAAGATGAGGAATTAATTGAGTCGCTGTATTGATCCATTTTATTCTTCCACCATTTAACATGTCCAGTGAAAAAAAAGCTATTGAGCTGCGGAATAGTAATGAGGACTTGAGAAAGAAAGTCGAAGTGAAGATGGATTGGCCAATAAAAATAACTTCTAAAAACCATAACGTGATGGCAGAATATAGTTGCAGAGACCAATTTATCTCTAGGTTAATTAGGGTAAATTAAGGTTAATTCTTTTGTTATTTAACTTTTATTTCTTTGTCTCGCTTCATTCTACCTGCTTATACTAGAATAACTGCTTGTCCTGGGAAAGGAATATTTTTCAAGTCTCCTTCCAGTTCTGTTATATTTCTCATTGAAGATCTCTTCAGAACTACTCCCCAAAATAATAATAATAAAAAGCACCATATATATGTCCATTCTTACCTTAAAATCTTCTTGTAAATATATTAGATTGCTTTCTAGGTTTTATTCTCTTAGAACATATTCCTGTTTTCCCCCTTATATATCAATACAAAACAGGTTTTTAGAGTATGTCTCACATGCTCCATTTCTCTCATATATGTTCTCCTCAGGTAAAGGTACCAAACACACCCTGATTAAGTTCATTTTAATACATTGCTGCTCATCAACTAAACTGTAAGAACTAGCTACATAGATGTTTTTTATTTTGTACAAAAGCTGTACAAATATACATTGACACATCAACTCCAGGAGTGTGGTTTAAGGCAACACGTTGAGTCCTTCAGTGAAGGTGACTCATGCCCATCAGGTCTGTTGTGGGGAAATGAGCAGCAATTTGGTGATACAGAATCATAGAATCACAGAATCATTAAGGTTGGAAAAGCCCTCCAAGATCATCTGGTCCAGCCATCCCCCTACTACCAATGTAACCCACTAAATCATGTCCCTAAACACCACATCCAACCTTTCCTTGAACACCCTCAGGGACGGTGACAAAAGCATCAATTTATTTTAAATTCATAGTGGTTTTCTGTGTTGTACTGTGGCTATATATAATTCCACAGAATCACTGGATGGGTGAGATTGCCAGCTACCTCTGGACATCCTGATCAAGAAGGGCCACTACAGCAGATTGTCCAGCCAGGCTTTGAATATCTCCAGGGATGGAGACTCCAGAATCTCCCTGGGCAACCTGTATGATCACTAGGGCAAAGACCATCTTCGTGTCCTGTACTTGCAAAACGCAGTAAACAGGGTCTCATTCTATGTTTAGAGCTAAGGGCATGGTTTCACCCCATTCTTCTTCACAAATCCCACAAAGAGAACATTTACTCTCATTTCTCCCTTAAGTAAATCTTGCCAAATTTGAGTGAAATGTTCTGAGGATAAATTGGTTCTCAAGGAGTTCATTGCTGCAGCTGGCACTTAAGGAGTGCTGTTTTGACTGTGCTGCTTGTGAATTAATTGTTATATTTGAGGTTTCAGAGATCATGCTGAAGCCATCTCTATCTTTCATACTGATAATGCAAACTGGAATATTCTGTGTATATAAAGAGATTCTAATGCAATTTAATACATGATTTATAATTGTATTTTAAGCTCTAATACAATTTAGAGGAAACCATGTCTCTTTAAGCCTTGAAATTGTAAATTCAAGGCTGAGATCTGGTAATACTTAAAGCTGTGACACTGATTAGAAAAGCAATGAGGATGGTCATACTAGACATGTTAATTATAACCACACCTGTTTTATCCTTGGCGTTTCTATCTCTTCATCAACACCGCTGTCTTTCATTTGAAGTCAGAAATCCCCAGATCAATGATATTCTCATCCCCTCTACAGGGAGAGGGAAAATAGTAATGAAATATTTTAATGGTCACCTCAACAGAGAAATTAACAGTCCTGAAGTAATATTCCTTTCTTCATTTGGAAAAACTCTTTGGCAAAGGGAGAATGGTGCCAAATTTCTAGCCATGTGGGGCTCCAGGAGATAATTTGTCTCTTTTGTCCCTAAATAATTTACATATTTTACAGAATGAGTCTATTCACAGTAATGCAGCAGATACTTATCAAAGCTCTAACTCATTAGCTCCTTTGTTAAAACACATAATAGCCTTTTATTCTAAATAACCAGCTCTAGTGGTCATGACACCTCACACATTTATTAATAAGTGACATCGGAATGGAGTAACTGAGAAAGTGGTTGCAGAGACCAAATGGAGGAGGAACTGTAATGAGCTCCTAGAGGATCAGAGACATATTTGGAAGGTCAGAAATTGCCCATTTCTGAAATTCAAGCATTTGAACAAAGTTAGTAGCATTTGGAATATTTTACTGTAGGAGAAAGGTGTGTGTTCAATAAAAGTCCGACAAGGGAAATAAAAGTAAACAGAAAATATCTCAAAATTTGGCTTTTTTTCCTTTAAATTCACTTTTCAGTCAAGGTGCCACTTGTAAAGCCAAATAATGACGTTTTAAATTAAATGTTAATTACAGATATCCCCAGTGACAAAACAGACCTCAGATGCAGCCAGAAAACAGTAATTAATTAAGGACTGATGGCTTGGTAGTATAACTAGGTAAACCTTAAAAAGTCTTCTCAGTGGTAAATATCAAAATCCTTCCGATTTGTATGTTCCAGAAATGCAGCCTGAGCTCCCAAATGCACAGATACCTGCCTCACCAAAGAGACACCGAACAGCTGCTGAATGAACACAAGTATTACTTGATTGCTTGAAATTAAAGGGAAAATTTAAAGCTATGAATCTTTATAAATATAAACTCTAACTATGTATCATTTACCTACCCTCTGGCTAAGCAAGGAAATGTGATGAAGCACACAGAGCAAAATAACGAAGTTTTGGAGCCTTTTTTTTTTTTTTTTTTTCAAATTGGTTGGGCACAAAAGTGCTAAGGTACAACAAGCCAACTCCTGTTCTTACCCCTGCCATCAGAGTGGTTCCAGAGTGTTTATCAGTGTGTTGATAGGCACTTTATATATATAAATATCTATATACATATATAAATGATTATGATTATCTGCTTCTAAACTGCAGTGCAAACAAGAAGTGCTCCAGGATAAACATGTTGTTGCAGAAAGTTGGAAGGTTAGCAGAAACTTTCCCTAAGCTCCTTGTAGTGGAACAGCAACACCACGCAATTGTTATGTTCCTACCTTGCCATGCACACACACGCAGATACTCACAAGTCTGTATGAATTGCTTCTAAAAATACTCTTGAGGCCAGGAACAGAACAACCTTTTTTTGGATGTGTAATAGCTTTCATGGGTTACATAATCAAACAATGGAAACAAAGTAGTATTTTATGAGTTCTTGAATAATTTGCTGTAATTTATTTCGCCTCTAAGCATTGGACCAAAGGATGCTGCTAAGTGCAAGCTAATGGATTTACCAGGGAATGAGAACAAAGTAAATAAGTTTTGTGAAGGACCACTTAGGGTCTTCAGTGTTTTTGTTTGTGTGTTTGTTCATTTTTTATCTCTCTTTTCTTCCCTGTCCCACTCTTATGTGTTTTTAGTACTCTGCAGAGGAAATAAGGCTGCATCACTGCTCTTGAAATTGGTACATGCTTGCTTATGGAGCAGAGCAAGGGGATTATGCACTGGCAGCCTCTATCAGTCTTGCAAAATTGACCTCAGTCTATTAGCTCTGATCATATCTGAGAAAGTGCATGCATTAATCTTTGCCCATCTGACTGAATTCTTCCCATAATTAGCTGTCTCTGTCAAAGCAGGGGTGGCAAAGCCAGAATATTTAAGTGGGGTTTATGTGTTGCCACATACCTGAGATAAGATTCCTCTCACCTAACTTCAGCTTTTAGGCATCATTCCAAATCTAATTATCCAAGGTCCCTCAACAATGAGTAGGAAAAAAGGATAGGGGAGTCTTCAGAGAATGACATGTGGCATCCTAAAAGAGGTGTCTAAGAATTGCCTTTTTCTGCAGCTTCCTTGTCACCAGTGACACCTCAGGAAACCTGACCAATGAATTGGAAGAAATGCCTAAGTATGAGATGGCAAACAAGTTGAAATGAATCACTCTTCAAGTGATCGTGACTTGGATAGGGTAAAGTACTATAATTAATTGGCTGTAATTTCATAGAATCATAGAATGGTTTGGATTGGGGGGAACCTTAAAAATTATCTATTTCCACCCCCCCGTCATAGGCAGGGATGCCACCCACCAGCCCAGGTTGCCCAAGGCCCCATCCAGCCTGGCCTTGAGCACCTCCAGGGATGGAGCATCTCTGGGCAGCCTGTGCCAGGGCCTCACCATCCTCACAGTGAAGAATTTCCTCCTAACCTCTAATCTAAATCTCCTCTCTTGTAGTTTAAGACCGTTCTCCCTTGTTCTATCATTATCTACCCAAGAAAAGAGTCCCTTTCCATCCTTTTTATAAGCTCCCTTTAAGTACTGAAAGGCCACAGTGAGGTCTCCCTGGAGTCTTCTCTTCTGTATGCCGAACTTCCCCAGTTCTCTCAGCCCGTCTCCATAGAAGAGGTGCTCCAGCCCCTGTATCATCTTTGTGGCCCTCCTCTGGCCCTGCTCTAACAGCCCCACATCCTTCTTGTGCTGGGGGTCCCAGTTTGATGCACCTCACATGTATTCCAGCAGCAGAAGAGGGCAGGATGTCTAAAATGATTTCCTACGTTATCTATCTTCCTCTCTCCTGTCATGCTCCTTGGTCCTTGCCATTGATGGCACCCCTGCCATGGGAAGAAGCACTGAAGTAATTCCTAAAGACCTTTGATCACTTCTTTCTGCCAACACCCCTCCAGAGAAAGCTGGAAGCATTGGGAATTCAGCACAAGAACAGCACGATAGTGATTACGGCTTTTCCTCAGGATGCTTAATATTCCTATTATCTCGTCTGCGTACATATTTAAATGTTACACGCTTCCTTTTAGGAATAGACTGCTAGTGGCTTGAAGTACCCATAAAACTGCTGGAAAGTGACAGTGCCAATTAATCTGTTGACAGATTTGTTGTTTAAATATTAACAGAACATTAAGCAAATGTTGGCTGCTGCACTGAGAGCCTTTCAGAGTGCCTTCGTCTAAAATGCTGAACATTTCCAGATTTTTGAAAATGTCCCAGACACTGCAGGGTGGGAAGGATATCATAAATTTTCAGTCCCTTTTTCCCCACAGCTGCTAAACACACCATAAATATCATCTACCCCTGTAAGAAGGAAAAGATTTGTAGAAGTCTCATGCAGATTTTAAACCCCTCATGGCAATAACCGATCGAGCTGTGAGTTTGGGCAGGGAATATCAGAAAAGGGCTTTGCCTCTGACTGCCTCACCTAGGAAGGAGAATAAGAAATAAAGGCAGGGTGCTCAGTTTATCAGTCTGCTCAAGTGGTTACTTGGGAAATCCTGGAAAACCCTCTGCAGAGGAAGGCAATTTTGATGCAAGATCAAGAAGGGTTGTGCCAAGGACATTGTATGACTCAGGATGTCCATGCCAGATTTGCTTCCGCAGTGCTCATGGGTGTTGTGAGGTGGAAGCAGGAGGCTGATGGAAGATGGGGCACAAGCCAGGACTAGCTGAGTCTCAACAAAGATACAGGGCACATAAAATGCATATTGACTTCTTTGTTTTTGATTTCCATAGCCAAATGCATACGCATTGAGAAGGCCTGGAGTGCACAGAAACTTATAAACTGTGTGAACTTGAGCATCAAATGAAGAGGGCATCAACGTGACAGTAAGGATGCCTCCTGTTCTGCAGTTTCAGTCTGCTACTTTTCCCATTTTCTTTTTCCATCAAGCATATCTGTGGTCCTAAACAGTTTCTTGTTGCCATTTCACCCTTTTACCTCTTTTATTCCAATGGGTTTCATTTCTCAGATCCCATCCATCACACTCCAGTTCAGTCTTGTATTGTTGCTGGCAGCTTCTCAATTTCATTTCTATTATTTTAACATGTTACATAATAGTCTGAACATAGCCTGTTGACTCCTTCTAGCTGTACATATTTTTTATTTAATGAAGGTTGTGATAAAGACTTCAAAGATTTTAAAGCATCCTAACTGTAAACTTACTGCCCTTCAGTTATTAAAATAACAGCTTATTGACTTTTGCATGGCTACACTTTCACTCCTAAATATCATTCATTCATTTTAGTTGCATACTGCAATTCTTTCCTTCGAGCTTTGAGTATATAAATTAGAGGGAAAATTATTACTTTTGAGCTAATTAAAGATGAAGACTCAAAAAAGCCAGGTTGATAGCAAGAATCTGCTCTGGGATTTGCATTTTTCTGACTTAATAAGGGTCCGTCTTAAGGACAGGGGCTGTGAGTTCTCCCTGTCTAGAATGTTGTTTACAGGAATCAGCATGGACAAAAGTTTAGTGTTGTTCCATAGATCATTTCTTGAGCCTGCTCCTGATATTTGAGCTGCAGCATTTTTATTTTTATTTTATTTTCAGTAAAAGGCATAGAATAAACACCGCCACAAAAGAAAAGGTGACTACAGCTGGAAGTGAAGTCACAGATGCCAGGTGCCTCATGTCAGAGTAGGGAGGCAGCACTCAGGTCTCCTGGGTCCCTGTTCCTTGCACTGCATACACATTTCCCTTTATCTCCAAATTCCATTTGTTTCACTTTCTTTAAAAATACATCATTGGATCTGGTTTTTGATTTGAAAATAAATGAAAAGGGAGTAGATAGCCAGAGAGAAAAGGCTTACTAAAACAAGAAAATATATGGGTTTCTGTGGAATAAAAGCCAATTTGCCTCCAAAAAAATTCTTAATAAGATATTGATTACAGCTTTTCTTAGGAGATTAGTATTGAGTCTTGGACAGCTTCAGTAAATAATAGTAAAAATCAAAAATTCTCAAGCTTTAGTTTCACAGTAAGTGGTGATAATTACGGTCTGAAGTAGTTTAAGCAGATTAATAACTTCTCTTAGGGAAATATAAGCCATGGGAATGAGTTATGTTCCTCCCTAGGGAGACAAGATTTGGATATTAAGAAGTAAAATATTTGATGACATAAAACCTCATGTAATTTTCTCATTTTTTATTTCCTTTTTATGTTTACCCATGTTTTTATGTTATGTTCATTTGGTTTCACTGTGCTGTGATCTGTTGCTGCAAAGGGAAGAGCTGTAGCAGTGACAGCTCTGACAAGCTGTGCTCAAACACACAACGGGCCCTTTGATGTCAAGGTTGGGGTTCAAAATACCTCTGATTATTTTGACTCACATGCTTTCAGTTTTTAGGGGAAGACACAGTCCTGATAAAGTATCTGTGGGAACAAAATGCAAAGTAAAATCAGAAGCAGTGTTTGCTTTGTTAGTGCACACATGACTGGCAGGGTCCAATTTATTGGTGTAGACTGTGCCTGGATGACTGTAAATGACTATTACGGGTGACAAACACAGCTGTCTCATGTCATTTGAGATTCCTGTGAGTATCTTTCTTGGCCTCCAGGTAATTCTGCATCAGGGTTTGCACCATCAGTAGGTTTTCTGCCATAGCTGTCAGCCTCGTGCATGTATCTCAGACACCAAAGTGTCTAAGCTGGCACTGAGTACTTACCTGTAGGCACTTGAATTGCACCCTGTAGCAAAAGCTGCAAATAGGAACAGTGAAGTTGTGTGAGTTAATCCCAAAGGGCTTTTGCTGGACTACAATGGTGAGAGTGAGGACACAGGGAGTGTTTACTGGAGGTCAGACCTTGCACATCCAGGATGAGTCTGTTAACTTAGAGCAGAGGTAATTTGAGGGCTGCTACAGCTCCAGGTATGTCAGAGAAGCAGGAGATGCCACATTTAAAGGAAACTGTGTCTAGAGGTCTTTGGACTGCTGGATGTTGACACGGACCTGTCTATTACAGTCTGGGCAGCAGTACATGACACTTCTACCACCTGCCCAAGTAACGAGTACACAGCCTTTGTTACTGAGCTGAGTTTTATATTCCTGGAAAGAAGACAAAGCAAGCAATAGAAAGAGATAAGCAACAGCATCTGCTTAGAGGAAAAAAAAAAGCAAAGAAACAAATTAGGGTCCTCACCACTGATGTTTAAGAGGGCTTAGATGCCTATCCTGTGCACATAAATGCCATCCAATTTGGATTAAGTTAGGTCTTGTCCTAAAGACCACAGCCATGTGCCTTACAAAGTACACATCTCTTATGTGGTTCACTTCATATTTCTGTTGTTCATAATAAGTGCAATCAGTGGTATTGCATGACTTCCACTGCCAGAAATATATCTGAGGCTGGTGATACACTTAGTTTTGAGGGTTGGGATATGAGATTGTTGCTGTACTTGTGCTGAGCTAACAGTGTACCCCTAATCTTTAGTCCAATCTTTAGTGTGGCAAGTGCAGAACTTGCTAAATACGTTAACAAGCATTAAAGTTCTTATCATGACATTACAAAACTGTCTTTTGTGCATCTAATAAAGTTATCTTCTACTTCATTTTTCTTCTAGGTCAGCAGTACAAAATTCTCGCTATATAAAGGAGAACTTGGCAAGCATTTTCTGAGCCTTTTGTGGAAAAAGAATGCCATATCACATACTAATAGCCTCACCCAGAATGAATATTTAAAGAACAAAAGCAAAACCAGAAAAACAGAGATATTGTGCCAGGAAGAAAAAAAAAAAAGAGAGAGAAGAAAAATCAAAGTGAGTATATTTGTGTGCTTTTTTTCCCTCAAGTTATTGCACTAAGACAGAGTCTTTCTCTTTCATCAAGGGCATCTTGCTTCCCCATTTTTCTGTAGAGGAGACCAGTCACATAAGTGTTACAGTGAAATACTGTTTTGAAATATTGTTTTCTCTGCATGGAAATCTACCAGATTTTTTTATATATATATATTTTTTTTTCCGTATGTATTTTTGCCATTTTTGTAGTGCCAAGAGTGGTTAAGAAATATGAGGCAGGAATAATGAACCATATCTTTTGCAAACAGAGTGCTGTGATCAGGGCCTTGGCATTTTCCTACACAATAGACCCCAACATGCTTTGCACAGACACTCCTGATAGTGGTACCCTGTGGCTAAACTATCATGGCTGGAAACCAGTGCCACTGGGAGAAAACAGGATCCTTAGAACAAAGTTTTGGATTAATTAGAAGCTCTATAGTAAGTCAAACAACAAAAAGAGGTGAATCTTTATCCAGCGCAAACACCTGAAAAAGCTCTGTGTGATACTACTTGTAGCTAATCATCAAACAACTGCAAATACAGATGGTGATTTCCCTTCAGGAAAACAGAACAGACGGTCCAAACAAACTTTTTGAGCCAAAGCTACAGATAAATGTCAAGCAGGAAGCTGTCAGTTTAAGAACAGAACTCAGTTAATGTTAGGTCCTGAGAGCATGAAATACAAAAACATGATTTTCATTCTCAATTTATCATGCAGCAACAGGAACATCTTAACCAGACTCATCTTACATGTGTCTGGGGAGATCATCCTTTAAGGATTTACAGTGTGAGTTCCCCGTGTTGGACTGGTGAAAGGAAAGTTTGCTGTCCATCTGTGGAATTAAAGTCTGGAAGGTTCCCCCTTATTTTTCATTTTAGGATCTAGGGACTTCAGACTTTATGGTGAGATATAGCTTAATTCTTAATGCTAGGACTTGAACAAGTGAAGATATCATGTTCTGGATGAAAATTAGCATCCTAGTTTTCCAGTTGGGAAGACAGTAAAACCTGTGTTAAAAGGTAATGTTTGATGAATATATTCTGGTTCTTGGTTTGTCTGGAGAATATTTCTGCAGACCCATCAGGTATTCTAGAGGTAGAATAAAGTGTAGCACACAGACTTTGAGGAGAAAAGAGTTGGACTCTTGCCCTAGCCAGAACCTTTACCTTTCTGAGAAACAGTAAAAAAGTTATCACCTTGGAGAGCCTGACATAGTCTGAATGTGAGAGAAAGCATCTAGATCCTGATCTTGACTGACATAAAACCACACCAGCGGAAGTTGCTATACTCCATTTCATCCTGCCTGAGCTTTAAGCTTCTCACTAGACAATCTCCAGAGGACCCTGCCAACATCAAAGATTCTCCCATACTATGAAGTCATTTAAATTTCAACATCCACTTCTTCTCCTTCATCTTTCTAACAAGGATGCTAATCTTCTGTCTTGTAGAGGGATGTGGTGATGGGGAAGTAGCAGAAATCTCTGAGGGCTGAATGTATGTAGGTATAAAGCTGGACTGTCAAAGTGAGCTGATCTCTACCACTGTTAGTTAAGGCACAGTAACATTTAATTAAGTTCTTTCTTCTTTCAGCTGGGTATTGTTTGGAGATTCTCAGCTTTATCATCAGAATTGTTGGATTCCACCTTAATAACAACTCTATTTAATGTTTGATATGGTATTCAAAGTCCCTTATAAGCAAGGAATTGCTTGCTTACACATTTTCTTAGATAGCAAATGTGTTTACTGAGCACTGAGCAGCAACATGTATAACATACAGAAGGTGATCGTTTTAATTCTATACATTCGCTCACCAGGATAATAATGTTATTATGAAAAATATTGGACAAATTAATGGGCATCAGAGTGTTGTGATTAGCAATTATTATCTTATTTTGGGGCTAAGTGAAATCTCTGCACATCATAAAATGTACCTGACAATAAATCTATTAGCTCTGAATAACTCAACCACTACACAGTTGAAAGTGGTGTCGTATGGGTAGGAGATGAAGTAGATGATGCTCCTGATTTTGGGAACACAGAGCTCTCTGCTTGTGTGCATTTGTTTTCTCAGATCTTGCAGTCCTAGACATAATGTTATAACATGCCATCTGTTTTTGTTAGTTTGTTTTTATTTGCCTCTCTCCGGAGGAAGCACAAACTGTCTTTGTTCAGCAATGCCCAAACATTTTGTGACACTTTTTCTCCCTCACTTCTTGCAAGCCTGATGGAAGACAGCAGAGCCAGGACTAACTGATCCTGATGAGACCATGAGTTACATCAGTGATGAATCAGAAAAAACACACAGCCAGAAGCAACACTTGAAATTATTTCATTTGACTCGCCATACAAGAGAAACTAGGGGTTTTCTTGGAGTTCATTATTGTGTAAACAATACCTTAAAGTTTAAGAAAGCTCCTACCCACTACTGCAGAATCCACTGCAACATTAGTGAGTTTTGTTACTTTGTTACCTTTGTAAGTATAAATCTTAAATTAATTTCCCTCTGAATTTTCATAAATTAATCTCCTGGATACTAGTTAAATAGTCTTCCATACTCATCCACTACAGGTATCTATTAGAAAGAGATGTAAGAACCACACAAACCTTTGTCTGCCTGGTACAACCATTTTGATAGTCTTACTTGGTGTTTTGCCAAGTTGAAAGACTGTTATGCAATTTATTTTCCCTTCATAGAGATTTATATAGTCTGAATACAGTCTCCTTATTTATTTATTTATTTATTTTTAAACTAAACTGGTCAAATTCTTTCTGTTTTCCATGCAAAGGTTCATTTTCTTTGTATCATTTGCATGGCTCCTTCTTGCACTAGGGACAGTGAAACTAAACAAGGGGAAAATAACATGTTATAACATATTCTGATTTGTACAATCAAAGTTCTTTTTAGCCTTTATAGCATGGAGTAATATATTGCACTGAGTTGCAAGGTAGACTAGACATTATTTTACTCTATAGGAAATTAATGTCCTCACTGGCACTATACATAACATAAGAATACTTGCTGTAAAACAAGGGCAGCATCTTCTGCCCCAGGGGTTATGAATTAAGGGAAAGGTCTTCAAATAGTATTAATAGAAATCAGTGGAGTAGGTCAAAATTATAGCGGTTGAATGAATTTTATCTTTGTCTTAGCTTTGTGTAGGGAAAAAATCATAAATATGTTTTTGATATTTTTTGGTTTGTACCCTGGCAGTTGTGGTAAAGAACAGTGCAGAAACTATTATGGGAAGAGGTGTTTATCCCATTTAACATGAAATTTTACCAGTTTATTTCTCAGCATGTCTCTTTGTAATAGCTTTACAGTGCTTGGACAAAGCTCAGACTAGCTCTTGGAGGCCCTTCAGGGTGTTTCAATCTCATTTAGGATGTGAAGTCTGTCTGGAAAATATTAAAGCTTTTCTGTCAACACAAACTCCAATGAAATCATCGATGGGCTTGTAATGTTACTGATATTGTTGCTTTCATGTTGTAGATAGCTCAGCTTTCTGAAATGGCCAGACAACTAGCATAGATAGCAGTGATGTTTATTTCTGATTCCTTAGTCATAAAACTCCAGATTGTACCAGTGCAAAATAATCTTACATACTCCAGTCCACTACAGTTTGACAGTTACTGGAAAACCTAGAATTAGTTTCATTAGTCTAGAGCATTAATGCTTTGCACATGACACTGAAAGGCAGATGAATTTAATCTAATGCATTATGCTGTTACTGGAAAAGCATAGCCTGGTCATACTTAATAATGTCTTCATTATTTCCCCAAATGCCATTTTAGTAGTACTGAACAACCTGCTAACTGGATGTAGCCAACACAAACCATTCAAAATCGGTCTCCAAGTCTATAAATTCAAGATGGGAGTGATTTCAGGTACTTATTTCTGGAACAAAACCTCAAGGTCTTCTTGCAGCTGATCATGATGGGATCCATTTCAGACTTCTCACATCACCTCCTGGAGATCAGGAGATGAGGACATCTCAAACATGAAGTCTTTATCAAAGTGTCCAGCTGACTCCTTGAAGAGACAGAAGAGGTCATTCAGAGGCTGGAAATACCTGCTGGAAGGTAAACCTTTGAATGCAATCTGGGCACTACACACAATAGATCTAATGGATAATGACAGGGACCCTGATGCTAATGATGCAATGAAGACTATCTGTCTAGTTCATTTCCATTGCTTGTCCCATCTTTACCACATGTTCCTTGAGCCCATCTAGTCTTGGGTCATGCTGATGTACTGCTTGTTGATTTGATAGCTACCCTACTGAAATCAACAGACTTGGTCAACTTTATAACAAGACAGAATTCTTTGCTCATGTTTATAATATGAAAGGACTGGATAAAAATGTTAACTTTAGTAGAGTGCTTACTCTGTCCAGCTTTTTGAGATGTGTGTATAGGGATATGAATATAAGCACAGAAGGAAAATTCACCTCTTCAGTCAGCAAAGCAGCAGGTCTCCCAGATACTCTACCACAGCACTGAGGATTTCTTGATGGTGTTATATCATAGCACCAAATATTTTCATTGTCAGTTAAACTAAAATACTTTGTGGCTCAGACTTTTTGATTATAACGGCATAAAGGGCCACATGAAATACTTGTTTCACCAGGATTTTTTTTTCTGTTTTTTTTTTTTTTTTTTTGAGTGAGATTGACTATCATTTTTTCATCTTATTGAGGTTTTCCAATAGCAACTGGTAAATATTGCAGATAGGAAGAGATGGCAGGATCTGCAAAGCAAAAAGCAATGCAAACAAAAGGCTCTAATAGTCTTTAGATGGTGGGATCACATTTTGCATGGGAGTATTGGCACAGCAGTAGCAACCAACACAAAGAGCTTTGCAGCCACAGCAGAGCATCTTCCAATCCCCAGCAATAATCCGACAGCTTTCCAAGCTCATTTCTGCACATTAGACTCACTGCTCTCTGTCACAAATGCATGAATAATGCATTAGTTCAGCAATGAAGCTGGCAAGCTGGGACTTATCAGGATTGGATTTCTGTCTTCTCCCCTTCCCAGAGATCAGAAGCATCAAATGAATCTTTGTGGGAGATATCAATAGTGGTGGGCAGAAAAGATTTCCTCTTCATGTGTTACCCGCAACATGCAGCGTAAAAAATCTCAGGGACACAATGAACCACCCAAGGAATTGGAGTATCCAAGGGAACATGCTGGCCTGGATGGGAGCCCTTCTAAGAATGACCTTTACTTTTTTTCTTAATCAAATCTAGCCAGTGTAAAATTAGCATGTTCTGAATACTTATTCATGCCTTTCCATTCTTATATTGTCCAGAGAAACACAGAAAATAGAGCTGGAGGGGACTGTGAGAAAATGTACAGGATCAACAATTCTGTATTATTACATGATGGGTGTTTGGACTGTTTTTGAGAATATGCAATGTTTTTGGACATGGATGGAGACTGTCTCATCCCTGTGCTATCTACCCCAGACTTCACATATGTTGTTGGAAAGTTTGTTACTCCCCTGAGAACAGAGACTAAATTGCATTATTTCAGTTCAGAGGCATGCTTTATACCTCAGTCAGAATGGAGAGTGATGTATTGTCTCTCCTTGGTTTCTCCATTCTTGGCAATGGAAATCAGTTCCTGTTTTCCTCCCTTGTATGTCATGTTTCCCAAAGCACTGATCACTATTGGTAGAGCAGAAATACTGTGTCTTTTTTCTCTGTATCTCCCTCTCCAATAGTCTGTTACTGTTGAACCATCTCAACCTTAGGACCCATAATATCTGTTAAGAAAGTTTGGTAGAACTTCTACCCTACTAGTTGGTCCTGATCTGCAGAAATACTCCTGTTAGGCCTGTTCTCTCTGAAAATGGACCTAATGTCTATACAGGACTAGGGGCTCTGACTGAGGGCTCAACCTCTAATCCTTCTGTTTGTGTATTTAGGAGGGCATCAGTAAAAAAAGAAAGCCCTGTTCTAGCCACCTGACAAGTGTATTGACTGTAGTTTGATAGAAATTAAGGTTTGATACAGACCTTGCTCCTCGAAGAATTCCCTGAGGTCAATTGAAAGGGAAGGGAACAAGAACAGATGGGAATGACCTATACTTTGGTTCTTTTTTCTCTCTCTTGAATCACTGGGAATATTGTTAAGTAAAAGGGGCATGAGAATGCTGAAGCATAGTGTACCCCATCCACTGGATCACAGCTTCTGATGAGTGTGGAAGGGTTTACATGGCTCAACCCCATGTTGTTAGCACTCTTGTGAAGACAGCAGAGGTGGGATGGCCACAGCACAAACCCAGCAAACCTTCCCAGTGAGAAGAAAGTTATCTCAGCTGCACAATATGGAGCTGAATCACACCATCAGACAAAAAGAAACAAACAAACAAACGTCTTTAAAATTTATATATAGAACGCTTTTTCTTGATGCATCTTTGTAAATTATCAATTTTTTTTTTTTTTTTTTTTTTTTTTTTTTTGATACAGATAGTTTTAAAAAATTCTTTATGAAAGCATGAAAAATTGGGTATCCTAGAAATAATGCAACACCTCAGATTCTCAATTCAGAAAACCTAGTGCATTACTAATTTTGGCTTTATTTGTGTTGATCCATCCTGTATGACTCCTCTTGTTAGCTGGTGATTTAAACAGAGTTAGACTGCACAGAACCATTTCCTGAGCAGCCTGAGCCCTGCATGAGACCTGAGTTCCTGACTTAAATGTGGTCTCGTGACTATATTACATGAAGTGAATATCCCCATTGGCCTTGCTCAGCTGTGTTATTACTTGCTAGGAAGCCAAGAAGAAATGGTCACTGAGAGCTCAGATTGCCAGCAACAATCAGCCTAACTTCTAATTACCAGTACAGTTAGAATATCAATTACCTATTTAGAATACCAATGTATATTCATTTGGTTTTACATTTTAATTTAAGAAGCATAATCAAATCCTAATTTAAAAAGAGTGTTTTATATATATATATGAATTTCAGTAATGAAATGAACTAGAAATAGTCTAATGCATCAAAGCAAAATGGAACGTCTTGATTGAACTGAAACAATTAAGAAATGTTTCAGGCAATTAAATTTTGTGAGAAATGTCAAAAACTGGTTTTGTTTCATTTCAGTCTAACAAATCTATTCTGAAGATGTCATAATTTCCACAGAATGGAAATCTCAAGTTTCTACCAGCTTCATGTTTATTGTTATAGGTTTTTAAACTCCTGTGAAAATTACTTCATATATTTATTCCAATACAGTAACTGTAAAATGAATGCATTTCTTTTAACTTGTGATTAGTTTGGCTTGTGTTTGAACTTGTCTGATGGTTATTTCCCTTTTCCCCCTTTCTTTTTAATTATGTTTAGTATCGTTTTTTAAATTAGTCTTTAGCTCAGAGCATCTGCTCTTCTTGGGTATGTGCAGAGAGCTTGTAGGTCCACACTGGTGCCAAAGGGAGAATCAAGCATATATGGCATTTACATGGCCACGAGCATAGAAATGTTATATGATATAGGCAGTGAAGTAAGGATGTGAAAGCTTTGAAATGTGGGTACTCTTTTTGACTTTTCAATTTTTTTTTTCCCGTACAGGACAAGACATTGTCACTTTTAATTTTTCTAGGCTGTTTTTCCCAGCCTCTGTTATCTGACTTGAAACCCACAGTGAAAAGACTGTTTCTCTTGAAAAAAAAAAATAAATTAAAAATTACAGCTTCTGGTACTATCTGTTTTTCAATCTGAATCTGATGCAGAAAATGAATTCCCTTTTGTCTTTATATTAAGTTTGATGAATTTCAATAATATAGTATATTATGAAAACCTCATAACTATATTACTGAGTTTGGCATTTAATAAACAAAAGCAAAGCGTTAATCTCTTGATTATTGCTAATCTGCTTCTGTGAATAACAAATTCTTTATACAAAGTCAAAGAAATTCTTATGACTGAGGGTTAACCACTGAATGCTATTAGAAAACAATCACTGCTGGGTTTTCATTAATCTGCCTTCTGGTTAGGAGAAAAATTAAGTTCAGGGTATGTTGGAAAAGACATCTACATGTCACTTAAAGTCAAAGAAAGCAGGGCAAAATTGTCTCCTACACAAAACATAATAAAGTTGTTTCTTGGATAAATACTTGCAGACAATTCTGACTTAGGGACAGGACTTCAAGGAACTTCCTTAAAAGCTGTACACAAATATTTTGCAGGTGCAATGAGCAGGAGATCTTCTGGGAAATTTGTTCCAAAGACAGGTACTTGAGGAAAATTAATTGAAAAGAATTGTCCTTGAACTGAAACCAATTCTAACATCTTTTCATCCAGAAATGTTTTAAGCATATGTTTTGTTTTGGGCACTCATATATCACCACTGAACTCACAGAAAATGACCTTAAAGCCAAGCCAAACCATGCTGAAATGAGTTCCTTCTCTGTTTTACAAGTGTGGATATTAAGCAGTTAACAGTGCTATTGCTGTAGCTTTTCTTTTGCTGTGATAGACTAATAAACATGACATTTTTAATGTATAATTTGCATAATGCTTCTGTTAATTTGTTATTTTCATTATGGCAACAGAATGAAAACGACATATTACACCCATAAAAAATATACAGCAGTGCTAATCCCTGTAGTCATTATATTGTTAACTGAATTGCATCTTTGCATGGTCATTATTATTATTTATAAAGCCCCTTGATAAAAGCTGAGTGGAATGCAATGGGAAAGTTTCCTGATTTATCAAGGAACAAGTAAAATACTAAATTGAAAAAGAAAGTCAAGAGGGAAGGGAACTAGGGGCCAAAACACAAAATAAAGAATAGTCTTCAATGCAAAACATTTATTGGAGTGAAACATTTTTGTAACAATGGTTTATTCTACAGATGTGATGTCCCATGAATTTAGCCCTGTTGTGATAGGTGCCTCACTTACATGTAGTAAGGGATAAACAATTGCTCCAAGACCCTTCTGTCCAAAAGAATTATTCAGATTAAACATTACAGGGAGAAAATATCAATTTTCATTTATTTATTTATTTACAGAGAGCTGCAGAGGGGCTGCCCTAACACTTACAGTGTTGTCCTACAGGGACTCTTGTTCAGTTTTCTGCTCTGTTGATTGCTTGCCTGGCCTTAGAAAAGTCATGCTGCATCCTGACTTGCCAGAGATAAGAGAATAGCTCTGTCCTGCTTCATGAGTGCTGGAAGGTATTTAGGTATCTGAGGTTGATGGAGGGCCAGGGTTATGGGGTGGGCTCATCTGGACCACACGCTCTTGGGGTGGGTTCATAGAAGCATAGAATCATTCAGGTTGGAAAGACCTCTAAGATCATCTAGTTCAACTTTTAAAGTAGCACAGACAAGTCCACCACTGAATCATGCTACTCTAAATCTACATGTTCTACATCTCTATGTCTCTTGAAAACCTCTAGGGATGGTGAGTCAACCACTTTCCTGGGCAGCCTATTCCATTGCAGCTCAACACTTTCAGTAAAGAAATTTCTCCTAATATCCAACCTAAACTCCCCCTGACTCAACTTGAGGCCATCTCCCCTCATCACTTAGTGATGGAGGATAGGTTATTCCGAATATCTTCCATGCATGTATATATTTACATGTGACAAAGCCCATTTTAGGGGTCTATGACAGATCCGTATATTGAATTAAGGTCTCTCCTGTCTCAGCCTCTTGGGACTCATGATAACAGCATTTTGTCTCTACAGGATGTGGTTCTTCTAGTATCTCTGTACCTTATTCTGCACAATTGCAATCAGGTGCTGGGAATGAAGTATACAGACAGTGTGACACAGCTCATATGTTTCAAATAAAGAACATGAAAATTCCTAGCAGTCAACTAAGGAGTAACCTTTCCAAGTAGAAAATTTATGCTACTGACTATATTTTGCCTAGGTCTGTATTATGAAAGTTTGTGTGCATTTTATTTTATCTGTATTTATATTCATAGACTTGGGTATCTAACACCATATGAGATGCCCTAGCTTATCCCTTATCTCTGTGTGGAGCTACTAGACACGATACAAGATTAATGGAAAATCCTAACTGGATTGCCTCTAGAGGCTGGGAAAGATAACCCAAGGACACCTCGAGGCTTACATGTAGGTAATGAAGTTCCCAGTGTCAGGTCAGCTGAACCCATCTTTAGTGTCTGCTGATGGTATTGAGTACATTTTCAGCATCTAGGAGAAGTATTTGGATACCTAGTGCACACAGGAACAGTAGTATATTATTATAACACCAGTGTTATAATCTCAAATTGTGGGTGCATTTTGGTTAAATAGAGGAATGTAATGACACTTTAGAGATTTCAGAGTATCTGAGACTTTTCAGGGTCAACTAATATGGCACATGACATACAGGAGCACAATGGTATTTTGGGGCAGGAGCATGAAAGGGATAGGTTAGGATATCTCAAAAGGCAGTAGGTGCTTGTGAGTGAGCAATTAAACTGGGCTTTACAGGTCTATGCTAGTTTTGCTCTATTATGATCTTTGACTGGGTATAAGGAAAGCAAGTTGCACGGATGAAGGCTGCACCATGTAAAATATCTAAATGTTGCCTGTGTTCTGCAGAGAGAAACAGAGACACAGTCTGAAACTGTGGGAAGTCTCATAAAATTCAGCAGTTCTCCCAAATGGCAAAAATGGCAAACACTGTAGTGAATGACACTTAGCATAGTCCTCAGGAAGGGGAGAATAATGATATTAAAAATAAAGATACTTGTAGGACAGAGTGAATTATCACAATATTAAAGAAAGGAATTAATCATCATGATTTAGGATGAAAGACTGAGAATAGGTATTGCTTAGCACAGGAAAGACATTACAACAGTACTGCAGTGCAAAATTTGAAAGAGGGGAGGCAATAATCTGTTCTTCGTGTTCCTCATGAGCAGGTCATGAAATAAATAGTATTACTGCTATAAAGGAGTTTCAGATTAGACACTGGGAAGGAAATTTCTAGACATCAAGTACTGAGAAATGCTAGAATAAATTGCCTGAGTTAAATGTGGATTCTGTCCCAGAAGGCTTTATAAATGGGATGGGTAAACATCTGGGAAGAATGACCTAGGGACAGGGAATTAGGCTGTTACATGGTTTCTTGATGTCCTGCCAACCATCATTTCTGATAATTAAATGATAAATTATCACTACTATGTCTAGACAGACAGATAGAGAAGGCTGCAAGTAACCCTTCTTTTCCCACCTCCATTTCTACCTTTTTCTCATTCCTTGGTGCCAAGCTTCCACCATTTTAAGTTCTATTTGCTATTCTGTAATTCACATCACTCCTTCTCCCTCTCTTTCTTCCTTTACAATTCATCTATCACCAAGTATCTAAACGCCCCTCATCTATAAACATCACGCATGATTACATATCCCTTATAACCTTCTCTATCTGCTCCCCGCCCTGCACAGAATCACACAGTGCCTGCTGAATAGTGCCATTAGTTACTGAATTTTCACAGCAGTGTTGCTGTTTGAGGTAATACTTTTATTTTCTCCTGCACAGCATCGCTAGCTGACTTACAGCCCTTTCTCAGAGGGAAAGCAAAATCGAGCCATTCTCTCATCTCATTCTCAAATGTAAAATAGTTAAGTGATATAGGAAGCTATTTCTTTATTGCTTTTGTGATTCTGTTCCTTTAGCCACCTACACAGCTGATATAAGACTGTGACAGACAAGATGACATAAAGCTTGCTGCCACAATGTGAGATGCAACCACCTGCTGCCAGGGACTGTCGGACTTTGAAGATGCTAGGAGGCAGAGGCATGCAGATATCTGGACTTCAATCACTGAGCTCACAGACTGACTTATTTGGCTAAAATTCCCTTAAATGTGCAGTGACACAATAAACCTGGCCTGGGCTGATGTATTTGTGGCCTTATAGTGCTGCTCAGCTGAGGAGCAGTAACATCTAGCAGATAAAAGTAGAGTAGAGCTGGGTGTCATATATAGTTGTAACCTAAATAAGTCAGAGTACGGGCCATACCAGGACCACTGGCTTCACCAAAAGGTAATTATCCTTTGGAGTTATTACATGGAGTTGACCTTGAAGGTCAACTCCATAAATGTCTTCAACACAAGTATATTGAAGATCTCAGAGGCAGTGCGATCTGGGATAATTATTTGGGGAGACAGAGATACCAGGAAGGACTTTTTTTTAGTATATTCTGATGGAAAATGCAAGTTTTATTTGCCTGAATCTGTTATGCTCCTTGGCAAGAGGCTGTCAGGTGGGCTATCTGGAAAAAGAGGAGACTGCTCCTTCCTTTGAACTGCAACTGAAGCCAAAACGTGGTGGAACACAGAGTGCAACAGGTTAGGAAGTCCCAGCATGGGGCTGAAGACCTGCGGATTATGAAGAGACAGTGAGAGATGACCAGGAGGGCAGGACAGGTCTCAAGGAGGACAAGAACTTTTTAAAAAGGAGAGGGGAATGGATAAGGTTTGCTGCTGCTCAGAAATTCACCAAGTTAATTCAAGTAAGGGCATGCAAGGACACACTGGGTAAACGAGTTCTGTGCAGAAACATTTTAATGGATTTTTTTGTCTGACAAAGATATACTGCATTTTAATAATGGTTGTGTCACTAGCCAGGGTAAAACTGTATTAGCATGGGGGTAGCTGGGCAATGTGTGCACATGTGCAAGCAATAGAGTTATAGCAGCTGAACAAGTTATTTCTTGTTAGCTGAACACTCCTAATGACAGAATGCACGAGCCTCACCTGCTGTGAGTGCAGAATGAAAAGTTTTGAGTCAAACAGCTAGCAAATGTTTGTACCAAATGTTTGGCTTGGCACTTGTAGTTGGACAGGAGAAGCATCATTTCAATTGATGGTGCAGTCCTAGAAGATAGCTTTTGTCAGGAAACTTTGGGATTGGCTTACCCTTAAATAGTTCTCATGGTGGAGCTACATCAGCAATATTCTCTGGATCCAACAACCCTGACCTGGACTGTGGGAGTTACAGAGCACATGATATAAACTGGAGGATGAAAAGCACACTGGATAATATGCTAAAGAGGGAGAGACTTTATAGTTCTGTTAGCCTCTTCTCCTCTGCTTTTTCTTAGGAGGAAGTATCTGTAAAGGGGCAGGATCACCTCTAGTGACCTGATGGTGATGTTTTCTGCAGTGATGACCAGGATGTTATTGGCTTTCTTTGCTGCAAGGACATGCTGCTGTCATGTTCATGGCCAGCTTGTCATCCACCAGGACTCCAGCATCCACCGGGACTCCTTTATTCTTCCACCAGCACTGGCATTGACCGGCTAATTTATCTGCACGACAGAACATTTGTAAATGCATCAGCTAAACACTGTGCTCCAGTCGACATTCTTGAAACAGTGAAGCCTTTATTTAAGGAGGAAGCAAGGGTATATTTATGGAAGATCATCTTCTTCCTCCTCAGTGCTTGGTTAGTATCATTATTTTGGGAATAAAAAAGTATAATTTTCAAGATAGTTAATTCAGAGGAGTTGAAGAAGAAAGGACAAGACATGTACAGCCCATAACTGGGAAAGTGTGGAGGACATTTGAAGTTGGCTAGAAATCATTTCCAAAGTGATTCTGTCAAGGAAAAATACTAGCTAAACTGTGACATGTATTCTACAACCACCTCTCCTCTGAGTAACTCTGTCTATATACTCCCCCTTAATTGGTTTGAATGGCCTTTGCTCCTTTATTTTCTAAGCTGAGGTTCATGTCTTGCAAGAGCTGGTTGTGTTTCTTTCGCTCATTACATTAACTACTGAGTTGGAAGAATTAATTAGTTGATTACGATAAAGTCTAATTACTGTTTGCAGTTGGATTAATTAACCGAATTCCCTGAGATCCCCTTTACTCCCTAGCCTGTTCCAGTGTAAGCAAGAAGAGGCATCCTAAGGGGTAATGACTTGGTAAACTACTTAATAAGCAGCATCTGCAATAGACACCTTTCCAGCTCTTGAACACTGGAATTCAGCCCTTGGACATACCTTTGAAAGCTTGTCATTGGAGTAGGACAAATGGGAGAATGGAAAGAAATATTCACATAATGAAGCTGCATAACTGATGTGAAAGTCAGTGTGATCATGACAGCCTCCACATGTGAAAGTAGAGCTGCTCTAAAATCTCTGGGCAACACTGCACAAAACAAAACCAAAACCAACAGAAACCCAAACAACCAACAACAGAAAAAAAAATCAAAAAAGTAAGACAAGAATCATTGCTATCTCATTACTGCCCATTGGCCTGGCACAAAGAAACAGTGTAAGGTTGACAAGAACAGAAATACAAGCTCTGTAGCTGCCTCAAGCAAGGTTCATTAAAGATGCATCCACGCCTTGATCAGTCTCTGCTTCTTTTCTTACTTTCTCTATTTTCAAATGTATTGCAGCATTTTTTTTGTCTGTCCAAAGAAATGAAACTAAAGTATTAATTATGGTGTTGGGTTTATCTCATAGGTTTAATCTGCTACAAGTGGAAGAGAGAACAATCATTTGGTCTCATATATATAAAGTGGCATCTCCCAGTTTAATGTTCCTGCATTACCTGACTGTCCTTTGACAACTGAAATATTTGTGATATCTGTCTGGTAGAAAAGTGGCACACGGGAAAGTGGTATTCACTTTGAGGTTAAGGAAACAAAATCTAAAAGCCTATAATTATATGTCTTTTATACTGTGAACAGGGTATCTGAAATTTCATTCTAGTCCATGGATATCTAGTGGAAGCCCAGGGAACCACTCAGCTGACCAGGTAGAAGGGTTTATTTGCAATACTCTCAGTTAGCAAACAGTGATATCTGAGTTATCACAGGATATCAAGGCATCCAAGCTTACTTCTCTTCTTCTGGAGAATCAGATGGAGGCAGAGTGGATGTCTTCTACAACACTGAAAAAATCATTACTCACCTACACATGGGCAACCAAACAGAGTTGTTGGTGTCTGGCTAATGGCAAGCTAAACTGTGTCACTAAGAGCAATGGGAGAGTAGTGCAAATGGAGCTATCTGCCTTTACATGTCTTAGTCTCAGCTGAAATCCCATCCACAATGTTGATGCCTGGAGTATGCCTTCATTGAGAATAAATAAATAAATATCATATTAAGTTGCATTTACACTGGACTAAGAGTTAGGAAGTGGTACACTTGATTGTGTTTCCAGTTTGTAATAACATCCAAGATGAAGGATGGCAGTATTGTTCTTCTAAACTTCTTACAATCCCCAATTGCCTCACCTTGGTGCTTATGGAATGCTTAGATGATGCTTATTATGGTGGTTCTTAATGTCAGTAGATGTCACGTGAAAGTCTAACCATGATGGTAGTAAACACACTCTTCACTGGGGAATATAACATGAAAGAAAGGCAGACCTTCTCCAAAAATGTAAGTAAAATGCATTGCAGGCACCCTGGTGTCCTGTGAAGTCAGATGCCAGAAGAATTTTCTGATGTTGCCAAACCTATTCCATTCACAGCACTAGCTGTACATAATAATGCAAACAAAATCTGTTGCGGCTGGGATAGCTGAATGCTTTTTTCACCGTGAAGCTATTTTTCTACCATCAATCCCAATAATTTCAGCTCAGCGGTACAAAAATTCAAGGCTTTCTCCCAGCTGTTGTTGGCATGCTACTATCTGGCAAGCTGGCTTCCTCTCTGATTGATTTTCTTTACTGCCCAACAGAAATCTGCAAGTAAACCTTCCAACAGCACACTGTGGAGAGAAATATTGTGAACCAAATAATACTACAGATTATAGGATATGCAGTAAAGCGTGTGGACAGTGGAGACAACGTGTGGAAGTAAATAGAAAGAATTTAGTTGTGGTAGGTGAGGGCTGTGAGTCACCACACAGCTGCACCCAAAATGCAGCTAAGAGGCAACAGTTTTGTGGGAAGTTGGATGTGAATATATTGGAGAAAAGAGAATATGAGTAACAACTGTAGAATGGTGCTTTGTGTTGTTAATCTAAATCCTACGTAAATCCAATATAAAACCTTAACTTGAAAGGGTTATTGCCATTTATATTTATGGGATCTGAGGCTGACAGAGGTCAGGAGTAAGTCCAGTCACACAGTGAGACAGTAGCTGAACTGGAGTGTCTAATAATAAAAATATAGTCCCCGTGAAAAAATGACAATTTTCTAAACTTCAGTGAAGCTGAGGTTTTCCCTGATATCTCATCTGGCTTTCACTCCTACATTCTGTTTGTCAGACCTTTCTCCAAATGCATTTGGAAAATTCCCACAGGTGGTATTGACATAATTTATTGTTCAGATGAATAATGTTGCTTAAATGGAGGAGATAAATGGGTAACATTTGAAGTAACGACCAACTAAATCCAAAATGCATCAAGAATAACTTGTAGAGTGTCAGCACCACCACATGCAAATCTAAGCCATTAATCAACCTTTAAATTCAACCCATATGGCCACTCTGTTTCAGATACGTAATTTCTGCAATTTCATTTATTTGCTCTTATGTGATGATTTGTGACGTAATCATGAATTTTCCCAAAGGAAGTTTAAAGTTTTGTTAACATTTGTTATTAATAAGTACACAATAGTTCCCCAAACTGTAGTATGTTTCATTTGTATAGAAAATATGGCACTTACAGATCATTAAGACGAAAAATATCCAATTAGATGAAGCTACATCATGTGTTTCCCACCCACCAGGGCAAGACAGCCACATTTGCCTTTTCTGTCCTGAAAATGCCTGCTGAATACTGGAGGTATAAATGTGTAGAGGCTCAAGCCTGTTTTGACTCTATGTGGGATTTCAAAGCAGCTTTAAATCAGGCCTATTCAAATCAATTTGCATGATATCAGTGCAGAATGGATTATGCTCCGTATCTCAGCAATTTGCTCTGTTAATTTCTCCCCACGGTAAAAGATCACTATAGCCTTTTGGAAGCAAACATATTGCATTTCAGGCTGTTTTTAATAGCAGTTGAAAAACCTCTGCTGTCCTTGTTTTGTCTGATTGGTTATTTATGTATATTTACCACCAGGGATGCATGATGCTTCACAGATGATTATATTTCTGAATAAAAATCCTGACAAGAATAACTAATATGTAAGATGTTTTTGTTTCTTTGCTGTCCAAGAGTCTAGAGAATAAGATGTTATTTATTCTTTTTTGTAAATTGAAAAACCAAAGTTTTTTAGTCATAGATGACAAATACAAAAATAAATCTTTTTTTTTTGAAAAAAAAAAAAAAATGTATCCAAGATGTAATGTTCTGCTTGAATTAAGAAAAGAAAAGCAGACACAGCATCTTCTGATGAAGAATCTGATTTTGTAGAGCTGCTGACTAGAAAGAAATAACATTTTATATATTAAAAAAAAATCATTTATTATAAGAATGACAGAAGAAGAGAGGGATGAAGAAGAGGTATTTTATTTTATTTTATTTTATTTTATTTTATTTTATTTTATTTTATTTTATTTTATTTATTTTTAAGTTGTCAGTAAAAACAGTCAGTTGCTACTTTCTCTCTCTCCAATTTGCTCTGCAGATTTCTGTTTTAATGTTGACTCTTGATGGGTTCCTTGTTTCAGTACCCACATTTCAATAAAGTGCAGGTTATCATGCATACTTGTTTTAATATTTTTCACATTCTAGCCATAAAAATGAGGATATTTTGTTTATATGTGTCTACAATGTCTAGAGAAATTGTATTTTAAACTGATAATTTTTAAATTTATGTTCACTCTGCAGTTCTAAGAATAGGTACCAGCTTTCTTATGCTCCTTAACACTGACTGCAGAAGCAAAAATTCAAGTCCGCTTCTTCCTTGTGAGGTAGGAATCTGATTTGATCATCTCCAGCTCAACCTCCTGCAAAGAGAAGGTAATAAGGCAAATAAGGCCAAATTGGAAGATGATCAAGGAAGATGATGATCTTCCTTGGAGATGATCTGGGTTACTCTGACCATCTCCTGTGAGGTAGGAAAATTCAGGATTGACTACGTTATTGGGATTCAATGCACTTCTTTCTTGGAGGGAGATTTGCTGATGAGCATCAGTCAATAGTGATCAGTGGTTATCTGTGGCTAGTCTTAATTCAGTGTCTTTTTTTTTTTTTTTTTTTTTTTTTTTAGGATAATGTTTCTATTATGATGCCTCTGCCACTGAAATGAATGAGAATTCTTCAAAGAGCTTACTGGAGGCAGGAACCACTTCAGGAAAAACCTTTTCCACAAGACAGTAGAGACCCAACTGTCTTCTATCTTGTAGTGTCACTGTCATCCTACAGATTTGATGGCCAATGAACCAACCTTCCTTTGGCTGACTTGCAAAGTGAAGCTAAGAAAGTAAATACAAATCATCCCTTCAGGATCTTCCCACTGTAACCTCCAGAAAAAGCAAATCTTCTACAGAAATCTTCTCAGACCAGGGCTGAGTGCATGCCATCCTTCTTACCCCTCATTGAAATCCTTTGCTTGATATTACAGTGCTTCACCAAGTGAGAGGCAGATATTGAAACGCAAGCACTCCCAGGAGGTCAGTATCTCACTGTCATTGGCACATGATATTATCCAGCCTGATGCCACTGCTAGGACTGATAAAGAATTACCATGATAAGCGTGAGAGTTAATCACATACCAAGGTGCCTCTTGTTGTTTCAACATCCAGAACTCTCCACCACATGCAATATTTAGCAGAGAATTACTGTACCTGGCAGATGTACCAAATGAATGGAACAATCATTTCCTGTGGTTTAAATGAGGCAGATTGTGCTGCTTTGCTGAAACAGTATGAAAATATTCATTAACATATCCAATGTTAAGGGAGACTGTCAATAGATGCAGGCCAAAAGGTTCTTCGGTCCATCTCTCTCACTTTTTCTCTCTTTTTTTTTTTTTTTAATTTAATTTTATTTTTTGTAATAGCAATGTTTTCTGTCTGGGAATTTTTATCTTTATTTGTGTCTGGAAATCATCATATTCTGAAAAGAGCTAGTGGCACAGGGGGCAGAATCTGGGAGATTTTCAGTTTGCTAGAATGAAAAATGCAGTTAGGCTGGCAGTGAAATTTTTTAGAGCAAGGAAATTATTGTATCATAACTGTGGGGAAAAATAGACATAATTTGTGTGGACCTAAGTCTGGTGTCTTCCAAGGCAAAAATATGATGGAATCATATTCAATAATTGCAAGGCTTCGAGCCAGTTCTGGCTAGGACAGCTTTTGTGAAGAACCTGCAGGGAGTCACAGGGTATTAATGGTAGTTTTTCTCTGTAACTCTTTTGTACATAAAACATTTGATGTAAGGGAAATTCATCTGCATTGCAGGTCTCTTCTCTTTGCTCCCTTTCTGTATTGATTGATTGCCAACGGTTACCAGGCTCTTTTCTTTAAATCACTGTGTCACAGAACGGTTGAGGTTGGAAGGGATTCTGGAGGTCACCTGGTCCAGCTCCTGCTCAAGCAGGACCACCTACAGCAGGGTGCCCAGGACCACGTCCTGGTGGCTTTTGATGGTCTCCAGGGAGGACACTCAGCAGCCTCTCTGGGAACCTGTGCCAGTGCTCTGTCACCTGCACAATACAGATGTGATTCCTGATATTCAGAAGGAACCTCCTGTGCTTCAGTTTGTGCCCATTGCCTCTTGTCCTGGCACTGGGCACCACTGAGAAGAGCCTGGCTCCATCCTCTCTGCAGCCTCCCTTCAGGTTTGTGCACAGCGATGAAATCCCCCTGAGCCTTCTCTTGTCCAGGCTGAACAGTCCCTGCTCTCAGCCTCTCCTCACAGGATCGGTACTCCAGTCCCACCATCATCTTGGTGGCACTCCATTGGTCTCTTTCCAGTATGCCCAGGCCTCTCTTGTTGGCCTTATATTCCTTATGCATTGAGTACACTTCTTGGGGACAGGGGCCCTCCCCAGTGTGTGTGCCTGTGTGTGCTTGTATGTGAAAACACAGAGAATCCAGAATAATACATCCCTAGTCTTGTCTAGGACCTCAAGATGTTATTGTAACACAGAAAAATAGGGAAAAAGATGGATGAATTTTTGACTAAACAAGCAACAATGAGTGGAAGTAAATAAAACTAGTACTGAAGAGTTTAAGTTGGAATAATGGGACTGATTCAGCTGTGAAGGAGAGGACTGAAAGAGAGGACTGTTCTCTACACTCATGTTGAGTAGGGAAAAAAGATTTCATTCAGTCTTTAGGAAAGAATTTCTACTGGGAAGGACAACAAAAAGAAAAAGAATACCTGTGGAAGAGACATCTGGACTCTCCATCACTGCCTGGGTTATCAAGCACCTTGAGAAATGGTACGGGTGTCAGTAATGGCACGAGAGGGATTAGGGCTGTGCACCAGCATCAGGAATTATCAGGCTATATTTTTGTATCTTCTGGCTGGTCATTGTAATACTACTCTCTCATATGAATCTGCTGAAGTGCTGGAGGATGACCAGTGTTCTTTAATTAGCAGAGAAGGACTTAGGTGGTACTGCAAGGATTCAGAGGACTTTAATGGGACTGAGCCACTCTTCCCTGCTCCCATCATCCATGGCACATACAAGGCAGCAGTCCCAAACGAGAACTCAGAGAAAAGATTTTGATGGATTTTTTTTTTTTTTAACTAAACAGAAAAACAACTTGGTGTTCATTTCCTCATACCATTAACTCTGGATGAGATTTCAGGTGAAAGACTACTCTTTTATTGGTGTTTTGCTCTGGGCTTCCCAGGTGTTATCCTCAAGACCCAGGATGAGGAATAAGCATAAATCTTCAGGGAATATAACCCAGATCACTGATGTTATGAATTAAATTCAATCTGGTTTCTCAGAAACCAAAAATTATTCTACTTTTTACAATGACCTCTAAAGTCAAATTCTTTCACCACCCATGCTAGCACAGTTCTTTGGGCTAGGTCCTGAAGGAAGTGATCATGTGAAAAACTCCAGTGTGTTAAAAGACATCTTATACTGTGCCTGTGGTGTACTTCTTCTGGCTTCACCCTGATGTTGTGAAGAGCAGAGCCTGAATCTTCCCATCTGTTCATTTGTAATAAATTATGCAAGCCATCTGACCTAGGTTTCTCCTCTCATTGAGTCTACATAGATCAGCCTGCATGCTATGTATATCACCAACACATTATAGAATTATTTGAAATGTATTTACCCTCTAATTCACTAATCTTACTTAAAACTTAATTATATATGGAGCCATTCTTGTCACTTTTCCACTCACCCAACACATGCAAGGCTGATTTATTGTCGGTCCCAATTCATTACATCGCAAATAACTCTATCTTCCTCAACCTCCATGGAGACCTTCCCAACCAATTAATATTTAACATAAATGTCTTATGAGAACTACATCAGAAGAGGATGCCAAATCATGTTTTAAGTGCTACAAACTACTTCTCAGAACTTTTTATGCAAAAGTAACAGGTGGGTATGAAGAAAATGTCTAGCTACCTATTACCGTGAGATGAGACAGATTGCTCCAGAATGACCCTTTGAAAGTCAACATGTTTGGTCTAAATTGAAAATCCTTAAATGCACTTGGGTTGCTAATTGTTCATGGCAAGGCTGCTAAATATGTAAATTTCTAATTAAAATATAAATTAATCCTCACAAACAAATACCTGCTATCTGCAGAATGATGAGCAAAAGTTTTATGCCACTAATTAATGTTATCGCCTATTAGCTTTATTTACATAAGTATATAATTCATGCTGCTTTGCTTTTCCTGATATGTAGCAGTTTAAAAAGTTTTTATTTATTTATTTATTTATTTATTTTGTGGTATCACTCTAAAATAATTACTGTCCTTTCAAACCTTCCCTGTGTAATGTAGGTTTGTTGGGTTGCCTTTTAATATGTTAGTAAGTTAATGAAGGCATTTTCTCACGATTAACTTTATACTTGATATCATGGATTAGGAGGAGAAAAGGATAGGAATTGCTTTGAAATATCCCCAAATAAAAAATAGTCAATACTCATTGTGTGTACAGTCTTGATGGATTAGATAATTATTTACAACTCCCAGCTTTTATTTGTTTTTATTTTTTTTTATTAGACAGTTGAATATAACATAACTGTTGTGTTAAAAGATTATAAAGTTCTTTCTGGATTAATAAAGCATTATAAATGCACTGGAATTCATCTTGTAGATATGAATATGTATAATGACATTGTCTGTATTCAGGCTGTTTTTTCTCAGGGAAAATGTGACTTTTTGTCTCATTGTGTATAGAATATTGCCACGTAATAAATTGAATGTGATGAATTTTCAAAAACAGTGGCAACAGTAAGGAAAGACAAATGTTATTTACTAATGGGACTTCAACAATTCGAATTGAAATTCAGCAAGCGATGCTGTTTGATAGGAAATTCCCAGCCATCAAATATCATTATTTGACAGTTTTCTAGTTTATATTTGTTAAGTGCCTTTTTCAATCTGCCCTCTGAATACAGCTGATGGACTAATTTCCACTCTTCAGGTATGACTGCTCAAAGAAAGACATCAGCCATAATATATTCATAGCAATGCTGCTCTCCTGACTTGGTTGTTTCTTGGATTCCTCCCAAGTGCCAGATCAATGCTCGCACTAGATCTCTCCACATGGAGCTGTTCCCTTCCAGCCTAACAACACATGGGGTAAGCAGTCATTTGCCTTGAGCAAATCAAGAGAGAGAATCCACTTCAGCCTTTCCCACTGGGATCAATTCCTGCTTTCTGAATGCCACATGCAAGGCAGGTCCTGCCAACTGATTGCAAGTTGCTATGCCAGGCTGAGTTTTGCTCCCCCTCCACCATGAGTCATGGAGCTCAGCTTGTTCCAGTGTCCTATTTACTGATACTGTTAACTTTTATGGTATTACAGTGGTAAATGTTTATGACCAGTCTTTGCTGGATTAATCTTTAATGAGGTTTTCACTAAACACAACGATATGCTTTCTGACCAGAGTCTTGCAGTAACCCATGAGGAATTAAAATGCAAATTCATGCCGCTCCTGACTTGATTTAGCTTTCTGAGGACAACAAACACTGGCCAAAATGAAGAACAGTTAATTTGATATCAACTTGGTCCCCACCCCAGAAGGAATTTACCCAGGATGGGACAAATTGATAATGACCTATTCTATGCTGGAAATTGTTCTCCTTCTTTCAAAATGTGATAATTTATTTAATGGGTAAAGAAATGAAAATGGGACGATTTGAGTTTATTAACAAGTATCCCGCATGGTGTTATACCACAGTGCCTGCTGAGATCTGCAATTAAAGTCAAAAAAGGAGTTTGTTTCACAACAGGCATTTGGGTTTTCTTGGTACTATTCAGTTTGGTGTTTAAGATTGTTTACTGCCTTCACTGTATGTGAGCTTCATTTAAGAGCTGCTGGTATTTTAAAATTTTCTCTTTTATTTAAACCTATCTTTGGGATGTGGAGGAGGCTGTTAGGAGAATTCTTGAACAACCAGCAAGGACAAGATTGCTTACTGGAGGAGAGATCTGGGTTGAGGTTATGTATAACCATGCTGATCAAGGCACAAGTTTGTCATATCTTCCTACAGCCTTGTTACACCACCCATTATACCTACTTATACTGCTTGTATACACACAGCTGGAATATTAATGTAATAGTGCCAGTTGCCTTTCCTGCCAGGTGCTGTGGGATCGCATCCATATTGGTTGTAAATCTAATTGCTTTGATGTTAGATAGTACATTAACTGCACTGGATTAACTAAATCCAATCTACATTTCAGCCTCTCTTGTACTACTGATTGCAGCCTGTTAGGGCCCTTCTTACCCATCTTAAACAGCTCATCTGGTTCTATTGCTACTGTACTATTAATGTACAGGTACCATACCATGACCTTTCTTGCCTCTTTTAGATGTTGCTCAGACCTTCAGATGCTAAAAATCGTCATAGTTCAATTGACTGCAGTGGAACCATGCCAACTAAAAATGTCGGAAGAACTGGCAAATAGAACTCCTTTTAATCTGTTTTAATGGGCTGTATTTTAGCTTAATGATTATTTTCTCATTAGAAGATCAACAATCTTTTAGCCAAGGAACAGAGTGAATACAGTCATATGGATTTTCAAATACCATCAGAAATGCTGATAGTCACCATTTGACAATAAACATCCAAATGAATGATAAGAAATTATTTTGTGCTGTACATGGTTTGCAAGGTGAGCAAAGGCTGCACAGGTCATTGGTCTGCCCAGAATGGCAGTTTCTGCTTGCACAGGGAATTTCCCTAAACAATTTCAAATGTTTAAGTTTCATCCTTCTCTAATGTGCAGAAATCTCTTGAGTTGAATGAAACATCTGTTTTAAAGCACTCAGAAACTATATATAGCAGTTTAGGAAACACACTGAAAAAAAAAATCATAATTCACTAGAAATTTCTAGAGATATAAGTTATCCCAAAGTATTCATACTTGATCAGAGTCTTTCCTTCTGTTGGTTAAAAACCCACCAAGAGATTTTTTTAAAAAGTAAAGAAACTTTATTATATTATTCAACACTAGTTTTACTGCTTATATAATTGTGCTCATCTGGAGTTCTTTGAATGAAAATAACCCCAAATCCTAGTGATATGCTTGTGTGGTTTCGAATGTACTCAATAAGCTAAGCTGAACTATATTATATTTACATAAAAGCAAAGTTTCTAATAGCGTAGTGCCCAGAGCACTAGACTGGGCATTGTTGGGACAGAGGCAAGGGTTTCCTACTGAAGTTCAAATAGGTCTGGGCTCTTTCTGGTGTTTGATGATTTGATATTACTGAGCTGTTTTATGCTTCATTAGGAAGATAGCCCTCCTTATTGTTGCCTTACACATTTCCATTCTCAAAACATCTGTTCACAGCACAGATGTCTATTAATTTTTTTAAATAATTATTAAATATCAGTATTGTTGACGCATTTCTAGTTACAAGTATTTATTTAACTATTAAAGTTTTTGATTTTAAAATATTTTTGAAGGCTTTTCTATTTAAGGATAGGTTTTGCTTTTTCACAGTGTACATATTTTACCTTAAGCTGGTTGCTTAGACTGTCTTCACATGCAGTGGTGAGAAATGGGTACTTCCAGGTGCAGTTCATTGTGCATGTTTTAGAAAATAGCCTGAGGGTGTCTATCTCCAACACAACAAAATAAAGTGAAATTGCCCTGCAGTTTGCCCAGGCACACGAACTCTCTCCTCTACTTCCCTGCTTAAGTGGAGCTCCTTCAGTACCCTTGCTCTGCTGTCACAAACACAGCTCGTTTGTGCATGAATATGAATTCAGCGTGATGTGTAATGATGTAGGAAAACTGGGGAGGGAAGATGCAACAGACTTCGCTTGTTCAATCACAACTGTTTGAAGTGACATTTGGAAGGTAGCAACAGGCAGCACTTAACATTTACGAGGAATTGCCTTTTTGCACTCTTGGGGCATTAAGTGCTCATTGCTGTCTGTGTAGGAGGGGTACTGTGTGGAAAGTGTAATTTGCAGCAAGTATTTACTGTTTCTAAAGGTTTGCTGAATGCCAAAAGATTCTTTCTGTTCTGTTCCTGGAGAGAGGTTTTCACCTGCATAGAGAAAGATTAGCAAAATGTACATTGAATGAAGTGTAAATCTGGAGAATCCTTTACCCAGAATTACAATGCCACTCTAATCTGGTTTACCAGAAGGCTCATGAAATTCATTGGAATCTAAAGCTTTTCTTCTTGACTCATTCTGCCCTGAAAATTGTCCTGTTTGAAAGTTGTCTATAAAAAGACTTCATTACTTTGTCTTCTATTTGTCAGCAAGACTGAAGTCTTATGCAGTACTTTGCTGCTCTCCATATGAATAAAAATGGGAAAACTTCAGTTCATATCATCAGTTTCTTTTAGTGATTTTTTTTTTTTTTTTTTTTTTTTTTGTTCTGCAGATGTTGTCTCCACATTCCCAACCTGATCTTACGAACAAAAGACAAAAGAAAATTAAATTATTGGACTGTTAGTGTATCATGACTTTCTATAACTAAGAATCAGGTTGACCCTGCAGATGTGTAGCCTGTATAGCATGACAACTTGCTTTGCAGAATAAATACCATGTTGTTGCCATAAATTCCTACATCCCAGTCTTTTTAAGGATATTGACAGATAAGGATAAGGATGATGACCTCTGCATTAGGCCTTTCTGAGATTTCTTCCTGGTTATTGTATAAGCTAAAATGGCGGCATCTCATAAATCCTGAGGAGCACTGCAAGAACATCTGGATGAGGCTGAAAATCCCCTTTTCTGGCCCCTGCAAATTTACTTACAGACAATTTCCACAAAAAAAAAATAAATAAAAAAGTGTCCTTCCAGTGTTTTGTGAAACAGAAAACAGAAGAGTCTTACCTCAGTCTTTTCAAGTTACAGGAGTTGTAGATAAGTACAAACAAATGCTTTGTCAGTGGCTTTGGTTATATCAACCCAGCTCAGGGCATTCTGAATAAAGCTGCCCTGAAAAATGATGTCAAAATATGTTTTTAATCTCTTTCTCCAAAGGGACAGCACATTCTGGCCCATTCACATACAAATGACAAAAATCATAATCAGGTGCAGAGTCAGCTAGATGAAAAGAGGGACAGCTGAGGGCTGTCTGATGAGATCTGTGCTGGCGTGCTTCTCAGCAAATATTTATAACACCCCCTGCACCAACCTCATTTCCAGAGAACTTAAAGATGTTGGGGTGGAAATGGAAAACTTGTTTGGTTGATTTGTAGCTTCAGGCAAATTCAGTTTTCCTCTTCCTTTGCTAGCAGCAATGTAGCAAGGATGGACATCTAACAGGCAGCTACTTTCTCATAGCTACTAAGCCTAAGGGTTTTTGAGCAGCAATGGGATTTAAACATTTAAACATTTAGCATTTGAAAATAAATAAATAAAATTGACTGGATATCCCCAACACCAAAAGCTATGTGTTTGAGGTATATATGTCATGGGTCTATCAGGAGGCTTAAATCACAGAATCACAGAATCACAGAATTTCCTAGGTTGGAAGAGACCTCAAGGTCATCGAGTCCAACCTCCAACCTAACGCTAACAGCCCTCCACTAAACCATATCCCTAAGCTCTACATCTAAATGTCTTTTGAAGACTTCCAGGGATGGTGACTCCACCACTTCCCTGGGCAGCCTGTTCCAGTGTCTCACAACCCTTTCAGTGAAGAAGTTCTTCCTAACATCTAACCTAAAACTCCCCTGGCGCAACTTTAGCCCATTCCCCCTCGTCCTGTCACCAGGCACGTGGGAGAACAGGCCAACCCCCACCTCGCTACAGCCTCCCTTGAGGTACCTATAGAGAGCGATAAGGTCGCCCCTGAGCCTCCTCTTCTCCAGGCTGAACAAGCCCAGCTCCCTCAGCCGCTCCTCGTAGGACTTGTTCTCCAGGCCCCTCACCAGCTTCGTCGCCCTTCTCTGCACCCGCTCAAGCACCTCGATGTCCTTCTTGTAGTGAGGGGCCCAAAACTGAACACAGTACTCAAGGTGCGGCCTCACCAGAGCTGAGTACAGGGGGACGATCACCTCCCTAGCCCTGCTGGTCACGCTGTTCCTAATACAAGCCAGGATGCCGTTGGCCTTCTTGGCCACCTGAGCACACTGCTGGCTCATATTCAGCCGACTATCAACCATCACTCCCAGGTCCTTCTCTGCCTGGCAGCTTTCCAACCATTCCTCTCCCAGCCTGTAGCTCTGCTTGGGGTTATTGCGCCCCAGGTGCAGGACCCAGCACTTGGCCTTGTTAAACTTCATGCAGTTGACCTCAGCCCATCGGTGCAGCCTATCCAGATCCTCCTGCAGAGCTTTCCTACCCTCAAGCAGATCGACACACGCACCTAACTTGGTGTCATCTGCTGATGACACCAAGTCATCACATAGCATTTGAAACAATTGCAGCAGAGATCATACAGAATGGTGGCGAATACTCTCCTACATGTAATAGGCTTGATCTCAGGAGATGCTTAGTTAATTTTGAGGCCAGAGGGCATGTGACATTTCTCAGAAGTTATCTGAAAGCAATTTAATAGCAAATTTTTCAAAGCAAAGGATGTATTTGTGTTTTGGTATGGGTCTGTATCTGCTCTGGAATGTTGCAGATAACTGATTTTTGACTTGTTGGTCAAACCAGTGTGTATAGCATTTGGATCAGATTGTCATGGTTTTCTCCTAAGCACATTCAAAAGGAAAATATGTTTACTACATATCTCATGAAAATTTTCATTTACTTTCCCCCCCTCCCAATTGTTAGATACACTGACAATACAGAAATAATCTGAAATATTCTTCCAGTACTGAAAAAAAAAACAGCAAGCCACTAAGACTTTGAAAAGAAATCTTTGAAAGAAAATGCTGCAGGTTGCAATGGTTGTTTTTTAGATTTCCTAGGGACAATAATTTTCTATGCTTTCTTTGAGACAGACTGCATAAAATGACACAAATATATAGATATTTTTGTACAATTATATTCAAAATTTCTGGCCCAGACCAACAATTTAAAAAGTATCTGCCAGGTATTATTCCCTTTTCAGCTCTATGTAGACAGTAGTTACTTGAATGATTCTTCAGCCTTCACATCCAACCTTCCCTTTATAGATGTGAGCAAACATAAGACCTGCTTTCCAGAAAGTCTGGGTAGCCACAATTTACTTCATGTTTTCTGGGAACTAAATACCCCACTCAACTTGCCAGGGTCACTGAATGTGCACCCCCAAACAGCTCTTGAACAGATAATACCCATCTCCAGATTGAACCTATTGTTTTGTTGGGTGTATTATTTACTGTCTGTGTAGCACTGTAAGCTCTTCAGGTGGAGAGTACTACAGTGATTCAAGGGAGTGCAGTGAAAAATGAAAACAATTATGTAGGAGGCTATCAGAGAATGTTTTCTGATTTTTTTGTTGAGGTTTCAAATTTCCTGACATCATCCAGTTTACTTTCAAAAGATCCCCATTTTTTTCTTTGAGTACATGGCAGAGGAATAGCTATATTGGTTAATAAAGCATCATTTATGTGTCACTGAAGGTTTCTAAAACATGAAATGTGGACAGTCATGACCAGGACTAAACATCTGTCTTGGTTCCAACTTGGATAGAGTTATTTTTCCTCCTAGTAGCTGGCATGGTGCTGTGTTTTGGATTTAGGATGAGAATAATGCTGATAGCATGCTGGTGTTTCAGTTGTTGCACAGCAGTGATAGGTTGAGGACTTTTCAGCATCTCCTTCTGCCCTGCCAGTGAAGGGCTGGGGGTATACAAGGAGCTGAGGGGACAACAGCCAACCCAAATTGGCCAAAGGGATGTCCCATACCATGTGGCATCATGCTGAACAATTAATATTGGGTGGCTTACTGGGGTGGGGGAGGAATGCTGCTTGGGGCTGAGCTGGGTCAGCACGTGGTGAGCAATTGCATTGTGCATCACTTGCTGAATATATATATATATATATTATTATTGTTATTATTATTATTGTTTTCCCTTCCTTCTTCTGTCCCATTAAACTGTCTTTATCTCAAAACATGTATTTTTATTCTCTTTTTTTTTCTTTTTCTCCACTTCTGTTCCCCATCCCACTGGGGGGCAGGGGGGAATGAGCTAATGGCTATGACAGCTGTATGGTGCTTAGCTGCCTACTTGGTTAAACCACAACATCAGAAAGTGGAAAAAGGGTTCTGGCAGTTCCCTGAGATCTACCTGGCTGTCACATAAGAATATAAACCCCCATGTCTAAAGGCAGACTAGATGTTCCTTATGGTGGAGCCCATCCATCTACCCCAACTGGTTAGCAGGTTTTTGGCTGTCTCTAGGGGTATCTGAAAGATGAACCCTTTAGTGGATTCTTTTTACCTTCTTCCAAGACTAATTTTGTCATTTGTGTACCAGGACATGATCATTGTGTTCACTCCCCATCAATCTTTCTAACATTACAGAGGGACATATTTGCCAGTCTATGGCACTGATGAAGACTCCTGCAGAAGGAAGCAGTTCCCTGTACAGGTGGATTCATGACAAAGCATGCATCCTGTACAATATCTCATGTCTCCCTCCATTACAAAACCCAAAGCTTTCAGTGCAGAAAAACTGTGGTATTTTGTTTGCATTTGGATGAATGTTCCTATCATAAGCTGGGGAATAATCAACTGTGTGAGTTGTGCTTCAAATTAAAATCCTTATGCTACAGAAGAGGCCAGTTTCTGTTTTTCTCACCCTTTTTGGTTAATCTGTGTAGAGGTTTAACATTTTTTATTCTGCCAAAACAAATTGCCTTTTTTTTTTTTTTTTTTTTTTTGTGGTGAGATTTTTTTCCCACCTTTACAGCCTGAGGATGTAAAAAATGTAAAAACAATAAATTCCAGCTGAAAGATGGATGCATCCTCGATTGAGTAAACAAAGTTACTGTGCATTGGCAAAAAGTTCTCTGCATTGGATTCTTCATTGGACTCAAGTTGCCAGCTCTAATAAATCAGTGCACTGGACTTCTACTTAGTCAGTGCTTCCAGACGGCAACTAGAGAGTATCATGCTTTAAAGTGTAATGAATCGTATCAGTAAGTAAGTCTACTCCCAACCTGTGTTAGAATCTATCAGTATAACAAAGTGGCTGTCATATGATGTATGGATAGACAAGAAACTCTGCTGACAGATGAGTATGCCTTTCTCTTTCTCTCCCCAGTGAAAATGATAGCTGGATGAAGATGGTGTTTTTTTTTTTTTGTTATTTTGTTTTGTTTGGCTAGGTTTTTTGTTTGTTTGTTTTTGCAATGCGGCTTATGTTTGGGGCTTAGGGCATGTAAATTAAGAATAGAGGGGCTTCTGGGGAGGAGGGAATTTGAGAGGTATTTTATCTGTGATCACGAAGTAGTTTTACCATTTAAACAGGGCTATCTTTTTTATTTTATTTTATTTATTTATTTATTTATGTATTTATTTAATCCTCTTGATATTTGTGATTGTGGTTTGTGTCAGAGCAACTCTTTAACAGTCCAGCTAGATTTGACATTTAGCCCATTCTGCTTTTTTTTTTTTTTTTTTTTGGGGGGGGTGGAATTTTTAGCTAAATGCATCTAGAATAAGCAGGATGACTTATATCTTGTGGGATCCAATGACTAGGCGGGGATAAGTGTAAATCCTTTGTAAGTCCTTTCCCTTGTTGACTAATATAATTAAGCAGGATGTCCGTGATTAGGTAAGATCAGCCCTCCATGTCCTGAAGACCATCATTATTTGGATAGACAAAATATCCATCTTCACTGATCAGTGGTATAAACTGAAGTCAAATATGGAACTGTTCTCTGATGGCCCAGGTCTTTACTTGTTAGGCCATGTTACCTTTCCATCAACGTTAGGAAACAGGATGGTGAATGTGCACAAGCACTTAGTTACTTCCCCCCAATGTCTTCAAACAACTAATGTTTTAAATGAGCTAGATGAAGCTACTGAATGTCACTGAAGATTCAAGTGCTAATGGGATTATATCAACTTGTGTGGATAATTTTTGGCAACTGTGCCCTAGAAGCTGGGCACAGGATGGAAAATAGTATTTTGCTTTGGTTTCGCATTCAAAGTGGATGACTACTTAGTGTAACTGGCAAAAAAGCCAGTCTGTTATTCTAGTGCATATTCCCTTGAAACTCGTCAATTGCAGCTAAGCTCTGCAATTGTTTTGATGTAGGATCAGTTATTTCCTGTTTAATCAAATTGTGCTGTTTTCCTCAGGCTCTGTGCAGAGAGCAGATGGCACTTTTGTGTTACACCACAAACATGTTTGGCCTCATCCTAAGGAGACACTTGGAAGAGCCACGGTAAAGGACTGCTGCAGATGGCCCAGTTGAGTATTACCACAGGAGATACTCAAATACAGATTGCCAGGGTTGTTTTCTAAGGACTTTGTTGGCATAACTAGGAGGTACCATGCTGGCTGTAGGTCGAGGCCCAGAGAAAGGCATAGTCTGTTTTTCTTGGCAGCATCTCCTTTGTCAGGGGCAAAACCAACTCCTTTCTCGAGACACCCATTTCAGTCTTCTTTAAATAAGAAATGGTGGTCATGCTAGGATGAACCTGAAGGAGAGGATTACTTGGAGAGTGAAGAGCACTCCTGGGCATGAAGCATAATAGGCTGACATGCTGATTATCCTTTTGCTTGAGAAAACAGAAGTACAGAAATGTCTGGGAGACTTCACTGATAATTTCTAGGCCCATGAGTCCATGTGACGAGGCCCTTTCAGGAAATAGTAGGATAGCACACATAACTCTCATATCTTGCACCTTGCAAACAATTTATTAATGGTGCTTCTTAAAGAATGACAAGTGCTTGGTTCCACAGAACCAAAATTCACAGACTGGTTGTGGTTGCCAGGGACCTCTGGGTCCATCTGGTCCAGCCCCTGCTCAAGCAGGGCCACCTCCAGCAGGGTGCCCAGGACCATGTCCTGGTGGCTTTTGAAGATCTCCAAAGAGGAGACTCCACAGCTTCTCTGGGCAACCTGTGCCAGTTCTTCTTCACCCTCACAGCAAAGAAGTGGCATACGGTGAGAAGTCTAATTGGTCTCTTCTAGAAGCAAAGCTGATTTTATTAACTGAGGATGCTTTGTGCTCAGACTTCAACTTATGCTTGGTGATGCATTTTTTTTCCCATAGGGTCACAGCTGCTGCTGTGAATTTTGCACAGAATTAAACTTCTGATGTCTACAAGACGTATGTCATTAGTCATTTGAAAAACAGGACCCAGAGCTTGTGTTGGAACCAGAAGCCAGTGATTAGGTAATTGGAAGATATAAGCACAGGCTGAGACAGAGCATGGCACAGTTTCCATACAAACTAAACAGAGTCTGTGCATCATATTCACATTCAACTTCACACATGGTAAACCTGGGTGTTCCAGAATGAAGCTTATAAACACATGACCCAGTTTGGAAAAATCTCTGTTTGATTGGATGGGAAGCACTATGTTTCCGAGATAATGGATAATGGAAAAAGGTCTTTGGGAAGCTAATGTTGGGGAACAATTCCAGCCTTGAGAAGTCCAACAAGACTTCTCAGCTTCTCTGTAGCCTGGTGAGGGAGGGCTGAATGTCTCAGAAGGAGGCAAAGGTAACATTTTTTCAGTTCTTAAAAAAACTTCTGCTTTTTCTGTAAAGTTTCTGCTTGAAACTACTTCAGGTCTAATAACCCAACCTATAAGTCCTCGGTGACATTCAGATACATAGTTAGGGTAGTCATCAGCAGACAGTATCAGCTGTTGGCTCAGATAACTGAGTTCCCCCACAATAGCGTTGATTATTCAGTACCAATCCCTTGCTCTGTCTTCACAGAAGACTTTTTTTCTAACTGGGCTCATGGGAAACCTCTTGACACCTACCCTACAAGGTTTCGCTCTTATTCTGTCAAGCTAGTGTTTTGAAAAGCTTAGCTCTGTAGGAGAAATGAGATTTGACATATGCCGGTTTGGGGATGATTTTTTCAGAAGATTTCAATGAGGGTGTTGCTCTGTGCTGCCATTCTGAAAGATGGTTGTGCAAATTCAAAAGCAGTTTCCTGATTCTGTCATCAGACACAGAATAAACAGTTTGTTTTGTTCTGTGTATTTAATTAATTTTGTGGTTTACTTCTGATCACAGGGACATTTTGATTTTTTAATTTTTATTTTTTAAATCTACATCCAGAAAAAAATCTTACAAATGTTTTATGCTAACAGATTTCATATGCATCTGCTCCTGGACACTCATCACTACTGCATGACTGGTCTACTTAGCCAAATGGAGTATTTTAAATTTCCTGATTGGACATATAAAAGTGAATTAGAGGTTTGGAGGGATCACTGAATGAATGATTTGAACTTTTCATTTTTAATTATACTGGTATGATGAGGGAACATGTAATTTCCTTTTGAGGCTCCATCACAAATCAGTGGCAGACTTTGTAATAGGTCAAGCAAACAAAGGCATGTAACACTTTTGTTCTCCTCAAGGAAATCTGCAGAGCAGAAAAAATAAAGCAAAAATAAGGGAGAACAACTCACCATAGGATGATTTTGGTGTGAGATGGCAAGTATCAGGGAGGAAATGATCCAAGAGAGGCAGGATGTGAAGGTGTGCATTCATGAATAATTTTTTTGCAGCTCCTCAGTCATGTGTCTAAATATAGGCCTTTAATTACTTTTAATATTTCCTTGTATTTTAATTTTCCATTTGAAAGTATTTGTAATTTTTTTTTTTTTTTTTTTTTTTTTTTTTTTTTTTTTTTTCTAGCAGCTGTTTGAGCAGATCTCAGTTCTTTTCAGACTCTTTATCACATCTGACTGGCACAAAAACTACAGGTATCTCGGATAAATTAGGTAGGACATTTGAAATATCACTAAAAAGCCTCTTTTTAGGTAAATGAGTTGAGGCATAAGGGCATGATTAGGTCTGAGATTGTCATGTAAATGTAGCTATCTCAGCTCCCATCACAGTTAATGGAAATCTAGTCGATTCAGTCAGTGGAGATAGAGAATGATTTGTGTCAGCATGAAGTACCAGTAGCTCCTGGAACTGTCAGCAGCAAAGTCCAGTAGGTTGTTGAGAAGAAGAAAGAGCAAGCAAAAGTCTTGTGAGACCCAGATCCTCTGTGCTACCTTTTTTTCCAGGCTTTTACCCTGGAAATAGCTCAATCCCAAGAGGCAGGTTTTAGCCACTTAACTTTAGATGTCTTCTGTGAAGGTGTTTACATATGATCTAGTTGTCTAGACTCTTTTTTTACTAGCTGGCAAGAAAAAAGTTCTCAAGGGTCAGACCTATCTCACAGATGTTTAATATTTCAGTCAATGTATAAAACAGGTCTGATGAATGAGGTCCCCAAAGTGTGTGTTTTACTAATTAATATATCTTTTTTGCCAGCTGTAAAACTCCACAAAACTTACAGGATCATTGTAACTTTGAACAATTTATATCTCTGTCAAATGTGGTTTAAGTTGGCCTTAGGGTTTGACAGCTACTGCAGAGCTGATGGGGCAAAAAAAGGGTGTGAGATAGCATAGGCACTGAAAGATGGAAGGGCCTTTAAACATAATTACCTAAGAAACTGTACTAAAAATGCTGCAAGTGCAGCAACCATAAATACATTAAAGAAACAAAGCCAATACACATTAAAGTTGCATGTAGTGCTGCTCATTTCTGCCCTCCCTTTTGGCACTAGAAAGGCAGATATACACATTTAACACGAGGTAAAGTCCTTTTAAAGATGGAGAGAGACTCATAAATCCCAGGAAACTCTCCATAGCTCACAAGGACAATTTCATTTACCCCACCATTTGTTCTCACATAGAGTTAGAAGAGCAGAAGATGTATTATACTCTACAGCTAGCTTCTGCCTTATATATTTTGAAGTGGTTTTTAGTGAGCTCAGTTCCTTTTACTAAAGGGGCAAACACCTGCTTTTTGGTGTGGGTTACTTTGGCAGTTTCTAATTGTGAATATCACACCTGCAGAGCCCCAAATTGGCTGAACAGGAAAGAATCAAGAAGTCACCTGGTCTGTCCTCTTGAACCTGGGTAACAGATCCACCAGAGGATATGAAGACCTATAATGGGAAGGTAGAAGATCAAAGCCTGCACTCTAAATACTGCCAAAATGAAATAAAACACACACACAAAATGGTTTAAGAAACTGAGAACTTCAAAGTAATGAAAAGAGAAAGAGGACTGTGAGCTATCTTTAGTGATGAATGCACAATGGAGAATTATGGCCTCTTTCATCTGTACCACACTGAGACCGCATGAAGCAGAAAAGACATTTAGACACTAAATTGTCACGTGGAAGATTTCATAAAAGAGAGGTAAAATAGAAATAACAGCATATTGAAAATCTCAAAGGAGAGACATGTCCTTCCAAGACTAAAGATGGCTTTTTCCTTGTTTCAGAAAGAAGTTCACCTGCCATCAGCCCACTTTCGTCTCCTACTTTCAAATGCTGTTTCTCAAGTGTACAATCAAGCCTATCCCTTTCAACAGCAACTACTTATTAGAATGCATTGAGAGAAATCAGTTAATTAGGTAATTGCAGGAAGGGCCTGAAGCTGAGTTTCTTACTGTGCATATGAACAAGTTTCAGGTGTTTTCCAGGTAACAAAAACTTCATGTTCAAGTAAAAGCTTGAATCTTGACTTGGAGTTTATATATTCAACTCTGTTGTGTGTAGATTAATAGAAATATAGAGGAGGAGACAGTCACTTAATTGAGAGTTCTTCAGGGGATGCACGATCACCCTATGCTCTTCTGAAAATCAGTAGAGAAAACGATGTACCTGCAAAAGGTGATTTAGATATTTAGCTGATTTCTCTGCTTTAGATCAGAGGGAGAATAATGGAAGTTCATTTCATTGCTTAGGCAGGTGAGATGCTACTGCTAACTAGAGTGAGTCTGAGCACCCAACATAGTGCAGGACCATTTGCTAGAATTGCTACATAACAGCCATTATATTCAGTTTAAGCTATGTCTTGTTGTTAAACAGTTTGTCCATGTAAATGAATCTTCATTTAACACATTTTGTGATTACCAACAGAAATAGAAATAACTTCCCAAACAAAATATTCATGTTCCACTTGTTAAATTTTTTTTCCTAAATTCCACTCCACATTTGGGGTGTGATGTAATGTATAGGCATACCTGATAATAAAGTTAGTCCTGGCTGTGTTTCTCAAAGTGAAGTGCAGAACCAGGCCCCCTTGGGCTGGGGAAATAGTTGCAGTAGAAAGAACAAAGCAGGTTAGACAGTAACTGAACCTGAGCGTAGGTACTTTCTTTTGGATGGGAAGGGTTCTTCAGGCAAACCTTCTATAGGGGAAACTGTAGGTCTGCCTAGCCAGAAATGGCAGAATGAGGATGATAACGAAGTATAGCACAGATTTACACTTTTTTTTTTTTTTTTTTTTTTGCTTCTGAAGTGACTGGGTCTGCGTTTCTAAACCATTCTGTACTTTCCAAAACATAGTTGCAGACCTTTTAATAAGGAATCACTCTTGCCAGTAATTAAATCCATTGATTCCTATGAATAATAGTAGATAACAGCAGAGCTATCTCATTTTGCTTCAGTTTTGTCTTAGTATCTAAGTGACATTTAGGAAGCATGTTTCTTCTGACAACCAATCCTATGCTGCTGTGTATTCAAATTGTTCCTCTTTTAAGCAAACCAATTGGCATGGAAATATACTGGTGCAGTTTTTACAACACTGTGACCTCAAAAACTGACAGCAGGGGGGCAAAAAAGAGAGAAGGTGCTGAGCCTTAGCACCCTGCACTCATGGACCCAATTTCTAGTATTAACAAGTTTCTATTGGGTAACCCTTAAAAGCCCAGAGCATGGATTTCTGCAGAAGCAATGAATTAAAGTAGTATACTTTATGCAGGAAAAGCATGTTAGATGCCTGTAATCTAAGATATGTCTAAGAATTTCATCAATTCAGTGCTTTCAGTCAGTTTCTCAGTGACTGGTCTCTCCATCCTGTCGTCACGTTGAACATAAAGCACCATCCTTCTGAGAAGTGCTAGCGTTGGTGAAATACCTTTGGATATTCCCACTTTATCATAGTTATCTATTTTAGTGCTGTCTCATTTCCTGCTGTTGCTAGAGTGCTTAGAAAAGAGTTCAGTAGGGCAAGGAGAACCCCAGGATATGGGTTTCCTGAACCCATATGATGAAGGTGCTTCTATTTTCTTTTCAGTTATTTTATCTTTGTCTTCAGCAGAAGCAGATGAGCTGTGATTAACACTGATGAAAGTATTAAGAAGCTGATTTCTTCTCCACCCACCAAAATTATTGACTGGAATACACAGTCTGAGAAAATCCAATTAAAACTGTATCATATGGCTGTATTTCCTTCCATATAAAGGGATAGATAAGGGGCATCTGCTATTCCCTTTCTCACCATTATTTAGATTTTAAAGTAGGTAGTCAAAGCTGTTGTCATCTCTAGCATCAGTTCTATTATAATTTGCACATTTGTCTCATTATTTTTAACAGGTATGGGTAATAACACTTTTTTTTTTTCTCTTCTTTTTAAAAACAACTATCAAGCTTTCAGTTATACTGTGTGCACTCTAGGTGACTTCACTGTTTGAAACACTACACTACCTGTCAAATTAAGACATGAAGAGAGGGATTGAGGAGAACTGAGTGGAACTTGTAAATTAAAACATATTTTCCCTATACCATCTGGTTGTGACCTTTTCTTTTTTGAAAATTCAATCTCCTATGCTGTTCTGTGGGGATATATTTTAAAAAGCAGGGCACAGATTTCCAAAAATTATTGTGGACTTTGGATATCCATTTCCAACTGGCTGCAACAATAATTATTCAATCTGCAAAAGGCCATAAACATGACGTTGTCTTGCAACAGAGAAACAACCCTACAGGATTAGAAATATTTTTGAAATTCTTTTTATTCCATTAAAATGGAATTCTGGCAGCCAGGAGGGCCAATCGTGTCCTGGGGTGCATCAAGCACGGCATCGCTAGTAGGTCAAGGGAGGTGATTGTCCCGCTCTACTCTGCGCTGGTGCGGCCTCACCTCGAGTACTGTGTGCAGTTCTGGGCACCACAGTATAAAAAGGACATGAAACTGTTGGAGAGTGTCCAGAGGAGGGCTACGAAGATGGTGAAAGGCCTGGAGGGGAAGACATACGAGGAACGGCTGAGGTCACTGGGCCTGTTCAGCCTGGAGAAGAGGAGGCTGAGGGGAGACCTCATCACAGTCTACAACTTCCTCGTAAGGGGGTGTCGAGAGGCAGGAGACCTTTTCTCCATTAACACCAGTGACAGGACCCGCGGGAATGGGGTTAAGCTGAGGCAGGGGAAATTTAGGCTTGATATCAGGAGGGGGTTCTTCACAGAGAGGGTGGTTGCACACTGGAACAGGCTCCCCAGGGAAGTGGTCACTGCAGCGAGCCTGTCTGAATTTAAGAAGAGATTGGACTGTGCACTTAGTCACATGGTCTGAACTTTTGGTTAGACCTGTGCGGTGTCAAGAGTTGGACTTGATGATCCTTAAGGGTCCCTTCCAACTCAGGATATTCTATGATTCTATGATTCTATAAAAGAAGAAAGTTGTTTTAATTATAAAGGTAGAGCTGTGATTGATGTAGATGGGGCAATCTCAGAACTCCTCAGTATTAAGGAAAGGTTCACTCCTGTATCTTTCATGTCACAGGGAATTTTACTATTAACTTCTGTCTGAATAAGATTAGGCCCATGGGCACTTTTTATCCTCATCCATGGCTCTGCCCACATCAAGCTCATTTGTTCTGAACAGTTTTACTGCTACCAAAACAAATGCTTTAAATTGTACTTGATCAACCATATTTGTTCTTTTAACTGGTTACAAGAGAGTATTTTTAAGGGTAACAGAACAATGACCCTACAGGCCAGGGACTGTCTCAGGCCAAGATTACAGTGCTTCAGTTAAGTCTTTTGGGTTCTGATTTCGACTCTTCTGTCTCCAGTTGACATTAGTTGAGTCTCCAATTTAGAGATCACCTAGAGCCCTGATGGATGAATTTGGAGGCACCTCCTTCAGTTGTTTTAAAACATTGCCATCCTATGATGCCTTTCTCACCATCAGGTTTTACTATCCTAACCTTATTTCATAAGAGGTGGAAGAACATAACGTGCATCCATGTCTTGGTGGACCCAGTACTATCTCTAGCTGCTGGCAAAGGTAAGGTTTTGTTGGGAACTGGACAGAATGGATGTGAGCCAAAAAGCTGCCTACATAGCTATATCGGTTTGACGTAGGGAGTGATTGGTAAGCAGAATAATCCCGTTCATATTAGTTCCCAGTAGGATATGCACTTACATACTCTTAACCTAATTGAATATAACATTCCTCTTTCCAGTTTACTTTATATGACTTACTAAATCATTTAAATAAAACTGAAAAAAAATACCTGTCAGAGTTACGCAAGTAAACATAGAACAAGAAATATTTTCCTATGCCTTTCAGCCTTGTTTTGCCTTGCCTTGCCTTACCTTGCCTTGCCTTGCCTTACCTTGCCTTGCCTTGCCTTCCGTTCCCTTGGGCCATGACATGGACACGAGGGTGCCAAGACCATAAAAATGGTGACTGTGTACACTGTGCTTCATTTCAGGCACTTTTTAAATTTTTATTTTTTATTTTTTATTTTTTTATTCTTTCCATTTCTGCAGGCCTAATTGGCATGCCTCATAAGCAATCATCTCTAGCACCTCTTCCAATGCATATTAACCACCTGGGAATGCAGACAAAACCACTTTGGCTGTGGTTTGCTTTGTCTCTGAGGGAAAAGGATTGAATCTCAGTGTCTCTCTAATGACATTTGTTATTTTCAGGACAGACAGTTGCATCTTAATGGAATTCAGACATAACACAAGAGATAAAAAGAAATAAACAGTTGCCAATGTGCTCCTTATAATTACCTATGCGGTGACACAGAAGGTAGTTTGTCACCTGCTGAGCAGTTAATGAATTTATAACCCTTCACTCAAGATAAGAAAGTCCAGTGAAAAATGGGATGCTCCTCCATATACTGTAATAGCTCATATAAGATTGATTCCTGGTCCCTTTAATATATTATTCTATTATTCTGTCATTGTTACTACCTCCCTGCCTGCCTTCCTTCCTTCCTTCCTTCCTTCCTTCCTTCCTTCCTTCCTTCCTTCCTTCCTTCCTTCCTTCCTTCCTCCCTTTCTTTCTTTCTTATTTACTTATTCGAGGAACGGTTAAAACAGAAAGACTACTGTGGCATTTCTATAATCACTTGTCAGTTCCAAACTCATCTCTGGACTTATTTATACTGTAATTATCTCTCAATGACCTGAATGATGAAACGAAAATTCAATAAGTCTTCTTGATATTGAATTCTGTTGGCTCAAGCCATTCCAATGAAACATCATTGTTTTGAAAGGGGCTTGAGGGGAGAAGGATTAATTTCCTTTTGGGAGCATAAAGGACATAATTTATGTGAATTCTTTAGTGCTTTCACTGAAGATTGGGCAGGTAATTGTGGTAATCTCCCTTTTTTTTTTTTTTTTTTTTTTTTTTTTTTTCTGGCATTTTTAGGGGTCATGTAAATTAGATGGTTTGATGCTGATTGCATTTACTGAAATATGGAATTTAGTAGACCAAGGTCTTCTGAGGTTAAGAAGTATATATATAGCATCATTTAAAAGGCACACCATTGAAAACAGGCTTTCCTCACAGGGTCTGTGTTAAAAGAAACCTCTTTTTCCCGGATTAAAAAACATTTGGCCATGACATAAAAGTGTCTATCTCCTTGGCATCAACATTGCTATGAGTAAACAAATATGATAGGTATTTACAAGAAACACAACAGATCCTGAGAAGACAGTTGGGACAGGTGGGCTTGTCTCTGCCGTGTTTTTGTATTTCACTCCTTACTCTGATGTTCACTCAAACTTTTTTTGGAGTTACTTAGCTGTGGTTGAGGGGGAGAAAAATATCTGACTACCCCTGAAAAGCAAAGACAGTAATAGTAAATAGTAAATATCTAGGATGTGAAAACCCAGGCCTGAATCCTGTGTTAATCCAGGGACTTGTCCCTGCATATTTCACTTGACAAATGGTGATGTGGTGCTATTCTCATGTAGGTAGGTGCTAGTCTTGCTTGTTAGAAGTATTCCTCTTGATATTAAAAATGAAACATGGATAGGATCAGTGAGAAGGTTATAAAAGAATTAGGAATTAGGCTTATTTCCTTGCTTGAAATGATATTTGGGTATTCATCTGAGATGGAACACCTGTGGTACTGAAGATATTGTCCTTAAAGTTGGAAGGAAAGCATATGTATAACACTCCATGTGTTCAACTGGTGTATTTTGCTCACAGCAGTGGAAAGTTTCAAGTTTTGACAGGGTTGCTGAATTGGAAAATTCATGTAACTTGACAAATTTCTGAGGGCAAGGATGCTGTCCCTCCCTTGCTCCTAAAGCCAGCAAGTTGGGATGGAGTGCAGCAAACATGCAAGTTATTGCCTCTCTTTATTACTTTCTCAGAACCACACAGGGACCCAAGAAACAGTTGGCCATGAATGCAGCGGTGGCAAAAGAAAAGCAAAAGAGCAAATGTTGACCGAAATCAAGTTTCTAGGGAATTATACTGGGGTAAAACCTTTTTTAAAACTCCCTATCTAAATTTATTGAGTCTGGTTTTGTTCACAGTGAATTAATCTCCTGAGAACAACAACAACAACACACAATCAACCAACAACAAACCAAACCACAGACATATATGCACACTGTACAGACAGCAAGATGGTCTGATTGCTCTGGGAGCAAGAGGATACTTTTTGGGGTTGCTACATTCAAACTGATTTTGGCATCTCTAGTTTTGTTATGAAGAAAGGTGACTGTTAGACAGAAAGTCATTAGAGCACCATGCATGTGCGCACCATGATGAATGAGCAGTTCACTCCCTGTGTCAGCCCTGGCATGGGCTCAGTCTCAGCCTGAGCTTTTGGATGAGGATCTAATTTATTTATTGAAGATCTTATTTATTTATTTATTTATTTATTTACTTTTATGTGTATTTGAGAGAGAGAAAAAGGCATGCTAATTAGTTATCCATGGATCGTCCTTTACCAGTAGTATTTGTGGTATATTCTGACAGTAACCAGCACTAGCTGCACCTGGCAAAAATGCCTCATTGGAATTTTATGCAATTATTGACTATTAATTACTTACTAAATATTATTAATGGTTAAAACTGCACATTTCATCCTAGCTCACTGCAACTGCATATTCTGTCACCAACAAGCTTGTCAGACTGGGAAAATAAGGGTGCAAAGCAGGGTTGTGAAAATAAAGGGTGAGTAGGGTTTCATGTTGAATAACATAAAAAAAAATACAAAAGGGGAAGGTATCATGTAGGCAGAAAAAACCTCATTTTAGATGACATAGAAAAGGCATGAAAATCAGGACATTGCTGTAGCTATTGGGATGTGCTGAGCATTAGGACAGGGAAGCTATGACAGAGAACAGGAGTTTAGGGCATGCCAGAAGCATGATTGGAAAACCAGTGAGAAGATAAAAGTGTGATCGCGATCTGCATTACAAAGTAGATCAGGTTGAATGATTGCAATGGCCCCTTCTGGCCTTGAAATCTTGTGTCTGTGTCTGTAGAAGGGTTTCCTTTAAATAATTCATAGCAAAGAGAAAATTCTGAACAATTGCAGAAAAAAAATTCAGTACAAGGCTGCTAGGGACTCTGGGATTTGGTCTACCTCAATATCTGAGCTCTTGAACTTTCCTAATGAAAATACTAATAAGTTTTTAATCCTAAGCTTCAAGCCTCATTGCAGACAATCATAAATGATATATTCAATTGTAAAATTCACAGAGGGCTTCCTAGTTATATAAATCATTTGATTAAAGAGAACCTGCATCACACGACTGAATCAACTGATTCAGTTTTACAGTTTGCTTGGTAAGTATTGTGTGCAGAGACATTTGCCAGTTTAAAAATTGAATGAAAATTTCAGAAAATCGTTTCCTGCTCAGGAACTAAAAAAGGCACATATTAATAATTACTTATTTTTTCAATGAGAACTATTTCCTTATTTATTAAGTGTTTTGATCATCCACCAGCCAGAGTGGTATTTTTGCTGTGTGTTGCTAAACACTTAGATTTATGAGTTTCCAGCCATTTCTAAGTGAAAAATTAGTGGTACATCCTTCATTAAATGGTGTTTGGGTGACAAAAGCATCAGCATTGCTGTCTGTGAACTAACACATATATTCCATTTGCTAACTCTGAAAAGTGTGGGTAATCCATACCCCGTTACTCTTCTGCCACACAACTCCAGACATTCTTTTTGGGATATTTGTGTGGAATAGGATACTGCTGGCATCAGTGGAGTGGCAGGCTCATGTAGCAGCTTTCAGAAATTTGGTGCTACGAAGAGTCTGCTACGTGTTCATGCCAGACATATTTAGCCACAGGAACACACACATGCAAAATATTCCTGGGTGTTTGGCTGGTGTTTTCTTTCAGCCTGCACCCATCATATTTGGTAACATGACTTGTGCGCTCCACTAGGGTTATGCTGGAATGCAGATGCTACAGAGTGCATGCCTGACACCTCGAGCTACCTGCAATGCTCAAAGGGTTAAATGCTATCTGTGAGAAGCAAATAAATAAATATATACATATACATGATGATGTAGAGCACATGAGCAAGATAGATTGCTCAATGCGTTTATAAGACCAATGGTAAGATGGAAAGAAATATGGTCTTTATTGTAATGATTGCGCTTCTATAGCCTGAGGCATCAAAAACGTCACAGTGTTTATGCACGCTAATAAAATCTTAGCAGTAATTCTCTCCAGCCTCTCCTTGCACAAAACCTTTGCTACAGTCTGTCCTCTGAATCACCTTTAAAGGGAAAAAAAATAGTTGCCTTTCATTCCTCCTTAGGGAGGGATAAAGTTTGCCCTGCTGTAAGACTTAATGTTAGTGGTGACCGTGTAATGCATGGGTCACTGTGCTCAGGAGTTTCTGAAGTGCTCAGGAGCACTTCTATTTAGGGAAAAGTGGGAGGGAAAATGGATTGGATCAAAGGTTTCAAATCTAATGAGTACCTGCTTAAAGATGCATCCTTTAATCATTAGCCTGATATTACTGGAAACCAAAAGAAAATGCCTTCTTATAGTATTAATCAGGATATGTGAAGACTCAACTTCAATTTGGCTGATTGTAATGGCCTGGACTGGGGCTCCTTTCTTGTCTGATGGTAGGAGCTAAATCAGCTAAATCTTTAGTCCTCTCCTGCCCTAAGCAAAATAAATATGAAACAGGAGAAAGTGAATAAAGACAAACAGTTCCATTCTTACTGCTGATTTGACAGCTAGAAAAAGAAAGTTACCATCTGAATTGCACCTCTCAAAGCTCTTTGAGGTTTTTAGAGGGGGTTGAGACAGCTGGTCTCACAAAAAAAAAAAAAAAAAAAAAAAAAAGCACAAAGGTGTTTTTTTGAATTCAGAGAGCAAAAGTCAAGACACCATGTTTAGTGTCTGGGTGGCTAAAACTACACTTCAGCATTAGGCACTTTTGCATCAGACCATCTCAGTGGAAGGTAAATTCCTCTGACACACCAGGTTTACATCCATCCATCACCAGCAATGTGGACTGATGGTGTGGACAACTGCAAGCCTATAAACAGTGTTTGTCTGCAGAATCTGAGTTAAACACTGAATTGGTCTAACACCTCAAGTGTCTGATCTATTTTGGCTTAAGAATATTATGTAAAGAAAGGGGCAGACACACTTATGGTACTGGTCAACGATGAGCAGAGATTGACAGTGTGGGTTTTAGGACATTAAGTGAACTCCTGAGCAGTCAATGTCCAACTATTGCCACTGGAGATATCTGAGCTTCCACCCTCATTTTAAGGGTGGCTCTGAGAAATGTTCAGCATCCCTACCTGATCTCATGGGTGTCTCTGTGAAACAAACCAAGAAAAGTAAATATCAAGAATGACGGAGGCCACCATAAAGGGGAGGAGAGAAGAAGATCGAGTTAGAGTAGATGAGTGGAGTAGCCCAGGTTTGACATAAAGGATTGGATTGGTATTTAAGTAGTCATAGTCCGTATAAATGGTGGAGCATGGAGAGTTTCTCACCTCGCTGGTCTTGCTGCATTTTAGCTGTTAGGCCTGGGCTTTGTTAAAGCAGCTGTGCAGTTTGACTAATGAGGAGTAACACCTTTGTGCCAAACATCTCCAAACCTTTCTACAACAGTGTAACCTGTATGAACATAAATTCATATATAATGTGATACTCTGTTGGCACTCATGTGGTAATGCAGATCAGATTCCATCTCTCACATCATTTCATGCTCAGACCAAGAAAATCAGTATGTACATAGGAGAGGGAAGAGAAAGCAGCTGGGATATACTCAATGCATGCATGTTCTCATAAGCATGTAACTGGTTGCTCCCTCTGCACTGGGGTGGAGCTGTAAATCACAGCACAGTTATAAAGGTGAATGCTAATGCTGAGTGACACTCATGCCCTGGAGGCTGGTAAGCAATAAATAAAGAGCTTTTCTTTCTTCTTAGATGCTGTTGATGTATAGGCTAATCCCAGGTCTGTAATTCTTCTCTCTATCCTGCCTGTGCTGCTCTCTCTGGCTCCAGATGCTGGCATTTTGTTTATGAGGGTCTTGATGGGGTTTGTTCTGCTCCTGGGAGGTCTCATCTGTAATTTAGTGCAGCCAGATTTGTGAAACTGCTTAAGCAAAGTTATTCACACTCAGAACTTCTATTAAGCCTAGGAAAAAGGATTTTAATTAGGTATAATGGGGTTTTGAATGGTCTCATTTGGGACTGGTAGTTTATTCCTTTGTAAGACCATCTAATCATGATTGAAAATCAGATTTTCCTTTATAAATCACAGGCACTTTTATGGCAATCAGTGTGCCTTCTTTTAATGAGTTCTTCCCATGATTTTTTTTTTTCTTTTCTTTTCTTTTCTGGAAGGGGGAGGAACAGCACCTCAAAACCAAGCAACCCTACAACTTGGTCAGCAGTTAAAAAAATGAATGGGAGCATTTTGGTGAACCCCCCAAACACTTTAGCATTAGAAAAAATCTCGGTTGCTGAAATGCACATTCAGTGGATGTAACCTACAACCCGTTCAATATGTCTGATCTTTTTAAAATGTCTTCAGATTTGTGTTGTGAAGTTTGCGGTGCAGTGAGTTAGTTTTCAGAGGAGTACTCACTCCAAATATTATAGTTGCAACAACCTGATGAAAGCAAGGGAAGGCACATGTAACAAGCCTTTTTCAGGCATCAGGAAAGACAAAACCCCAACCTTTTGGGAGTCATGCATTTCTTTTTGACTGTCACTACTTCCAAACACTCAAATGCCTATTTCCTTCAAGTGGTCTATCTCTTGGGAGGAGCGTATAACTTACCTGATGTCTTCTGTATCATTTTGCTTGCAATAACATCTGAGTTGTGAGGTCAGCACTTGCCTTGCATATATTATCCAGCAACACTGTACAAGTCATTTTGACATATATCTATTACATGATATACTATAGATTGTTGATTATATACACTCAAATTATCTGTCTCACCTTTCTTTGTGTTTCATGAACATTTTGGTATGATACGAGTCCTCCTGTCTAGGAGCAGCTCTATGGGAAGATCTAAGAGGCCCTGATAATGATCTAAAGAGAAACCAGGTCATAAACCCATTAAATGTGTGGAATGGCACTGGGTACTAGCCATATTTCATTATGTGAGGCTGGCTTTAGCGTGGTGGTAAGAACATACAGCAATACATACTTGTCCTGTGCCAATAAGGTGCCTGAAATGAAACAGGGCGAGGACTCTGGTTTTAGGCTCTAAACAATTTGAGAGATGTGAAGCATTATAAAAGACTCAAATGACTACAAATCACTGCTAAGATTCTTATGAGATGTGGAAAGCCGAGAGCCTCAGAGGATTGACTCATAACAGGCACTTAGGTCCTAAAGACTGATTGATATATCGTTTTGCCTGAATGCATCAATGCCAGTAAGAAGGGCAAATATGAAATTTATGTCATCATTCACTGGGGAAGTAGTTACAGTGTGACACGTCAACCATCTTGATTCAACCTGCCATCCAGCAAGCTGCGCATCACGGTTTTTAATTTATAAAAATGGCTGTTTTATTTTTCCCTTTAAAAGGATTTTATAAACAGCACATTTGAAAGCTGATATTAACTGTCTTTTGCTTCATTAGTTTCTTTCACCATATACTATGTCTTAGGGCAAGGGAGGGAATTATAAGGCCATTATAAGGATCATAACTATTGCTGTCAATAAAACATATAAGGATGAATTCAGAAAATAATTCCCTGTGGGTACAATAGGCAAATAAAGTTGATTTTTTGGTGACTTTCGTGTCTTTCTCTACAAGTGAGGATGTGGTTGTGAATACCCTAGACCTTTCAAAGAAGATAGCACCTTTTTCCACCAAGTAATTTTGTCCTGGCAGGAAAAGGAGAAGCCAGCCATTTCTCTAGGCTTTCTTGCCATCAGGCCTCTTGATCGGAGATGAAACTAGAAAACAATTCAGATATCTAGAAAATGCAGAGCAACAATATGGATATACCAATGTGCAGTGACCATGACTAGTTCTAGATTTGGTGTCCTTTTTTTTGCACAAATCGCTTTCTGTGCAAATTTTGGATTCTTCAGCTTCTAACATGAAAGTACTTTTTTGTCCAGGTAATGCAGAGAGATGGGAGTTTGCATGGGAAGTCGTCTTCCTAGGATCACAAGGGCATAAAGGCATATTTATTCTCAGTGCTTCCTTACCATTGCTAGCCATCCAAAGCACCCACAGTCTCATCTACCGTGGCACACTGCGGTATCTAGAGAGTTTGGTCCTAGGTAGAGCTCTTGGAATGGCACTAGGCAGGGAGGTATCATCCTACGGGGTGCCAGAAAGGAGTCAATACTCTGTATCCCTTCAATTGAGTTCTGCCATCCTTTTTTTTCTGTGGTTGAAGGCATACATGGTTCCTCCCAGTCTTATTTTCCCAGAATTTTAGTGGAGTAATCAGTAATCTTGACCTTTTCAGAAAGGAAATAATTGTGTTGTTGTTTTTCTTTTCCTTTTTCCCTTAGAATCATTTTTTACTTATTAGTTCAGTATTTCTAGTCTATTAAGTAATACACTACAGTAGTAAATGACATTGGTTTTGGTTTTGTCAAAAAAATCAATGTGGTATTGATTTTAACCTCTCTTCCCTCGAGATTTTTTTTTCAGGAGATTTGTTTTCAGCCCTGTGATCAGGTCAGCAGCCCTTTTTGGAATCCTCTGTGGTGTACAAAATGCAGAGTTCATACCCACATATCACACTTCTGTGTTTTATAATTGGGGATGGGAAGGGCATGATCTTCCTTCAGCTCACGTGAAATTACTTTATATTTTCAGAAGGGCAGCTGGCTCTCGATCCCCGCCACCACTATGTAGTTCTCAGTGTCTCTGGGTGACACTACTTTACTCAAACAGAGTGGCTGATCTGCGGTGTGGAAACTGAATACCTGGACATCAAGTTATTGAAAAGAAGAATGTGAGAATGAAACAGACAACACGGATAAAATTGTAAAAACAAACAAAAACAGAAAGCTTCAAAAAAGCATTGATTTTATGTAAGACCTTTACACTTCGGTTTCACGGGATGAAGGTTGTCAATACTAGGATAATCATTGGATGGGTGACTTCATTTGGCCTGCGCTCGGTCAGCCAGACAGTGAGGCTGGATGGCAGCCAGTAAATCTAAACCTTTGGATTCAGCTTTTTTTTTTAAATTTTTTTTTTTTTTTTTTGAGTGCTACTCTTACAAAATTAGATTTTTATCGTGAAATGAAAAATTGATGATAGGGAAAAAAAGAGATAGTATACAATCGATCTTCTCCTTTCAAAAGAAAATCTTTTCTTTCAAGTGATTTATGTAAGTGTGAAAAAAAAAATAGCAAAACCCCTTATTATTTTAGTAAAAATAACGTGTGAAACAGCAAGGAGACATTCTGGAATTGTTCTCTTTCTGTTCCTTCATCATCACGTGACATTCAAAAATGTCTAATACACTGGTATAATAGAATCCACATCCTTGCTCACTTTGTTTATGGGTCTGAACATTTCAGAAACTCCTGCTCTGTGCTGGAGAGGGTTTGTGTCCTGATATACAGCATAAGAAAAAATCCTAACTTGGTGATATGGTGGGACAGAGAAAGCACACATACCAGCAGGCAAGCATCATGCCTGGCGTTCACCTTCCCAGTGCCCTTAGATGAGGTCCCACTCTCAGGGACAAAGCACAGCTTCAGTTTTCCTAAATAGCTTTCCAAGCTTGTACCTTGGGAAAAAAAAAAGCTGTAAAACAGATCAAAAATAAAATAAAATACAAATATGTTACTATAGCATGTGGTTGAAGTACAGGAAGCATTGTCAGCTGGCTGCTTGGAGTGGGACAAGATCATCCAGTTGCAACAAAAGATTCATTTCATTGTTACCAACCAAGATGTTAAATGTCACCAGTTCCAATATTGATCGTGGAGGAACACCACTCTTAACTGATCTCTCCCTGGACATTGAACCATTCGTGACCACAACTCTTAGAATGTGACCACCAAGCCAGCTCCTCACTCACCTAGTGGTCCATCCATCAAATCCACATCTCACCATTTTAGAGACGAAGATACCATGTTGGACAGTGCTGAATGCTTTGTACAGGTGTGCCTCCCTCCAAAAATATCTCCCCAAGCAATAACCAATCTTACAAATAGGAAAAATTCCATGTGAAAATCTCAGAGTACTGCTTCTTTCATGACTTTGGGGACTGCCTCCCAATTTAAGCATGCTTGGCAGAGGTAAAGCTGATCATAGAATCAAATTATCTTTTTGAACTGTACATGGCTAAACAATGCCAAAGGCAGAATTCATTGGGACACATTAAATAGTAAAGTTTAATACACTGAAAATGAATTTTAAATTGATTAAGGTTTTTATAAACAACACAACCTTGTTTTTTTATTATTTTTTATTTTATTTTTTTCCAATTTTGTTTTTACTCGTTCCTTATGAAAATTAATCTATTTTCTGACATGTTATTTTTGGTACCTTTTATAGGTTGGCTTGATTGCTGTCAATTAGTTTCTTTAATGTAAGCAATTAAACAGTTGATCATTTTGCTGGCTTTATCAATTATCTTCCTGCCTGACAAATGCTGCAGCTGTAACTAATTTTCCACTTTTACATTCATAATCCAAATCACATCAGCTGCCTCTTACAGACAATAGGAATATCAGGTGTTAGCTGAGGTGAAGAAGAGGGAATTGGAGAGGAGCACTGGCTTGAGATTTGGGTCCTTGGGTTATGTTTCTTACTGTTTTTACTGCTGTGAACTAAGATATGATCCTTGGGATAATGTGTGGTTGGGACTGTGAGCTGGTTTTCTGTTCATTAGGTGAGGTGACAGCTTGCTGGCAGCCACATAGGGCAGATGACTGTACCTTGCCATGTGTTTATGGAGAACTTGTCTGGGGTATCAGATGTGTTGTAGGCTATGTGACTTAGGAAAATGCAGACTCAGACTCCACTGAAGAATTCTTGGAGAACCTGAATCTATTGAAGAGCTTTAAGAGAACAGCAAAAAGTGGAGAGAAGATACTGTCTGAGGACTCAAACCTGGAATAAGGATTGAATGGATGGTTTCTCTTCACATTGACATTTGCAGTGTCACCCCAAATTCTTGCTGCTGCGTGTCCATCATTTCATCTAGATAAATTCCTTCAGGTTGCACCATTTTATAGTCTACATTACACTCAATCCCCATCTTTTTCTAGACACTGTTGTATTGGAGGCTTTGCTTTTTCTACCTGTGCCAGGTGCTAATTATACTCTAAGTGCTTGCTGGAGGCACCTGTGCAGTAGATAACTGTCTGAAGGGCTGGAGGGATGCATGGATAAACTTGTGCCCAAGAGCAACATGCTGCCAGGGAATCCTTCTGCTAATTGCCCCATTCACAAGTCCTTTTCCATGAATCTCAGAAGAAAAGTTAAACTCAAAAAATGCTTGCAATGGTTTCTTAAAGGATTTTCACAGCTGGTCTTAATACCCACACCTCTCCATCCAAATAATGGATTATCTATTAAACAAGGGGGGCAAGAAGTAAGCAACTGGGATTGGACCACAGAGGTTACCAGAGACAATCTGTAATGGCATTTCACAGCCAGAAGCATGCCATTAATACCATCTTTCACTATAGCATGGGAAAGATTTGCTAGCAGTGGGGGAGGATATTCATATATAGTTTTATTTTCTCCACAGTTTTCAGACAAATTTGTATGTAACTAATGTAAAATAAAAAGTAAAATAATGTATTAATCTTATTATGTAATGCAACTCTGTGAGAAGCACAGTGGAGACAGTTTTGCCATTTCCAATAAGGTCAGATGCTTCATGTGAAAATTCTGCATGAGATCTACATAGTCAAGACAGAAATAGAAGGAGGTAACAGAGGAAAAAAACAGAAAACACTTGTTTCAAAATAGGTATCTATCCAAGAGGGGCTATCTGAGAACTGAAGGAAGGTCTGGCTCCTATCTGTCAGCATATTCAATGAAATGTCCTGGGGCCTTGGGTCTGAGAAGTAGCAGAGGAAACTCAGCCTTTCTCTTACATCTTGGTAATAATAGGGTAACTTGCTGTGCTAGAAGAGCTGCAAGGAGGTGTATGGGGATATCTGGGTTGTTTCTGTTCTAGGGGTTTTTACATAATAGAACAATTGTTGGCTGTACCATTGAGGATGCTACTGGTTATCTCCCCATGATGTTGATATTACCTTATTTATTTGTTTATTATTATTTTTAAACTGTATAACTTAGATAGTAGCCATTAGGTTGTATTTAAGTCAAGCCTGATGTAATCTTGATCCCTCAGCCACCAAAACCTGTGTGGAAGATGTGCAGAGAGCCAAATGTTAGTTTCCTGCAGAATATTCCATTAAAAAAAAATGCAGTTACACCTATTTCATGCCGTTACACCTATTTTAAAGACATACTTTGGTGCCCTGGCAGATATGTGAGTGGTCTCATACTGAGGCCTTCACAAGGAGCTTTGCAGCTGATGATATATCTGTTAATAGCAGCTAATAGAAATACCAACCTCTTCTGATTTTTGAAGCATGTAATGCTGCATAACCAGCTAAACTGTCATCCAGGTAGTATTTGTCAGTTCTCTCTTCCTTTTTTTTTTTTTTTTTTTTTTTTTAATGGATGTGGCAATAAAAGTTCTGTCTTGATGCAGACAAGCACGAGTACAGTGGGAAGATTTCATGCTGAAATACAAATTCTCTGAATGGAAGGTACCTGATAGGCTGTGGGGACTGGGTCTGGTGGCGTTTTCATCCTGCTACACACAATGTTGGGGATGATCCAACAGTCTGAGCATCTGTGCAAGGTGCATGCTCAGTTTGTGGCTGCCAGCTCAAACTTTGGCTAGTTTTATTCCAGCTCCTCATGAAGGGCCAGGGCTCACAGCCTTAAGACAGTATAAGGTGTTAAATGGGGACCCATAGTTATTGCAGTCACCTCCAGCACTCTCTCTCTGTGATGCCTGAAGAGAGAAAGATGAAGTTAATCAACTTAGTGTCTCTAACTATTTACCCATTGACGATACCTACAGCACCTATTCTTCTAAGTGTACTGCCTCAGTTAGAGTCCTAAAATTGAGTGTGAGGTATCTGAGCTTGAAATCAATAACTATTACAGAATCACAGAATCACAGAATTTTCTAGGTTGGAAGAGACCTCAAGATCATCGAGTCCAACCTCTGACCTAACGCTAACAGTCCCCACTAAACCATTTCCCTAAGCTCTACATCTAAACGTCTTTTGAAGACTTCCAGGGATGGTGACTCCACCACTTCCCTGGGCAGCCTGTTCCAGTGCCTCACAACCCTTTCAGTGAAGAAGTTCTTCCTAACATCTAACCTAAAACTCCCCTGGCTCAACTTAAGCCCATTCCCCCTCGTCCTGTCACCAGGCACGTGGGAGAACAGGCCAACCCCCACCTCGCTACAGCCTCCCTTGAGGTACAAGGGGGACGATCACCTCCCTAGCCCTGCTGGTCACACTGTTCCTGATACAAGCCAGGATGCCGTTGGCCTTCTTGGCCACCTGAGCGCACTGCTGGCTCATATTCAGCCGACTATCCACCATCACTCCCAGGTCCTTCTCTGCCTGGCAGCTTTCCAACCATTCCTCTCCCAGCCTGTAGCTCTGCTTGGGGTTATTGCGCCCCAGGTGCAGGACCCGGCACTTGGCCTTGTTGAACTTCATGCAGTTGACCTCAGCCCATCGGTGTAGCCTATCCAGATCCTCCTGCAGAGCCTTCCTACCCTCAAGCAGATCGACACATGCACCTAACTTGGTGTCATCTGCAAACTTACTGAGGGTGCACTCAATGCCCTCGTCCAGATCATCGATGAAGATATTAAAGAGGACCGGCCCCAGCACCGAGCCCTGGGGGACGCCACTAGTGACTGGCCTCCAACTGGACTTGGCTCCATTCACCACGACTCTTTGGGCCCGGCTATCCAGCCAGTTTCTAACCCAACGAAGCGTGCGCCAGTCCAAGCCAAGAGCAGCCAGTTTCTTGAGGAGAATGCTGTGGGAGACGGTGTCAAAAGCCTTGCTGAAGTCAAGGTAGACCACATCCACAGCCTTTCCCTCGTCCACCCAGCGCGTCACTTTGTCATAGAAGGAGATCAGGTTCATCAGGCATGACCTGCCTTTCATAAAGCCATGCTGACTGGGCCTGATCCCCTGCTTCCCCTGCAAGTGTTGCGTGATGACTCTCAGTAGGATCTGCTCCATGAGCTTTCCTGGCACTGAGGTCAAACTGACAGGCCTGTAGTTTCCCGGGTCTGCCCTCCGGCCCTTCTTGTAGATGGGCGTCACGTTTGCTAGCCGCCAGTCGATTGGGACCTCCCCCGATAGCCAGGACTGCTGATAAATGATGGATAGTGGCTTGGCCAGCTCCTCTGCCAGTTCCCTCAGTACCCTTGGGTGGATCCCATCTGGCCCCATCGACTTGTGCACATCTAAGTGCCGTAGCAGGTCACCAACCAGTTCTTCATGGATAGTGAGGGCCACATCCTGCTCCCCATCCCCTTCCACCAGCTCAGGGTACTGAGTATCCAGAGAACATCCGGTATTGCTGCTAAAGACTGAGGCAAAGAAGGCATTGAGCACCTCCACCTTTTCCTCATCTCTTGTAACTAAGTTTCCCCCCGCATCCAGTAAAGGATGGAGATTCTCCTTAGTCCTCCTTTTCGTGTTGATGTATTTATAGAAACATTTTTTGTTATCTTTAACGGCAGTAGCCAGATTGAGCTCCAGATGAGCTTTGGCCTTCCTAATTTTGTCCCTGCACAGCCTCGCTACTTCTTTAAAGTCCTCCTTAGTGGCCTGCCCACTTTTCCAAAGCTTATAAACCCTCTTTTTCCTCCTAAGATCAAGCCACAATTCTCTGTTGAACCTAGGATTACATCCTAGACAGCTTTGAAGGTCTCTCTCTGACAAGTTTTTTTACATTTAAAATGTCTTTTTTATATTTTCTTATTTCCAAGAACTGCTGGTTGTGTTATAGACTGCAGTTGGGCACTGGGAGGCATGCCATGGCTGGTAGCATGGCTGGAATACGTAGAGCATAAAAAGCATCCTCCTTCTGTTTTCTCATAGACCTACCCTATGTAGGTGACATCTCAGTCAGATATGTCTCATCCACCCCCTATCTCAACTTTTTTTTTTTTTTTTTTTTTTTTTCAGTTATAGGGTAATTGCGGTCTTCTCTAATGATCTTACAACAACATGTATAGCCATCAATGTGCTGGTAGTGTTCCAGTCAGATTTATTGTATCTGAGAAATGTTTTCTCTAAATAAATTTCATATAGGCTTGGGAAAAGAAACAAACAACTAACTTTGCTTTATTTTTAGGATCATTTGTTACTTCTTCAGAAATAAAGCCTGTCAGGATGCATACTTGTTTATGTCTCTAACAACATGAGCATGGCAAAGACAGTCAGAAAACACAAAATAAATCGCAGGTATGGTGATTATCCTTCCACCCCAGTTTTAGACATCTCTTTCCTTATAGTAGGACATAAGGCCTAACATTAAGCAGATGTATTTTAATGAAGCTTAAATTAGTGAGCTAAAAGACATTTAAGAAAGTTGTTGGGTTTTCATATGCAGGTTTCTTTCTCCCCCTCTCCCCTCCCCCCCCCCCCCCCCCCCCCCCCCCCCCCCCCCATTTTGCATGGCAACTTACTTCATGCTATTCATTATAATCCTTGCTGACAACTATTTCCCCTAATTTATTCCATGTTGCAGTCCATCTGGTGCTTTAAATTCCAGCAGAAGTTTTTATAAAAAATTATTTTCAGACCTCATTCAGCAAATTTTGCTGGAAGTATATATTGGTTCTCATTGAACACTTTGAAAAATCTGAACAGTATGGACCAATTTCTCATTTTGGTTGTAATGATGAATACATATATATTTCAGTCCTGCTGGTGGATATATATGCAATGCATCTATTGCTCATTCATATCAGTCATATATATACACACACACACATTACTATTCCAATAATACAACATATAAGTCATTCCAGGTTATTATAAGTGGACCTAGCAATCCAATACATCATTTTGGTCCTTTTGAGACTTCCAACTATAAATCTCTGAGTTGTTTGAGAGGAACTTCTGCCACTTATTTCCCTGAGGAGAAATTCACCTGGAATATTTTGGTCCAAGCAAACCAAACATACACCTTGTCCATGTTAAAGAAATCCAGAAGAACTTTGTTGGAGAAGCTCAGATGTCCTTGCTGGAAAAGAGTTGTGTATTATCAGGTTTGGTGAAGTTCTAGTGACATTATCTGCATTTGTATAACAAGAACAAAAATATACACCATGTTGTTGAAGAAATCTGATTACTTTCTATCTTTAAATTCCCTAATGGAAATCATAGAAGAGTCCTTTACCCATCACTAATTTTCCTTCAGCAGCTGTTTGCGGAAACTGTTGGCACTGAGCAGCTAATTTTTTATATAAAGTCAACCACCATGTAATAGGAGATGTGTGTCAGCAGGGTCCCGATACACATCACTAGTTTTGTTGTAATCCAGAAATCTTAAATTGTCACTCTCTAATGGAACAAGAAATGGGTATTCTAAATTCATAAAGATTTATAAACATTCACTGCTGCCAGCTGACAGATATATGCATCACCTGCGGTTTTCTCATTCTTCAGTTCTCTCCTATGAGCCATGGGAAAATGATGTTCTTGCACCCTTCCTGCAGGGGTGAGAAATCTTAAGAAGGTCAAGTTAGAGAGTCTAAGTGAACTGGATGACTGAAAATGAACCAGTGGGGAAGAACAAACCACTTAATTTGATAAATCACGACACAAAAATATTGCACAGGAGATTCCATTGTGGATCATTACTTGCCTCGTGTTTGACAGGGTAGGCACTGGATGTTTTTATTGTAGGACCCAGGACCTGTTGTGTGGCATCAGAGTAGTGTAAAATATTCTGGTTTTGAATAGCCAGTCCAAGACAAAGGGGTTGTCAGAAAACACTTTTTCTTCCTCAGGTGAGAAGCTGATGTTTTATTACAAAAAGCAATACCTTCCACCCATACGGAAGCAACACATAAACCTCTTAAAACTGCATTTTGGGATACTGCCTGCAAAGAAGAAAGTTAGCATTCAGTCCTGAAACTGGTAAGTATTTCCACTGAATTTCATTATTATCATGAATCAAGCTCAGCATAATCCACAAATGAAAAAGACCATTTTACCACTAGAATTCACCCTGATAGCCCTATATTGACTTCACTTATCTGTGTTTTACTAAAATGGCATCAAAGTTTGATTTGACAAATGGAGAATCCATCATTTCCTGCGGGGAATTTACTGCAGTCTAATCATCTTCAGACTTACAAAAAAAAGCGATGTCTAATTTCTAATAGGAAATGGTGTGGATTTAGCTCCCAGCCACTGGTGTTTGATCTGCATTCCTTCTCTAGATTGAAGAGCCCTATTGCCTTTACTATTTCCCCTGCATGAATTTTCTCATTTGCTGTAATCAAAACACTTTTAACTTCTACTTTTTGATAAGCTAAAAGTATTCAATACCCTTTAAACTTCTCATGGTGTTTTTTTTCCATCCCTCAGACTTGGATAGCTCTTGCTTTGTATAGAGTTTTAAAAAATGCATCTGACCAGATGTGGAAGGGAAATCATGTCCCAGAACATATATATATATATTTATATGGATTACAGGGTGTTACTGTCTTGAGAACTTATGCAAGATGGCTGATACCATGGTACAAACTCACTAGATAACATCTTCTTAATTTTTTAGGAAAATAGCTGTGTTTGGTTGTATGGAAACAGTTACATGGATACATAATATCCAGGAAATTTTTAAACATCAGCATTTTTGGGTCTTGGAAGAAATACAGTAATTTCCAGCCTCTCTGTTAATTCTGCTCCTGTATTCTTATAATCCATCAAATTTGGTATGGCCTATAAATAATAGCAACAATGATGGGTTTTGGTGATTATTTCATGAGCACTGATTGGGGTATGAAAGTAGAGTTTCAGACTAGATTCCTTGGATTTCATAGAGATGAGACTCCAAATGTATTCGGTTACTTGTAGAAGAGAAACAGAAAGTGGATTTGAGATGCATATATGGAAGAATTCATCATCACTTATTTAATCATTTCCAAACAAAGGAAAATAGGTGTGATGAAGTTTTATTGGTGTGTGTATGTGTGCACATATCATTCCAAAGTATTTACACTGTGTAAATCAAAGGAAAACACACACTGCAATGTGAGATGGTCAATAAGTGTTTATGTTAAGCTAACAACGGGCAGCTGTGAAATGCATTTTTGACTGATGATCTTGCATATAGCTGTAGATAGTTCCAGCAATTTGTACTCAGTTTTAGGCTCTTGTCATTAACTTGGGTAAGTTACCAGCTAGAAGTAATTTGTAATTTTAAATTAGTACAAGATTCATGACATTTCTCTTTTGGGATTGTTCCAGTGACTGGTTCCCTGCTATCATCTACACATTAAAATAGGTAAAGCTGCTGTGGTCAAACTCTATCCATCAGCTACCTGTTCCTGCTTTTCCCGTGGAAGCCAAAAATGATATGTAAAAGGAGAGCAAAGGCAAATCATTGTTGACAAATCTTCATGTTTTTTTTTTTTTTTTGAGCTTTCTTTATTTCCATTTAATTCTGTTTTTCACTTCAGGGATGCAATAACTAGTGAGTGTTAGTGTTTTAATTACCAGGTCCTCTGACCTGGAGAAATTGATTATTAGATGTCTGAACAGAGGAAGCTGGGTGGAGATTTTAGAATCATAGAATAGTTTGGCTTAGAAGGGACCCTGAAGATGATCTAGGACAGCCTTAATGCAAAATTAAGGACAAATCCAAAATTAAGGATTAAGGACAGCCTTAATGCAAAATTACCTACTGGTCATGTGATACTCCTGCACGCTTTGAAACATGGTTTGAATGCTTAAATTAAATCATAAGGGAGTTGGATCTGTACACAGCATTTTGCTTCTACCTTTTCACAGCATAATGAACAGCTCAACATTTTTACTGTGATTATTTTCACTGAAACATCTATAGGTCAGGTGATTACCAAAAGGAGCAAAAAATCAGGTTATCTGGTCTGTACTTCCAATATTTATAAGTGTCTTTTGATCGTGAATAGGAACAAAGCAGTCAACTGCCAAGAGACATTATTTAATCAGGTAGTTCATGAAACTCAATTCTCAAATCTCCAGGGCCTCACCATGCTCCAAAGAAAGGTCAGGTAAGAAAAGCTATTCAGATGAAAGTATTGTAGAGCTTTTACTATGTTTAAAATGAGTATCAGTCACAAAATACAATTCTGCTCTGTAAAAGACTGAACTGGCACAAGCACTTCAGATGGTTTACATGTAGGTATATGACTAATTATACAACCTGGGCCAAGGAGGATGCCCAGGGCAAGGGAGAAGCAGCAGAGGGCCCAGGCCCCCATTAAGCTGCAGCAGGGGGACATTTCCTGAGGGAGCTGCGGCTGTGGGGAGCCCCCGCGGGAGTAGGGTGTTCCTGAGGGACTGCAGCCCGGGGCAGGGCCATGGGTGAGGAGGATGGGGTGGCTGAGAGGGGCTCCTCAAAGTCAACAAATCGAGTTTCTGGAGCCTGGGCCATCCCTGTGTGGCGGTTTCCATACAGCCTCTATTGTTGCTGACAAAGCTTGGTGAGAAGACCTCTAGACTTCTTCGTGCTTTTCCCTTGTGTCCTGCTTATGTTTTGTACACACAGAAATGGACCAACAGCCTGCTTAGAAGCTAAGCTTCTAAGAAGTCTCTGTACAAGGAGTCTGTCAGGGTTGCTTGCAATGACGTGGAAGTCATGGAAATCAGGTTTTGGGGCTCTCAGCACACTTCCTGACTTCATAGGTTCATGCTTCTGATTTTGAATGTGCCTCATCACGGGCTTCAGGAGCTGACTGTGATTAATATTTCTATAAACTCTCTATCCTGTCCCCACCTTTGTGAATCATCAGGATTCAGTCACTGCCTGTATCAGAGCTGGTTGTCCTGAGAAATTGCAGGAAGCTGCATGATACAATCTCGATGACCTGCTAGGTGTCAGCAACATATGACATTTTGCTGCCTTTTTCCTACTGTTGTGCATTCACATTCAGTCTGCATTTGTATCAATGTACACGTTTTTGCTACAATTTACCACAGCCCTAGAAGATTCCTGGGCTTCTATTTTCTAATACATTATAGGCACACTGGTACCTGCTGGCAAAAATATGATAGATACCTCTTATGATTTTTTTTTTCTCCCCACAAATCTCTGAGTCTGCTGGTGTTGCCCTTAGTATTTCAGCAATATGTTATAGTAAACTTTCCTCCTTCCTGATCTACCATTACAAAATAAAATTACAGTTTAGTTCCTTCAACATAATTATTTTGTCTATAAATTCCAATCTGATCCAGTCTTCATATTGTCTCTCTCCAATCCAATTTTATTGGATTTTGGTGAACTCTATGATATGTCTTCCTACTTTCTCATCCTCCTTATTTATTTTTTATTAGCACAGTTTACCCAAGACAAACTGGAAAAAGTTTGAGAGGAAAGGGAAGATATGCCTGCAGTTGGTAGGACAGACAGAAAGAAATCTATTGAGTAATGCCAAAAATATTTCTTTCACTTTTAAATACAATTCTAAAGTCTCTTTCTGTGAGCTGTCATGATACTATTTCAATGGCTGTCTTGCTGCATTCTTGTCAAGGACTACTTTGCTGGCTAATCAGAAATTTACTGGTTATTTTAGAGATTTCAGTGGACATCACATCAGACATCACATCACTTGATCCAAACTCTTCCTTGCTGCACTCAGCTCAGAGTGGCAACTGACCCTACCCTGAGATTATCTGCATAGTGATCAATGTCAAATAGTATGGTGATTTGTTCCACAAATCCCAGTTATGAGAAAGTCAGGGTATTTGAAGGAAAACTGAATTGTGCAAGAGTGGGGCAGACATTTGTAATGAGCTCATATTAATAAAAAGAACCTTGTTTTCTGCGAGATTCCATCACATAGCATGTTTCACAAAGTGTTAAATGCTGAAACGTTATTTCAGAAACCACACAAGGTCTGTATTTTCAGTCCCATGTTCTGCTAGTAACAGATGGAGGAGAAATATTTAATTTTATATTTAATATATTAAAAATGTATTTATATATTTAATATATTATATTTATATGTTTAATATAATATTTTATAAACCACAGGATGATTCCAGAGGCCTTAATGATATAAAACAAACCACAAATGTTCAATTGGAGGGCACTAAAAAAGTGAAGCATTGATAGCTAGATAGAGGCAGTACTAGGGTCTATATTAATTTCTACAGAAATGTGCAATAACTGATTGCAAGTGCCCATGATCAACAGCACAGGCAGGCAATCTCAAGACTGCAGATAAGAGTGTAACAACATTAACTTATTGAACAGGCACCTTGCAACAGAATTAGATCTGCAGAGTAGGTCTCTCTGGTATCCTTTATGGCTACAAATGTTAGCAGTGCTTTGCTATTATGAAAGGAAAATACACCTAGAGGGAGCAGTGGATGAACAAGATTAAGTGCCTGTGGAATACAAGTCCAAACTGGGGGCCAGATTTTGGCCAGAGCCATGTCCTTTTGTCCTATGCACACTAGTTTTCTTTAGATGGAGACTAGTAAGTGTATATGGATGGGAAAACAGAGAATCATGAGCTCCTGCAAACCATGAAGAATCCTTGTGTTCAGTTACGCTTCAGGGGCAGTTTTAGCCTGTATCACAGGTTTCTAGAATCTTATCCAGAAAATAAGGTGGAACCTGTCGCCTGGCTTACAATAGGTCCCACAAATCCTTCTGGCTTAATGTTAGTTCAGAAGGGTCCTACCTGTCCCAAATCCGCTGTCCATTACCTGGAAAACTTCATGAACACTTTGTTCTAACCACGGCTTCAATACAGCTAATAAACATTGGGTATGAATTGGAAATTTTCTATGGGATTTGGCACCTTCCTCTTTTTCTATCTGAAATCAGTTTCTAGTATGGTAAGAGGCAGAAAATATGAGAATGAGGCAAAGGTAAAGAATGATAAGGGAAATTAGCAAGGAGCTGATGCATCCAGTTAAAATTTTAACTGTATACTGTGCACTTTTACAGATAACTGCAGTGTGATACTTTTAGTTCAATGTGTTGGGCCCATCAAGGAAGGCAGTCTAAGACATATAGTAGTCTGTTTCTTCACTTGGCATTTCTGTATCCATCAAGCTGTTTTAAGTAGCCTGAGAGTCATTTCACGTAATGACCATTTTCCCTTAAGTTAGGCTGAGCCAAGTGTGGAGAATTAAAATTAATTATTCTGTGAAAACAAAGGCTGAAATGTGATGAAGTTTGGCTGTTTGTTTGTTTGTTTTTCTCCTCTCTAGGCACTTGAATCTCCAGGCTCTGTCCTCCTTTTTTTCGTATGGCATTTTGAAAGGCAATGACAGATTGTAAATTCAACCCAAGGTTGCTGAACCATTCAGCAGAGTTAAGGGAGGCCTGATGAATTTCTTTTACACATCCTGCATAAGCTTGTATTATGCAGTCATTAACAATGTGAGTGATAGTCTGAAGTTTGTTGCAATTGCCATATGATCAATCATTGTACCTCTGTTTATATGGAAAATTTCTGCACCTCCTGTGAGTTGCTCAGATGCTGTTGTGCGTAACCTAGTATCCTTGAGGTAAGACACATCCTGGCCCTATGTTTGTGATGCTGACAATAAGCTTCAGCTTCAGCAATTGTTTGTGATTATAGGTGTCCAGGTCTGTTTGAGATGTTGAAGGTACTGTTATGGAGTGACAGATCTTTATCATCCATGGTAGCCTGGCATTTCCTTAAATCAGGTAGTTTAAAGTACCAGAAATTGGAAAAGAAAACTTCAAACAAACTGTACAGAGATGCTTTATTATTATTATTATTATTATTATTATTATTATTATTATTATTATTATTATTATTATTATTTAAGAATCTGAATTCTGCAGTTCTGGGGAAGAGGGTTGCTTTTCTCACTTCCCAATAGATTTTCCCTCTTCCTGATGGAATCCTAAACTGATTTTGTACAGAAACCTCTAGGTACTAAATTTAACACTTGCTCCCCTTCAGAAGGCTTGTCGTTGCCACTTTCAGTATGTTTTCCCTGAAAAAGTAACCAAACAAAACAAAACAAAAAGGTAAAAAAGGTAGTTGAATCTGTTCTTTATATCTTTGGTAAAAAGAGTTTTAGGAAGAAAATTGGCTGCTTATTCAGCTCTGATCTTGACCAAAAGTTTTATTTCAGTGCTTCGGTCCCTTTCTCAGAGGACCCAATAGATGAACTGGCAACTCCAGAGTTCAGAATAGCACATAGACATGTCCCCGAATAGAACACAGTTATGGTGGAGTTGATAACTTGACCACAAAGGGCACTAAAATCAGTCTTGAATTCCACCTGTAAGAGCAAGTTAAACACTACCAGGACTCATTCTTCAGCCCAGAAGACAATTGTCACGAAGTGGTTTGCAGTAAAAGGGGAAAATTTTCTGCTGAAACAGGGTGACCTTATTTACACTTATTCATAGCAATTTGTGGTCTTCTGAACCATGCCAGGTTATTGGCTGAGAGACTGTGAGTCTCTCACAGGGCAAAGCTACACCTGCAACCAAGACTACAGTGAACCAGGCTGGATGATCCGAAGATAGTGCTCCAGCCCAGTCCTTTCATTTACAGGTGTAGATGAATCCAGTTTAGCCTAATTCTGCCTTTGCCACGTTGCAGGTGAGGGAAACTGAGGCACAAAAACAACAGTCTTAGGCAGATGACAAAATTATCTTTCTTTTTTATTTTATTTTATTTTATTTTATTTTATTTTATTTTATTTTATTTTATTTTATTTTATTTTATTTTATTTTATTTTATTTTATTTTATTATTTTATTTTATTTTATTTTATTTTATTTTTCTGCTGGTATATACAAGGATAGAGAAAGGAGAAGGTTGATTTGATATCCTGCAACGCTCTGCAGTTTAAATGCCAGCTAAGGTAGAATGCAATAACACTGTGCAAATATCTGCAAAGTGTAAACAGTTAAGGCAGGGAAGGAAACAAGTCAAAGGACCCTCATGAATAAGCAATTAGGACTAACATAAAGTGATAAGGCAGAGGACAATATCAGCTCCATGTCAGGGGGTTTTCATGAGATAACAGATTCCTTCTAATGGGAAGATTTAATGACTGGATGGATTATAGAGTGAAAAACAAGTTTAGACCCTGACAGACTGATATATTATATGTGTGGCTTAAGAGAACTATTAAGATTTTCTGACCTAATTTCCTTCAGTGTTTGCCCAGGGATGGTTAATGTTCAGGTAAGATGAATAGGTATAAAGGCTGCATGAAATCTTTTTCCCTTGCCTAAAACTTTTCCTTATTTACAGTAATCTTTGGTTTTAGAACGGTTATTTTGTCATTGTATTCTTTTGGCCATCTCCTGGATGATGCAGAAGGCAATGCTGTTTAATACAAGACTCAGAGATCTGTACAGCTCCCCTCTTTGAAGGCTGGAGGTCTGACAGACTACATCCAAGAGACTGGACAAGTAAGAGAGCTGCTACTAAACCTAGAAACATGAAGTGTCAATTAATTTTAACATTTATAAGTGGACCTCATAACAGTTTCTATTTCTCACTTTAATTTGTGCACACCTAAAGACCACTCAGATCCCTACAAATAGCTTCAACAGCCTGGGATGTCTCTTTCTGACCAAGCTGCTGTTTCACTGATTGTTTCAGATGACACAAAAGACTCAGAGAAGTATTAGGAGGCATGTGTCTGGGCCTGATATATTCCTCCTACTGTGGATAGGCTTAAAGAGACCCTGGTGGCAGCAGTGGGCAGCGAGCACATCCAGCTCTGGAGTGCAGAACGTAGGGATGCCACCAGGAATTGAAACAGAAGAGTACTGGAAGAAACATTTCATTATTAATCAGGCATAATATGCCAGTTGGGGGAAATTATTATTCCAGGTAGGTTTTTATGTCTTCTTTTTTACATACTTCTTTTGTATGTTCATTATTTGCTAAAAGGCAGAATGGCTTTCAAGTCATTTGGGCTATCTGAAAGCATCCCACAGAGATTAAACATCTCCTGCCTGGAGTTTTCTGTGTTCACACCATCAGAACGTCAATCTTCTTTCACCTGGAACCATAGTGGAGTATTTTAGCTGGATGTCTTTATCAGATCTCAGCTGACAGCCTGTCAAAGCATTCTTGGGGAATGACTCATTTGCAAATGGCTTTCCTACCTTTCTCTTCTCCCTTCATTCTGTTTTGCTGTCTTTCTCTCTCCGTCTTCTTAAATTGCATGCTATAAATTGCTCTTGAAGAAGGGGAGTTTGAAAAGCAGTGCATTTCATATAAATCAGTGGTAGGATGTTGCCAGGGCTGGAATTTCCTGGAGATTTGCCTGCAGAAAAAGGTGCATCCAAGCTGTTTTTGCATAGTTCTGAGTATGACTATCACAGTCTATCAGACCAATGACCGGTCCTGACTGCTGTCATGTGTGCGATTGTGATCAGTTATGCTACTAACCATTTTCCATGCTATACCTAAGAGAAAAGTTTTTTTTCAATCCTGAGTATTTCTTCTTAAGCCACTTAGTTGTAGTAGATGGTGACTGATGTTAGAAATTTTTATCTTACATATACATAGCTCAGGGACCAAACAGTTATGATATATCTCCTCCTAATGTATCTCCTGAGACGGTGAAAGGTTAAAAATTAAATTCCTATGCCAAACCAAAGTCCCTTAAACTTTCTTTTCATTTCAGTGCTTCTGGATGGAAGTTTCACGCACATGAAGTATTGATGAGTTCTGTTGAAATTTCCCCTTTGTTTGTAGTGGAGGCCAAGAGCAAACCAATTTTTATTAAATCCATTTCCAAAGTACGCGTGTTCTGTATCCCTGGAGAAGGATTAGTGCCTCTGAAAGGGGCATCCCCCATTTCTCTAACTTGCTCTGTGTTCTTCCCTACCCTTCTGCTTGCCTTCTGGTACCTCCTTGGAAGAGACCTTACACATAGTTAGTTCAAAACTAAAACAAATTATCTGCCAACACTCAGCTCTCTCAGATCTTTTCTGCTACTAAGTGGTATAAGATTGGACTAATCTTTTCTCTCTCACACATACACACTCTGTAAATTGAGTTCAAATGATTTGGAGGAGGATAAACCAGGCTGGCACCGCTCTCATGAATATCTAATCATCTAATCAGGCATTTTGAACCCGAGGCCTTCATGGATGTGGTTACTTGATTTCAATGTTTCTGAATTTGTTATACAGAAGTTAATCAGAAAGAACAATACAAGGAATCAAGTAATAACTGGTATCTGTTATCTCCATACAGGGACAAGTGATGCAACCACCAGTGATTTTATGCTTCTTCCTATGCATATAGGCAGTGCTGTGCTATACTTAGAATAATAAATTGAAGTGGTCAGAGATGAATTAAAATATATATTAGCTTATCTGCCTGGTGACTTTCTTGCTTTATAACCAGTTTTAATTGACAAAGGTTAGCTTTAGCCTTAGGTTAGTTTTCCTCTTTAACCAGTGGAGGGGGAAAGGGCAATTCAGTACAAAAAGCTGACAGAAGTGTTGATAAGTCAGCCAGAAGCTTTTTAAAAAGAAAAAGGGGATGAAAGCTGATAAGCATGGAACCAATTCATGGTTTGGCTTTGTGAGTTGCCTTATAAACCTGTCTTTGTTCATGCATCCAGTGAGAATTTAAGCCTTTACAGGGCAGGAGTGTTCTGTCTGTTCTGCCAGGATTGTATCCCAGAAAATAATGGGGTAGCAAAAGTGCCAGTAAAAGGCTGCAAGACCACAACAAACCCTGCTCCTCCCACTGCCCAAGCCTGTTATGTTGAAGTCGTATCTGGTTGTGTTCTGTGACCAAATTCCTAACCACACCAAGTAGATGTCCTTGTGTGTGTTAGCAAGGATGATTTTATGTCCTTGATTTCTGGTGTGTAATTTTGGACACATCTACATGTAGATGCCATTGCCTTTGGAGAAGCCGTGTAGTAATCCAGCTGGCCACTATCAGATAATCCATCAAGATATAGGTCTTCCATAGATCCCATGTTGTATCTTCCTGACCCATCTGAATGCTCTGGGTACCTAAGATCATCTCAGATGGTACCAGGGGCCAATGTTCAGGCGATGAATCTGTACCTAAGGCATCTACCACCCTGTGGACTTTGGACTGTTCAGATTCATTCATGGTCAGTGAAGCTCCAGTCTGTGTAATCAAGAGGATTGCAGAATGACCTGACCAAATGAAGGCATCTAATTCAGGGTAAGGCAAACAGTGAGAAAACTGGCTCTAAAGAGAGTCAGCAGCAAGTTTCTGAGATAGAAACCATGCACTGTATACTTACACATTTGTCCAGATGAGTTTATCCTTTAGTGTTATTGCAAGCATTCCTGAAAAAATCCTTAAATAAAATAAAAATCTATCAACTACAAAACCCTTGCTTGAAAAGGCATATTCTGCTTGTGCCTTCTGTCTGGAAATGAACTCATCAGCCAGCCAGCAGCAGCTACTGATGTTTCATTTTTCAGCTTTGCTGGAGCAAGGATGGTCTGCTGGTACTCAGTGCCCAGCAGTCCACCAGCCATGCTCAGTAAGCATGGTCCCTGCAGAGCAGCCACTACTTGAGGGCAAGAGTATTTTCAGATTTATGTATCTCTGGTGGGAAACAACAAGAAAGCAGCCTGGCTATGGACAGGATTTGTCCCCTGCACAGGGGCATTTGGCAGCAGAGACAAAGCTGTTGCTGCTGCCAGTAAATGAAGACCAGTTGCCAGCCAGGGTCTTCACTGGAAGAAATACCATGAATAAAATCTAGAAAGTGAATGTGAGAGCAGTATGCTTTGCTTATTAGGTAGAGAAAGCAGATAGAAAATAAATGATTAATTTTAGAAATTCCTGAGGCCAAATCTGGAGGCACAAATAGTACTAGAAACTTTGGTGAGAGCTCTTCTCAAGCAAATCTAGTCACAAATGTAAGAGGTGAGGTAGTGTTGAAAGCGTTAAAAAGAGACTTCGTTACACTGCATGCTCATTCAGCCACAAGTCAAGTTAAATGGGAATGAGATACTGGCAATAGGATCTGCCATTATTTAGCAGGTGGTGTAAGGAAGATTTTTTTGTTATCTGAGTTTTTAAGTGAAACCTCAAGCATTGAACACTTCTGTCTGAAGAGATACGAGAATGCTGTTATCTGCAAGTATTTACATTGAAGGCAGAGACTGTAAATGGTCCAATAAATGGCTTAGAGTGTTTAGGGAGAAATACTTGGTTTAATAAGCAGCTAATTTTTGGAGAGAGTTTTGCAGACAGGAGTGCAGCTCATTCATTTCTATGGGATGCCACTTTCTTTCTGCATTACAGGAAAAGGTGTGGATTAAGGACAATTTACCAGGCAAGACAACTGAACTGTTTGTGGTAGGATCCCTCTCACATGACTGTACACATCATGGAGCCTTTTGAGTGTGTTTGACTCAGATTTCACCTGTCACACAGCAGAGTGAAGAGGGAGTGGTACATGCACGTTACGTGGACATCACAGACAGCAGAGCTTGCTTCCTTTGGCTGCAGTCTCCTTTCCCTGCAAAGAATTATCACTATATTTCTCTTAATCCTCTGATGGATATAGAGGTGCAAACAACACTTCCTCTATGGAAATGCTTTTTTATTTTTTTTTTTTTTTGCTGACAGCATCGTGACAAGGAAAATTATTTGGAAGCAATCATTCTTTGAAGCAGGAAAAAAGAACAGGGACTTTAATCAATGTTAAAATCTTCATTTCAGATATACGGGAGAAAAATAGAAGAGTTAGACACTAGATGAAAAACCATTATGTGCGTCATCAGGCAGTACAAGCCTTTGCTTCGCAGTCCTCCTGGGATCTGGGACTGTGAGTGTATTAGCAGATAATAGATTTCTCTGCTGATGAGGATGATTTTGCACTTGTCAGCCTGGATCAGACCCAGGATCTTTCCTAGACCACTATTCTGTCTCCAGCTGGTTTAGTGAACCTGACTGCAGAGGAAGTGTACAAAATAATGTTGGAGATGCCTGTGAGATTTCTGTGGCCAGGCAAAGTTTTTTTTCTGAGTAGTTAGAGGCTGATTTAAGACTTGAAGCTGGAGGGTTTTATTCACTAAACTTCCTGTTTAGCTTTTTGCTTTTTGTCTTAAAACTTTGGCTATTTTCCTTACCCATAAAAAGGTCATATTGCTGAGGGTCACATCGGGCAGTCTTTTATTTAGTGGTGCCTTGTGACAGTCTGTCCTACGGTGGCAGACCTCTCCGTTCAGACAGTGATAAAGACCTCTCCCTTAACGACAATGATAAGATCTCCTCTGAGTCTTCTTTTTTTTTTCCAGGCTGATCAGTCCCAGCTCACAGCCTCTCCTCCTTTCACTTGATCCCAAACTGGCAGAATCAGTGAGTCCTGGAGTTGTGAGAGCTCCGTATCAAAGCCCACAAAGAAAAGATTTTGTGATATTTTCTCTGTGTAGCTTGTGTAGCTGCTCACCCAGTTAACTTCTGTGTCCATTAGATGCTCTCAGCCACAGCTGGCAGAATGACAGAGGTCTCAAAGATACTCATCTCCTTTAAGTTTTATTAAAGTAGGTGGCAGTATAGAGAGGTTATTAAGTTAAGAGTAAGAAGAGATATTCAATGACCATCCCTCCCAAAAGAGAGCCTGTAAGGGGAGCCCACATGTCGTAGAACATAACAGGACCTGCAGATACGATGCTTTGCTGGTTCCTCTGCACACACAACACACCACAAAATTTCTGTTGTACAGAATTGCTCCCAAGCAGCCCAAACACTAATGATGCAAGTGTTTCGGACATGAGGTGGCAAACAAGAACTGCCACTTATGCCCCCATATGTTTACTGTTCATTTTAAATCTCATTATGTTTATCTGAGCTCATGATCTTGTAGGGTGAAGGGGTAAAACTGATTACTGGATGTTGAATTCTATGTGTCTGGGATGCTGAACGTGTAAATACAATACTGCATTGCTGCTGTTGATGGCTAAGACAATATAAAGATACATTAAAGATAATGGATTAAGAACAGCAAGGAATATGAGATACATGGAAATTGTCTCCAGTGTGAGGATGCTTCCTTTGATCTCTGAAAGCAAGAAAAAAAGAATATAATACTCCCACAGCTACCGAGGGGCTCTTCAAATTCAACCAACATATAGAACTATGTAAGGAGAAGATGATATTGCTATACCGTGAAACATGAAGGCTCTTGCTATGTGCAATTATGCTGTCTTCTCTGCAACCTGACTGCGAAAAGAGGTAGATATCACTGCTTTCTGCCATGCAACAGCTGTAATAGTAATCACACTGCGGCCTCAGACAGGGAATGCAAGCACAAGAGGCTTCCCCTCCTGGGGTCCTCTTAGGAAGAAGAAGGGAGGATGGACACAACTGACTGCTCTGGGGAAAACACAGGTGAAGGAAAGTAAAGTTAATTAGTGATGAAAGCATATGGGTATATGCATGACTCCATATGTTTGTATGGACACGGTTTCCCCACCAACACCCTTAGTGCAGTTGGAGTGAATGGGAATAATGAACACATGACTTTCATTTCAAGTAAACCCAATCCACTGACTTAATTCCTGGTCCTAGCAAAAGGTTTGTGTTTTGCTCTTCTACATGCCAGGAAGTCAATGTGCATTCAGCAGTGATTGACATAACAATGTTTACTTTGGATTTTTTGTATTTTTTTTTTTCTTCCCCAGCAGCAAAATTATAAATTCATTATGTTCCTTTCACTCCTCTAATAAAGCAACCAAACAATTGGCTTGATCTTGTTAGAAAAGGGGAGTCACATAAGTAGCCAAGTTAGACAAATTCCACTTGAGATATTTGCTTGACTTCATGGCTCCCCCATGAGAAATGTCCATGCCAAGAGTTCATCTCCTGGTATGACAGATGCTACGCCATGCTGTCTTTTATATCCCTAGGATCTGGGTCTGTAAACTTGTATTTTCAATAGAAATAAAACATTTGGAGAGAATGCTGCAGGGATTAGGTTTTTGGCTATTCTTCCACATTTGCCCTTTGGAGCTGGGGAAATATTTGTGAGGATAACTGCAGTAAAGATTGGGAAACATTCAGATGGTGCAGGGAAGGGGACTACATAAATAAACTGTATAGAGAGATGCACAAATTGCATTTAACAGCTGAGCCAATGAATCACCATTGTTAGAATACATTTGATTTTCTGTGTGCACAGCAATTATAGGAGATAGCTTGCAGGTGAATGTAGAGATGATAGATTCAGGTCTCTGCGCAACAATGACAACTGATATAATGAAGATCTAATGAGAACAAAATTGAGATTTAGAGTTACAGATGGCATTCCTTTCCATCACTATCTGAGAAACATTATTTTCTTCAAGGATCTGCAGTATCGTTTTTCTGTGGTGCTTTAGAACAGAACCAGGTGTCAGTAGGACTAGCTATACAAAATGACTGGGGAGTGTGTTAGGGGATTATGTCATTTAATTTTAGCAGCGTAAAAGATAAGATTCTTGTCCAAATCAGCTGTCTAGTGTCACCGTAGGTTGGATGGAAACAAAGACACCCCAAGAAGACAACAATTTTCAACTACTCTTACCACCCAACTACAAGTATCAGGTCCTGAAATCCCTATAGAATTTCTGCTTAACTTTTGGGACTTGAAATTCTCAATCCCTTGAGGTTTTTGTCAGTAGTGAGTCCTGTCTGTCTCATTTCTAGAGATAAGGTACCTTGTAACTCTGACAAGTAGCAGACTAAGAAAAGTGCAAACTTTCCCTGGCTCCCTGTACGTTCACTACAAAGCTAACATCTTCCCTGAGCGAGCACCTCTTCTTCATTCATCTTATTTCAGGGAACCTCTCCTGTGGCCCGGTATTGAAAAAGAACCAGTTTTCACATTTATGAGCAGCTGCTGCTGTCTGAAATCCTGTGGAGATGTTGAGCTCGACAGCTGCTTTGTGGTAACTATCTTCACCTTCGTGAGGCTGCTGCTCTCTCTCTGCTTTTCTCTGCAGGTCTGTTGGGCTCCAAGAGGCAAGCCATGGAGAGTGGGGTTATGAACATCCCTGTCTGCCTTGATTATCAGCTGGAGCTTCATTTTGGCTCCTCCTACCCAGCAGAGGATGTGGGTCTCACCCATGCGTTGTGCTGGTGACCACCATCACCGTAGTGGTGTTTCTCCCTGCACTGTCTCTCAGGTATCTGTGAGCCTGAATGCTGGATCTGGCTTTATGGATCTTTCCTTTCTTTGTTTGCAGACATCAAATTCAGATGGTTTTTAATTCATTGCAGCAATGCTGCAGGTGATGCCGACCAGAGCATTGTCATCTCTGCACTCTTTCCTGCCTCTCTCCTTGTCTGTTTACCTTCTCAGTGTAGTGGTTTTGGTTCCTACTACGGCTCTGCCTCCCCCTCCAGCCCCTTTTCAGCTGTGAAAATGTTTTTGTAGCTCAAGCCATGGCAGCAGATGGCTCTTTAACTTCATCATCATTGTTGCAATTTATTCCCTCTCCCAAATTCTGGAACAACCAATTTCTGGCTTCTTATCCCTTGCTGTTTGTTAGGATGAAAACCAGTTACAGGTATGAAAACTGCTTATTTCCTACACACACAAAAAAAGTGCAGAGCTCACTGCCAAGCTCACTGCAAATCTGAAAAGAGGGTTTCTGCTGAATTTCCATTAGTGATCCAGTAATAACCCCAAAACAAGTGAGGGTTCAACCTTTTAATCATCACTGGGAAAATCAAATCAATACAATTTTTTTTTTTTATTATTATTTTTATTTTTTTTTATCATACCATACTACAGGGATACTTCTACTTTTTTTTTTTTTTTCATATTTTTTTTCCTTTCTTCATTTATTTTCTGCTCTGCCTGTTCAGGCTGTGAACTCCTCAAGGTAGAACTATCCTTCCTGATGAGTTGGTCAATGGGCAGGCATGAGGTGATCCCAGCTGCACTCTCTACTTACTGTAGGATGTTTAATGGCCTGAGAATAAGGGTGGTAGAAAGATTTAACACCTTGCTGAAGGCTGTATGTCTTGGAGGAATGACCTCAAGGGTCTCAGGGGCTATGACTTCTCTTACCTGGTGTGGTGGTTTTGTGGTGCTCTAAATTTTCAGGAATATGCACATGCATTTCAAGACAGGCAACACTAAAACTGACCAAACCCATTTCTCCCCAGGTGGGAAGCCACCTGGGGAGGGTATTTCAGTCTGGTTGCATTCAGTGGTCCTCTACTTCCAGTTCTTGGGTCCAAACTATCATTTAGGGTGGAGAGACATCACCCATAGCTTCCCCTCTGGGAAGGTCTTCCCCTCTGCAGTTTCCTAATACCCCCATAGCTGCAGCAGGACTGGTTTAGCTTTCTGCCTTGCTGTTCTGCTCCTTGCTGGGGCAATGAGTACTGCAATCTGTGACCAAAAAGTTGCTGGGTGGAGAAGCATCCTTTATTTATCATAAAGGGCTTTCAGAGAAAGAAGAAGCTTAAAAGCCTTAGTGAAGCAGACTGTGTGCAGAGCTACCTTCATTGGCAGGTTTACCAATTCCAGGTGTAAGGAAAACCACCTCCATCAGCCTCCACAATGGAGTTACTTTTTCTTTTTGTGTTTACATCTTCCCCTTGAAAACAGGTTTTCAGCTCTATATGGGACATTTCAGTTTCCCTGCTCATTTCTTGTCTCAGGGTACTCAGGAGGGGTGACTACCAGGAACCCCTCTTCTTTAGTTCCTTTTTTACTGTGCTGTATTGTTCCCAGTGCTGTAGAGATGCTGGTCTTATTTCAGTATTTCCAATTTAAAAATCATTCAAGACATTAAATTTTAGAAAAAAAAAAGTCCAGGCCGAAAGTGTGCTCCAAATTTTCAGGAATACACACATGCATTTCAAGACGGGCAACACTAAAACTGATCAAACCTATTTCTCTAAGAAAATCCTATGATGTGATGGGGTGTTGTCAGTTAGAGAGACAAAGTGTTTCAGTAAGAATCTCCTTTTAGTGTTATCCAGACTGCAATCCTATATCCTGCTTAAAGTGAACATCTTTTACCTGTCCTATACCAACTTGTTTCTCACTGCCCTGTGTGGAGAGAGAAGTCTGTGCCCCTCTGTCTTCTGTTTGCTGCTTTCTGTAGCTGGAGATTGCAGTAATATAGTTATCCTGAAATTAGATTTACTTCTGATTTGCTGATTTTCACCAAGGTAACAGACAAGAATCAAGCTTAAAGCCTCCAGGACAAAAAAGAAAAGAATAATAATAATAAAAAAACTAGTGATCTTTGTGGCTACAAATGGGTGCTTAAGAGTTTCACCCAGAGGAAAAAGCAGGGTGGGGAAAAGGGATGCTGAGCATGGGGAGTTCCCTGCAGACCTTTTCCAACACTGGGAGACCCTCTGAAGAAGGAACGAGCTGCCATGCCATTATTTACTCTGCTATTTTTAGAACAAACCACACACATTTTCCTGCCATAGCAACTGGTGCGTCACTTGGTATTTGCAATGCACACACCATTTCTATGAATCATCATTAAAGTAATCATCTTTGTGACCAGCGGACTCTAGCAAGTGACTCATTAAGAGAACCACTGGAAAATAATTAGCACACATACTTGTTTATATGCCTCTGTTTCCACAGAGGTCTTGTTCTTGTTGTGGTTTGGTTTAACTCCAAGGGAATTCTGCTTTCAGTGTAAAACACTTGTTTCAATCAAGGTAATTACCTGAGCAGTACAGTTTTGTGTACAGAGTTTCCATTAAACCATCCTATTTATCATGAGAGTAAATGAAACAGTTATAGTCAGTTTTAGAGCAGCTCTTGGCAGTGGTCCAGACCAGTGTCTTTTTTTTTTTTTTTTTTTTTTTTTTCTTTTTTAGATGTCTGTGTTGATTTCAGCTAGAGCATCTCCTAAAATTGTATTTCTCTAAAAACCTCATTACAAAATGCTTCAGATGCAGAGATCGCTGCCTCAGGTGCTTAGCAAGTTCTCTGAGGTCACAGCTCCACGACTTACTGTGGATTTCGTTTGAAAATGAGTCCCTGCTTTTTTCCTCCCCTACAACCCACAGGTGTTCCTTTGTGGAGTAGCTGAGATACACAGGATTGGAGCAAAGTGTTGTTTGTGTCTACAAATGCCACTTTGGCAGATGTTCTCTTTTCAGCTGTGTTTCAAATATAATCTTTATCAAGATCCACTGCTAACTTCTGAGCCTGGTGCTTTTCAGCAGTTGCTAAAGAAATGCTCATTGTGGTTATAGCTGTGATTTACCGTGAAGAATTGAAAAATTGTTTATATTTTCTGTGCAATAAAAAATCGAAGTTAGGTGCAGGATTAAATTGCTTAAACATGGGTGCTTAGTGCTAGCTGGGCTATTGCAAGATATTCTCCAGAAAAGTATGACTTTTCTATAACCCAGTGTTATCTCTGCCAGCCCAAATGAATGTCTTGCCCTTTGTGCATGGGCAGCTGTGTCAGCTTCAGATTTCCACTGATGATAGAGTTAAGCTGAGTGTAGGACTCAGTTGCGCATGTGAACATCTAGTCCCATTTGCTATTTCCTTCCAACCTCTGGATGCTCCAGGATGGCTTGGATCTCCACTGAGTCCTGTGAGATGTCTTCCAGTGTGGGATGGATGTTTTGGATACTTCATAGCATCTCAAATGACTCTAGATTTTTGCATTTAGGCAACTAAATCAAAAACACCCAAGTACCTTCACTTAGATAACTAAAGTTAGGTGTCTCCTTCCCTCCCATGAAGTTTTTCCTGACTCTAATACTCTGTTACTTGACTGCAGGTTTGATTTGCCATTTCAAGGAAATGTGCACAGTGCATAACTGCTGATTTCTTCAAAGAAAGATATTTTCTGTCCATTGAGGAAAGGTTCATGCTTTGCTGCATGTTTTAAACACCCCGACTTTGCAGCATTACTGGAGAGCAAACTGAGATGCTGTGAGCTGAAATAAGTAAATAATAAATAAATAAATAAAATCTTTCCATTTAAGATAAAATAACATGCCTGTTTTCTGCGGTGAATTTGAGTGTGCTTGATAACATCTATTTACACTCACTCTGTTTGACATATGTCAAAGAGCTGCTATGAATGCCTGGAAAATACAAAGCCTAATTATATTAACTACACTACCAGAATAATGCGGAACTGAAGAGTGTCATTTATAAACTGTTAAATATTAGACCAAAAAGCTAGATGTTCACACTCTTTTCAAATAGCGATGACCCACCTGTGTTTGAAGGGATTACCAAGCTGGGAAATATCCACCTGTACTGTTTAAAGTTCTGTCCCATGAATGGACTACATATGTTGTGAATGACTGGAGCCAAGCGTATTGAGGAATAAATTAATCACTTAAGAAGAACTTAATGGAGACATAATGGAAGACAATAACCAAAGGAAGAGCAGATGATGTCCAAAAGATAGGTTTTTCTCATATTCAAGCTGCTGGACATTTAGATCCCAAATTGTGCTGTTTAGGCACCTCTTTACCTCCTTACAAAAGTATTGCACTTTCCAATGTAACTGCCTTGAAAAAATCTCTGTCTGATAAATGTGGACAAGCCATGTAATTGGGTAAAAGAGAACTTTTTTTTTTTTTTTTTTTTTTTTTTTTTTTGGTGAAAGAGATGGGCTTATAGAAATACTCCAGGAAAAATAAATAAATAAATAAAAGCCATCAAGAAAAATATGTCCATCCAGGTGTACTGGTAGTGGGTTGAGTCCTAGCAATCCTCCCATTCCTGACATTTCTTTTAGAGGCCACAGAAACAAAGAGGAAGGCAGAAGGCAGATCAAGTGAGAATTAGCTGGACAATTATTTCTCTCTCTCTCTCTCTTTTTTTTTTTTTTTTTTTTTTTTTTAACAGAAAAATGAGGTTAACTGGAACAGCTGAGTCTGTTGATTTCTTTTTGTCCTTACCCCTTTTTAATGCTGTCTTAAGTTCTGAAAAAGTCCAATAAGTTCTGTTTCCAGACAAAAACTGATATGTTTTATTTTTGTCATTTTCTATATATTCCTGGTTTTGTAAATTACCCTTCTGCTAAACTTTTCATATGAATTGAATTTATGATTATTTTTTGGCCACCCTAAAACTTCATTTATTGACAGATAATATTTTCAACCAGAAGCATTCCCTCATTCTGATTACAGCACTAAAACTCAAGGAGAAGAGTCACCTCACGTATGGACAATAAATAGTGGTATCCATCACTCCTGGAAATCAAAGTTTGTGTTCTATGAAATATAGACATATTACAGTGATGCAGGCAGTAACCTGAGATATAATAATGGGTGTGATATAAGGACTGGAATAGAGCAGGCTGGAAGACTATCTAAAAACATAAACTTTCAAGAGCTGATGTCCTTTCCAAATAGCATCCTGAAGGAGAGACTGGATTTTATGTCTCAGAATATGTCCAAACTGAACAATTCTGTGCAGCAGAGATAAAAAACACAGTTCCCAATACAGGAAAATTATCCCCCAGGAGCTTACAGTTACATAACTGTTAGGGACCCAAGGTACCTGGTTGTTTCTAAGATGCACTGTACCAAAGAAGATGCAAACACATTTTTGTACAGGCATTTTTCTTTGGAAAAGGTGACAAAATTTACTGCAGCTGCAACCAAGCATGCTGTTAGCCAGCAGCCTGAAATTGAAAAAAAAACATGCTCCAAATGTGGGTTTAGCTTTCACGCAGTCAGCATATAATGTAATGATGCAGAATGAATCCCTGGGACACAAACATGAGCAGTCAGTGGCAAAATAGTATCTGTTTTTTGTAGCAGCAGCTAAATCAGACTAGTAAGCTCTGTATGAGAAAATTGAACTTCAGCAGTGGATTACTCTACTCACGAGTGAAGTAATATGACAACTTTAAAATCAGTCCTCTAATTTGGTTAACCCAACATTAGTTCCAAGACAAGCATAGTTAATCACAAATCTTCTTCCTGCATTTTCATAAATTGACGTAAATGTAATTTATTCTGGGGTCAGGAGGTCTGGTCACTTTACAGGCAGCCAGGTTCTGTCCAAGGAAAATTATATTAAAAAAACAAAAGAACAAAAGAAAGTTAGAGTTTGAAATCAGCATTTTTTTTTCTCTTCTCTTCTCTTCTCTTCTCTTCTCTTCTCTTCTCTTCTCTTCTCTTCTCTTCTCTTCTCTTCTCTTCTCTTCTCTTCTCTTCTCTTCTCTTCTCTTCTCTTCTCTTCTCTTCTCTTCTCTTCTCTTCTCTTCTCTTCTCTTCTCTTCTCTTCTCTCTTCTCTTCTCTTCTCTTCTCTTCTCTTCTCTTCTCTTCTCTTCTCTTCTCTTCTCTTCTCTTCTCTTCTCTTCTCTTCTCTTCTCTTCTCTTCTCTTCTCTTCTCTTCTCTTCTCTTCTCTTCTCTTCTCTTCTCTTCTCTTCTCTTCTCTTCTCTTCTCCTCTTCGCATTTCCTTTTTCTTCTCTTCTTTTCCTTTCTTTTCTCTTCTTTTTTGTTCTCTGCATTTGCAGTGCATTTGCTGCACTGTTAAAAGAATAAGCTGAGTGAAAAATACCACTTTATTCAAGCAGGAAAGCTGCTATATTTTGTTTCATAGTGTTTATGCTCTGATGATTTATGCTGGTGCCATAGTATTGAACTTAGTTGTGTATCCAATTCCATTCTTATCGTTGCTTCTACAATTTACAATGTTGGCATCAAGATGTAAATGTTAGACTCTTTAGATTCTTGCTCATCCATCCTGTGACAGCTTCTGCCCATGGTGAAGCTTCTGCTTTTTCTTCTTCTTTTTTCTTGTTTATTATTTTTTATTTTTATTTTTATTTATTTTATTTTTTTATTATTGCATACAAAGATTTTAGGAGATTTTCCTTTAAGCCTGTGAATGAAATACTGTGAGATCATGAGGCAAATATTGGAGAATTAATCATCTGCAAGAAAGAAAACATTGTTTTTGGAAAAGCAGAATAATTTATTAGATCACCATTCTCATTGGTATTTTGTTCCATTATTTGAAGAAGCCAGTATCCTGAGAGGCTTAGACATTAACATCGAAAACATGAACTTCTGTGCTGTAGTTCATATTACTAAAATTTAGCCCTTGAGAAATTAGGAGCTTAGTCTAAGCTCTGTGCCTAGGATCTCATTATGCTCAATGACAAGAGAGATGCAATTCCACAGACTGATCCATCTCACCTGCAATAGGGACAACAGGGAAGGATTAATTCCTTGGATTAAATAGCTGCAATTTAGGTTTCCACATACAGGTGATTACAAGTGGACTGAATGCCTAAATTCTCATATTAAACAATGAGCATCATGGTAATGCAGTTAATGAAACAGAAAAATCTATTCTGCTGACCAGCAAATTTGATTATTTGATTCCCTAAGCATGGACGTGTAGTGCCATTTAGGTGCCCTGGAGAGACTCACTGGCTGGCAAAGACAGCACAACCAGCAGATATCTACACCCATGTGAAGACAGTGTGGGATGTCCTATAATGCTTAGAATGACAACAAGTTCCTGTAGTAGGGGAATTAAATGTGCCACAGATCACTCTTGAGTGAATTCAGAGTTTTTTAACCCAATGCACATGGAGACATCTCCATTTGGGAAATGGAGAGCCAATGGAGCCAGTTTTCACCCTGGATAATGATTGCGTGAATTAAACTCTGAAGGTGTTTCATTCCTTGCATTAGCTAAGACATAGATGACTATCTTAGATTAGATGCCTAATTTTCAGATGGTTTAAATTAGGTGACATAAATTTCGCCTTCACTTTACGGCTTAAGGGAAAAACTTTGCTTTCCATGCTGGAAATACTGTAAAGCCATTACAGTTTATGAGCTAGGCACTGACTGAAGAAATGTGATGCACTCTTAACTGCAGTTTACATTTGCATGTTTAAAAGCCTGAACAACCTCGTTATACTTTCACAACTTTTTGTGTGGATGATGCAAAACCAGGCAGATGAATTGAGTAATAGTATGTAATTTTCAGGGATGGGAAAGAACAAAGGCAGCAGGTGAGTATGTCTTGAAAAAAAGTGCTTTCATGAAACAGTATTTTAGTGGGACTTGGGTAGGTTACTTGTAATACACAAAATACCAGAAAACTTTGGGCTGATCCTCCTGAAATTTCCACACCAACCCCAGTTTATTGCTGAAGACCCTATCTGAATTCACGCTGGAGTCTCAGATCCTTTCTCGATCTGGTGGTTGCCTCCATGTCCTGCAGCAGTTTTACTTTGATTTGTCACTGTATCCCTAATTGAAAATCCACTGAAGTCAATAAGAATTCTTCCATCAAATAAACGTGACGATGGATTAAGTGCAAGCTACTAGTTTCCATTGCACATACTCTTTTAGGGCATTTTTTTTTTTTTTAAAGTTAAAATCTTTCAACTATTGCATAAGTAGAAGATAAGTAGATGAAAAGGATCATGGCAGGGACCCTCAAGGTTCTTCAGGCACTTTCATATTGAGTTGGAATAACCATTTGCTTCTTGTAACAGCATCAGGCTCCATTTGACTTTGAAAGCAGCGGAGTTGTCTGTGATTGGGCCGTAGAGATTTGCATAACATTTCTTATGGTGCCGAGTCTGTCTCACTACCCAACTGCAGCCCCCTGTAAATGCGCTTGTTTGTTCATTTTATTGCAGCCATCTCCTGCAGACATGTAAATGGTTGTTATCAAACACCCCATTGTATTCTTCCCGGCCAGATGGCTAAAGGGGCATTACTGTTCTCTAACCATAAACTGTATGCTTTGCTGCAGGCATTAACAAGGCAATATATTTTTCAGGAACCATTAAACACTTGAGATTTAGGTAGTAGCAGGTACTGCAGTTGTGGGCTTAAAGATGCTTTTAAAGTCCTTCGCTTTGTCCTTAAAAACTCTGCTCAAATGAGGTTGCCTCAGGAGGCAAATGAAAATAAAAATAACCCTCTAAACCTGAAGTTTGGTGGTTCTCCTGAGATCTGCTTATGCTAGGAGTGGAATCTTGCAAGTTGTGAAATGCCTTTTAACTTTCCTTGTGAGACATGGATCCAGATTTCCACGGGCACAGTAATGATCTCTTTATTTTTTCATTGATAGCCTGCTTCCTTTACAGGTGCGTCTGTTCCTGACACCTCAGCAGAACTGAGCACCCTGAGCCCAGAAAAAGCAATTAATAATAATAAAAATATGAATAAATCAACAACACAACACATCAGACTGTGACCCCATCACAGCTGTATTTCTTACGAGAGGCCAGACTGCCAAATCTTGAGTGAACGTTTACTCTATCACATCCTGAATACTGGGTAATAACAGAATAGGACTCTGTGCTTGTAAAACTAAACTGCTCTGTAGTTAGCGAGCCCTTTACAGCTGCACTGTAACCTTCCAGCCATCCACACTCCTTCTGTCAGCTCCAGTCTTCCCTCCTTTCCTTTTCTCCAGCTTTGGCATTTCTGTTTCCAAGTGCAGTTGTGTCTCTCCAGTTCACTGCTGTGGGCTCTAAAGCCACCACTTGTGAAGTGTTCACCCCCACAAGAGCCTGACAGATGTAATATGCATGGGAGACCAGATCTCCAACTAAAATTCTGCAAAATGTTCTGAAAAATGTAGAGATTTCCTAAGCAGCTCCTGGGAGCGAATGAATGAGAACTCAACATTGTTTTTCCTGGCCATCCACCCGCTTCTGATCACTCAGTGTCTAGACTTCCCACTGAGCAAAATATCATTATCTCCATGGGACTAACAAGACACTGACACAATTAAAACATTAGCTCCATGCCTTCTTTGTATGTTTGTAATTGAGCTTTGGCTTTACATTCAAAGCCTGTGAGGGCTGTTCCTGAACCATCAGGAACTCAGTGCTATTAGGAAGTTTCTGATTTCCTTTCATCCATGAAGTCTCAGTGCTTGTTTTTTAGGCTCCTTGAAAACAGCTTTATATCTTTTTCCAACTGTCTTGTAGTTGGAAGGAAATGTCAGTATAACAGCCATGGGAGTACTTTGCTGTTATTCTCTGTTCCTTAGTATTTAATACTAGATCATGACAATTAGGCTAGTGGTGCATGAATATGTCCGAGTCATAAATACTACTTCATTATCTCCATCCTTCTGCACCCAGGTGCTGTGGTAGTATGTTAAGTTGTTTGGGGAAGACTCTTCTGGTTCTGGACTTATACAGCTCATAACACAGCAGAAACAAGGACTGTAAGGAATGATGGCAGTTTGACCCACAATGATAATAAAAGTGATAGTTGTCATGAATTTCTAATGCTGTGACCCCATCATTACCACGAGTTCTCTTAGACTTTGAGGCTTGGCGGGAGATGATACCCATATTTTCCAAATGGAGGAAAATAAAGGGATTCTATAGACTCTAGAGATTCTAATCATTGTTTTGTGCCTTGATAGACCTGGACTCAGTTCACTAACACACTTTCTGGGCATGCCTCAGGCTCTCCATACCTCATCTCCCTGCATGCTCTGTTAGGATACCACTGTTGCCTTGTTTTGGGGCAATAAGTGGCAAAATATTAAAGCTTTAGCAATACATTAATTGGACAGCCAAAGAAAAACTTGCTCTTATTTCCAATGCTTATCATGTCTTTTATGTTGCTGAGAAGTCAGGTCCATAACCTGCTATCCTCAAGATAACAGCTTTTCTATGCTCAGCTCAATTTTCAACAGTTTTTGTCCTATGTCTTTGCTCATGGAAAAGTGCTAGAAGCAAGAAAACAAACAAACAAACAAACAAACAAACAAACAAAAACCCTTCCTTTTTCACCTGGGTCTAGACATGATATCCAGAAGTAAGACACCTTATTAAGATAACTTTTCATCATGCTTGTGAATACATTTTCACTCTTTCTGTGCTTGGAGTGGGCACTAAGTTTTTTGTTTATTTGTTTTTCAGTATCATGTGAAGCATACCAAGTGGAGTGAAGTCTTCACATGTACCTTTTGACATCAATAAATCAATCAAAGCAATTAAGATTACACAGAGATATTGGTACCTGCAGGTGAATTTCACATTTTAAGAACGTCACTTTAGGTAGAAAATATGTGCAAAGCAAACCTGAAAGCTTCACAGTATCATAAGCATTGTCACATAATGTATGCTGACCAAGCATACAATGAAATGAGTAAATTTACAAACTGCAAGGCCATTACTACTTTCTGAAAGGTCTGCCAGAAACTATTAGTCCACATGTTTGCATCAAAAGAAATTCAAATCATGAAGAAATGTGAAAAAATGGAAAGCTGTTAAATGCATAATTTGCAGACATGAACAAGAAGCTAAGTAATGCTAATAAATTGTACTCAAGAAGTAGTTTGCCCAGCCTAATACCACAATCATAACATAGGAAAGAGGGAAATTTGCAGGCAAATTTAATCATTTTCTCTAAGCTACAGTCTTTCTATTTCAAGATTATGCAAATCCAAAATTCTTTTTCTTTTCAAAAGCAAATTACTGCTTGGATTTTGATAGCTTCTATTGTCTTTGCTTTTCACCGTGCCATTGATGTCACCTTATTTCATTTATATGAATGTTTTCTGTTCATTAGGGCAACTCAATCAAAATTCAGATTTTGGTCCTGTAGTTTCTTTGAGCCTGACAACAACAAGCAGGTCAAGTCAGGGCATCAGGGCAATAGAGAAGAGTCATAGTTGTTGTCTGTAATGCTAAGAGTTCATTTGTATCCAGAGCATCTTTTTTTCACATTGCCTAATGATTTCTCAGTTCCATTATCTATTTCATCTAGTTTGTGTTGTTACAATGGTGATAGTGCTTTTGGATGATGATGTTTTAATATCATTTTTCTTTCAAGCTGTCACTAAATTCCACTCTTTTGTCCAAAACTTAATGAGTCAATATATTCATGCTCATATACATTTCTCTTTCTGAACTTGGAAAGGCTTCAGTCTGAAGAGCTGGCATTGACTGGTGTGGGTTTTTAATGTTATGTATAAAAAGTCATCTTTGTAGACTGACCTCATGAACTTTCATTCCTGATGGGAATACCTTGTTCATGCACAAATCACAGGGTCTTTCTTGGAGTCAGTTACTGTGAGTGGTTTCGTTACTCTCCTTGTTGTATGAATGTATGGATGGTCACTCTGAGGCTATATCTTCACTGCTGATCTAATTTTGGATTTCATCTGTCCAGTCTATTATCATAGAGAAAAAACAGTTTTAATAGAATCATGGTCATATCATAACATGTAGTATTTTCATTTTGTTTTCCCACTCTCTTTGAAGCTATTTTTTTTTTTATTATTATTATTATTTTTTTCTCTCTAGGAAATGAAAGAGACAACAAAGAAAAAGAGAGAAGTCCCTCTCGGGAAAAAGAGCTAGCTTGGGCACAGATCTCAACACTTACCCCTACCTTATGGTCCTCCTGAGTTAGCATAGCTGTGCTGTCCTTCATTGCATCAGGTAGATAAGACTCTTTCTCTACCTCTGATCATAGATTTACTCTGGAACTTCAAGAACTCACCATTGAAAATAGCACAACTATATTTCAGCTTCCAGCTTTTACCTGAAGATCCTCTGCTTAGCAACAGAGAGGAAGGCTGGAGAATAGTCCCTGACTCTGTGTTATATAATGAAGTAAAGACGTAGTCTTTACTACCCACATCATCTTTTGTTGAACTTCCAAGTCAACAGCATACATAAGAGGTAACTCAGAGGGCTAAAGGAGTTAGCTCATTCAACTGCTCATGCATTAAGCAGAAAACAGGTTTCTGTGTCAGATTTTGCTTAATGGAGTCACACAACCTTGCTGTTTATATTTCAGTAAAAAAAAAACAACAACAATTGTTTATCAAGCTTCTGCTTCAAACTTGTGTTTGTCACACCTCTGCACCAAAAGCAACAGTGCGATTTGAGAGGAAATCAGAGAGCAATTCCAGATGAGGCTGAAGACCTGATGCTCCTTCATCACCTACTTTCCCTAGGATCCCAAATAGCTTTTGCAAAGGAGGCAGGTCTAGGAGAATGTCATAGGCTATTCCAATGCAGGAGTAGAACTTTGGGTGCTACAAACTGCCAAAAACATAGTTCATCCTTAGACACAAGTACTTCCTTTTAAAAAATAGCCTTTTTTCTTCTTTTTCTTTTTTTTTTTTTTTTTTTTTTTTCTTTTTTCTTTTTCCAATTAAATAAACTGAGTTTGCCTTTTCTGTGCTGTAACCACAGAGTGCAGACCACAAGCACTAGTAGAAAGGGTGTTTGTATTTTATTTTAACCAGTCATCCCATGACAACAAAACCTACCAGAATTTATGCCTTTGTAAACTCCCAGATGTTCTGGAGATAAATGAAGTTGTTTCTCCTAGGCATTTGAAGTCATTAGGGATCACATCACTAGTTTTTGAAATTTTGAGACATGTATTAGGGATGTGATTAATATTCCCTTACTTAAAGTATTTATGGTGATTTTTTTCTTTTTAAATTTGTTTTGTTTTGGTTTAATATCTGACTTGTGTGTCTAGGCTGATGCTATGGACAACAGAAATCTAGGCAGTAGGGGTCAAAGGCATCTATAGCTCAGTTCATCTGGCCAAACATAGCCTTAACTTAACACCTTTAGCTATGATGAGTAGTCCTCCTTGAGTTATAACAGGTCCACGTAGAGGTCTCCTGCCATTTCTCCACTTTGGATAGTCCAGAGCATGGCATTCCAGGCTACGTGTGGTCCTGGGCACCCTGCTCTAGGTGGCTCTGCTTGAGCAGTGGTTGGACCAGATGGACCCAGAGGTCCCTTCCAACCTTAACCACTCTATGATTCTGTGATTAGATCCTTATGCTGGTGCAACTGAAGTTAGCCTTGGTAGGGATTTTAGTTTCAAACTGAGACAACCTAATTAAGTGTCTCTATGCACGAAGATTGTCTGCTCCTATAACAGTCAGTGAAGATAAGAATTGATCAAGCTACCTAAATAGAAGCATCTGGCATATGCTAAGATGCTTCAAGGTATTCCTCCTGGGCTCCAGCTGCTGGTCTGGACCAGCACTGGCCTCTTTTAGGCTCTGCATTTTACCTGTCAGCTGGGTGTAAATGTCTCAAACTGAGTTCTGAAAAGAGGAACTATGGAGTAACTCAGTTCGCAGAGAACTAGACACCAAGGGGCTGAATATGTCTTCTCAGTTTTGTACACAGAGAAGTATATTGTGAATTTAGGAGCTATGAGTTGAGCAGTTGAAATCTCAGTCATCTGAAAGCCATCTCACTGACTCTGTTGGCTAGATCTATGCTGACTATACCAGGAGTTCAGACAGCTAAGGGTCAACCCTGTTGCACATACATGGGCATCTGGCATCATCTGAATTCTCTTAGGGTATCCAAAACAACCATATGGGTCTGTTTGACTTGTCAAGAGGACCATGCCCTTCTGGAGCAACATCTGGAAGCTGGAAAGCATACTTCAGAGCATCTCAAATACACCTACAGGCAGACTGTTAAACTGGTCATCTTGTGTATGTGTAGACACCGCTATGTGCATGCATAAATTCAGATTTGTCAAGTAAAATGTGTATGTCTATAGCAAATTATTTTATAGTAAAAGGCAAATGAGAGGAAATTCTTTCATGCCTTATAGTAATCCTGAGATAAATATATTGGACAACACCCAATGCAACACTTTGTGCTGCTCCTCAGCTTGAACCAACTGAACTAGCTAGTTTAAAATCTGCCTGACTGTAGGAGCTGTGAGATCCTCATTAAAAACCCTGCAGTAAAAGAAAAGGGCAATATTTTCTTTCTCCTCTCAGAGAAAATTTTAAATGGCTGCTGCTGCAATTGCTGCAGCTTAATATTCCATAAAGATTTTTAGTGTCATGAATTCATGAGCTACAATTCTATTAGAAGAATGTTAAAACAGAGTTAAAACAGATTCAAGACATATCAAAGAGGTGAAAGTATTTACTTTCAATTAAATTAATAAGAATGTAAGCAAATATTTAATCTGGGAATGGACAATTATTTATTTAAAAAAAAATAAAATGAGAAATACTGAATAGTATTTACAGGATTTTTTTTTTTTTTTTTTTTTTTTAATAAAACTTTTGTTCTAAATCTCATGCTGAGGCAGAAAACAAAATCTAAATGTTCAGTGTTATAGAAATCTAATTTCTGATCTCCTCCAGTCATAAATCTTACTATCCACAGATATTTTTGTAATATATATAACACTTTTCTTACTCTTCATTTACATGTCTATGTTCAAGGTATTATTTACTGACAGTCAAATTAAATGACTATCAGTCTGTAAAAACAAATAATAATAATAATAATAATAATAAAAAACCAACAACCAAACAAAACTAGAAATATGGGTTAAACCTTCGTTCTTCCTTGTTTTTTTCCATGTGTGGTTGCCAAAAGCTTTGTTAAAAGACAATATTTTTTTTGTTGAGAGGTGCCTAGAATGACGCATGAGGTAGTCGTCAGTGGTAATTATGATCTGGCATCTATTTAGTGAACTCATATTTTTCTAATCTTCCACGGAAGCTCTTTTAGTCAAGGTCAAATTCTTTCAGTGCTTTCATCTTCAAGGAGCATGGACAATGTGCCTTTTCTTCCCCCTGAATGTGCAAAGACGATTGGTTTTGTCACTTTCCTGAACAACCTTCTGAAATGCGTGTGTGTGGTGGAAGGAAACAACCACAAAGAAAAGAACTTTTACATTCAGAAGAGAACAACATGTCAAAATTCCTTAAACCATGATAAATGTACCAAAGTCATACAGCTCTTTCCAAATAGCGGTGAATGATGGTGATTTATGACTGTGGAGATTTTTCTTAAGCTACTAGTTTTTGTAGAAGAAAGAAAGGTCACTGTAAGTTAGAGTATACATAGCTTATCTTGTTCTCTGCAGCATGCTATTCCCTCTGAACTAGTCCATGCCAGATTAGAGACCTGCACTAGGGGACTACCATTAATAATCATCATTATTGTCATAAGAAAAAGAAAGAAAGGAGCATGTGCACATGCAAAAATACTTAACAAGCATTGTATTTGTGAACCTTTTGACACCACCACATAAATAAAGCCAATAGTTCATAGAAAAAGAAGAAAAAAGGCAAATACTAAGAGGAAAAAAATAGCTGATCCCTAAATAAAGCAACAAAAACTGAATCAAAGAAGGTAAATGGAAAAATTTCAGCAATCTGCACTGTATTAAAGAGATTGGTCAATCATTTATAGGTAACTGCAGTGTAATCCAACAAATGATGATGGAAGCTATTGCATGGGTGGGAACATTGAAAAAAAAACATTTCTCCAACAATTCCTGTCTCTTTGCCACAGGTAATATCACAGTAAGCCTTGCTTTTCTGTTGCTCACTTTAGAGATTGCTTAGCTCCAGTAAGCAATGGGATGGAAAGACTTGGGTACGGTCTGAGACCAAGACTTTGTTTCATGAAGATATCTGATAGATACAATACAGAAAGCCTTAAGCATCCCCAGAGTTCAAAGAATCACAGAATTGTCTAGGTTGCAGGAGACCTCGAGATCATCAAGTTCAACCTCTGACCTAACACTAACAAGTCCTTCACTAAACCATGTCACTAAGTTCAACATCTAAACAGCTTTTAAACACCTCTAGGTCGTTGCTGGTACAAAAATGAAATGCATGAGCACCATCCTCACACCATGGGTCTGTCCAGCCCATCATTCTGGCTTTGGTGGGACAATATGCAGAAATATGAAGAAAAGATGAATATGCAGAAAAGATGAATTAACAAAAAGAAGTACCATGAGACTTCCCCATGACACTCTCACTTTCCAGTAATTTACAGCTTCCTATGTAAGAGTTAATCTCAGACAGAGGTTTCAATGGGAATTTCATGCAGTTTTCTTTCTTACCTTCCGATTGCCAAACAGATGAGAAGTCTTGGCTAAAAGAGTTAAAAGGATGGTATGACTGAGGAGGGACTTAACGGATTTCTTTATGAAGGCTGGGGTGTGTGACTGGTAGAAATATAGGAAAGTCTGGTTAAGACCTGAGTACATGAGCCTTGATAGTTTTAATGATAACTGAATAATGACAGCTTTGAGGTTATTTGGAAATGCTCCACACAGGAATGAGTGACACTACTTCAGGGAAAATCTCCCAGTGACGAGTGGCATTTTCTTGATATTAGTACCAAAGTATTTAATATCTTTGTTGGTGACATGGACAGTGGGATCGAGAGCACCCTCAACATGTCTGCTGATGACAACGAGCTGTGTGGTGCAGCTGACAAGCAGTAGGGAAGGGATGCCATCTAGAGGGGCCTGGGCAGGCCTGAGGAGTGGGCCTGTGCAAACCTCTTGAGGTTGAACAAGGCCCAGTGCAAGGTTCTGCACCTGGGTTGGGGCAGTCCCAAGAACAAATACAGGCTGGGTGGAGAATGGATTGAGAGCAGCCCTGAGGAAAAGGACCTCGGGGTGCTGGTGGAACAGAAACTCGACATGAACCAGCAGTGTGCACTTGCAGCCCAGAAAGCCACCTATATCCTGGGCTGCGTCAAAAGTAGCATGGCCAGCAGGTCAAGGAAGGTGATTGTTCCCCTCTGCTCTGTTCTTTTGAGACCTCATCTGGAGCCCTGTGTTTGGCTCTGGCGCCTCCAATATAAGGAGGATTGGATCTATTAGAGCAAGTCCAGATGAGGGCAATGAGGATGCTCAGAGGGCTGGAGCACCTCTCCTGTGAAAACAGGCTGAGGGAGTTGGGGTTGTTCAGCCTGGAGAAGAGAAGGTTCCAGGGAGACCTTATAGTGGCCTTATAGTACCTAAAGCAGCCCTTCAGGTTTGTGAGGTCAGCACAGGTTGCCCAGAGAACCTGTGGATGCCCCATCCCTGGAGGTGCTCAAAGCCAGGCTGGATAGGGCTTTGGCCAACTTAGTCTGGTGGGAGATGTCCCTGCCCATGGCAGGGTGTTGGAAATAGATGGTCTTTAAGGTCCCTTCCAACCCAAACCATTCTGTGATTCTGTGAAGTTTACTTTTTAGAGCAGATAGTAAAAGATGCTGATAAGAAAACATTATTAAAACCTTCCTGTTGCTGGATTATCTCTGTTGGTTTCTGTAAAAAAGTGGATTTCACCCAGGTAGAATTAAACTGACTGATGTTTCCCTGATGCTGATTAAAAACAAAGCAACTGATCTCAGGTGATAGCAAGAGCTAAGTGGACAGCAGATGCTGAATGACATCTTTCTGATTCACCAATACTGTTTCTTAGTATGCTGGGTGGAGCAAAAAAAGTATGCCTGGAGCTAAATTAATGGACAAGTAAGAACTGGAAAAGCAAAAAAATTGCAGAGTGATCTAAAGAGAAGCATTGCTAGAATGAAGTTCAGTGAAGACAAATGCCAGGCACCACATTGGAATAGTGCAAAATAAAGCCAGCAATTTATTTGGTTTAGTCCCCAGGTCCAAAACATGACGAAGGCTATGAAATCCCCTTCTCAGTAGTGTTTCTAATTAATTTCCTTTAAAATTGCTAATGGCAGGGATCGCTAATTCCACAACCCCATCAGGCACTTGTTGCAGTATTAGCTTGCCTCTACAGTCTTATAACAGGTCTTACAGAGGATGGATAAAGTGGGAATATGCATTTCAAAAAGCTGGGAATAATTCAAGGAAACAGCAGAATATGACGGAAGGTTGCCAACTTGGCAGCATTGACCACTTTATTTTCAGTAAAATAAATGTCCAAGACAAACTCCTCGGAAAGAGTCACTGGGTGAATTTAAATTCATATAAACAAGCAAATGGCTAGGAAGAAAAAAAAATAATCTCCAGATTCTGAATTAAACCTGAAATAAAGTAAAACAAACAAAGAAACAAACAAAAACAAACAAACAAACAAAAAGCCTCAGTGTTAGTTTCTGTTGTCCTGAACTTTGTTAATGTATTTTAACTCTCAAGCACATACAAACCTAATTAAGATATCACACTGAATGAACCCAAAGTTTACTTCAGAACTTTTGGAATAAATTTAATTTCTTTGCCTGTGGATACTTGTCTAGTGGTATATTGGCTTTGGCTTTAAGCAAGGTTTAAGACTGAAGCTTTTCTTGTGCTTGGGGCACCTGTACAAGGCTCTGTCCCATGTGTATTTTCTGGTGTATGCCAAGATTTATGCTTATGTTTATTTTCCCTAGAACTGTGGTGTCTGTAAGATGTCTCCTGCATTCAGCCTCCTATTTGCATGAAATGTAATTATCTATGAGGCTTCAGGCTCTTCTGTCATTTTGGTTAATGAGCTCAGAAGTTATTGGCAGTGCACATAGAGATGTACACAAGGTGACTAAGACCACCTAGGCTTCATTTCCATAGGAAAGCAGCCTAAAAACAGAACAGTGAACTAGAAAACAGATGGATGGATCATTTACTGTGAGAAAAGCATGAAGGTCAGTTTGAAAAGGCTGGTTTAAAGGGATGATTTCAAAGAGAAAGAGAGCACTTAAGGGCAGAGTTTGGAGCAAGGTAATTTGTGCTCTGCAGTCAGCAGGAAGTATGAAATGATGTTTGAGATATATGAGGGTGAAAATGGAGACAAGGGACAAAATGTGAGTCCTGAGGGTGCCTGGGCAGGAGAGACACTGTAGTGTGGACGAAAAATGATGGGAACATCTGTCTGGCCCAGGAGAGGCACCAGCTCAATATAATATATCCATCAGGAGCTGGACTGCAGGGGGCTGTTCCCCATCACAGCACTATGGCAGGGGCAGCAGATCAGTGGGTGAGTGAACAGAAGGCACAGTGAGGGACCCACGTCAGTATCCATTCTTAAATGGCAGAGCTGTTACTTTTACAACATTTTATTATTTATTTTATTTTATTTTATTTTATTTTATTTTATTTTATTTTATTTTATTTTATTTATTTATTTTATTTTATTTTATTTTATTTATGTGGAGGACTGAAATGGACAGGACTCAGGATATTTCTTTTTTGTTGATGTTTTGTTTTGTTTGAGATTTTGTATTTCCAATTAAAATAATATATATTTTTTCCCCATGAAGTGAATAATTCTTTCTTTATTCTTTTATTTTCAAACCTTTGGCATAGGAAACAAAGCAAACAAACAAACAAACAGAAATAACAACATGTATTTATCACTTTCACTTCCAAAATATTGAAAAATCTGACACAGAAATAGATTTTCCTTATCTTTCCCCTGTTATAAACAATTCTTACCAATTCAAATATTCAGAAACTTATATGGAGGCATGGAGATCCACCCAAACTCAGCTAATATTTCTAATGCAGCTAATTATACTCAAGTGTAATAAACTAAAATATTAGGATCTGAACTCAGTATAGTCATCAGGAGAAGACAAAATTAACATACATATATTACCCAGACCCAATAATGACCATGACAAAAGTTTCCTCCCCTCTGGAAATACATGTCCTTAATCAGCCTCATGTAAGAGTAAGATGAAGGCAAGCACCGTCCATGCCCAGAACAAGGAAAGATATTTCAAGACTGTGATGTTCAGGGCAGTCTGTGTATGGTGTGAACACAGAGGAGTCAGTGAGTGCATTTAAATAGTTAATTACACATATTAATGTCTACTTAGCTGCATTAGAAAAATAAACGTAATGGCTTTTCCTGCCAGAAGGGTGCTTCAGATAAGGGATCACTTTGCTGATGTGACTAAATACCTTTCTGATATGGATCCAGAAGAAGGAAACACTTGAAGATGCTATGAAGCAGCCAGGGAGACAGCTCAGGTATGTGGCAATGTAGAACAGAATTTGTGCTTTCAGAACTGATGCCAAAAGCACTTTTGGAATTGCCAGGTCTTTCAGCAAGAGCTGACAGGCAAACAAAAGGAGCTGTTTTCTCTTCTTGTAGGTGTCTGCACCTCCTCGTGTCCTTCTTGAACAGATATTGGATTCTTTGTATGCTGGGACCAAAGGGTCTGAGATCTGCTTTTATATTTGGATCTTTGGAGCTTTTGTTAGTTATCCCTCACCTGGAAACACTTGTTGTTAGGTGGTGCTAAGGCTTTGGACGGTATTTGCAGAAGGGTAAGCTCTAGTCTGGATACAGCCACTTTTGCTCACATATCCCACCTGCATCCCAGGTAAGTCTGCTCTTGAGCCTGTTGACCTGGTGGCAGGTGGTGGGATTCATTCAGTTACATTGGGCTCCGCAATATGGTGTATTTTCAGATGTTTCATCTCTAAAACAGATGGGTGCATTTTTACAGTCTAAAACTCCTTGATCTTACTGACTTGATCTTCATTTATTCCAAAGAAGCCCAAGGATACTTGCTAATAAGTCTGTCCTAAGGTCATCTAAAGCTAGATAAAGTGACTTCTACCATAGGCTTCTACTATATTTATTGTTTCAGCACATATTTATTAGACCTGGTAACTCACTGGCAGATGACTAAAATACAAAATTGAGTTACAGGGTAACTGGAGTGGGAGACAATTAGATCTAGTTCCTAGGGCACTGCAGGTTTTGTTTGCTTGCTTATTTGCTTCTTTTCCAGAGACATCTTTTCTGGTCTTAACAAGGTTTCTGGTCCTGACTACTTGACTGCTTGAGAACATGGTCTGATGCTGGTCAGTTTTCATCTTCATGCTTCACTCTTCCCCCTCCACCATCTTCTTACAGTTTGGATTATAAACCTGTCAAGATGAGAACATTTTGTAAAATAGGAGCCTCACTCAGTATCTGATACTGTAAAAACAAGCTTATTGCTTACTTCCCTATGGTTTTGCTCTGGTGTCATGCTCTACAGGAAAATATCTCCATGTTTCTTGTGACTAGCTGTGATGTCCTTAAAACAAATCTTTTCCTGCATGGTGGAAATAAGAAAGCACTGGTTTCTATGTCCTGCTCAGAGGGTATGGGTAGGTGCTCCTGCCTGCATTCTCAGATATTTAGCATTAAGCTGCAAACTCTGAAGCTTTAAGCATATTTATAACATCTCTTTCCTGTATAGATTTCCAAGCATTTGATTGGTGGTGAGCTCAGATTGCAGATCCCTGTTTCCATTAAACTTGAAAAACCTTCCCAGTCCTTTTCTCGTTTGTATTTTCCTGTGTCTAAAACAACATGCCTTTATAATAATGCAGTAATAGGTCTGGAAAAGTCCACTACACTGGGCATGAGGAGTTAATATACTTGATAATCCACTCAGGATAATAATTCCAATCCTTTAGGTACCTATAAGAAGGTGCCTGCCTCCTAGGTGAAGAATATATTAGCTTTTGCCGTGCCTTTGGCTTTAGATCAAGCAGACTTAGAATAAAACAAATGCAGTGTATAGCAAGTAGCACTTTCCTTTTTAGATTGTTTTTGCTTCCATTAGATAAAGCTCTCATGTGCCATGGGAATATTTGCTGAGATGCTCTTGGGGACCAATTTGCAAATCAGTGGGGATGCAGCTGATACACTCCTGTATGCTTTTCTTTTCTGATGCCTGCAGCAGAAGTCCGCTTAACAGAATGTAATCTTAGTGTCATGGCTTTGCAATATATCAACAGGATGAAATAGATCCTTGTGTATGAATACTTAAAGTACAAGTTCTCTGACCCTAGTATTCTGAAAAAGCAGAGAAGACTGCAGCAGAGATGCACAAAGAAACACATGGGGAATAGAAAAATAAAAATAAATGTGTATTTTTATATAAAGCCAGAGTAAAGTATTGAAGGTTGTAGGGATGTGATCGTGGAGAGTGAGGACTCTGTTACCTTTAAGGGCACGATGATAGTCTGTCTTTCATCCACATAAAGATTCAGTCAACTGCCTGTCTTCTGAGAACACTGATTTAAGGCTGGATTTATATTTTGCTGTACAGAGGATTTATGAAAAATGTTGGCTAAAAATTAATGTGGAAATCAAACATCAAATATCCCTGTTTGCTGTAAGTACTAAGGGATATTTGCTGCTCCACCTGCCCCGGTATCCCCAGTTTTTTTGTAAAACCCTGAATGACCAGCGACAATAAATGGGGTAGCTGAACAGTGAAGGTGTCAGGAGAGATAAGCTTTGAAGTTGTACTTTTGCACCTGGGTTCACTATCTTGTTGCCCTGAATACCCTTTAAACATGCTGGTGAACTTCATCTAAATTCAAGTCAGGTATGGAGGTTTCAGACATAATTAAATTCCTACAAGATTCATAAAAGCCTGGTAGAGAATAGATATCAAAACTGATGTTTTCACTGGAAGACAGGCAGAGCTTAGTTGTGTGTCCAGTCCAACAGCAGCCAGGATAGATAATTGGCATGTGTCGACCCACCTGCCATACAACACATACGTAAACACAGTGTCTCTGTCTAGAGTGGGCATCTTGACAGGGCAGAATTACAGAAGACGAGACCAAGAGAAAAGAGGACACATCAGAATTTTTCTGTGGATAAGTTTCTTCTGTTTCTTCTGTAGAATAATGCTTTATTATTTCAACATCTCCCACAGCTGGTTGCTCGACCTGATATTAGTGGCAGTCCACAGTGACCTCAGTTTACACTAAATTTTGGACAGCTAGGAAGGAGCAATTAGTCTGGGTAATTACTGTGATTTTATTCTTGAAAAAAAAAAAATACCTTCATGGAATCCAGATGACCTTCTTATCACCATCATTAATACTATTTATTGTTTTGTTCCATATTCATTTAGTTATGTTTGGGAGCCAATTATTCTGGACAATATTTCAACACACAGAATGGAGAAAAACTAAAACCCAAGCTCCTCTTGAAATCAGTGGCTCTATTCACATGTTGCAAAGGTGATGGGTGCCTCTCCTAAAATGTAACTTCCTTCTGAGAGTTTGTTACCGAACTCTTTTGCAAATATAACAGTTGAGTGACCATGGTTTACTGAAAGGGATTAAAGAAAATCATATGTATACCTTAAATCCTCTTCTTACATAACTGCTTATCACCACTCAGAGATCAACAATCCACAAAGAGAATTTTGGAGTGATTGAGAAATATTTTTGCCATATAAGGAATAGCTGATTCTTGTTTGCTTTATATTTCCATTGATCATATTAAGTCTGTGGCCAGAGCTTATTTAAAAAAATAAATAAATAAAGTAAAAAAAGAAATCTGCATTCACAGACACCAAGCCTATTATTCAGTTTTTGAAGTCTCTGAATTATCTTCCCAGGAAATTTAGATACAGAGTCTGAGTTTCTTTTGCTCCTATTCAAACAGTAGAACAACTGTGATTCTTGGAGATATTATTTCCATTTACGGTCCCAGATGAATAATGTACTCTAAAGCAATGTATTTGCTTTAAACCTGAAACCAAAAAGAGAAAGTATCTTTTTATGAGACGATCCCAGCTGTGTAGTGTGGCTGCCAAGTGCCATTAGCTGTGCTCTGTGTGCCCCATCCCATTAATCATAGGCAACAGAATAGGACCTTATGTGCTCAGCTAATGGTTAGGACCTTGTATTGGATTGAGATTGCTTGGGTAAGTGGCTCTCTGCTCAAGAGCTTTTGGACACAACTTTTCTCAGCCTTTCAGCGGAGGGTATCACTACAGTGACACTTTAATGACTAGACGATACAGGTAGATGATATGGATCTGCAAATAGGACAGAACCGAGCATGTACACATTGGATTCTGGTATAATTTGAGCCTCTTTTTTGTATTCACGTTGGCCTTCAACTCTATGCAGTAGATGCCCTTGGAAATAGTCAAGACATGGGTCTACCTGATGTGCTGCAGAACCTGTGGGAAACCCATGCTCTTGTGGAATGGGAGGTGGGAGCAGGATTGGTTCCCTTGAAGCATCTACAGTGGCACCAGATGTGTGTTTAGGTCACTGAACTCCATCTATGAAGCCTGAGCAGGTAACTCTTGATGTATCTGGATCTAAAACGAAACTTTTTCAAGTGTGTGACAGCTGGTTTTAGCTCAGCTTTATTGAAACGTTTCACCAGCCTGTGGTTTGAAGACCTTGGTAAGTGAAATGCATCTTCTATTTTCTGGTACTCAGATGGTTAGATAAATCCCTCCTGTTACTGGCATAATTTTTCAATTCCCTAAGTAGTCTAAGGATGACCTTTGTTTACTTCCAGGATTATGAGGATTTTTGTTTTCTTTGTAGACTGATCCTGAAACAGGATACAATGCAATAAGTTGGATGAACCTGATTATATTAACAATGTATTATGGTCCTTTTGATAGCTGGCAAGAGTACAGGTTCTTTAACAGAGAGCCCTCTTGAACAGAGAAACAGTTGTTTAACCGAAATTAAAGAGCACCGACAGAAGCTCGTATCACATAGAGAACAACAGATTATGAGACTAAAGGATTTGCCTACAAAAATGGTTTAGAATGCAAGTGAAATCCTAATGTCTGAGGAGTTCAGGTACTGAAGTGATAATCATGGCATAAAAGTCGAACCAGAACAGAACAAAGTGTAGCTTTGCATGAATCACAGAAATCTCCCATTACACTTGCAAGCAAAACACATATTAAACTGCATTACAAGATTATCATTTGCAGTAAAAAGTACCTGATGACTTTGGCTGCTACTTGTTATAGATGCAGTGCCATGTACCAATGTCCCTTATTTGTCTAAACTAAAGAAATTTTAATCTCTGTATCTCCTGGCATTTTTATTTTGTACCCTGTCATGTGTACTTATTCTATTCATTTTTACCCCCCAACATAGAACCATCAACACATGGCAATTAGCTTCTTAGATTAGAGGTATAGATATATATTATTCTATTTTTCTGCTGTAGAAGGATTTTTCTTGTTTTCCTTCCATGAAGGTTGTAGTTATAGCTTAGTTCTTTTATGCTAGTCCTGGTACTTCTAATGTGTGTCCCCTGGATTTATGCGGATCTAAATGAACAACTGCACTGAAGCATCTCATAAGCTTCTATATTTTCATTTTAGATTTACTACTAGTAATTACATGCTATGCATATAACAGAGGATCTAAAATCAATTGTGCACTTTACATTTTACTGGGTACTTATTAATTTCAATATCTATCTCAATTTAATTGACGATCCATGCATAAATAAATGTAGCTTTTTTCAAGATGCAGTGATAATCCATTAGTGACATTTATGAATACTTTTTAAATGGTGTGTGATGCTGTGACCTGAAAGAAATAAGGAAATATGGGATGATTGATGAGGCAGTCCATCTTCTCCTTGGAGAACTGACCTGTTGCCTAAATTTGTTACTTCCACTTTTTTGCATTACAAATCCCAGAGCAACACATTCTTGAAAAACACAAATGACATTACTTTATCAGATTTGCAAGCCTTGGCTTTTAAAGCAACACTATCATGGTAGGAGTGCATCATTTTTTGATGGCTAATTCATTATTCTCCTCCTTTATTTTCCCTTTGTTATGGCCAAATACTTTAGTTTGTGAACATCGATGCTACACTGGGTTGATGACTGCACAAGGTCCTGATGAGTCAGGAGGATGATGTGTTTTACTGCATGACCAAATTCTTTCTGTAGCAGTGGCTGAGGGACATCTGGGGAATATCACACTGCCGATCACATGCATTGTGCTTGACTTGCAAGTAATTCAAAGCTTGGTTGCTTGGTTGACCTTCCTCTGAATCTGCACAAAGCTTAATATGGTGCTAATATCAGCTGCTAGCAGTAGATGGGAACAACTTTTCCCATTTCATTGCTCAGGTATGTGCCTGGCTGCTGTTTCTGGGAGTGACGCATGAATCCATTTGAGCACAGGTTTGGTTTCATATTTAATTGATGGTGAAAACATAAACATTTGGTCCTTTATGACCCAATTAAAAGAGAAGGAGCTCATATGCCATTTTGGGCATAATTTTTCCTGAGAACTCCTCATCTGTGGCCAAGGACAGGGTATGATTCTTCTTGTCAAGATCTTCCCCAGATCTCTCCTCCTTTGCTTAGCTTGAGACTAGTCCAAATGCATGAAATACAAACATTGTCTAGCCATGTGATGTGTGAGAGAGTTATCTCATGGGAAACCATATTGTGTTTTCCACACTTTAAGACCAATTGTCCCTTCCCTTCAAATGTGTAGATGCAGATTTGTCAAACAACTAGGAAGACAGCAGGGATACATGTTCATATAATAGAGGCGCATCTGGGTGAGGATAAAGAGGTTCACCATGGGGGGCCATTCTGCTTTTCTGTACCTCTCAAAAGAAATACATGGCGTGGCATGACCCCACCAAAACACTGAACATCGCTGATGCAGGCAACCCCAAGTCTGGGTCTTGCTTCCCTTTCTCTACTTCAGTAGTGCCTTGAGCCAGGTTCAGCAAAATGAATGAGTGTTTGGAATGTGATATTGTATTCATCTAGATCAGTATACTTACATAGCATTTCATGATTTAATTTTTCCTGCACAGGGCTGCTTTCATCTGAACAGTGTAGCAGGTTCCTAAGCACTTTGGGGGACCTGAGAACAATTACACACACAGAATCACAGAATTTTCTGGGTTGGACTTTAACACATATTCAGTGTGAAAATACATGTCTTCTTAGATTCTCCAGCTACTTGTGAGGAAAAGGCTTTAAGATATTATTCATCTGGCCTACTTTAGACATCCACTTGTGATAAAAAACATTTCATACTGTGCCGACCCAGGGGAGTTAGCTAGCTTTTCCATGTCTACAAAGACAATCTGTACAGGTAAGTCAGATGTAGACATCTATATTTAGTCAAATATATCCTAGTCTAAACAAGAGTGCCCAGAAGTCTGTGACAGAATGAGGAACAGAAACCATTAGTGTTGAGGAAGCACAAAAATCGCTAATTTATATTTTATTCCCATGTTAGTAGGTAATAGATACATAATACTAACATTTCTATTTAAGCCATCACAGGTGGCTTTAACTCTTCCCTCTTTACCCTCACACAAGGTGAATGACATGAACTTTAACTACTCTTTTCCAAAATTATTACTGCTTAGGCTTTCACATGCTGTCACCAGGATCAAGGGATAAAACCTCTGATATTGGGGCAGATGGAAATTCAGGCATTCAGATGCTGGAGTGGTTATTCTTGGCCAACTATTCATAATTCAGGGCTCATTTTTCTTGTGTGTTTGTATTTTCATTTTAGAAGTGTTAGAATTCAGTTGTTTTAATGCCTGCAGAAAACTTACAACTTGCATTCAACATCGCTTTACCTAAAGAAAATTGAAAAATGGCTGGCAATCCAGGCAAGAATTTGCTGAGGAATTATTAACTTACATCTCAATTAGTCACTCATTAACAATCTGTCCTTTCCTCTCAGTTAGCACAATTAACAAAAATCATTGGTTTCTATCAGCCTTGACCATATTTCCCAACATATGTGGAAGATACACAATTAGTTAAAAGGAAACTCAGCAGTATGGAAGTCAGCTTTGTAGCTGATTAAGAGAAAGATTTTTTTATTTTATTTTTTTTTCCCTGGGACATGTGAAAAGACTGCATTACACACCAGGAGTCATATTTCTACTGATGACAGGTAAAAAACAGAGAAACATGCATCCCATGTGGGTCCCAACCCATGTCTGCATATTTTCCCTCCCTTTGTCCTATTTAACCCCTCTTCTGAGTCCTTCCTCAGGATGTTCCTTCACTCAGGTGGGCAAGAGGTGGAGACCAGCAGCACTCCAAACATCAGGGATGAAGCCAAATGCTTTCTTTGTTCAATGCACATGGAAAAATAACAAATATGTGGACTGTTGCATCCCAAAAACCATCAGTGCTTGGATTACAAGGACTAAATTGCACTTGTGATAATCTCAGCTACTTAAGCAATTTGCATGTAGAAAGTCCAGGAACCCAAACTGGAGCTCATTATAGACAATGAAGACCAAGTATTTTAGGGCATTGCAGTTCTCTAGATCTAGCCTTATTATTATTATTATCATCATCATCATCATCATCATCATCATCATCATCATCATTATTATTATTATTTTCTCTTTCTTTTGATGATTAAACTCCCAAATCTACATGATGCTTTAGACAATTTCTCCTTAAAATTGCTTCCACATTACTTGTCTTTGTGGCTCCTGAGCCTTGATCTCAGCTGAGTTATTTCAGTATTACCATCACAGAAAACGTAATCAAGAATGTTTCACTCTAAGCCAAGATATCATGGCCTGGTCCTTCATAGATAACCTTCAGAGAGTACCACTGGGCTTCTCAGAGTATGACAAATTCCACCATTACTTAGTTAGCTGAGATCCTCTTTATTTCAATTTACTGCTGGCCTTCTGAAGATCAGATACTGTACAACTATCTTCACTTTGTGAGAAAGCTTCTGTACTTGACATCCCTCAGGGGAACTGGCCATGAGTTTATCTAAAAAGTGCATTAGTCTTAATTCAGACAAAGACACAGAGAATTGTCCATGACTCACTTTGCGGACTGAAGAGAGCTGGAGGTACCCTTTGCTGTAGCGGGAAAGAGAAATGGAATACAAGAATGTGGATAAAGCACTACACACATATGGCTTTGCTACAGTCTTGAAAAGTGAATGGCATTGTTTTAATGTTGCCACTGTTGCCAATTGGAGCTGTCATTGGTTATGAACTTGTCTCCCAGTCACAGTGTGCAGAGTGATTTTCTGTTTGAAAACAGAGCACCAAGTGACGTCTTTCAACGCATGTAATGTGTTTTGTCTTCTGGTAAAGCAGGTTGCAGTCAAGGGTCAGAAACCAGAATACATGATGTCTGCTCCTCAGAGATCTCTGAAAGCACAACAGACACAAAACTAATCATTGAATATTGTGTCATGTCTTGGGAGGCTGCATTGGGTGCTTTCTACTTTGCAGGCTTCTGGAGTTGTGCAGCCACGTGTTAAGATTTCCAGTGGAGACAAAGGCTAAGAGGGGAATTTGGAAGTCTTGCAGGGCAAGTTGCCTTGGTACAAGGCAACTTTTGGTGACCCTTTTGGACCTGCCATCAGTTTCGACCCTTTCTACTTCTCTCCTGGGGTATGGCTGCAGCCCTTGGCAGCAAATTTGGATTCAGTTTTGCTTGCTCTTCTGAGAAATGTTGAACTGTTTCTGCTGACTGCTGTGAGCAGTAGAGTTTGGAGAGAAACTAAGCTTGGCTATGGTACCAGCCAGAAAATATTCATCAAAGCAAAGTGCAGACACTGATTAAAGCTCACAGGAGCAAGACAGTGGATGAAAGGTTGTTTAGCAGTTGCTGTGAGCAGGTCAGCTCTGCAGAACTAAACAAATGTTTGGGAATATGCTGACTTACAAGCCTGTGATTTTACAGTGTCTTTTAGTTGCTCTCATCACTCTCATCACTCTCATCTCAAAGAGATTCATGGATTTGTCCTCACAACCTTCTACTGAAGGTTGTGGTGTACGTTGCTATCCCTATTTAGTAGATGCATCAAGAGAGGCATTTTGTGATGGGGAGATTTACCTGAGGTTACAAAATCTATTGATGCCAAGCCCAGAAATAGAACATGATCTTTTTGCATCGCTTTGAAATGTTTTTCTTTTAGTCACCCTCTGTAGTATCAGTTCTCAAGGCTGTAAGGCTTAACATATTTCAGCCTTGTACTGAAATGCTGCTTGAAAAAGAGAACTGTGGATAATAACTAAAGTGTCTTTCACATTAAGATATGCATGTCTGAAGGTATAGAGTTAATGTAAACTTCAGGTACTCAGATTCTTTGTAAATATAGGTATTTAATAAGTACCCAGAAAAAAAGTATTCCATAATGGACATAATTTCAGAGTTCAAGTGCAAAAAGTATTTCTTTCTGGGCCAGACTGTAGGAATATTATGAGAAAAAACCTTCTTGTTTGCAAGGTGGAAACTGATACATTTATGAGTAGGATGATATGACCTGGTGACAGATTCAGTGGGCAAGAAGAGCTTTTCTCTTTGGAATGGTTCCTGTTTCTGTGCATGTTTCCTTCCATTTCAGTAATTTGCAGAATAATCAAGAGCAGTACCTAATCATTGGCACTCCGGTTTCTCTATTCGTAAAATACAAAAGATACTGAGAGCATTGTGAAAGCTAGGTATTCACTGCTGTCTAATTTTTCATATACCTTACTAAATTTAGAAAGACAGCTGAAATTTTAGGAGACAAACAAACAAACAAACAGTTGTGTAGGGTTATTTTTTAGCAAAGAAGTAGGGAATAGTGCAGTTATTTCTTCATTTAAAATATCTGTTTATTTATTTATTTATTAGAGCTTAAATATATTAATTAGCATGAAGAAGAGAAATGATTAAATTCAGATTTTATTTTATTTATTTATTTATTTATTTGGTTGGGTGGTATGGAAAACATAGCTCATCAAGACTGAGCTCAGTTCTGTTTCATACATATTTTGACTTATCCTTTAACACTTCTAGGCATCATTTTACCCTGTATTAAATCAGGCAAAAATATATAGCTTTTCCTATTTGATATAGTTCGTCTATAAACTCTTCTGGACAAGCACTATTTCTTACTACAGTTATGGTCAGGAAATAGGGGAAGGGTGGATTTTAACCCCAAAGATATTTGCAGCCAATAGATTCACCTTAGTCTATTATATAACTCATTTGATTATATAATTAAAATTTAAGTAATCAGGAGGAAAAGTCTGTGGTAGATGAACCAAATTGTAATTAACATTTGTGGATATACAGCACAGTCTGTCCCAGTCTGGTAGGACCAGCTTTATTCCAGTCCCAAGACTGCAGACATGAAATAGACATAATATTTTGAAGAATGAGAAGCAAAAAGAGTAAGCCAGCAATAAACGTGGAGTGAATATGGAGCAGCCTGGTTATATTCTGGACTGATTTTAAGATTTCATCTGCTTTTCAATGAATTACACAGTTAAACCACTCCAGAAGCAATCAGAAGCAACAGAGTGAGAACATGCCATATCTGCCTAGAAAATCAAGGCCAAGTTGCATTTTGTGACCACAGTAATTTATTTTTTCTCATCACAAAAGTGTTTCTCCATAAGGTTTCAGTGCTGATAGGCCCAGTGTCTTCCAGAAATGGTTGGGATGCAACAAGCTTCCCAATGAGAGGTTATGAGCTCAGTTGTTTCCTGCTGAAACACCATTTGCCTCTTGCCTTGCAGTGACTTATGCAGGGATTTGTACTCATCAGTCCTGCTTCGTTTCACATCCATCTCTGGATGGAGGAGGGAGGAATCCCTCTGACAGGTTGATCTTGGATTGCTTCCACAGCCTGAGCTGACACCCAGTTTCTGAGGTGATTTATACAGTAGCTTGGTGGCAGCTTGTTTATAATGCAATGTAGGCTAAAATGATTTTGCTTGCATCTTAAAGCAAGCGCTCATCCATCAACATACTAACTCACTTTCCTGGCCCCTACAAGTACATCTGGAAGGTATCTTCACTGTTAAGTTTCTCTTCCCTTTTCACACACATTTGTTTGAATGTGATGCCAGATTTTCAGCTGCAGTCTCTGAAGAAATTCATTGCAGTGACATAGGCAAGGTTTCTGAATTCCTGAATTACTTATCACTTGCCAGGGAAATCACTCAAAAAATGCTTTGAAAAGTGTTTTAGAGTATCAAGGGCCTCATCTTGGTACTAATTGCTCAGAGTGCTTGTGATGATAGGCATAAAGGTATCTAGACACACAGACATATAGTGAGGAAGGACCTGAATGTCAGAAGTACTAAAACTTATCCAAAGACCACTCACTGTTTAAATAAAACATTTGTGTCCATACTACATCTATATGCATTTTTTTCCAATATTTTCTTCCTCTCTTCTTTCAAATAAAGATAATGACGGAATCAATACATGTGCACGTCAAGACTGTAAGGATATTTAGGAAATTTAGTGTGTAAATGTTCTGCAAAGATTGCTGTTTAGTGGAATTCTCATTTACCATTGCTTAAGCATCAGCCTTACAAATTCAGAGCTTTCAAGTAATTCACAAGCATTTTCAAACTGAGTCACTTCCAGGATGGCATTGTCACGTCAGAGCATCATCCTCGCACTGAATGACTTGTACGTAGAGTCTGAAGAAAATGAGCAAAAAAAAGGGAAACTATATATATATATATATATATATTTTTTTTTTTTCTGTGAGAGTGTGCTGTTTCTCTTCTTGTGGTTGGCTACCATCTAAAAAGTGGGACAGGCTTTCCCTTGCCGTCACCAAAAAGATACACATGGCTTCATGCATGAGGTGTGATGAGCTCCCATAACCTATATGCTGCCCACTGAGGCTGATGGTTCAACTCTGTTGATTCCATGGGACCAAAATGTCACCCTAGACTTGGCACTGAGCACCACTGAAGCTCCACTTTTTAACTAATCTGCTTTTTTGGTTAAAAATGTGGTGATCAAAAGGAGAGACAGTGTGGGATGAGCAAGGAGAAAAGGTGCAGCAGCATAGTATGAGTGGAGGATGGGAAGAAATAAGAGTTAAAGCTACATTTTTCCCAACACTTGTGAAATGTTCATAGAATCACAGAATGGATTGAGTTGGAAAGGAACTTACAGATGATTTTACCCTGAGCTGGTGGAAGGGGATGGGGAGCAGGATGTGGCCCTCATTATCCATGAAGAACTGGTTGGTGACCTACTACGGCACTTAGATGTGCACAAGTCGATGGGGCCGGATGGGATCCACCCAAGGGTACTGAGGGAACTGGCAGAGGAGCTGGCCAAGCCGCTGTCCATCATTTATCAACAGTCCTGGCTATCGGGGGAGGTCCCAATCGACTGGCGGCTAGCAAACGTGACGCCCATCTACAAGAAGGGCCGGAGGGCTGACCCAGGAAACTACAGGCCTGTCAGTTTGACCTCAGTGCCAGGAAAGCTCATGGAGCAGATCCTCCTGAGAGTCATCATGCAGCACTTGAAGGGGAAGCAGGCGATCAGGCCCAGTCTGCATGGCTTTATGAAAGGCAGGTCATGCCTGACGAACCTGATCTCCTTCTATGACAGAGTGACGCGCTGGGTGGATGAGGGAAAGGCTGTGGATGTGGTCTACCTTGACTTCAGCAAGGCTTTTGACACCGTCTCCCACAGCATTCTCCTCAAGAAACTGGCTGCTCTTGGCTTGGACTGGCGCACGCTTCGTTGGGTTAGAAACTGGCTGGATAGCCGGGCCCAAAGAGTCGTGGTGAATGGAGCCAAGTCCAGTTGGAGGCCAGTCACTAGTGGCGTCCCCCAGGGCTCGGTGCTGGGGCCGGTCCTCTTTAATATCTTCATCGATGATCTGGACGAGGGCATCGAGTGCACCCTCAGTAAGTTCGCAGATGACACCAAGTTAGGTGCGTGTGTCGATCTGCTTGAGGGTAGGAAAGCTCTGCAGGAGGATCTGGATAGGCTGGACCGATGGGCTGAGGTCAACTGCATGAAGTTTAACAAGGCCAAGTGCCGGGTCCTGCACCTGGGGCGCAATAACCCCAAGCAGAGCTACAGGCTGGGAGAGGAATGGTTGGAAAGCTGCCAGGCAGAGAAGGACCTGGGAGTGATGGTGGACAGTCGGCTGAATATGAGCCAGCAGTGTGCTCAGGTGGCCAAGAAGGCCAACGGCATCCTGGCTTGTATTAGGAACAGCGTGACCAGCAGGGCTAGGGAGGTGATCGTCCCCCTGTACTCAGCTCTGGTGAGGCCGCACCTCGAGTACTGTGTTCAGTTTTGGGCCCCTCGCTACAAGAAGGACATGGAGGTGCTTGAGCGGGTGCAGAGAAGGGTGACGAAGCTGGTGAGGGGCCTGGAGAACAAGTCCTACGAGGAGCGGCTGAGGGAGCTGGGCTTGTTCAGCCTGGAGAAGAGGAGGCTCAGGGGCGACCTTATCGCTCTTTTTAGGTACCTCAAGGGAGGCTGTAGCGAGGTGGGGGTTGGCCTGTTCTCCCACGTGCCTGGTGACAGGACGAGGGGGAATGGGTTTAAGTTGAGCCAGGGGAGTTTTAGGCTAGATGTTAGGAAGAACTTCTTCACTGAAAGGGTTGTGAGGCATTGGAACAGGCTGCCCAGGGAAGTGGTGGAGTCACCATCCTTGGAAGTCTTCAAAAGACGTTTAGATGTAGAGCTTAGGGATATGGTTTAGTGGAGGGCTGTTAGCGTTAGGTTGGAGGTTGGACTCGATGACCTTGAGGTCTCTTCCAACCTAGAAAATTCTGTGATTCTGTGATTCTGTGATCATCTAGCTGAAGCCCTGCAGTGAGGCATAATTACACCCTCCATTTGTACAGAGAGGAAACTCACTTTTCTTACCCAAGGATACAGGTTTTAGGTTTCTGTCGCTCAGTGTAAGAGCTTTTCCTCTCCCAGAAGAGCTCCCTTGGCACACTGAGCTCCCTGGCTGGTGCACTGTCTCCCTCTGCCCTGCACAGATCCTTTCTGAGCAGGAAAGGTTACTGCTGCTCTTCAGAAGGTTTCTAGTATTTTCTTCTGACAGACGCTGCTCTGTCTGTTTTGAAAAGGGGTGGAAAATTATCTTTTATCTTTCACATTACTAACAAAAAAAAACTTATTCACACTTACAGGAGTTAGTATAACTAATTCTTATTGACTGGATAAATATTTCTAAACAGTGTGGCTGAGTGTCTTTGCCTAAATAAATTTAATTCTAGCATATTGTGGGGACAACTCATATTTTTCCCACTTACGTGTTTCTATCATTGTATTAATCCTTTGAATTGATCTTTGTTCTCCAAAGAGGCCAACCACAAGGACCTGTTCTGAACTCTCATAGCGTGTTTAGGGTGAACATGGGACTGGAAAAAGACAGAAAAAAAAAAATGAGAATTATCCCATTACCAACACATCAAGACAGTTAGAAAAAAAGTCAGGAACTCTGATTTAGATATCTAAATTTTGGGATCAGGACCATGTATGGAATCACATGAAAACCTCAAACTGCTTTGAGAAAACATTCTCAGAATTGCAGTGAAAGTTAAATCTCTCCCCTTTTCTCCCTTGTAGATGTCTCAAAGGACTATTTCAGCTGCAGATGTCCTTTTAGGCTCCATAATTTATCCTGTGTCTGGTCCCTCTGCAGACACATGTGGAAGTAAACTGTGCTCAGTCCAGTCCTGGAATAGAAAGGGCAGTTGTCACTGGGATGATGCCTACAGTGAGACATGCACAATTATCCCTACCTTCATATCTGTTCTTGTCCATAAATAACTTGCATCTGCTTTGCTTGAAAAATCATTTGTAATTATTCTTCCTCTGGCTGTGAGTGCTATAATTGTTAATCAATCTTCATTTTCATGTGGTGATCTGTATTTGCTTCCTGGCTAATATTTTAAATGGATATTGTATTGTTTTGTAATTATTAATAATGATATTGTTATTTGAGCATGATGATTGTGATTAGAGGTAAATGCAATTTCCCAATGGAAAATTATTAAGCTAAAAATACCAGCTTCATCAATTTATATAATTTATGGGGACATCTTTGCAATGAACTCAAAAAGTGATATTTCAAAGTAAAGTAAAGAATCTATATTCCAGGATATTGAGAAGCATAAGCCTCCTTTTATTGTCATAAATACACAAGAATAATTAAGTGAGCTATTTGAAGAATAGGTTACTGGTCATTCTTTGGATCATTGGTAAGGATTCATGTTTCTTATTGAATAAAATATGTTTCTTAAGGAAGGGAACTGTAGGTAAAGAGCAGGAAATGGGTCCACACAGATCTTTCTCCACCTTCTCTCCATTTGTTTACCATACCCTAGACCATCTCTGCAGTACTTTGCATCATGCAGTGACATCTGGTGTCTGGACTACATACTGCAGATAAACATATAATTAAAATCTTTGCCTCGGACATCAAACAAAGACCAGAATAATATTCCAACTTGCACTCAAATGTGCCATGAAAAAGGAAAACTGCTAATGACTCAATGCTTTAAAATAATGTTGGATCCTAATATTTAAGGCTTTGCTGAGAGTCCCTAACCATTGCAGAGGCTGTTTCAGTTTCTGTGATTGAAGCAACTCTAACTCTCAGAGATACCAATGCTATTCACTCTTGGGGTCAAAATTCTAGGAGCTCAAACTCAAGTGAGACTTTAAATGGCACTTTGAAAATCCTTTCTATGTTGCAGGGGAAAGTGTCTGAAAAATGAAGGAGAGATGGAGGACTTGTTTCTCAATAAAATTTAAATATTTAGAAACTAGAAAAGACATCTGGCTGTTTTAATATTATAGAGTAATTCTACTGCAGTATAAAACAAAGGGGATGGCCCATTTGGGTCTTATTGTAGAAACAGATACACAAACATACTATGCTGTCAAAGGAATTTTGTATTGAAATGATAAAGCTTAATTGATAGCCAAAGTAAATCAACAGTTAAACATGGTACACAGAATAAATAATATATCACTGAGCTGTGGCAGGTAAATGGATAGGAAGACATGCAAATTAATGTTGTTAAAGATGTCTGTAGTTACAGGAAAGAAGTAGAGTTTACATGAAGAAAACTGGCAATCATATGTGGAAAGTTCTTTGGTATACCTATTTTATAAGGTCTTTCAGAGCTCTCAGGCTCTGAATTGCCATTCAGATCCATTCCAGAGATCTACATGGTATCCATTTTAGTATTATCTTTCTTCTACCATCCTTTTGTTTCCATGTGTGTGTTTAATATTTAAAAAAAAAAAAAAAAGACTGAGAACAAATTAAATTTTTCCCTCTGCCACTACCAGAATAAAGAGTTTTCATTAAATGTGTCAATTAGTCAATTCTTTGCTTCATCAACATGCACTTGTCACCAGAGGCATTCACTAAGCTAGACCAAAACACAATGAGGACACTAACTGTCTAGAGAGTCTTTCAGCCTTGCAGCTGTTTGGGGTTTTTCAATTCCCTGGCAGGAAGCTTAGACAACATATTAGAGAAATTGGTTAATTAAAACATAATTCCCAGATACATGGTGATAGATACTCAGGCTTGCTGTGTTACTTCTGATTGTTGGGTTAATAAATCATTGAAAAGATATAATTGTTTTCCTCAGCATGTGCAGAGGTGAAATTATTTTTATACTAGATTTATTGAGAAATATTTCAGCAGAAATGCAGCATTTCTTAAAATCCCAGTAAATTCTGTTTCCAGGCACTGAATCTGCCTAAAACAAATTCTGGATTCCATTTGGTCTAGTTGAAAGTAATTGTTGGCCAGGGTCTTATTTTAACTTATTGATCAACTGCATTCTTTATTTAACAAATGACACCATGCAACTACTGACACCTGCAATTGTTTTTTTGTCAGGAGAGGGTGGTCTGGCTTTATTGGGCCCATGTGAAACACATGAATTCAATAAGTCCAAGTGTAAGGTGCTGCACCTGGGCTGGGGCAATCCCAGACAGGAGTACAGGCTGGGAGAAGAACTCATGGAGAGCAGCCCTGCAGAGAAGGACTTAGGGATTCTGGTGGAAAAAAGGCTTGACATGATCCAGAAGTGTGTGCTTGCAGCCCAGAAGGCTAACCGCATCTTGGGCTGCATCACCAGAGGGGTGGGCAGCAGGGGAGTGAGGGGATTGTTCCCCTCTGCTGTGCCCTTGTGAGTCCCCGCCTGGAGCTCTGTGTCCAAATCTGGAGCCAAATGCTCTTTAAGGTCCCTTCCAATGCAGGCTATTCTATGATTTATCTGGTTGCTCTACATTAAGACTGGACAGAAATCTTCCTTAAGAATCTACAGAATGTATAAGTAGTTATTTATTTGGCATTTTAGACAACTAAACACCTGTCATGCACAATTAATCATCTCTGAAACCTCCTAGAAAAAAATGGGCAGATATCATAAATGCCAACTCTTTTACAGATTAACTAAGGTTTGGAAGGTAAAGCAAGGACTGTAAAGCTGTCCACCAGTTAAGCAGGAGAGAACAAGCACTTGCTTTTTCTTGCTAAAAAGTAAAATCTCAAAAAAAAAAAAAAAAAAAAAATCGTTCACAGTATGCAGAATTATTAGCAAATGGATTTACTTCAGGAAATACTGCCACTTAAAAAATGTACAAGAAACAAAAAAGAAAATACACATCTCTGTGGTTCTTAAAATAACTTTTAAAAACTTTTATGCCAAAAATATTATTTTCATTTAGGAATTGATTATTTTCTTTTAGAAAAAAATAAAAATGGTTAAAAATACTCTGAACACAGAATACCATGTCCCGATTTTGATCAAAAAGAACATTCTGTTCAATCTAGCATAAGAACATATCATTTCATTTTGATTTCATTAACAAACAAAACATTTTGGAGCAGAACAAAACGTTTCTTATCCCTGAACACCAGTTGGCCTCTGAAATAAGAATTGATTAATTTTCTGTTTTCAACAACTTTTGTTCTATTCTAAGGATTGCTGAACATCAGGTTTAATGTTTGCCACTCACAACTGAAAAAAGAGACAAGGGTTCATTTTGTTGTTTGTTTGTTTATTTGATTCTATTTATTTCTACTGAGATGTTCTTCCTATGAGGAGTGGATGAGGGAGCTGGGGTTGTTCAGTCTGGAGAAGAGGAGGCTCAGGGGAGACCTCATTGCTCTCTGCAGCTACCTGAAAGGAAGCTGTGGGGAGCTGGGGGTTGGCCTCTTCTCACAGGTAACTAGCAATAGGACTGGAGGGAATGGCCTCAAGTTGTGCCAGGGGAGGTTCAGGTTGGACATGAGGAGACATTTCTGCTCAGCAGGAGCAGTCAGGCACTGGGACAGGTTGCCCAGGGAGGTTGTGGAGTTACCATTCCTGGGGGTGTTCAAGGAAAGGTTGGATGTGGTGCTTAGGGACATGGTTCAGTGGGTGATATTGGTGGTAGGGGGGTGGTTGGACCAGCTGATCTTGGAGGTCTTTTCCAACCTTAATGATTCTATGATTCTTCCTGCATCTGAATGAAGTTTTTCTTGCCTTTCCCATTCTGAAATTCAGATGTGTGCAAATTATGTTCAACTCTGTCCTGTCCAGGTAAGAGTCTATAGAGTGGGGTAATTTCCTCTTTGCTTGCTGATTTGATAAGTGCAAGCCAGGCATTTTTGATATAATGTCCTCACTAACCCTACTCCTGCTTTGGTACACAGCAAAGTTTGTAATTTATATTTAAAGGTGGTTAGCTCAAGGTCAATACCTATGAAAGAGCAACTGGGCAGCTATTTATCTTGGCATTGACCAACTGTGCAGATGGGCCTAGACACCTGACACTTTTTTTTTTTTTTTTTTTTTTTTTTTAATAGATGTTACATAAATCATCTGTCTAGTCTGCTTTTTTTTTTTTTTTTTTTTCTGGTTCACAGAGCATTAAGGATTCATATTATTTGCATGGCCAGATGCCTTAATAATTGTGAGTTCACCTGCCTTGACTTTGTGCTTTAGCTCTTTTCTGTGTGAACATTGGGTCAATTCTTGGGTATTGACCTGGAGAAAATATTGTTCCATCAGATTTTCACCTTTTCTTATCTCACCTCCTTGGTTCACTGGAAAGTGACTGCAAGGTGATATCTTTTCTGTAGGAGGTTAATAGAAAAGAATTGTGTTTTCGATATATATTTCTTGCCTATGGCAAGAAATTCACAGATTAATTAGACCCCATGTGATGAACTACATCTTTGTTTTAACTGTGCCTCGCACTATGTTATAGTGATATTTCCTCTTGCTTGTAAAGGAAAAAAGGGAAACACCTGATAATTATCCCCTGTTTCCATGCTATTTCTGATTTCACAGGCCTCTGCTTTGTGACCTCTGTGCATATAAGTATGGGTGGTCTGTGCCTTGTTAACTGAAGAATCCCAGTACACTTCATCTCAAGAACTATTCCTTTCTAAATTCCCTGGTTTACATTTCTATCTATTAGACTATAAGCAAATTAACTGATTAGGAAAATAATATAAAAAAAGGAGGTACTTGCATATTGAGTCTGCACTTTTGCACACACAACTGGCAATATAATAGACAGTTCATCTCATTGGTGTTCATTGTGCACTGCAAGCATCCTTTTAACTATTATAATAAATAATCAAAACCCACAGAAACTGCAGCTTTCTAAAGGAATAACACAAGAGACACAGAAAGTTTATTAATTACTGAACCATATTACTGATATTGTTCTTGACAGTAGCTTTTTTTTTTGTATGGGAATTACCAGATGTGTGCAGCTGTGGCAGGGAGCTCTGCTGGTTCTCTGCCAGCCTTATTAATCTGCAATGATTTTGGAGGCATGAGGTTTTTTAATGTGTTTATTTTCACATTTTTTCCCCATTCTCCAACATGATAGATGTAGAACTAATCCCATAGACTGATGGATGCTGGAGCAATGGAGTGAGAGTTGTTCATTCTGACAGACTTATTCGCAGCCACTATTTTTCTGACTCATACTTCAAACCCATCAATTACAGACTGCTCTGCACAGAGGCAGTACCGTGAGTCCACACACTCAAGACATGCATAAGAAGTTGTAAGATGAGAAAAATGGTCCACAGAAGAAGAGTGGCTTTGTGTGGTCAGCAGTAATAACAACATATCTGTAGCCAAGCAGAATAGAGCTCATTCACAAAGGGAAAAAAACACTATAAAAGATTAACGATGATTCTACGGGTTTACCAGTGGACAGGAGATCTTGGTGTATTTGCCCAGTCCTACAATACAAAAGACAGTTCTGGTTGTCATTTACTCCTTTCTTAGATTTTGGGATGACTTTAAATCACTTTTGTTGTCCTTATAGGCCCTTCTTGTTTTCCAGGAGCATTAATCAAAACAGTTTCAGTGCCACTCTGGTTTTATATATCCCTTGCCTGCAGTTTCCACTGGGAGATGGAATAAGGCAGTATTTATTATATGCTGTGTGGTGGGAGAATAGACAATGTGGAACCTTCATGTTGAATATGCATATATCTGAGGGACAAACTTTTTAATTAGACCTTGTTATACAGAGTTTTGGATTAGAAAAAATTTATTTCCAAAATGGGGGAATTTCAGCCAGGAATTTGATTGGAGTTAGGTATCATTTTCCAAAACAATGAGAAGGTTTATCTCTACATTGTGGAAACAAGTTTTTATAGTGTTTCATTCCAAAACATTTTTTTTATGTACAAATTAAATGAAAGAGAAAGAAAAGTGTGAATGCAGAAGAGGAAAAAAAAAAAAAAAAAGATAAAAAAAAAAGATTGAATAACCCAAAAAGGAAAGTTTAGCTGTGTGTGGAAAAAAAAAAAAAAAAGGAAAAAAAATCAGGTAGTAAAGCTGTCCAGTATCATTTATTCTTCATTCAGGGAACTGTTTCAGCTCTCTTGCTACCATGTCTCCATTAGCCTATGTTCTTGGCCAAGAAGCCAATACCATGACACTGTTCACATTGCAGCATGGTAATGTAAGGACCCAGATTAGGATAAAAAAGACAGCCTGTTACTTAGCAAGAACCTGTGCATGATTTTGGGATACAAACTTCTGGCTCCAGCCCAGCATCAACTTTTCTCCCCAGTGTAACTGAGTGAACCATTAAAGCATTTGATTTCCAATATCAGCATATGATCTGACATTTGGTATCCCACTCACTGGGATTTCAGGAAGCTGACATTATTTTTCATTCTCAAAAAGATGTGCTAAAATCCTAATCAGGATATTGCAAAATCAAAGGAAATAGACCATGAAATGGCTGGTTTTAGGTATGGAAATCTGGAGGACTTAATCCTAAAACTTAATCCTAAAGACAGGATGCATATAGCATTTTGGAAGATCCCCAAGATGACATCAGCAGGAAAGCACTTAAAATGTGAATACTGTTCTGTTTTCTCCTTGTCAATGTAGCTTTGCTAAAACCAACAGCAAGGGGAGTGGATCTCCACCAGCAAGGGGTGTGGACCTCCATCTGTACTCTATAATAAGGGAGTGTTGTACATTGGACAAACAATATGATTTATATACAAAAGGAGGGAGATGCCACAGATCCTTGTGCTCTCAGGGACTTTAATTTATTACCTAATTAAACACTTGCTGCCAAATTGTCCATCCTGTCATTTTTAATTCCAGATCTAATATTCTAGACAACAGAACACTTAAGGAGGCTACCTTCTACAAGTGGGGCCTAAATGAAGAAAGATGTTAATGTGTATTTCCTAATCAAAGTCAATAGTCTATCAGGAACAATTATTCTTAAGCGGGTCTGTTCTGGCACCATGCAACATGTGTGAATCTGCCAAGGTCTGTTGACAGCTTGTGCTCTTGCTATAGAGGCAAAAGGCAAGGGCAGCTACTCAAAACAGCAAAACCCTTGGGAAAACATCCAGACATCAGGGAAAAAAACCATCTTATTTTTATTTGTTCTAGAACTAGATTTGTTTCATTCAACAAAGCTTGTTGGGAATGAATGCCAAGAGGTCCTGAGGCATGAGAGAGGTTAGGACATAACCTTTTAGGCTACCAAGTGACCTCACTATATCGGATGTATTTATAATTGTGTCATTCCTTTCAGATGGGGACATGGGACCCCATGGCTGGTAAAATGGGGCCAAGCATTGAGCTTTTCAGAGTCCCAGTTCTTCTGAGAGTCCGCCCTTAGTGGTCTTAAAGATGTAAAATAGGTTGGTCTTCTCTTGAGTACCCTTATGCTCAACTCCAAACTGCAGAAACCCAACTCCCCAGCCTCAGCTTACATGTCTTGTGCAGCACCCAAACATCATAGAGGGCCTGGTGTGAGCCTGGTGTTCCATTTTTTTTACCTATCTTATAGGTAGGTCCACGTTGTACCTGTTGTTTATACTTATTATCCAGGCTAGCAGGATATTGAAGGACCATATTGAAAGTCTTAGAGTAAATGGCACCCCCCTTCTCCTCTTATCCACACATCCAGTTATTTTAGAAGTGGGCCCATGTGAAACACATGAGGTTCATCAAGTCCAAGTGCAGGGTGCTGCACCTGGGCTGGGGCAATGCCAGACAAAAGTGCAGACTGGGAGAAAATCTCATTGAGAGAAATCCTGCAGAGAAGGATTTAGGAGTTCTAGTGGACAAAAAGCTTGACATGAGCCAGAAGTGTGTGCTTGCAGCCTAGAAGGCCAACTGCATCCTAGGCTGCATCACCAGAGGGGTGGGTAGGAGAGGAGGAAGGTGATTGTCCCCCTCTTCTCTGCCCTTGTGAGGCCCCACCTGGAGTGCTGAGTTGAGATCTGGGGCCCCCAGCACAAGAAGGATGTGGGGATGTTGGAGAAGGCCCACATGAGGGCCTGGAGTTGAAGTTGATCAAGGGCCTGGAGCACCTCTCCTGTGAAGGAAAGCTGAGATGGCTGGAAATGAGCCTAAAGAAGGGAAGGCTCTGGGGTGACCTCACTGCAGCTTTTCAATACCTGAAGGGGGCTTGTAAAAAAAGACAGAGAACAACTCTTTGCTCAGTCAGATAATGACAGGAAAAGGGGAAATGATTTCAAACTAAAAGAAGAGAGATTTAGACCTAAGGTTAGGAGGAAATTCTTTGCTCAGATGGTGGTGAGGCAGTGCAACAGGTTGCCCAGGGAAGTTGTGGATACTCCATCCCTGGAATTGTTCAAGATAGGGTTAGATGAGGCCCTGGGCAACTTGATCTAGTGGGTGGCATCCCTGGGTGTGGTAGAGGGGTTGGAACTAAATGATCTTTAAGGTCCTTCCCACTCGGTATATTCTGTGATTCTATGATTCTATAATTCTATGATTTTGTGAACAGAATCCTGACTTAAGCTGGCCTTACCATAATAGAGACATGCCTTCCCAATACAGTCTTTCTTCTACCATTTGTCCGTCCTCTCTCTTTTAGTGCAAGCTCCTCCTTTTACAATGAGAAGCTTATGAAACAAGACTTGACTTGTATACCTTGGGGACAACAAGGTGCTATTGAATTAAAAATAGATTTTCACAGCAAATTAGTTTTACCTTTTCTCCTTCTCTGGGTCAATTAAAAAAAAATCTTTCCCATGAGCCCTGAGGACCTCATCCAGCAGGCTACGGAGAGAATCTGACTGCAAGGACTTGCAGAGGAATTAACAGGAGAAATGTAGAGAAGAAGATAAAAAATAGATGCCATGGGACTGGAGCTGTAATAATGGTAGAATAATCTCTGTGTGACTTTGCAGGAACCTCTCCCTTTGGATCAAGTCATCATTCTTTGCAGGTCCAGCTTAGTATAGATGCATGGATGAAAGAAACATTTGCTTTAGCCACTACTTGCAAACATTTTTCACAAGATATCTGTGAAGTCCAGGTGTTTTGTCACTTCTGCATGATTGTTTCTCACTTGATGCAATGGACAAACACAGTGGTCCATCCCTACAATATATGGATGGATGCAAAGTTTTGTGCTAGTTCTGTGTTGAGAATCCACTTGGCATCTTGCTGAAATTCTAGGTTGACTCTAAAGCTGGTTTTGCCCAGCTGGATAGTTTTGTGTTTCTGACTGCTGTGATTATATTACGTCTGCTTATAAGGCAAGACTATTAGAGCAAACCCATCTGTATTTGAATGGTGCTGCATTATGCCATCTACACAGACACAAAGATTTGTGTGAAAAGCATTTATATTCCCTAAATTTAGGTGTCTACAATGTGTACATCTACCTCTGACTGAGTTGCCCACGCTCCACTTATGATCAATTAAGAACAAGTTGAAATACTGAATTAGGCTCAATGCAGCTTACCAAAAAACGTGTCATATTAACATCGGCTGTGATCTCACCCACTGTTGAATCTCTTGATTTTCTATCTGACTTCCTCGGATGTAGATGCAGACATTGCAGACCGCTGCATTTAATTAGCTCAGTCATACCTTTCATAACAAATACTCTTGGGGGTTGCTTTAGAAAGCTACTTTAGAAGGCAAGGAAGATATGAATTGACCCTGCACATCCAAATTCATTTTCTTGATGCCTGACTAAACCCTCATGGGAAGGCTTTTCTTCCCTTTATTGCCAACTTGTGCTGGAAGGCCAAGAAGCTCTGTGCCTGCTGTGAAATCCCTGGAGGAAGCAGAAATCCTTTTAGTGCTCTGAGAAAAACTACCTTTCTTCAATTTTGCCAGCCCTTTATGGGCTAGCTGCCTTTTTTTTTTTTTTTCTTCTTTTTTTTTTTTCTTTTTTTCTTCATCCTCCAGATGCAGCAGCTGGTAAAGGAATGCCTAAATTGCCACTAGCCTTAGAGGTTACTTGTTGTCTGTAGTACAGAGATAGGAAATGTGCAGACACCAGATTGACTCACTTATAAATTATCGGTATTGAGAACTACACATTTTCTCTTGATATTTTTACCTAAATGGTGTTCCAAGGTTGGACACAACAGGTAATAAATATATCGCTCTGCTCCTCTTGCCACTGAAATGATGCTCCACAGACTTGCAAGGAACAAGATATTATGGATCTTAGAAAACAGGCAGAGTGCATGAGAGAACTGCGAAAATGGGTGTATTATGACTTGAGGTGTTCAGAAAGGAAAAGTGCCTGGAGAAAGCCTCCAACAAAGGAGGAGACTAAACTAAAATTGCAGTGCGAAGATGACACAACACAAAATCTTTGCTGTCCTCTAGAATACAACTGCATAACAGCAAGATTAGAGTTATTATTTTAATTTACTTTTGTATAAATTGTCCAGGGGAAATTCTTTTGTGCTAACAGATTATTTTGTTCAGGGTTGTTACAGTAATTCACATAAGTTTTGAGTATTAAAACATGATACTGTGAATAAGATAATCAGAATTATTAATGGAATCTAAAGACAATAACGTCAGAACAGATAGGAAAACCCCAGGACACCATGATGTGATACTGGATAAGGAAAGCAAATGTATGGATCTTTGCAGAAAATATAGGAAAGGATTTTGAAGCCATTGGCTTAAAGCTGAGCATAAGCAATAATCATATTAAAAAAGAAATGCCCCAAGCTGATCATTTTTCTAGGGAAATAATGTTTTCTTGGACCCCTTGCCTGAGATATTTTCACACATCAAAGTCGTCCTCTCTCCCCCAACCCCGAATAAAAAAAATAATATTTGTTAGGATTTCACTTCCTCCCTGGTGCTCCCCTAAAGCCTGAATCTTTTGGCCTTCAAGACATGCTGCAAAACTTTAGTTCCATCCAGACTTTGGGGATGAGTCTTTATAGACGTAAGAACTGGACTCAAACACAATGCATGTCTTTGCAGTAGATGCAGAGATGCTGTGAGCACAACACCACCTCCAGGAACTTGGCAAGTCTCACTCACAGGGGTAATTAGCTGATAGCCAGGTTTATTAGCTCAGGTGCAGTGGTGTGCTGACACAGCTTTGCTTCTTGCAGTTAATTGCCTCAAAAATTTTCTCAGTGTCCTCTAGATTACACATTGGGTCTTCATTTAAAACTGTTGCATGGTAAAGATCTCTTCTATCCATTTTTTTAAAATTATTTTCTTCTCCTTCATAGGAGACAAAGATGGTTTTGTGTTATGCTCTTTCTCTTATATTAGTGAGAATTTTTGAATCTTTCAGAGGAAAATATAAGATGCAAGAATCAGAGATACAAATTTCCTCCTAGTCCCTATGCCAAGAGAGTGGCCTAGGAGAAACAGAAGACAGGCTCAAAGGAAGCATCCTCAGAGCCTAGAAGAATGAAAGGTTGAAAGAAACTTTAAGATGCTACAGAGAGAAGCAGTTGAGATTCTTCTGCTCAGCAATTCATCTTCAGTGTATTGGTGCCCTGTCCCCAGTTGGACATCATTTCCTGAGGACTCATGGAAGGCTGAATCTGGTCTCTACCTCTCTGGGTCATGCTCATTCCCCACCTGGGAAACACCAGGTAAGGTGAATCTTGCATCATCTGTGTCGGCCTTGGATCCAGTTCCTGAGTTGGTTAAGGAGAAAAGGACACTGGGGAAGGCTCTGGCTGTCAGTCCAATGGATAGAAATGGATGTTACAGAATCATAAATCACAAACTAGTTGGGGTTGGAAGGGACCTCTGGGTCCATCTGGCCCAACCCCTGCTCAGCCCCTGATCCAGCATGGTTCCCAGGACCATGTCCTGGTGGCTTTTGAAGGTCTCCAAGAAGGAGACTCCACAACCTCCCTGGGCAACCTGTTTCAGTGCTTTGTCACCTGTACAGTTAAGAATGACAATGTAAAGATGTTGCCAAACCTAAAACTGGAAGTAGCTGGAGGTAAAAAAAAAAATTCTCTAAGATATGGTAGGAAAATCCTTTCATGTGCACTTGCAAGATGTTGTCCTGTATAAGCAAAAGGAGAATAATTACAGGCTGTAAAGCTAGATTGGGTTTGGATCTGAATTTCTCAGTTTTAACAAACTTTCAGTGAGATCTCCTTTCACACCATGAGTCTTTGCGGATCAGCCTTGTGCGGTGTTAGAGGAAGGGCCCAGCTCAGGAAAAAATCTTCATCAATCTGTTGAAAAGAAAGCAAATTTTGTGGCAAAGTCCCACCATGGCAAAGTCCCACTCTGAATCTATCCAAGGCAGTGGTCATGGCACCGAGCTTGCCAGAATTTAAGAAGCATTTGGACAACACACTCAGACACAGGGTCTGATTTTTGGGAGGTCCTGTGTGGACCCAGGAGTTGGACTGGATGATTCTTTTGGGTCCTTTCCAATTCAGGATTCTATTCCCAATTCTGTAACTCTATGCCTTGTGGATTTCCATGAAATGCTAACTTTAATTAACAGTCACAGTTGGGAAAGCACCAGCTTGCTTCCCAGCGGCATGGATAAGGTGAAATCAGTCATTTGAACCTAGTCTGCCAGGTGGAGAAGGCAGCTTTTCATCCCCACACCCCATTCCTCTGCATTGATTGACATGACAGCTCTGTGACTATCAAGAAAATGGCAAAACCCTTTTTGCCATGAAAATGCTGCTCATTACACTCTACCAACTTCAATTTTGTGCCTTGTTCTCAGATACACTATGTATCAGGGTGCATCTCTGCTGTGAAGAGCAAACTGTGCCATCACTTCCTGGGTAACAATAAGGAGAAAATGAACAGAGGCTGAGATATGAAGTGCCATTACAAGAAATTGGTTATTATTAGCCTGTACTTGCTAGTGCAGTTACAGAGGTCCAATCTGTACAGAAAAAAAAAAAAAAAAAAAATCAAAATCAGAAACACAGTTAGTGGCTCAAATTTCAGAGGCAGGTTGGCAGTCCATGTTGCCCATGTAATTGTCAGTGGACAGTGGACCTCTGGGCTTGGACTTCCTTTGCAATAACTTGGCTGATGTGGAAGCAGTGAGTTGGCTTTGATTTCTTTGATTCTGGTTCAGTTCTTAACTTTGTAAAATAAACATTTTATGTGCAAGGCTGGAAAGAAGTGGAAAGAAGCTCCCTGTTTCAGTCAGAAGCTTTTGGGACAAAGTATTTCTCAGTGCATACTTTGCATACTTGTACAGCACCTAGCACAACAGGCATTGATGTCAGATGGCATTTTGCTTTAATACTGTAATTAATGAAACAGTAGTGATATTTCCTTTGTGCTAAAGTGTGTGAGCAGGTTTCCGTGGCAACAGACCGTTCTCAAGCTTCTTGCCTGTAGCAAGTGTGAAGTTATTTGAATCATTTTGATTATTTTAAAGAAAGAGGAGTATTGTAACTTGAATTAACTCAGATTTACTGCAGGACAAAAATACTCGCAGAGGCAGGTACCTCTCAGGTCTGTTGATGCACAGAAACTTTTTGTCCTGCAATAGCTCACTGATGTGGTTAAACCCTCCATGCTTCCATAGGATATTTCATCACAGAAATATACATATATTAAGTACATTTACTTTTCCCCTCTCTAGACATTTTCTGTCAACAAAACCCTTGTCCATTTTACCATAGGACAGCACTCTGCATCAGATCTTTATCTTCAGTCCTCAAAGGGAAAAAGAACATTCACTTTTTTGACTTCTTCAGCAGCTGTAATGAATGAGCAGATATTCCTTTGGCTGGGTAAAAGGCAAAATAAAAACAAGGAGGAACTCTCTGCTGCTTCATTATCCATTTACTTCTCCAGGAACCAAGGTCTCCCCTAGAAATAGGATCCTATTGGCCCCAGTTTTCTGGAGTTCTAGGCTTAAATAGGCTGGTATATGAAGACTCAGACAATGAAACAGCTTTCTTTATTTTGAGCGTGTGGAGGGAGAAGGAAAATAAAATAGTTTGATAGTTATAGGTGAAAAATGGGTAGAATATGAAAATTGTCATTTCAACATACAATAAAATGTCCTTGCCCAGTTCCGTTGATCTACTGTAAGAACAAGGAAGGATGAGGGACATGGGATTGTATGCATCGTGACTGCTTTTGCTTGCTGTATGTCCCTTCTGACAAAAGAGAACTTCCTTGGGAACAGGTCAACACCTGTTGAGGCAGTTCCAGAAAAGAATGTTTGTGCTGAGGAAAAGTATTCTGTATCCAACCCTTTTTATAATTTACTTACTGTGACAATGAGGACATTCATAGCCAGATGGAGGCAAAGAAACAAATGGTTTCTGGAGAAAAAGGAAAAGTATTAATTACAAAGCCGATCTTCTAGGTATTTGCTTTCTAATGCATGAGAAAGTTCCTCAACAGATAGTGAGACAGACAATATCAATAATCACTTCACTTTCAGACTGAAATTCTGAATACATCATCATGAATTCATCTTTAAAAGGCTTCACTATGAATTTTTGAAATGAAAAAGCTGCTAATGTGTCCTTCCACTAATTTTGTATTTATATTCACCCGCCATCATTACCTAGAAGTGCTGCTTGGCCTGTATAGATCTGATTTGTTGTGTAAATCTGCACTCACTGTTGTGAAATATATTTAATTAATTGGGATCTCAACACATTTTATGACTGGGAACTGGCCTGCATTTGAATATTGGACCTGGGTAATCTATTATTATAATCTAGGATTTAAAATAGAAACATGTATCTAACATCTTGGCAACATGGTGGAAGAAAGTTCTTGCCCTCTCCAAAATATAAGGACATCTTCAGCTAAGTATTAAATTTAAAGCCAGACAAGGTAGAGATCAGAATAGGACTTATGAGAATGTCACTTGATTTGTAATCTGTGAACCATGGAGATCTTACACCACTCATATAGCAATATTTTAGTTCAGATCACTCCTGGAGACAAGGCATTGGATCAGGATTGTGGATCTGAGCCAAGCTAATAGACTCAATTTTTACCCACCCTGTGTCTGGAAACTTGGCACAGTCCTCTGTTTAGGTCTCAGAGAGGTCCACATGACAGCGTCCCTGAAGAAAAGAGAATACTAAGTTATTCAAAATCTCCTGCATTCTTTGTTTTTCAGGTCTGAAAATGTTTTTATAGAAGAGACTTCAAACTGCTTTTTGTGCTAAACACACATATGGAAATCTCATTGCGCCATAGACATTATTTCACAAAAATAAATATTGTTGCTTTTAATATTTAAAAAGATTTTTGAAACAGCCACAGAGGATGAAAAATAGAAGCCAGCAAAAACGTTTCATGTCTCAGAGCCCTACAGAGGCATATATCAGTTCTCCTACTTTAATTTCTTTAGCTCTCAAGGAATTCCAAGGTCTGTGAAATGGCAAGCTGGGCAGGGAAAAGAGAGTTGTTGTCCCCAGGGCTCCTCTGGCTCTTTATTATTCACCAGCGCAGGAATTTTTCCTCAATGTAGACAGGGGAACTCCATCATCTACTTCTCTAAGAAGTCAGATCAGCAAACATGTCTTGTCTGCTGTATCTCAAATACCAATATCTGATTCTTGGGGTGGGCCAGAAGACATAGGATTTCCTTAATCTTGTCTGTCACCACAGCAGAGTTCACTGTTTGTTGAAGTTGATAGGAATTTTTGCTGTTGGCACCCCTCTGTGATGCTGAAGACACAGCCAAGTTGCCATGTAGTAGACAGGAAACCCGTGCTCCTAACACCCATCCCTCCAGATGGGTTCCCTGGGTGGCTTCCAGGTGGGGGACAGTCAAGCTATATGTATGCCAAATTATATGGTAATATAATTTGGAGATATAACAAGTGGACATAAGCTTAGAAAGTAATGAAGGAAGCATATGGGGTAATTCTCAAACAGTGGAGGGCAGAACAAATCCAGAATGATACTGAGCACCATCAGTCACAGGTGCTGGGACCAGAACTGCTTGTAGAATTGCAGCCATAAGATGTCCCTAATTCATTTAAACATTGCAAAGAGCAAAGGGAGAGAACCAATCACTGATTCTGACTGGATAAACTACAAGAGCTGCTGCCATTTGAAAAAAATAAATAAATTGCCTGTAACTTGGAAGACTAATAAAATTAGGAGTACCCACATGTCTCAAGTGCATAGATGCATGCAAGTGTGTGTACATGTGATTGGTCATTTTGGGGTTCTGCAGTTCTAGATTAACATTCTGGGATCTGATTTTTCTCCTGGAGTTATCCTAATGTAATGTTGGAGTCATGCTGTGATGAATCAGATCTTTTTTGTGCACTATGTGCACAATCAAAAATAATGCAGGCATCATAGCCATTGGACTTAGGGCTGCATTGCAATGTCAATTTAAAACAGAATTCAAATCCCTTTGCTTCATCAGTCTGTTCCCCAGTTATTACATTTCATAGTAACAGCAGTTATGTATATTCTCCAGATCTGGCATGATAGCCCTTCACAAGGACTATTTTGTAACACTTTCTTCGATTTAAATGTGAAACTTCCACACTGTTCAGCAGCGGAAATGTTTTAAAATTTTTTTTGGGGGGGACTATTCCCTTTAATTTCCTATGCACTTCGCTCTCACAAAGTCTTATGCAAGCAGTCAAAAGGGTCAAAATGCTCCTGCTGAGGTTATCTACTCCACCTGCCTGTCCTAGCACAGGGTAGACTATCTTTATATATCAATCACCAATCTATTATGGGAATTTCTTAGAGAATTTCATTATATGGGGCCAACAACAGTGATACTTACTAAAGGCCCAGCTTTGGAGTCTTCCTTCCCTATATGTTGAGCAACCTAGTCTCAGTCCACATGTCATATACTAAACAGTACTGTGCACACTCATATTAAGCCAGCCTGGGGCTAGGAAATCCTTGGGTTTGGTCATTTCTCAGCTAATTTAAGATGCAAAGTGTTTTTTTTCTTTCCAGTTCTGATCACATTTAGTTGATCTGAGTTTGCTGTGGAATAAAGGAGAGGTGTTCACTGCTCAAAAAGAAATTATGTTGTTTAAAATGGTGTTTTTAGGGACTGGTGAGTCTGCCTGTGCCATGCACAGTGATGCCATAGTGGGGGGTCCTAGCATTGCTAGGGAATATTGCTTTCTGCTGACGTGGCAGTGGGTCTGGGATGTTAAGAGACAGAGACATCCAGGCTGTACCCATCGTGCTGCTGCAACAGCAGTCAAGCACTGCCATGCAGAGTGCATGCTGAAATATTTCTCTGTGCCTGCTGCATTGCTATTTATACAGCTGGTGTATCCCCATCTCCCTGATACCTTTCCATCCTGCTGCCACGAAATGATGCCAGAGAGGGACTCAGCTGGTTATTAAGCATTTACTTCCCAGCTTTGTTTTTCCAGCCTTTGCCTTTACTGCTAAGAGGCCTCTCTGTTCTTGGTGAAATAATACAATTAAAACTCCTCAGCCATTTCCTTACTGGCCTCTTGGTGGTAGTCTTAACACAGCATATTCACTAGCTGCCTTTAACTAAAGGCATCAGTCCCACCCTACTCTAGAACTAACGTTTTTTAAGTAGATACTAAATATATACAAATTTTACGGACACAAAGCAAGACGTTTAAAGCATTTGCCAGAGATACCGAAGCTCTGCATTGCTGATCCATGCTGACCTACTTCAGGACTTCACCTGTTTTGTGAAGCTCAGTGCTGAGATCTGTCAGATATCCCTGAAGTGCAGATATTTGGGTCCAGCGTGTACAAAGAAACAACAAAATGTACAGGAAGGTTGTCATTTGTGTGCAGCAGATTTTCTAGAGCCAGGCATAAAAAAAAAAAAAAAAAAAAAAAAAAAAAGACTTTTTCCTCACTTCTGTCAGGAATATGCTCTAGTGAGTACGGTGCTAGGTTTAACTCAGTGTGACCTTTCTAGTGATGGAAGGCAGGAGATCCAAATGGCCAAGGAACAGCCTCACAGTTCAGAAGGAAATACCATGTAGTCACTGAGCTGTTCAAGATACATGAGATATGTTAGCACCTTCCTGCAAGTGTCAATCCCATGTGCCACAGCAGTTTTAAGCCCTGTGCAGATACCTAGAAAAGTAAACACTCCCAGAAGCATGTAGATCAGGGTGAAAATAAGAGCAATTAGTCAAAACCAAAGCATGGAATCTAATCTTATGTTAAAACCAATTTAAAACAATTGACCCAAGCTCAGCTTTTCATTACTGAGAAGCTGTTGACAGATTAACCTCAACTTTTGGGGTATTTGACTGAAATAAGCAGAATTGTTCACTGCAAGTTCAACTGACTTAATCTTCCCACTGAGGAGCAGCTAAACATATTTTTTCCCCTTTGTTTTTCCCAAACATTTGCTGATGGTTTAAAAGCCTAATTCCTGCCATGGTGGCTGCTAAATTACATACAGCTTCTGCTCTGCAATGGGATTTTTTTGTTTGTTTGTTTGTTTTAGCAGAAAATTAGTTAATAAGGAGATATTACATAACCAATATCTATATAAAGGTATTTACTAAGTATATACAATATACTGAAGATATCTACTGTGGCTGTATTTATGCTGGCAGGCAAGGGACTGTCATTGTGAAGAAGGGGTCTCGCTAGCAATCTCCTTCACAGGCTGCTTCTCAAATGACCTGGAGCAGACTTCAGGGCACGGTAAGATACCTGAACAACAGCATTCTTGCTGACAGAAGACCAAATGAACCTGAAATGCAATGGCTGAAGAATGGCTCTGTCCCTTTCAAATGATCCTGAGCAGGTATGGAGCTGGATGGTCCTTGGTGCGGGGTTACTGGGGTCAATGGATATGTTCCCAATGTAGCAGATCTCTTGGCAGACTCTCATTTCTTCCCACATTCCAGCAAGCTGCTTTTTGCAGGTGACACCAGCTGAGGGTCAACAGCTTTTGTACCAACATCATGTATCCTAAACTGTCAGGTTCCCCAAGATGCACTAAAAATACCACTCAGGTTTCCCATGTTGAGGTCTTGGGGGATAATTTCACAGCTTTTCCCATTTACCCTGTGGAAAAAAAAAAAAAAAAAAAAAAAAAAAAAGAGGTGGAGATAATAAAGAAAGGAAGAAATTCAGATTCAAATAGAGATACCCAAATGAGATAAAGACTTCACATGTACAGAATTAGAAGCAAACTGCATTATGAATATACTACAGGGTTATCTCTATCCTCTCCTCTTGTCCTACTAACACCATCAGTTTAAAGAAAGATAAGTGGTTCTTATGTCCTTTTCCTTTCTCTGAGACCACTAAAATAGGAAGCTTCCAACAGCTGCTGCAAGCATATTAATAATCAGATGAAAAATTGATGTCTACAAATCCTCAGACCTAACTCTACCCCTTCAGCCACTGTCAATTAATAAGAAAGAGGAATGCCTGCAGGAAGGAAACAGGCCCTCACTATCTGCCTTAGGAGATACCTTAATAGAGCATAAATGATACTAGGGGAATGATTAGGACTTAGGGATTTGGGATCTGCAGTGAAGCATAGGGTGTTTCTCACTAGGAGAGTTATGTGGTGTGCAAAGGGGACACAAAGTTCCCTTCAGCCTGTTACGTTGCAGGACCGGCCATGTTAATGACCCATGGCTCAGCCCAGGGGCTTGGCTCCTGCCCTGTATTTGTCACCAGCTGGGTCAGGTTGGCCAGTTGTCATCTCATTTCTATGTCTCAATTTCCCTTACTGTAAAGGCCTCAAGTAGGAGATCATTTTCTGTAAATGCCTCGAGTAGGACAGAATAAAACTACACTGTCTGAGGTTTTTGCCTCCATTATTTATCATAATAATAATAATTAAAAAAACTATATTTTTTTCTCTCTCCTTTTATTCCTTTAATTCTTCACTCCTTCTGAGCTGAGGCTTTAAACCTACAACATTTTGGCTTGGAACCTGTCTACAGAGTGGATGCACTGAAACTCAGGGACTGTCTCCCAGGTCTGTGTTGCCACTCCCTCCTTGGACACACCATAACCCCAAACACTAGCTCCTTTGTCAAGATCCCCTTGCCTTTTGCATCTCCTGTTTCTGGCTCCTGCATCTTCCCTTGAGGATGAACACCACAATGAGGGCAGAATTCAAACCAACAAGTTTAACACACCCTAGCCCAATAATCTTATCTGCTACCTCTGTTTCTTTGACACACCTCTGGCTGCCCAAATACATGAGTAAGACATGGTGGGAGCCAAGGAATCATTTTTACTTTGTTGTTGTTGTTGTTGTTGTTGTTTAATTTTATTGCTCCCTGGGGAGAAGCTCTTATTATCCAGTGACTGTCTCTGCCCGTCTCCTATGTTTATGCAGCATGGAAACAGCTCTGAGCAGAGCTCAAAATCAAAGCCTCCAAACTGCTGCTCAGCATCCCCTTGGCTTTTCTTTTGCAAAGAAACAGGGCAACAACTCTGTATGGCCTCGCTGGGTGTTGAGAAAGGCCTTTTGCAGAACTGGATGGTGAGCAATGAGGGAACAGCAGGAAACCCAGTGACTTTGTGAGTGCCCAGCTGAGCTGTTGCAGAAATGAAAGGTTGATCATACTTTTTTTTCCTTGCTCTCTTCCTTTTCACTTTCTTCTGCTGGAACCTTGGAGCTCCAGCAAATGGGTATTATTATGTACTCCAGATGATTTACGGTGGCAGAAATGAAGCAAACTGCCCATTAAGGGTTACAATTGCTAGAATAACAGAATCAAAATATTATCTTCCTCAAGTGCCTGTTATTCCTCACTTTGTGGCAGCAGCAATGTGAATAAATCCCTGCAGACTACCATATCAGGCAGACTTCCTTCTCCATGGGTTGCAGAGGCTGTGCCTTAGGGCAACAGGCAGACAGGTCCTGGGCTGCCTTGTGATGCTCTTGGCAGTTGCCACACTGCATGTGGCCAAGGTTAATGGCAATAGGGAGTTTATTTGATCAATGGATGGTTACTATGCTGTTTGTATGTGGGCTGAGCTCTCCACATTCTTGGCTCTCCTACAAAATCCTCATGTGAACTTGATAAAGTCAAGAACCTCAGTTTCTCTTCTGAAAAAAAAAAAAAAGGCAGAATAGCAGCCCCTGTACTTGGGTAACATCACCCATGCTTTTAAAATACGTTCAGAGTATAAGATTTTCCTCTGCATTATTAAGATTATACTGTGCATTATTTTCAGAGCTATTAGTGATTAGGGGCTTTGTTTGCTCTGTATTATTTTTTGGTTGCAGAAATAGGAATTTCACATGAAACCCCATTCTGAGAAAAGTATCATGTTATATTTAATTCATCTTAGCTACGAAAGGTAGTCTTGAAATTGTATGTTTTCATTGGACCCTCTGCAAGTGTTGGCCATTTAGATAAATGAAAAGCTTGCTGAAGCTAATATGACTATGTAAGCAAGGTAGGGTATATAAACATTGCAACACTATTTAATTTCATTATTACTGTTGCTTCATTTTTCACATGAGCTTGGTCTCCTATAGATTTCTGACTTGAGGACTAGTTCTTGTGTAGACTCTGTGATATACGGTAAGATTTGAGTTCACAGTTTACCTTTTCTTACAACACAGGAGTTAATATATTTTTTTTCCTCCATCTGCCTGCTTATTTTCATGAATCTTGTAAGACAATATCTTTGAAGTCTCCATCCCTGTGCCAAACTTGATTTAAATTCATCATCAGAATAAATAAAGTTAGACAGAGCTGTTCACGGAGGTGGAGGGATCATGTGTACATACCCCGATGTATGTAGCAGGAAAGAAATGCTCTTTTTGCTAGAAAAAAAAAAAAAAAAAGAAAAAGAAAAAAAAAAGAAAAAAAGAAAAAATAAACAAAAAAAGCAAAAACAAACAAACAAAGCAAAAACAACAAACAACAACAGCAAAGGAAGAAGGGAAAACATCCTTTCTAGGAAAAGGAAATTTGGTCCATGGCACAATTTTCTAGGAAAATGGAGCCAAAACCTTGCCCCAATTCACAAAACTATGCTTCCTGAAATAGCCACCACACTGTCTGAGCAGCAGGAATGTGTGCTTTTTGCTGGGAGAGGCAGCCAAGTAGAACAGAACAGGAAGGCTTAAAAGGAAGTTGACTATCCTACTCCTGTTGCCCTGTGGGTGTCTCCTTGGGGGCACTCAGAGTTCTTGAACATCTGTTTTACAAGTTTTTGTACCCAGCTTTGTACAAAAAGGACACTGATTTGTTCCTAGAAATATTAAGGAAGGATGCTAAGGTGATTGCATTATATTTACTATTACTGTTGGTCTTCCAGCCAAAATTAGGTAAACAGCTCAGTTAAATGCTGGCTTAATACAATGTATTTCCATACTCTAAAGAAGTGGGAATTAGAATAATTTGACATCACCACTAAGGCAACTGGTAGAGAAACGTTTGGTGACCAAGCCGTGTGACCAAGGGAATTGTTCCACCTTTTATCTTTGCTTTAACAGTAGCAATCTAGAAACTGCTATTCATTTTCTGAACATGCTTAATTGAGATCCCATTGTTTGGTTTGGTAAGCAAACCAATGGTTTTGCGTGTTATAATTTTATTTATTTGTTTATGTATTTGCTTGTAGTCATTCTGTACTCATCATTTCTTGATGAATATTTCATATTCTTATAGCTAGCATGATAAGCCAAAAACCATCTAATTATACTCTATGGAAGGCCATCACATCCTCCTATTTCTGGATGTTCAGTCTGTGTCCAAATTTATGTAACTGACTCACCCAAACATCTGGTAAACTTATGATCAGAGTCCTTATTTGATAAACATCTGTCTCAGTTTGTTGATTTTGTTTTCTAAATAAGATGCTTAATAATGATTGCTGTGTAAGTGAAATCACTGCAAACAAATGTGATGCTCACATTCAGCTCTGACCCCTTCCATTATCAATTTTCTTCTGCTACTTACTGAAGCTTGATAAGAAAGGTGTAATCCAGTTATGAATTTGTACTACATTTTGCTTCTAATAATAAAATGCCCTTTCGTAAGCACCTTGATAAAGTTAATAAAGACATGGTTCTAGACATCTGTAGCGTTTGCAAAACCTGATGTTCAGAAACTTGCATGAAAGCCTTTAGGGAGCAGGCCAGTGTAAATGAAATTCCTGGCCATAAACGGCTATCAGAGCAGATGGGCCAGTGTGAAATGAAGGCTCTTCTGAGTTATTCTCTGTAGCCACAACAGAAGACAGCATCATTTCCATTGAGTATCCATGCATGGGCAGATGGGGCAGAGTTATGGAAAGAAATTGTTGATCTTAGTGATATGGTTTATTGGAGGACTTGTTAGTGTTAGGTCAGAGGTTGAACTTGATGATCTTGAGGTCTCTTCCAACCTCAATAATTCTGTGATTCTGTGAAATTTGGCTGATGAGGACCACCAGCAATCAACCTCCATTAAACAAAAGGATCAAAGAATTGATCTTCGGAGCCTTTAGTGGATTCCCAGCCCTTCTTCCTTTAGTAGTTCTCCTGTATTTGCACAAATGGATTTTCACATATATGGTTACCAACATTTTCACAATTTATCATTCATTTTTCCAAACTCTAACAAATCAAACAGGAAAGGTCTCTAAGAGAAACCTGTTGTAGTACCAAGCAGGAATGGAATTGTCTGAACTCTGCATGCTAGATTTGTACATTATTTAAAGAATAATCATTGTTTTCTTTTGGGTTCACTTTAAAAAAATCAGAAGATTTCAAAAAGGGTACGATTATATATCAAGATATTTTTCAAGTATGCTTTTGAGAAAACATTCACAGAAGTATTATCATTTTCTATTAAAACCTGATAAAATATTTTCTAGGGTGGATTGTAAGGAAGCATTTATGTGTTTATGTGTTTACAAATGTTTTCAACCTAAAAGAAAGTGTTTATGAATATCATCAACCACATTCTACCTAGTTCAAAAGTCTACACTTGTATGTGCTTGTACACATTGTATACCTAGTGTACAAGCATGAATATGCATAAAGTGAACTCAGCAGCTTCTAAAATTTAAATTTTAGGACTTGTATTTGATCTGCCCACTCAAAAAGCAAAAGATAAATGTTAGCATCTATGAAAATAATAAGTAAAATGAAATAAAATGAAGTATTAAATATTACCTCTGTTTAGTGATCAGCAAAGAAATCTCAGTGAGGTTTAATTTTACTTTTATGTTTGGTCTACTACACTCATTGTATATACATATACACCTATTACTATCTAATTATAATCCATTAAATCAGTTAATTCACCTTTGATATTTCTGAGTCAGGGAAGAAACCAGCTGATGTGCAAGGGAACTGCTGAGAATACCAATCATCCGTTACATGGAAGACTTTCCCTGACTTGAAAGACTGTTGCTTCACACACTGGCTTCTTTATTATATTATTTCCCCCACTGCTGTGTCTTCAGAAGGAAGATGACAAGTCCTTCCAGACACCTGGGAATAAAAGTATCAGGAGAAGGTTTGTACCTATGGTTTATGCTTTTTGGGTGAGAGGAGCCTGGGCTCAGCTGCTCAACTTGTGTCCGCTCAGCTCCAACAACAGTGTGTTCAGCAGAGCTGTGCTGGCTGACACCAGCCCAAGGCCTGGAGGCAAAAGCAGCATCCTTTGCTTGGCTGGCATTTCAAGATTAACAGCACCGAATGTCGTTCAAGTTTATCATGTTTTACCCGGCATGGGGAAGAACCAACCTTTCTCTTCCCATGCATGTTCTGGTGACATTAACACCTTTTGCTTTTGCAGACAGCCTCTGATTTCTGAACCTACCCAATACAAGAGATGTCTCAACAGCTCCTAGTACTCTCTGTGACACTTCTATCCATCTTGACTTTGATTGCAGCCAGGACTTCGTCTCCTAGATAGAGAGCTCCTGGCTGAGCAAGAAAACCATTTTACTTTTCATTACTGTCATTGTCAGCTGCTGCTGGCTCGTGGCAGAGTGAAGGGGCTCAGAACTTTGTGATTTCTTCTGCCTCAGCTCTTTCTCTGTGTACTTACATGGTGCTAAAGGCCTCTGTAGGTGGACCAGGTTGGAAGTTTCACTGCGGGGCTGATAACCAGGATATTGGAGAAGAGTTATCTAAGAGTCAGTGTCTCCTATTTGCATGGGTATTGGAAAATTCAGGGCAAGAGGCAACTGGCATTCAGTTCAAATGCCCCACATCCTATATGACAGTGCTAACCCTAAGAAATAGTGATACCCTTTTTAGATTGATGGTAAAAAGACTGTAAATTGGAACAACTCCAGCACAGATGACTGCCCCAGAAATTTCATTGAGAAAACTTTGTAATGGATATCTCTGTGAACAGTTTCTTAGGATGGTACAGAACACCAGGTAGATGTAGAGCTTTATGCTCATCCCTCACCCTGCTAACATGATGGTCACTAACTTTTTTGACAAATGAGCAGTGCTGGGACCTCAGTTGCAGATATTTGCCTATAAAGCTGTCCCTAGGCTTACCCACAGATCTATCAGTGACCTGGAGAAGAGCTTTGTTTCTGTCCTTCTTACAGAACAGAAGTTCTCTGTGAATAACTTCTGCCTTCAGCCAGGATGTGGAAAAGGGAGGGTCATGCTTCACTTAAGAAGACAACGTAGGTATAGGATTGAACACTCATACCAGCCACTTTGGAGATGTCGGACACAAATATTTGTGGTCATTGGTGGAAAATTAGACACTGTTGTTGAGATCTTCCCCACTTAATATCAAATAGAGAATTAATTTGCCTCTACAGTCTATTTAACCTCTGTAGTTAACAGGGAAAGTTAAAAATCAATAAATTAAAAAAAGATAAAAGGAATGAATTCACCCAAAGACTGATAAAGATCTTAGGATGGAATAAAATTCCCTCTGGAAACATCAATTTTTCTCAGTGTGGCAGAAGCTGAGGATAACTTCAGGGAATTACAGGGTTAGATATTTGCTAAAAGCATAGTTCTAAAGGCTCCTAATTGTGAGGGGCTGGTATTTAGGATGATGTTTAGATGCTATCTTCTGAAGATATCTCTAGTCTCTCAATTCTCTTTTTCAGGGTTTAGACTACTGTTTTGTTCCTTCTGCTTATTTAGATTTTCTCTTGGGTCAAGAAATGTCTCCTACTGAAGAGTAAGTATTAGAAATCTATATTTTGAGATGAGCAGGAAGAATTTGTGTGCACCAGAGTTGATGAACTTTTCTAACGGTTTCCACAGGGCTGTCTTTTTTCAGTTTTCTGTTTCCAATTTTATTAAGGCTGGGATACTCCCCCCCAGGGTAACTTCTCTCTCCCTGGACATATTCTTCATAACTTATCCTGGTGCCTGGTCTGGCATGGGATGAGATGGCTGCTTGTGGAGGTGGTGGAAAAGGAAGACCTAAAGGTGTGCTTGGCATCACAGCTGGAGCCCCAGCCTGGCAGTGCCTCTTATGGTGATCAAGGTCACAGAGAGGAGCCAGCCACATTGTGGGGTGATGGTGGGGAATAAAAATCTAAACCCTTGCCCCTGGCAAAACTGCAAAATGTACAAGGACAGGATTAGATCTGTGCTAAATAATTCAGGACTGGATCCAGCTGTCTGTCATGCATGTAGCTTTAACACAGCTGCTGTTCTTGGATATTCTTGAAATATTGCTTTGGCGTGGGACGCTGATTATGATTAAGGTTTATACTGTAAGCAATGAACAAAATTTCTATGATTTTATTTATTTATTTATTTATTGGTGCTTGCATTCGAGGCATTACTAATCTGCTCATTAGCTTTTGTTGTAACTTTTTGCTTGGTTTGGAAAGATTTCTTCAGTCATTGATGAATCTTTGTTTTTATAGTTGATATTAATGATTTCTGTGATACCTGTATTTCCTATTTTCCATTTTCCGCAATACCAGATAGACAGGCAAAATGGCTACAGTAAGCTGTCCACATGACCTGTATGTGGATAAACTGCCATGCCTTTCAGGACAAGCAAAGAAAGATTATGTAATTTAAAGGAAAATCTGAGGTTACTTGTAAACTCCCAACTGCAATAAGCAGCTGCTAAAAGTTCATGTACAGTTTATGCCAGTGAATTGTCAGTCACTGAGGACTGGTGGTGGGGTCATATGTAAGAGTGCTGTTCATGGGCTATTTTCTTTTTATAGCTTAAATCAATAAGCTGATTGAGCTGAGCTACATCGATCCTTTTGAGTTTTATTTACAATTAGCCTTTAATAGTTAATACAGTAGTGTTCTACAGCAGAGCATACTACAGCAATTCTTTTTGAGGCAATATATCTTCAGTTCAGCCTGAATCCTGCTGAATTTAATGCATCTATAACAGCAAACAGTGCTTTAGCCTTTCGCTAAGTGGGGACCTATGTGATGATTTGAAAGATGATGGATAGTAAGGCTCTTTTTAGGCAAAGGAACAAAGAAACCCATGTTCCCTGATTAGGTGATGGAGAAATCCAGCTCCCTGCAGAGGGCAAGGCAATACAAGGGTAACTTTTATTTGATTGAGAATGGTCATGAGGTGCAACAACATCAGGAAATCATGTATCTGATCTAGAAGGCTCCCATTTCACAGAGAATGAAATTCCACTCTACCAAATGTTTCCAGTTAGAACAAAGTTAACTCTTCTACGGACTTGAAGCATCTTGCCAGGTGCAACTTGTAAGCCAACAACAGCTAATAGACTCAAGAGGCCTATACACATCTTATTTCTTTCACCATTTTAAATCTGATGTTTCTCAGTGAAGGTGAAACCATTCTTAATTTCCATAGAGTGGCTACAGAGGTGAGTCTGAAGTACAGATAAATCAAAAGGAATCCAGCACTCAGTGGAATAATCCCTGATGAAGTCCATTCAGGTCTTATGACTCTTTGTAAATATTATGTGAGTACCAATGACCCTTCAGGCCTCTGATTTTCTTTCTACAAGGCAGAACAGAAAGATTATCAACTTTGGTCATGCTCCTGATGAATACAGAAAAAAAAAGTCACAAAGCAGCAGTTTACTTTCAGTTTCTAGAAAACTGAGAATGCTTCATGATAATGTATTGATTGTGTTAAATTTGCTGGATACTAGTAAAATATTGCAATAACATATATTTCACTTAGAATTCATCATAGTAAATACCACATAATATTTGAAAGTACAAAGTCAGTAGCAGGTAGACAGGAAAACACAAATTCCTCTTTTTGTGAAACCTGTTGAAGTTGTTTTTTTTTTTTTTTTTTTTTTTTTTTTTTTTTTTTTCATTTTGCATCTGAACAGAATGGCAACTTCTGCTGTTATAATTTTTCATTACAACAGACTGATTGATTCTCTAGTTGTTAGGGCATTTACCTCTTATGGGCAAGACTGAAGTTCAAATTCCTGCTTTGAATCAAATAAGGCAGATGTGTGTCTCTTTCTGCTGTACCTTCTATTTTTTAAAATGCTATTGATTTGTTTTTTTTTTTTCTCAGTTGACATTCATCTCTATTTAAATTCCTTCCTATATGTGAGAAACCTTTCTTGAGAAAAGTTTAATAGAATGTTGTCATATACAGTTTAATATTTCAATACTGGCATTTTCTGACTGGAGGAATCTGTTTTGATGAATTGGCATGATAATATAGATCTCCCTTTATGTTTCATCAATAATAACAATAAATAAATAAATAAATAAATAAATAAATAAATAAAAAGACAAACTTGGCCAACTCTATCCCCCTTTTCTTTATCCAGTACCAATAAAATTTCTGCCTTCATTAAAAATGAATAGAAAAATAAGAACTATCTCAGGTTGCTGGACACCCCATAAGTTCCCATCTGAACTTTGCTCTAGTTTCTAAACCAAGGTCTGAAACTCATTAAATCCACCTATGCAGAAGCTCAAACACAAGGAAAAACAGGAAGAGGATTAACAGGATCTGCACAAACGAATTTTCCATTCCACTTGCTATAGCTGTTTCCTCAGCACCATTTTTGTTTTTATTTTTTTATTTTTTTTTCCCAAAAGAAATACCTGATATTTAAGTTAGAACATTACACAGATTCTTATATCTGATATTATCCCACGTATTGTCTGTTCCAATGATGCTCTTCATATATCCATCTACTAGTTCTTCCTCAATAACAACAAAATTTTCAATTAATAGGCGGACACATCTAGTGACACTTCCAGATCTAAGCATCAGAAATTTATCTCAGCTCTTCCTTCTCAATATACTAGGAAGCTATTAAAATCATTTGTTCTTTCCATCTGTTGTCTATTTAAACCATTATGAATTTAATTTGCAGCTTTATTTCTAATTATGAGACCTAGAAATAGTTTTCTCCATTCTTGAAAGAAACTTGAGATTTTTGCATGATAACTTGGTTCTAGGAACTGGAGATTTATGAAAATAATAAGCCAAAGCCAAATAAAAATTCACCAACAATGGTTGTCTCTACTGAGCTGGAATAGCTACTAAAGCTGTATGAATCTTTTCTTAACTACAAGGAGTTCCCAAATATGCTCAAAAAGCTCCCTTAGGGAAAGGGGAACTGCTTGCTGATTGCCTGATATATTTTATATAAATTGTCTAAAGGTTTGACCAATTGAGGAAGTCCCATTGGAGAAGCTATTTGCAAAATGAATTTCTAAGGTCTGCTTTTTTTTTTTTTTTTTTTTTTTTTTTTTTTTTTTTTTTTCCCATTTCTTTCTCTTTTTCTGTTAACACAGCTAACACAAGGAAGATAGTCCTGTTGTTACAGAGCAAGGAAATAGAAACTTTCCTTCTAAAAACTTGTATTTGAATCTTGACTCAGGTTTGTAAAACATAGTTACCTGGTCTGACAAGTACCAAAAGTAGATTTTTCTTAGGTTGAGAAAGCTTCAATCTTATGAAGCTTAGTGCTTCATTGATGTACTACTCCTTAGAAGTTGAGTGAAATAGAGCCTCTGCCCCAGACCAACTCCAACTGGATCCTGTTTCCTGAGAGTCCTCCAAGAAACTCTAGAGGAAACAGTTTGCTTTCTGAACTCCCAACTGTGTGATACTTTCAACACCTTGAATAATTAGACATTTGTTGACTTGTTTATTTTTGTAAATCTGTTGATGCATGCAGATAAAATGGAATAGATCACAGGGTCTCTGTAGATGGGAAGACAGTTGAGTAAATAGAAAATTATTTTTTTTCAAGGTTAGCAGATCTCGCTCTCTAACTGACTTTTCAGGAAATTGTGCCACTTCTGCACAGTTGGTTGTTCAACAGTTTTCATATGATTTTACTTAAAAATAAAGAAGGAAGGAAAAGCTGTGCACTCTGCAGGTGGGGATGTCTGGCTCTGCTCTGTTCAAAGAAGAGCAAATGAACATTTTCACCCCTGGTTCCTACACTTAGATAAAATGCCCTTCATTTAGCTGCAATTTTCCTATGTGTGGAAACTACCTCACCTCAGACAGGGTGAAGCAGCCTTATTCGTCCTTTCCTATTCTTGAGGAAATAATCCATGCCTTTGTATTGCAGGAAGAAGGAGGGAAATTTTGGATGAACAAGTATCTGCAGTATGTAGAGATTTCTAGAAGGCAGCAAACCTTCCAAAAGCTTGTGTGTAGGGTAAAAACAACAAAATTCTTATGTAGGGTACCACAAAGAAGATCTCAAAAAGAACCAGATAATAAGGGAAAATAGCTGAGTGCAGTAAAAGCTGCTGAAGACCTTTAAGTCACCACAATGTACATAACAAGGTCTTTACTTCTTCCTGTGCTTTTACAGCTTCACAGTCTCTCCTGCCTTACACACATTTTTATGCCTATGCAATGGCTTTTTGGGACTTCTTTTGTGATCACAGCCAATTCACCTGCCAAAGTGTTTGATTCAATATAGAACTACATCAAAACCAGAGGAATGAGAGTGACAATGTGTGGACCTGCTTCTTTTTCCTCTTGTTGACAATGTGTGCTGGATGGTGATGAGTCTGGGCTCAGGAGAACTTCTCTTTTACCAGAATACCTATTGCATATTTTTGCAACTCTGCGAGCTATCAGACCTGTCTTCTCTATGAAATATGACTTTGAAACGCTGATGGCAGCTTGAGGTTCACCCTTTTGGGAATCCTTCTTCTTCTCGGCATCCTGATGTCTGTGTGGAGCCAGTCACTGCTCTACAGACTGCACCGTTCAGCCACAAATCTGCTGACCCCGCTGACAGGAGAACATTTCCTTGTGAAAAGCAATATGAAGAATTGAAGTCTAGGGTCATCTTTAATATGGTCAATAAATCCATCCCTGACTGACTTTCTTTATTCATCTTCAAGCACTTCTAGTGAAAGAGTTATAATCCCTGTTATAAATGTGCTCTTTTTTTTTTTTTTTTTTTTTTTTTTTTTTTGTGTTTTTAGATCTTAGTCTATGAAGAAGCAATAGTGAATATAATTGAATTTACTATTGAATCGTAATATTTATTTTTTCGCTGGTAGTATCTCTGAAAATGGTTGAAATGACAGAGCTGTAGCAATAATTCACTGAAATTTATCATGCCATTTCTTTGACACTGATAACTGGGGATCTCAGACCATTTCTTGCACCTACAGTTTTGTACAATGGAAGCTAAGATGTCTCTTGGTGTTAAAATTATTTCCTTTCTTTTTAATACATATTTTAAGACTCTAGTCTTTTCCAAAGTAAATCCATAGCTCTGAATTTCCCTCATTTACATCTTATTAATTGTCTGTGTTTAATCTTTTTTTTTTGTTGTTGTTGTTTTTATTTATTTTATTTTATTTTATTTTATTTTATTTTATTTTATTTTATTTTATATTATTTTATTTTATTTATTTTATTTTATTTTTCTTTCTTTCTCAATTCTGGTCTCACATCTGAGCTGTTTCTTCTATTGTGTTACATCATCCTTGAGGAACTCCAGACTCCATTAAAGATGTCTTTGATCCCTTTGGGGTCAAGACTTTACCTTGCATACCCTGCTATTGGTAAAGAACGGGAACTCTTTTTTCTATTAATCTATTTCACTGCTATACGTGTGTAGCCATGTTGTAAGTTTAATTTAAAAATTCCCTGCTCTCTAGAGAAAATTTTTTACTTTCACTCTTTCACATATCCTGTGCCAGATACCTTGACTGTCCTCCTTAACCTTTATTCTTCTTCTATAAATTTCCCCATGCAGACCCATGAAGTGACATGTACCATGTGCAGAATCATCAAGTATCATGTATTTAGCATAAGGTGTCATAATTCTCACATTACATGTTTGCTAATTTCATGTGTACAGATGGCTAAGTATAAAAAAGAGGAACCCTGTTAATGCTTCCCAAAGGAAACTGCAGAGTGAATTCAATATGCATAAATTAGCATAGAATCAACGTGGGAGACATTCCTAACTCATTTGCTCATCTTATGGGACATGAGAAAAATGTAAGCACACAATGGACATTTCATTGTCAATTCCTTTGAATGAAGCTTCTAGTTTCATTAAATATATAGTTTCCTCAATATCTCTTGATCTTGAACAGTTTGTCAGTGTTAGGGTTACAAAGGCTTTTACTTAGACTGCAGTGTTGTTCTCCGGCTCCAACTGTACCAGTTGAGGAAGCTGTCCCTTGGCAGAGGCAACCATTGGTCTATCCTTCATATCTATGCAGTTCTTAGATCATCAACAACAAGAAATTTGGGCCAGTTGAAAGTTCTGTAGTTCTAATAACTGCGTTGTACATTGGCTCTCTGAGATCCCTATCTGGAAAGCACTGGGCACATTTATCCTATTTGAAAACTATGGGAAGAATTTTTTTGTAAGCACTGGAAGAGTGTAAACATAAAGATTTAAAATGTACTCACTTTCTTTTCAGGCTTCAGGACATGGTCTGCTTTTCATGGCTGTGATGCTACCTTAGACTTTGAACATTGAAATGAAGACTATTTGATATTGGCACAGCCAGCCTGAAAGACTGATCAAGCTTATTTGCTTCCTGCTTAGAAACCTATCAAAAAATGCCAAGAATTAAACCATGGGATTAGGAAGCCTGCCATTTCTAAGATTTGTGGCACTAGCAATTGACTTAATGCCTTGGCGGGGAAAAGGCTGTTCATGGATTCACTCATGTGGTTTCTCTAATTGTTTGTATGGGAAAGGATTTCCTCAATCCTTATGAAAACCAGATAGAGTATCACAGTGGACCTGAGCTTTAGGTTCAATCTGCGCCAAGCTCAGGAGCACTTTAACGCCAGTCACTGATTACTGAATGCCTCTCATGACTATGGTGGTGTACAAAGATCAGCTTATACTGTTTTCATGATGTGTGTTTGACTGCAAGTTTGGGGAACCTTTTTCTGGTGTTGACGATATAACTGACTTTCTTCCTCAGTCTGGTAGCACAAGATATTCCTTATCAATATTCCATGGTAACACTAGGGACTTCCTCTTGTCAGCATGGCTAGGAGGACACTGGCTGGGTGGAGTTTGGTCTGTTCACAACTATGCAGTTGGGTTCACAAATAGACCAGCTGAGTCATTAAAACTGAAAGGGAAGAAATACTCTGAATACTTGTCTACCTCCTTTCTGTCTTCCTTCTTCTTCTCAACTCATGGTCGCCTTGGATATCTCAGGACAGCCTTATTGTCACCTTAGATTTAAACAGGGCACATTGGGAAATAACATTTTTGATTGAAATTTCTCAGTGAAACCTTTGTGTAAAGACAAAAATGACATCATGTGTTCATTGTGACTTTAGCAGTCTACTGAAAGAGGGGGAAGTATTACTTGAGGAGTTATTTAGTTCCATCAGACAGACATACTAAAACTACATCTAAAAATATAGGGTGCATGTAGGAAGATACCTTGTCCCTCTGCCTAGGATTGGTCTGAATAAAAAGACAGAAGAAGCTGAGCAGCAAGGTAACACCGTGAAAATGGTTCTGGCTGCTTTCATTGGCAGGCATCTCAGATGTAGGCATCAACCTACCTCTCCTAATGAAGATAGTGTGCTCTTCTGTAGGAGACTATATTACAAGGACATTCTTTTTGGTTAGATTGTTTTTGCCTCCTGAGTTTTATTCCACAGAAACATCTAAGCACATAAAAGCTAGTGTAGTCACATGGTAATGCTGGTTTACGCCAAATGTGTTATAGCCATTTGCACTTGTCCTCAGGATGGTATTTGTCTGAGGATAATAATATTCCCTACTCAAGGTTATTGTGAGATGGAAATCACAGATTATAAAATTCCTTGAAACAGTGGTGTGGAATCGTTAATGGCTGAAATATTATTTACTACACTTTACATCCATCGTGTTTTGACCTGGCACATTGTTCTTTTTCCAGTGAAAGAAAAAGCTGAAGAATCTCCTGAAGAGTGAGCTTTGGAGAGGTAGGGTGAAAAAATCAAATAAAAGTGAAGCAAATGTGGACTTCAGTAAATGATTTCAGTAAAAAACACAGTAGGAAGGTTTGTTCTGTGATATATGTGCCCACTGTAGCCAGACCTCCCTGCACATAACTGTAGATACACCAATCAATTTCCATTAATTTAATCTCTTTCTTGCAGAAAATTGAACAACAGCAACAACAACAAAAAGAGTCAAAATGAAACAAACTGCAAAGGAGGCTAGAACAAATGCCTTCCAAACTGAGTGCTACTGAGAGTTTTTCTTTCTTCTTGGCTACACTGTGTGATATTTTTCTCCACGTTTTCTGCTCCGATTAAAAACACTTTCATCTTCTGTGATGTTAGTAGTGCGTGGGCCTGTACAAAAGCATGCACACAAATGAAGACTAAAGCTACATCTCTGCTCAGTAGTGTTGGCAATTTACCATCAATCTTGTCTCTGTATAACACAGACAGAGGGACAAGAAAGGATGCATCTTCTCAGCAATTCAGGGCATATGTTTTCAATGTTCAAGTTAAAAGAAAGGCAAAGAGGTGAAAAAGATCCCTCAAACCAAAGACAAATAGAATTTCAGTCCAAATTTTGGGCAATTAATACTCTCATTAAGTTGCAGCTTCACTGTAGAGTTTTCTGTCATTATGTGACAGTAGCTAAAGCTACATAAGCAGCTGAAATTTTAATGTATGGGCATACACTAAAACAGTAGTATTGCAGTATTGACTGTAGTTTGCCTAATCCATCTGCTTATACATAAGGCAAGTGGGATTTGAAGAACAAAAGGTTTACACTTTCATCTTGTGGGGCATTTGCCCTGTTTTCAGGAATCAGTGAATAAACTGTAGAAAAGAAGCAGGTTTGTCTGGAAAGCTCTTCTAAATGTCTGCTATTAGAGTGCTCAGCCATAAAGCAGAAAAACAGATTCCACCCTCTCTCCAGCCTCCCAAGAGAGTACCTTCTGGTCCTCATTTCAGCTGGGATAGAGGTAATTTTCCTCCTCGTAACTGGTATGGTGCTGTGTTTTGGATTTAGGATGAGAATAATGCTGATAACATGATGCTATTTTTTAGTTGTTGCAGAGCAGTGCTTACACAGAGCCAAGGACGTTTCTGCTAGGGGTACCCTGCAAGTGAGGAGGCTGGGGGTGCACAAGAGGCTGGGAGGGGACAATACCACAACAGCTTACCGCAATTAGTCAATGGGATGTCTCATACCCTGTGGCATCATGCACAGCAATAAAACATGGGGAAGTTGGCTGGGCAAGGGGGCCAGTGCATGGGGAATGGCTGGATATTGGTCAGTGAATGGTGAGAAATTGCATTGAGCATCACTTTCTTTTTATGTTCCTTTATCTGTATTATTATTATTTTCCCTTCCTTTCCCATCCTTTCAAACTGTCTAGCTCAAAACATAAATTCCACCTATATATATGTCTTGATTTTTTCCCCCATCCCACTGTGGCGGTGCTGGTAGGGAAGTGAGCAAACAGCTGTGTGGTGCTTAGCTGCCTGCTGGGTTAAACCACAACACTTCTCAACATTAAAATTTAATTATTTGCCTCTTAGACACAGCTGATTAGGAAGATACTAGATTGGTTGGATTAAAATTCCCGAGTTGCCTAGAGCTTCTTATATGAATCCCTTTCTGAAGACTAACATTTATGATTGCTAAAAGCACAATTATACATCTAGGAACAAGGAGCACAGCCTGACCTACAAGGCAGGGAAAAGCACAGGAAAACACCTACATAGTACAATGGATGAGCTGCTCATTTAGCATTCACAGGTCTGTTCTGCTAACAGGAAAAGAGTGCTAATGAGAACTTGGTTGCACAAAAAAGGGGTTTGTGACTAGCAGCTGATTTTATTTTCCTACCCAAAGCTGTGGCACTGAAGACAGAGCTGGTAGTGACCCACAGACATAATTTGCTCTGACTTAAACTTGCATCTGACTTAAAGAACTTATCCTTTTTAGTTTACAAAAAAAAAAAAAAAAAAAAAAAAAAAAAAAAAAGGAGGGGGAGAAATTTTTTTTTTGATTGAAGTGTATAATATGCTTTTGCAAAAAGAAAATACTGGGTAGTAAAGGGCTCCTTAACCTAGCAGGGAAACACATTACAAGAAGCAGCAGCAGGCAGTGACAGCCAGGCAAACTCTAATAGCTGGCATGTTTTTAGCAGTGGAGGCTATTAGTCACTGCAACAAACAAGCAAGGGAAACTGCATGTTCCCTATCCCTTGGTATTGTCAAATCGTCTGAACATTTCTGTGGAAAACACACATTTGTCACGCAGAAATGTGAACCAGCTAGAGTTCGAAAAAAAAAAAATCAGAGCTAAAAAAAGATTCAGAGAAGGACAAGTCATACTTCTGATGGAAAGAAGAAGCTTTATTATGAAGAGAGACTACAAAGTTGGGGACTCTTCAGTTTGAAGAGGAGAAAGATGAGGGAGATATTCTCAAGGCTCTTCAAATAATAATCTTGGTGGATGAGATGAATTTAATCCACCTAGTAGGGAAAATTCCCTGTAATTATAGAAGACTGATTTAAAACATAAAAACAGAAAGTAAATAAATATATACATGTACATATATTTAAACAGTATTAATGAACTTTTGGAGTTTTGCTGCTTCAAGAAGTTGTATAGGCTGAAAATAACAAAATAGCACAGCCAAAATCATGTGTTCGGTTATCAGGGAATATAGCAAATAGGCCAAAGTTATTCTTTACCATCCCTGATGAAACTCTGGATGTTGTAATCTGTAAGAGGAAAGGATCGCAGGCAGTGACGAGGCTTGTGTGTCTTCCCTAAATATCATCTCTTCTTCATGCACATTACTGGTCTAGCCAGACTCAGCCTAGGAGGGTATGTTTTATGTTCAAGTATTCTTATGGTCTTAACAACAGCACAAGGACATAAGTGGGAACCTGACATATTTCTACATGTGGTCAGATGATGGGGGGCTTCTCAAAGTGGTGGCTGTTGGCCAGGACAGCAAGATGAGGCTGAAGCAGCCTACCTGCATCTTCAGGTTTTGCATTTGGGTTTGGGCTGGAAGAAAAGGTATCAGGACCCAGGTAGATCAAGTCCATTCAGACTAGTAGTGTCCTACTTTCTGGCTTGATTTGGGAGAGAGAGTTTTCTGCTCATGGTCCCTATTCCATGATGTAGCTCTTCTAATGACAGCGGAGTGGCAGCAGTAGAGCACAGTTAGCTTTATTCTCAGATGTTTTCTTCCCCTGGATCTGTTTCATCTTTAGAAATGTTGTGAGTTATCTGAGGCAAAGGGAGGGACTCATCTGGGAGGAGATCACCTTACGGTGAGGAATTCAGAGGGCTAGTAAAAGTCAGAAGAAAGGGGGAGAAAGAGTCCAAAGCTGTGTGAAGGATTATCTTTTTGCTTCAGGTGCCAAAACATCTTGCTAATACCACATGCTGGGAAGCAACTTTTTGCCCTCATGTCAGTCAGGGCAGTTTCCTGATTCCGTGCTTTGGTAGCATATAAAAACTATATCTTCATGTGAGTGATTAAGGATTCCTTCTGATTTTAGTCTCTATAGAAATGAAGAATGTAGATATTTGTAGTAGGCTGGTGTCAGACATGGTAGAGAACAGTTAAGGCATTCAAACTATTTTTTGCTGTTAAAGAAAAAAAGCCAGATCCTTCTAGAAACACGCTTCTGTCATCAGAGAAACTAGTGAAAGATCGGGCCCTCTTCTACACATCCACATTCATACCATAGCATGATTATTCCTGTGGGTCTTTTCCTCTGTTTTGTCTGCAGAATTTCAAGCACCATTTTCTATCAAGTTCTTCACAAGCAACCCAAACATTTCAGTTTATCCTTAAAGTCCATCAAGTCCATCACTGATGTTGTACCATCATGTTGTTTTCTTTCCTCTACCGCAGAGCCATCATGTCACATTTTGCTTCAGATTAAATCACTGAGATGAAAAAATAATGTTCTTGTGGATTAACACAGGACTTAGCCCTAGGAAATGTTGGTTCAGTTCCCATCTTGGTCACATATGCAGCAAACCCATCACAAGTCTCTTGATCTATTGGGCATCAAATTTGTTGGCAGAATGTCAATGAAACCTGCAGGTCTTATTTCTCTATTAGTATAATGAAATGATCAAGGTATCCTTGTCCTTTGGGGGAGTCTAGGGGCTATTCACCCTAATACACAAATTACCCTGATATTTCCTTACTGAGTGTTACATAATAATATGGAGAGAAAGACTAATCATACACGGGGTAAACAAGTAGCAAATGGTTTATATGAGAGTAACTCTATGTGCAGCATAGTCTAATAAAATTAACATTTGAGTGATGACAAATAGAGAGCCTTTGGGGATGAGAGTACTGGAAACAAGTAAACATTAAAGAGATTTCTTAGAGATGAGAAATAAACCAAAATGACCTCCATATTTTCTTCCTGCTCAATTCTCTTACCTTCAAGATTTTGCTTTCAGGTGCTGAATAATAAGTGATGCAGACAGAAAGAAAACATCTGTCTCTATGCAGGGCTTCATTAAATATTGACCAGAGCAGTATGTGTAGTTGTAAGGAAGGTAAAAAGGTAAACTAAATGCAAAGCACTGAATAAGGGAAGTAGCATTTTATCATAGGCAGCATCATAAGTGATAGTTTCCTGTCTACAGTGGCAATGAGAGCCCAGACATCTCGACTTGAGATGTTTCTGTGTATACAAAACAAAAAACAAAAACAAAACAAAACAACAACAACAACAAAACACACACACATGAACTACAAGTTGACCTTTGGAGGAGTGGAGAGATCTGAAGACAGGGATCAACTGTGAGACTGAGGGTGACAAGATTCTGTGGATATCAGAAGGAAAAGCTCTCACAAGCTTGTGCTGTGAGCAGTGCATTCATTACTGTCTTTTCAGTAAAACCCAACCCTCAAGATCATTGGATGTCACTGTACATAAACCCACAGAGAAGTATGTTTTTTTACGTAACCTCTAGGGCATGGGAGGAAACGATGTCCCAGCAGCCCTTACATCTATGACAGATGCCAATTCTTGAACAAATCAGCCTTGTGGACCTTCCTAGAAGGTCCTCATTGTAGTGTAAGAATAATGGGACACATGCAGAGCTTGAAAACAAGCTGCTCTTCATCTAGTATGAGTGCACTATATCTATGAAGCTATTGGAAGACAGGAGCACAGCATGCTTTTGTCTGTTCTTCACCCACTGCTCCTTCAAATAACAACCATAATGGTGTACCATAACACCCATACAATGTAAGTGAGGCTTCCTGGCAGGAGCTTTTCCCCTTTTAGTTCCCAGTCCCTCCTGAGATCCTTTTGGTTCACACTTTAGAACATTACAGGTTGCTTCTCTGTACTTCTCAGACATTTCTCGAGGTACAAAAAGGTGAGGGTAAACTCTGAACCCATTTGGAGATGAGCAGGACTCCTAGTCTGGTCAAGGCTTGAGATGAAATTGGCTGTGCAAGGACATTTCACAAAAGCCACATGAACTCTGCTTTTCCTGTTCTCTGCAAGCCCAGATGCTGTACAAAACTGCAAAAATCTCTTCTCTAAAAAGTTGGAGAAGTCAAGGTTTGGTTTTGATCCATATTAAAAGTAAAAGAACATTTGAAATCCTGGAGGGAAAGGAGAGTTCATCAAGAAAATGTCCATTTCTGTCTCCTGTCAAGACTCAGAGATAGTGGTTTTCATTTGAGCCAGTGCCCAAACAGCTGAGCCACTGATCAATCTGTCTGTCTCTCCAGGCTTCTTTTCCAGAACACAAATCTATGAAAAAACAAACAAACAAACAAACAAAAAAAACTTTCCCATTTCCATATTTCACTAAGATACAGCTTTCTGAAACAGATGAAAATTTCAAGGAATTGTGTTTCTGTTGAAACAGAACTAATGTTGGAGGTGAAACCTAGGGCAGGCAAAGGACTATATGACCCTGTGCAAAATTGCTATATCCTGCTCTACTTTTGTATCGTTACCTTCATTTTGGTCCATTCATCTTTATATTGTAGCAGGTATGACTTTAGTTTTATGGAAGGCAATATGAGATGTGGGTTGGTTGTAGGAGTCATGATGTTTCCCCCAGGAAAATGTAGGCATTTTTCTGGGATGCTCACTGATGCACCTGACTCACTTTTTATTGAATACAGGTAGAGCCCAGGGTATCTTGCTCATACATATACTTATTTGCTATAGGAGCTCATGGCTAGTCAGATGAATAGCTCATTGAGGGCTAGACAACTACAAGTCATCTGTGTCTTTAAGAAGCTCCCCTACTGACTATGTAGCTCTAAATATCCTAAGGGGCTTCTGCAAGCACATGCTCCCTGCTGAGAAATCTCTGTTTGAGCACAGAAGGAAAAATGCATTAGCTGATGAAAGGATATTAATAATGCAGAGAAAGGTAAAATTCTTTCTGCTCTACCATAATGTATCCAGGCTGTTCGGAATATATGGCTCTGGTTGTGTGTGTATACCCAGTGATGCGTTTACTTTGATCAAGACATTATGGCAACAATTTCCACTAATAAAGTGCGCTTCTGTTAATGAGATCACCTGGGCCAGTGATTGGAGAGATGACAACTGTGTATGCATTTCTAGGCTGATCAGATAATCCTTGCTTTGCGTGCTGCCTCCAGACACAAAGTCAAAGTAAATATCCATCAGCCCAGCAACACTTCTCTGACTTTATCCTTAAAATCACAGTTTATTTGCATTGGGGAACTTGGCGTCAAACAAGAGATAAGAGAGGCCAGGGGAAAAAAATGTGCACTGGCCCTCAATTTTTTTCTTTATATCATGAAGATCACATGAACTTAACTTTGACTTAAAGATGCCGATAAAGCTACTGGTCATTAGTTTTCCTCTCTAGGGAGTAGGGGAAGTTCAGCACTAAGAAAAGGTAATTTCCTACTATCTCAGTCCTGTACAGATTACAGGGCAATAGAAGGTGAGAACAACTTAGACTGTAATTTAGAGTTGCTCTAAATTATGTCAACAGCCATCAGAAAACTCACCAACAACTGGGAGTGAGACTGATATGGCAACTCTACTAAAATTCTGATTACAAGGTTTTCAGCAAGAAAATTACCAGGAGAAGGATGAAGTTAGGAAAAGGTTTAACTCCTGAAGCTAACCATTGGAAATTCACTCTGTTCTTTAAACGTTCATATTGTTACATCATCAGAATAACTCCTAGCAGTGTATTAAACGATACGGTTAGGTATGAATAATATCTGTAATGTTAGTTTCCTTCTTTCTACTGTTCTTTTCCAAGTAAAATTGTATGGACAGCACAGAATTTCCTGTGGGTGTGATTGATTTTCTTCTGTATTTATGCAGAAGGAGATCTGAGTTTGGAGAAACCAGCAAGACCTGTGAGGACCCTTATGTCCTGGTGAGGATCATTTCACAGTCTTTGACAACCTCCTTTGGAACCTTTAGTAGTATTTACATGAGAAGACGAAGGCAAATTCATCCTTTCCCCACCTCACCTTATGTCAAGAGAGCAGTCTGGATTCCTAGAGCCTGGTAGTTGCTGAGAATCAATATTTTTGGGAAGGAAAGACCAACAACTCTGAAGTACCATGATGGATGGTGAGGATCTAATATTATTGGCTCAGCACCCAGGTAGAGTGAGCCCATTTCTGCCTGTATGCTCTTCCTCCTAGGTAGAAACACCCATCTGATTCCTACCTGGAGAAATTTTAGGATGATTTTACAGTGTTCACTTGTACATTGTAATGGATTTGCTGATCTTCCTCCGTTGTGAGGAATGTGTTAAAAGTGGAAGACTTGCAAGGAGGATGGGATGGGAACAAAAGGCTGGTGAGGCTTGTGAATATTCTCAAGTGACCTTGCAGCTGGAAACACAATAAGTCTGGGGAGTAGTAATGTAGAAACACACTTCTACCACACTTACTACTGCTTATGCTCTATGTGTTTGGTGAGTAGCACATCTATGCATAGATAACATAGGTACCTAGTAGGTTCAGAGGTGCTATAATTGAGATCCTGGCCTTGGAACAGAGAAGATCAAAGCAGCACAGTGAGGATCATGGCATAGTGATAGAAACTGCACCTGCAAGAACCCTTGATAAAGAGGCATAAACAGCAGAACAAGGATCTTCTAACATGGACCAAACTTAGTAGTGTCTGATACCCCTTCTACAGTGTCTCTGCCTGGGAATTGTTTCAGGGATCCCCTGGTTGGCAGGGTAACAAAAATAAATCTACTCTTTGTGTTTTAGCTGTGGGTCTGTGGTTGTTCCAGCCGCCTGCCTGAGCTGACTCACACACCCTCCTTGAATTTTAGATATTTAGGTAAAGACCTTGATAGATGATAGTCTTTAATCTCATTAAATATTATGAGAAACATACTGTGGTAATAACAGGTGATAAATCCATGACATACAGAAAAAAATGCTGCAGTGACTGACTCTCAAAATCCATCTTCATTGCTCTCCTTTTTTCTCCAGGACTTCAAAGCATCACTGTTGGTGTACAAGGAAAGTTAGAGAGGTGTCATAGTAAATTTCTAATTTCGAACTTCTAATGAAGGTGGTTATTTTGTGTGTCTGTGCTTCAATTACTTAACATGTTCAAAGTGTGAACATGACAGCAGAGCATTGGTATCAAGCAGAGCATTGTTATCTGGGAGAAAGGCTGTCAAGTATTTTCCATTCTAAACATCCATATTCATCGTTCATTCATTCATTGATAAGTACACTAACCTTTTACACATTCTTAGGTTGTTTTACCCCACCAAAGTTATCTACCTCCACAGATAAAATCTTTTATCTCTTTCTTTTGCTTTTAAACAAGTAAATTAATTTGCTGTTTCAAAAGAATTTTCCCCATCCTGTTGGGAAAAAACAAACAAACAAACAAAGCAACAACAACAACACCTGGTTGTTACTGGTTACACTGATAGTTCTGGGATATAGCAGGTTGAAAACTGAGGATGGTTCACTCATTCTTATTAATTCCTGTTGATCTATCCTATTCATTCCTGTTGACATTTTGTAGATGTCTATAGGAGGAAAGCTGTTTCATGGGTGCAGGCTGGTTTCCTGGTAAAGTGGGAACAGGAGTTCTCAGATATTCTTGTGGCATCAGTGACACTGAGCATTACATATGTAGGAAGGATTTTAATAACCTTGAGATAACCCCACTCAAATACTACTCAATAAACCCTAAAACCAACAGGGAGGCTGAAGGAGAAGGATGAAAGGATGGGTTTTTTTCCTCTGAACAGCCTGTTCTCAGGCCTCACACCTTTTCTTCCTTGTGTCCAGGAAGGTGTCTACAAAACAAGCTTTGATGATATGATAACTTATAATGTGCGAGGAGAAAGGCAAAATTCTGTTGGCTTCTGGAGATAAAAGTCCTTCAGGGAGATGAGTCAGCTGTCCAGAAGTGCTGGCCACATATCAAAGTGAACTATCTTTGCTTAAGCCAGAGGTTCTCAATCTGCATTTGTGGTGGACAGGAGACAGCTAGGAAATAAGGTTTCCTAAATTACAAGAAAGACCTGGGAATCCTTAAAATCATCTGTGAAGCTTCAGCAAGTCTTATTCATAGCCTCATGTGTGAGTGAGTGAGAGAAGATGTTATGGGAGGCTGTCAGTTCTGAATGGTAGCATTCAGGTGGGGGAAGCGTTATTGGATTGTGACCTTGGATCCCAATGCAGTGGAGTCTCACAGAGAAATCCAAAGTGGCAGCTAGGAAAGGAGACAGTACAATCTCACCTCACCTTTTATTGTTTTTCATGTTTCTCTGTTTGTTTCCAATTTTGCAGTCATGTTCTTAAAGCTTTGTTTGGCAAAGATAAATCTCTTATCTTCTTTATGTTTGTCTGCTGTCAGAAGCAATCTCAGGTAAATCTGACAAGCTCAAGGCCTCTCATTTTCCCAGAAGATTAAAAAACAAAAGCAAAACCAAAACAAAACAACAAAAACAACAGAAAAGAGGTGCCTTCTTCAAACCTTTTTTGTAGGTTATGTTTAAATACGGACAAATCTGGGAGAGAAAGGCTCATGGTTGAGTATATACTATTTACTGTTACAGCTAGGCAAGACAGATTTCATTTCCAAGTAGCCACAGATACTACCAAATAATAATGTCCAGAACCTGAAACATTCTGGTGAGGAAGCATTTTTCAGCTCAGGAATTGGAAAAACAGGAAATTGTCTGTCTGTGTTTCTTGAGAAGAGCTAGTGCCACAATGCCATGGGCCTGACACCAATAGCAGCAATACTCAGGGATCAATACTGCCTTTTATTTCAAAAACAATTCCATTTCTTAGCTTCCAGTATGGGCTGTCAGAGATAACACCAAAGATGTGGCCCTGTCCCTTTCATTGTTATGTTTCCAGAGGCACTGGGAATGGAAAGGAGAGAAAGGAAAAGGGAAAAGGTTGTATCCTGCATTCAAGGTGTGCTGATGAGAAAATCAGGTCAATGACTTCTTTCAGCAGGCACCTTGAATAAAAGAGCATGCATCTACACATGTGAGAACATTGGTAAATGTGCAACAAAAAAGCCAGAGCAGTTTCAGCTGAATCTTTCATAGTCCCTAAAAGCAGTCATGAAAATACCAGTAACGCTAATTTGATTCAGCTGCTCAAGAGGTTAGGTGAAGAAGGGAATCAGGGAGATTTTAGGAAGATGGAGAAAGGGAGGGTCTTTATTTCTCCTTCCACACACCCTCCTACACTTATTGCACAGTCTGTGTCTGCTTTTGGGCAGATGGGGTTCATCCCTGGACATCTCACATGATGACTGAGGCTCCTGAAGAAGGACGTCAACATGAGGGATGTTGGTCCCACTGGGAGGTGCACAGCCATGGCTCAACATATTATCTTCTCTCCACTACTTGTTTTCCAGGACTCAAGAGCCCCTCACTAACTGTGTATGAAATGATGCCACTCTGGTTCACCTTGGAAACAAAGAAGGGGAGGGAGGAATGTGAGAAAACACGAGATACAGAGCCATATTTTTGCAAGATGGGAGATGAGGGGAGATACTCAATAATTCAAACACAAGCATGCTTAAGCTTTGTGAATTGGCACAAAGTGGGGCACAAATCTAGTGCTCCTTGGACTGCAGTAGTGTTGACACCTTGGCAGGGATTCAATTTACTAAGTGTGGTTGTGCACAATGAAGAGGACTCAATGTGAGCAAAGCACCCCAGCCTCCTTTTATAGTCAGAGCCAAGCAAGTCAGTAGACTCACTGAAGGTGATTTGTCTTACCTAAACTTAGTGGTGTCTCATCCTCTATGTGCTCTAACCATTGGTTAGGTATCTGCTTGTTATAATTGTACCCAGATAACTAACTAGACCTTCGCTTATAAACTGCAGACAGCTAAAGTTAGGGAAAAGAATCCTGCCCTTCAACAATGTGCTTTGGCTTTGTTTGGTCTTGTGCATATTCTCATTGCAATTTTCCTAGGATATTCAATGTTGCATATCTTCATTTGAAAGCAGCCATTCTGTGACTTAAGAGAACATTATAATGAAAATAACTAACACTTGCAATTTCTCTTTGCATGTTTCACATTCATTTCCTATGGTGACATTGTTATCATTGTTATTATTACTATCCCATCTTCATCTCCAGGAAGAACTCCAGAGATCTAACAAGAGACAGTAAAAGGAGAGACAAAAACTCTAGCCCCACAAGAAAATGAAGCTGCCACAGAGTTCACAGCAGACTGCAGAACGCATTAGAATGCATTTCTATTTTCCAGCTGAGGAAACAAAACAAAACAAAACAAAACAAACAAACAAACAAAAAAAGTCAAAATCAAGATACACTATCCTGCTCAGAAATGAACAGTTTTTCAACCCTGTGGGAATGTCTATATATGCTTATAGTCAGAGCAAAGTCAAGGCAGAATGAACATACAGAATAATTTACCTGGATCAGACAAGAGATTTTAATCCCTATTTCCCATCTTTAAAAAGTTTCACAGCCTCTTACCTTTTGCTTTGAAGGACACCATTTTCTTTCTGTCTATATGAACTAAGCCCTGCATGTAATTTCTTCCACCAATATTTTGGATGAATTTAACCTAGAATCATAAGTAGTCGGACTTTAAAAATCTGCTTAATCCACTCCCAAATATATTGATTTAGAAAACTACAGACACCAAGTTGGTATCTGAATTTAGACAGAAGAGTGACAAAGTTAATTTCCAAAATGCCACCTGAACTGAAGAAGTGCTGATTAACTTAATCAGATTTTTATTTGTTTATTTTTTAATTAGAAAGCATGTTGTTTTAATTAAAAATTTCAGTGCTGGAAGAATGAAAACAGACTAATTATAACAAAGTAAAAATGCAAGTTACTTATATTTCCAATCTAGGTGGTTAACTTCCAAAGTTACCGTACCACAGATCTGGCTTAAACTCACTCACTTATTTCATCTCCTTCTTCTTTCCACTGTTAAAGACAATTCTGTTTCATGGTGGATATGACATAGCATTTTGATTTCTCCATGACAAGGAGCCTTGAAAAAACAGTTTGTGAATAAAGAAATAATTCTACTCTCAGATATGTAACTATAATTTTCCCAAATTTTATCATTGAAGGAATTTCATTTGGTAGTACAACTTTTATGCTAAAAAGTACTTAGTGCAATCTTTATCAGAGTGCATTTTCAGGAGTAAATCAAGGGGGATATTTCAAGGAAATGGTTTGTTCACAGTGCTATGAGTTATCAAGCTGTACTTGATATGCATGCTGACTGAGATGCAAACTACATCTCAGGTGTTCCTTGTCTGCATGTGTCTTATACGAGGCTAATCAAAATGCTTATTCTTTTGCTTTCTGAAGGCTGGGACTGTTGCTTACACTAGAAGTCATTTGTGAGCAATAGATCAGGCACAAGAGCTGCTGGACATTCAAGAGTTGCTTACTTTTCCACTTCACTTTTCATAGAAATGAGATCTATAAGCAGGAGTTTCTTTATTTGACAAGGGATAGAGTCTGAAGCATAAGGAAGAGTTAAAATGTTTCATTGGTGAGCTTTAGAACCTTGCCCCTTGACTTAGACCACAGAACCTAATCAAATACCATAGCTATTTCTGCAAGGACATGTGAAGTCGTTAAGAGCTGCAGTCTTTCTCAAACCCATCACAGTTCCTCAGTCCCTTGTCCAGACTATTATTGCTCTGAAATTTAGTCAATAAGAATGCCTCTGCAGAACAAGAAGAAATATTCCAGTCTTCTTGTCTGCATACAGAATTTGGTCTTTTCCTCCTTTAGACTGATAAATGAGAGAGACAATCTCCAAGCTGAATTTCTCTGAGTTGTGAGCTAGATCACAGCATAAATACAGCTGTAATATATACAAATGATTTTGCTCATTCCACTGGTGCAATTTCCCATTACTACTAATTAAAGCTTCATCTTAAGAAATCCTGCCATCTGAAGATCTGCAAGCTTGTGTCCTTATTACTACAAAGGGAGCAGTAATGCAGATGAGGGCTTCCCAGTTCCCACTGAACACATTCAGTCAGGCACTTCCTTTGCACTACAGCCTGATCCCTTTCTAGGATCTTGCTGTGTTCATGGGAACAGTGCTTTTTTACTTCATGGGTGCAGTGGGATTTCCCATATGAGTCAAGGATTGTGGCATTTCCTTTCCAAAATGCATCGCAGGGAGGAAATAAAGCAAGAAGGAAGTGAGATTGGAGCTCTATGCTGACGTCTTTTTTACATAGCAGAAAATAAGTAAACACCTCTGTGGAATAATTGCTGGAGGTGACTTATTGAGACCGAAGATATGTCCATATTTTACAAGAAGCTTCAGTGTTGAGGAAAATTCCAGTGTGAGATGTAACAGACACGCAAAGAGTCTGTTCCACATAGTCCCCTTGGCAACATAACCTGCAACCTTAAATATTGGCCAGCTCTGGGCCAAACTGATAACACAATCATGTCCTCTGGGTGAACTTTGCTCATTGTAATCTCATTATGATGCCAAAACACATCTCCATCCCAAAGGCTACCCACCTCCAAGGTGTGACCATTCCTCACTGAGCACGTACTCTGAGTTTCTCTGAGTCTGTACCTTTAAAGAAAAAGCAAAATTTTATACCAGTCATAAAATGTCTAACTAGAGTCACTTAAGCTCCACCTAAAAGTAAGAAAATTGTATAAAAATGGCTCAAGAGAGGAAAAATATTAGGGAAGATACCATCGCAGACAAGTTGGAATGACATCATTGATGGATGGGCTGAACCTGATGTCTGAAGACAAGGTGGAACACAAGGGGGTTTAGGTCCTGCCAAACTGTTTACCCTTTAACACAACACACCTGTTTTGCAGGGGGTTGTATTCCTTAACTCCTGGTGTTATTGCAAGAGGAATTCCTTAGGAAAGATGACTTTTCTTCTTCCAGTTCTGTTTATAGGATAAGGATAAGGCCAGACATTTTTACTTATTCCTCTCTCCCTCTAACACAGAGGTATCAGACCCATAAATCTCATACTCTGAACCATTGTGCCTTTTGACACTTACTGGTACCTGCTTTGTTCCTGTGTTTAACAGCATCATGTATGGATTTGAGATCCCTGACAGCAGCTACCAAGCTTGATGTCTTCTTTGGATTACTTCTGAGAGCTGGTGCAATTTGGTCATTGCTGGCAGAAACAGACTCTGCCCCAGCTGTGCCTTCCTTTCTCTATTTGGGGTTGGGACCTACCCCAGCAAAAGCTGAGTAAAATCACAGCTCTTTCTTTGGGCATTAAAGCAATAATAAGATTTTTATTTTTTGGGGGGGGGGGTTAAGAACTTTGCAAACATCCCACTGACTGCAATGAAAACATTCAGAGATAAAAGCGTGAGGTGCCACTTCTCCTTTACTAGGGCAATAACAGATCAAACCTCTGCAAATCAGGAACAAAGACAGACAGATTTTGCAGAGCACTCTGTAGCAGGGACTGCAGGAGGGCTTAGCCTGCTGTGCATATCAAAGTTTCTCTTGTATGCCTTGTGTCAGTGCAGCTTTAAGAAATTCCTGAGGAAGGGAGATGCCTTAATAGCAAGTTGTACCACTTTTAAAGCCACATTTGTATCGCTCACACAGCAAGAGCTCTTGTCACATGGAAGCCATCGAATCAAAACACTGACATGGCAAGAGAATAAGGAGAGATAATGAAATGAGAAATTAAGAGCATGAAAAGTAAATGCTCTAGAAAAGCTGACTCTTCATAACACTCCAAGTGAACACTTGCCTGTATTTCAAAGTCGACCGATAAGAAATTATTTGCTTTTCTTATATAACAGAAATAGATAAAGGATTCCGTTTGGATAGGAGAAGATTCTACTAGGCTGCAATTTACGTATGAATGCTCAATATTTAAGGAAATTGCTTCTTTCACTTTGTCAACTGGTATAAATGTATGCTAAAGAGGGATTCATTAGAAGAAGCCATGCAATGCATGAGCTCAGCTCAAATAATCCTGATCTCTCCAGGCAGGTGTTTTGCATCCTACTAGGAAATGGCACATTGAACTGCAGGAAGCTTACCACATGGGTTGTGTTGTTCTTTCCTGAAAACAGCACAAATATCTCACCTCTCTCCCTTAAAACAAGTTGCCATTTACTGTGGGTGCACTCACTGTGGAGACACTCATCCTAGCTCACTGTTCTGCAGCTGCTCAAAGATTAATGTCTCCCAGTCTGCATCCCTGTGAATAACAAGGGAACCATGGAGCTCCTCTCATGCACTCTAACCTCCATGGTTGCTACATGCAGGCTGCTACAGAGTCCCAGCTGCCTCTGATCAGGATCAGCAGAAGGTCTTTGTACCCCAAAGGAAAGCTGAGAGCCTGGCAGGACAGGGGTGTGTGTGACTGACAGCACAATTTACTGAAAGAGGCAATTATTTCTTGTGCCGTTATGGCATGAAGGCTTTGTGGAGATCTGAGGAAAGATCTATGGTAGCACTTATAGCAACTTAACACAGGATTTATATGTACAGATTTAAAAGGATAATCCAAAATAACCTGTCTAAGCCTGAAGAGCTATCTGGGAATGTGAGGGTTTTTCTTCTTCTCCTGGAAAATTTACTCTATCTTTCAGTTTCTGCTGCTTGCCATATCTAGCTATGTTGTCACTTTTGCTGAAAGAGCTTGATTTTTCAATCTTGACTAAAACTGTTTTAACTAGCTCAGAGAAGTTTAGTTTAATTAAGGTAAAATCAAGTAGATATGTCCCTGTAAGGGACACTTCTGGGTTCCTAGAAGTTCCTGAGAAAGTCCAGCTCACTAGACATGATACATACCACTTCCCTGAACCTCAACATTTTCCTTCCCAGCCACAGTGAGAAGAGGAGCTGCACCCCTTTTAGCACAATACATTGGTGGTTAGAACACTCCCTGAGAAAATGAGACTGGTAATAGAATTCCTCTTGAAGCTAAGGAGTTTGAATCCAAACTTGCTAGGGAATATTGGGCTACAGGCTAAGCTGATGGATGTGTTCTGCTGGTTAACATGTTCAAATGTGACCCAATACTTGTGGACAAGTATAAAGTGGGTAACTTCCTATTTGCATATACTGGATTATCGTTTTGATGTCATACAGTCATATTAATTACACAGAATGCAATAGAGAGAACCCACAAATCTCGTCTTCTCCATAGTATCTTATTTTAGGGTTTCACTTAATGTGGGTATTAATAATATTAATAGTAATGTTAGTTACGTTAGTTATGTTAGTGAGAAGATCTGTTCCTCATTCATTACTTTTATCTACAGTTGCCTTCCTAAGCTTTAATAAGGCCGGGTTAATCCAACGTCTCAGATTTCTGTTCTTGCCATGCTACAAGGAAGAATGTTGTGCCATCTGGCTGACATTCTCAGAGAATATTTATATTGCTAAATGAAATGTGGACATAAGGGTGACTATGTCCTTGTTTGTCCATACTGCATAACTTAACTCACTCCTTAGCTCCAATTAATTTCTTAAAGGCACATATGCTGTAGTAGAAGATAGCTGTAAGCAAAAGTGTTTGGGTTTGTGAACATGTCTGTTTTTCCTTCCCCAATCCATATAGTGTCACTTGGCCAACACACCCTGGAGAAAAGTAGGAAACCAGATGCCTCTCTAGTGCTGGTCAGAAAAGGATGGATGCTATTGGCACACAGTCAGCGACCTTTCATCAGTACTCCTAGGTCCAGAACAAGAGCTCCATTGAAGGAGACCATGACCTTAGGGAAAATGAGATACAGATGAATGTCATGAAAGCTCTTCATGCTGTATGAGAAGGTGCTTAGTTCCAGTTTAGTGACTCACCTGCTGTTTCAGATACCCACCCAGAAGGAGATTCACCAGGTTCAAGTTCAGCTCAAGTCTATCTAACTCTGGACAGATATACTTGATCGTACCAAAGAAGAAGTACCATTTTAGGTCCATTATAAATGCTAAGGAGCATTTCACTTAATCCTGAAAAAAAGAAGGTTTTTCAAAATGTTCGCTTAACTTAAATGTCCATAATTTCTTTTGTGACATCTGGTTCCAATGAAAGATTTTGAAGTGACAGAGTAGGTAGGTTCATGGGTCCTAATGAGTGACCGGCTGACATTTTTTTCCAAAAAAGAACTTTTGCTCTTCTAGAAGGAGACGTGTTATCGCTACAGTTCCCCAAGAGTCAGACTAACTTAAACTGAAGTGTGGATGGGTGGGAAACACTTGCATTCAGTCTTTTTGCCATGACCTTGCTGCTAACGAGGTGCCATTCACATTCATTCTGGACAAAAGAAAAGCTTTGGTGTATTGGTATAATCCAGGTTTCCCTGCTTTCAAAGCCATCATTTATCACACTGAATCCTGCCCACTAGCTCATCAGCACACATGGTAGTTGTAGCAAAGTGCCTTGAATAAAACTGTCCTAGTCACAAAAGAGGAAAGGAAAAAAAAAAAAAAGAGCAAAAAATGAGCAACCCTGAAAATTTTATAGATAATGTGAAAGACTGGACCACTCCTTATATCATACTGTGCTTCCCCAGTCATTCAAACAGGACAAACTCCTGATAATAAAGCTGGATCAGAAATGATTCATTTCACAGAATCACAGAATTTTCTAGGTTGGAAGAGACCTCAAGATCATCGAGTCCAACCTCTTACCTAACTCTAACAGTCCCCACTAAACCATTTCCCTAAGCTCTACATCTAAACGTCTTTTGAAGACTTCCAGGGATGGTGACTCCACCACTTCCCTGGGCAGCCTGTTCCAGTGCCTCACAACCCTTTCAGTGAAGAAGTTCTTCCTAACATCTAACCTAAAACTCCCCTGGCTCAACTTAAGCCCATTCCCCCTCGTCCTGTCACCAGGCACGTGGGAGAACAGGCCAACCCCCACCTCGCTACAGCCTCCCTTGAGGTACCCATAGAGAGCGATAAGGTCGCCCCTGAGCCTCCTCTTCTCCAGGCTGAACAAGCCCAGCTCCCTCAGCCGCTCCTCGTAGGACTTGTTCTCCAGGCCCCTCACCAGCTTCGTCGCCCTTCTCTGTACCCGCTCAAGCACCTCGATGTCCTTCTTGTAGCGAGGGGCCCAAAACTGAACACAGTACTCGAGGTGCAGCCTCACCACAGCTGAGTACAGGGGGACGATCACCTCCCTAGCCCTGCTGGTCACACTGTTCCTGATACAAGCCAGGATGCCGTTGGCCTTCTTGGCCACCTGAGCGCACTGCTGGCTCATATTCAGCCGACTATCCACCATCACTCCCAGGTCCTTCTCTGCCTGGCAGCTTTCCAACCATTCCTCTCCCAGCCTGTAGCTCTGCTTGGGGTTATTGCGCCCCAGGTGCAGGACCCGGCACTTGGCCTTGTTGAACTTCATGCAGTTGACCTCAGCCCATCGGTGCAGCCTATCCAGATTTCATGTAGCTTTATCTGCTTGAAAGGAGCTGTAAAGTTAGTTGTGACAAAGTGATCAGAAATGGAAATGGAATTAATAATTTTGGATACCCATAATATTTGAATTTTCTTTCCAAATAGTATTTACTCCTAGAAAGCCTCAAAACTCTATAGGTAAAGAGTGTCAAATAACGAACAGAGAGACTATTAAATATTAAGAGTTGTTTATTTTGTTTTCATAGGTCCTGAAATTAATAAATAACTAAATAAATAAATGAGCATTTTATTTTTAAATAAATTCTTATAGTATTGCATTTTTATATTTGTTTTTGACAGAAATCCCTCTGATGTTCGTAGTAAAGTTCCTTAATATCAAACTAAGGAATTTCCAAAATGCCCTACTCCTGGTTAAGCTAGGTGTCTGCCTGCAAAAAATGACTGTCAGTCAAATTTCACCCTGAAGCCTTAGGAAGGGATTGAATGAGGTTAATCAAAGAAAGATGATAATACACTAATTGCTAGATGGAAAATTAAGTGTCTTCCCTGATGCTTTTAGAAATAGATGAGATTTACATGGAAATAGGAATTTCTAGCCTGACTCATGAACTTTAGATGTAAATTGAGCATCTGGCATGCTTTTTTACATGGGCATTTGAAATACAAACAGAAATTATATACTTGGATGATTTTTATTAATCCTTTAGTAGTCATTATTATAATCTTAAAATAATAATTATAAAGGGCTCAGGGACTCAAGCACAATTTTTAGGTTTTTGCATTTGTATCTTTTAGATTCAATTCATCCTGAATTATGCCTTTGGAGAACTTAAGGGGCTTGGAGACAGAATTTTGACTGGCAAAGTTTCTGGTTATACAAAAATAACCACAATTTCTGTCTCCTGCCATTTATATCCCAAGAATTTTGTGCTTGACGAGATTATAGATAGGTCTGAGACTTCTCACAGAGTCTTGAAAACTCTATAGTAATTACAAATCTCTTTAATTCTGACTGTTCCACACTCTTTTCAGGGCCTGGGAGACAAAGAACTATGAATCTGCTCAGAGGAAAAGCAGAAGTGATGTCATTTAATGTTCAGGAACAAGCTTTGGAGCAGAGATGTGATTAGACATCACTGTATCACTATACTCTCTTGTACCCAAACAAACTCAGCAGATGATTTTGGGGAAGCAAATGCCCCTTGTTTCTCTTTTTACAATTGCCCAACTTCTCTATTTAGATGACAGATTCTCTGAAGTTATTTTTATTCTTATTTTATGTCTACAGTGTTACTGTTATACAAGGGACTCTACTCTTTATGGGACCTGGAGGCAATGTAATTTTCTTGTGGTTTTTTTTTTTTTTTTTTTTTTTTTTCTCTCTCTGTTCACTACACAGGATTCAAACCAGCAATTCCATCTGAATGATATTTTATATTTTGTATCACATTTTCGTAGTTCAACCTGGTGAGGGATGTGAAGAGCAGAAGAGCAGCAATAAAAACTTCTACAGGTACACCAGCATCAAAGAGAAGACTAGGGATACATGAATGAGGCTCAGAAACAATGGGCATAACTATTTTTCTTCAAGGAATGGCAGTATTAGAGGATGCATGGTGCCTGGGTTAGTTCACTCAAGAATCCAAGAACTTTTCCCTTCATGTTTTCAACAAGTTCTTGCTTTAAAAATGAAACTTATCATTCATACTTGCTTGGGGATTTGACCATCTGCATCCCTTGAGAGACAAGGAATTCCATCAAAACACTGTGTAAAAGTTCTAGCCATTCATGGCACTTTAAGCTCAAGCTCTGGGATTTTAAAATACATACATAGATGCATACATACTTGTATATATATTATATTATAATTATTTGTTGACTCTTATATATTTAGTGTTTGTACTGCCTTGCCAGGGAAAGTGTGAAGTCCTCCCATCACTCAGTCTAAGCTACAAGTTACCTAGAAAAGACAGAGCTTTCATTTGTCTATTTTCCCTGAGAATTATACATAAAAGATCCTGACAACCTAGGAGATATATTTTTCTGAATATATTATTGTTATTATTATTGTTCCATTCTTGCTTGCCTGCTTTGGCAGCTGAAAAGAATAAGTGATAAAACTTCTCATCTCCTCTGAAGCTTAATGTTCTTCTTTAATGGCTTAATATGTTCTGAATTGGTTAACAGGGAGAAGTGGTTGGAGGCTGAAAGAGTGTCTTGCATGTTGTTGTATATCTTTTATTACTGTACAGCATTGCCTGTGTGAAGAGTTGTTCTCCAAGCCATCTGAATTCTTGTTTACCATGAGACAGCAGCTGTCCCCATTGTAAAGGAAGAAGCAAGAGAGAGGCTACATTAAATTCATTCATCTCGAGCAGAAAGGAAACAAAGAAAGGAAAGAGTATTTTTTTTAAACTGAAGTTACCCATGCTTGGGAATAAAAATCCGCTGTTCAGAAATACCTGGAAAGCAGGTATGTTGCCTTGGAAAGTTAGGTAAAAGTGCTACAAAGCAAACTGACTGTGTATAATTACTCAGATTGGGAAGAATTCAGTAGTGAAGCACATAGTGAAGCACATAGAAATGGATTTTCAAAGGCTGCATTTCTGAAAGCCAACATTTTAAGCAACCACTACTGGACCACTAGTTTGGGTTGGAAGGGACCTTGAAGATCATTTAATTCCAACCTCCCTGCCATGGGTAGGGACACCTCCCACCAGACCAGGTTGCCCAAAGCCTCATCCAGCCTGGCCCTGAGCACTTCCAGGGATGGGGCATCCACAGCTTCTCTGGGAAGCCTGTGCAAATGCCTCCCCACACTCATAGCAAAGACTTTCTTACTTATCTCTACCTAAACCTACCCTCTTTTAGTTTAAAGCCATTATGCCTTATCCTATCACTACAGAGGAGAAACATTTAAAATAAATTGGAGGCGTATTACTGAAGAGAGTTCTCTGGAAAATATTATTTATTTATTTATTTATTTTAACAACCTAATATTATCACAAGTTTCCCAACCAGGCCTTTCCCAGAATACAGTGCTTATGGGAAATAAACTGAAGACTGGAGAAAGCTTTTCCTGACTCCAGTTGTATCCAACTGTATATTATGGGGTGAAGAGACATGAGCTATCTTTGCCTGTGTTTACCTGGGAACTGGAAATATGGGGATTATGGCATGGAAAAAAAAAATGAAGTTGGCAATAAAAAGTCGATTCCTTCCACTTTATACAGCAATCTGGTTGTATGCTCAAGGAGAAGAGTTGATTATCTGGGACACAGTGTAATGCATGAACAGATAGTTTGGTGCTTGTGATAGCTTTGAATGGCAAAATCCAAATATTTGGTAGACTTGCCAGATGAGGCCTTCACCAGCCAAGAGGTCCCTCAGTTGTTATTCTTGTTGTGATACAAAAATCCTTTTTATAGTTCTACTAATCCTTTTATTATATCAGGAAAATTATCTCCAGTCTAGCAACTCAAAGACTGGGGTACACCAGGGTTCCTCTGGTCCCAGTTCATTTTGCTGTACTTGTCACTGCTTCATACAAGAACCAGGAGCTTCTGAAGATCATGAAAACCCGTCATGGGGCAGGGAAGGGCACATTTTCAGGTTCCAGAGAGTATCTGAACAAACTCAACAAAGCATCTCACTCCCCCATGCTGAACTATCCTTAATCATCTTCAAAAGTGTTGAACTCCATAAGAAGGGCTGCTGTTTCCAGCAGTGATACTTCAGTGCCTTCACCAGAAATTCAGAGAACAAGAAGGACCACCTAAAACCAGTCAAAGTCATATAATTAGTAACACAACTGCTAGGACAAGGAATCTGATTACAGTCAAAGTGATGAACACTCCTAGAAAAATTACTTTTTCAGCTAAGTACTAGGACTAGATTAAATACTGTGAAAAAGAAACAAACAAAAATAACTATTTACTTTGACCATCTGGAGGAAGGTTTTTTTGGACATTTATTTGCAATGATAGCATCTTCTAGATTCAGAGCAAATGAATTTGCTAGACAGGAAAGCAAATTATTACAGTGATTTAATCATGTTGGATGAATCATTTTAGATACTGGATGGGTCATGGGACAGGCTAGAAGGTTAGATGACCTGTCAAGGTTATTTCCAGCTTAATTTTCTATTTTTCTATGATTTGTAGCATTGGTCAAGTTCATTATCACAATTTGAGTTTCTCATTTGGGTTGCTTTATGGGATTGGAAATATTTTTCTTTCTGTACTATCAGTAAGTCCTGACTATTGAAGAAGTCCAGAGGGATTCATATAATTTTGAATTAACACTTTTGTTCTTCTGCTTTGACCAACAAAAGTTTGTAATAAGTCTTTCTTACATATGACTTAATCTTATTCCCCTCTACCTGAATTTCCTTGACTATTCAATTATGCTGGATGCTTTATTATTATTACTATTATTATCATCATTATCATTATTATCATTATTATTTAATTTCTTCTCACACTGCATTACACCTTCCTTTGTAAATTTGAACTGATTTAACTCAGGATGGTGCAGGAAGATGAGAGGAGAGAGAAAGGGAGGTCTCATTGGCATCTGAAGCTTTGCATAAGGCCTTGGACAAGTTACTAAATATCTCTACTAACACATTTTTTACATCTCCACCAAAACCTACCTCTCTAACACATGGAAGTGTTAGAATAGATTCAGCTCACTGAGCAAAGAGGGATGCAATTATCACCCATGCAGTGGGTTGACCTTGGCCAGCTGCCTAGTACCCACCAGGCTGTTTTCACACTCCTCCTCAGCAGGACAAGGGGGGAAAAGAAGTCAATAGAGAGCACAGATTAGGATAAAGAGAGGGAGATCAGTCACCAGTTACTGTCACGGGCAACATAAACTTGTCTCGGGGAAGACAAATTTAATTAATTGCCAATTAGAATAGTACATTAAGAAACAGAAACAAAACTAAAATCAGCTTTCTCTCATATTCCTTCTTCTTCCCAGGCTCAACTTCACTACTTTGTTTTTGACTCTTTTGTCCCCTCTCCACCTGAAGCGGCACAGAGGGAAGGGGAATGGGCCAGTTCACAGCACTTCATCCATCCTGCTCCTTCCTCCTCATGTTGCTGTCCTGCCCCATTGTGGGGTCCCTCCCACAGGTTGTAGTTTCTCAAGAGTTGCTGCAGCATGGATCCTATCCATGGGGTGCAGTCCATCGGGAATAGACTGCTTGAGTGTGGGTCGACCTTGAGCATCAGTTCCTGCCAAAATACTACTCCACTGTGGGTCCTCCACAAGCACAACCATCTGCTATGTATGTATGGTATATCTATATATCTATGTACACCTATATGTAGGTATGGGGTGCTCCGCAGTGTGCATATCTGCTCTAATGTGGTCCTCCATGGGTTGCAGGGGCACAGGCAGCTTTAACATGGTCTTCTGCATGATTTGCAGGGACATCTCTGCCCCTGTGCCTGGAGCACCTCTTCCCCCTCCTTCTTCACTGACCTTGGTGACTGCAGCGTTTTTTTCACACATTTTTCTCACTCACATCTTTCACAGATGCCATGCAGTTGTTTTACTCTTTCTTAAATATGTTATCATAGAAGTGCCACCAGCATCACTCCTTGGCTTAGCTTTAGCCAGCACCAGTCCATATGGAACTGGCACAGTTTGATGTGGGGGAACTCCTGGTCTCTTCTCATGGGGGCTGCCCCTGCATCTTCCCTGCTACCATAGCTCGGACATGGACACTCAATACAACCTGAAAAAAAAAAACAGACAAACAAGCAAACGATCCCCCCTACAAAAAAAAAAAATTAAAAATTAAAAAAAAAAAAAGTGAAATGATGTAATTATGCACTTCTACTATTGAAGGTCTATTTTTAATCTCTGTGTCTGTCTCAGCATTTTATGACCTTTACCTCAGTACTTACTTTCTTTCCTCAGCATCTCTCTGCATTTGTCATCCGGATGTCACGCTTGGCTCTGAACTGGTAAGCGAAAAGGCTGCATTTGACAGTCCTTTCCAGATGTTCCCGTTTGGCTCCAGGTGGTGAAGTTGTTTCTGCAGACTTACTTCCTCTCTTCATGTTCTTTGAACTACAGTATCAGCTTCCAGCTCCCGGTCTTTAGGAAAAGTGGCATCTTTTTAAATTTCTGATGGCTTTCAGCTTTAGCAAGATGCCAAGAAGATGAACATCAGGAAGTCAGCGAAAGAATGATTTAAGGGTATTGAAAATGAGAGACGGATGTGTTAATCAGTAATTTGCTTTCTCATGGCACAATAAACCTGCAGGATAAACTTTCATCTTCAGTAATCACAGCAATGTGGTGGTGATATTTAAGAACAGAAAAACAGGTTTCAGCATAAGACAGTATTGCTGGAAGAGCTAAATAAAAAACTGTACTTGGCATTGCCATCCAGGCTGGATAACAGGCCACTGTGCTGAGAAGGCACAGAGCCTTGGCAGGCACAAGTGGAGTTAAACCTCAATATTTATGTGAGCAATTCACCTCATCTTTCTGTTTTGCAAAAGATTCTGCTGAACTCTTAAAGGAGGCCTACATATACCAGAAAGACCTCTAAGTAGATTTCTAGTGCTTCTATCAGGAAGTTTGAGGGAAAATACCAACTCATCAGCCCTGTAATGTTTCCTCTGAATCTTGTTAGGTTTGATGAACTTTGCTGAATTAAGACAGGGTTTCCATGGAAACTTTGCTGTTTTTTCCACACTGTGATGTAAGGTTCACAGCTCTGAGGTAAATCAGTTACATGGATTAACCAAGGACCAAGGATTGCAGGGTTTCCAGTTCAGGTGCCCTCTTCCATGACTGATCTTGAAATGGAGAAAAAGATTTCTGGGGTGCTGAGCTGGTATTTTCCAAAGAATTGGGATGGTATTTTTACTGAATAGATATAGCCATGTATAATGAGTTTCTGCTCTTATCCAAGCTTCCATGAGATGGATTTTCCTAAGCAGGTTTTGTCCAGGTGACTTTTATCAGTACTGAGATTTCCAAATGAAAACACAGGCCATGGAAAAATTAAAAAATAAAAAAGAGAAATACATATGTCAGCATTTACATGTTCTACTATATTAATATTATTTTTAATTTTAATCTCACTTTTAAAAGCCTGGATTTGTTTTAGTCCTTGACAATCAGCTTCTAACTTTTTAAATGAGTAAACTGGGTTAGCGAGGTTAATACTGACTGGCATCTTCAGAGAATGGAATTACTGATTTATGTATGAAAGCAGGAATAAAAGGGGTTCTGAAGATTGATTGATTGATTGATTGATTGATTTAATTATTTATTTTTTCTGCACAAATGATCATTTCCTGGAATGATGTGAGAGTTAGAAGAAATGAGCAAAGAAAAGGAAAATAAAATGTATTATAACAGGAGTACTGAGTCTTTGCAGAACAGTTTCTGATACAGTAGTCACGTGCATATTATGAAATCCTTGATGTCACATGGACTGAAGGGACATCACACTGGACTGAAGGGGCTATCCATAATGGTATAATGAGGACATGGAGTCTGTATCTGTGTGAACTGACCAGAGGTCAGTGGGCAAAACTGTTTCTGTCACTAACTGTATTGAATGGGATCATTGCTGGGAGGTTCAGATGAAAGGATAACATATCAGCAGAATGACTGCAACACACAGACAAAAGCTAGATGAGTCCTGGGGTCTATACAGAGATGAAAAGAATTTTTCTAGTGGAAATTTTCTTTATTTCCATTAGCAAACTTTCTCTTCATATAAAGATTTTAATTCTGTCCCTGGATCTTTCATCTGGCCAGAAGCTTGCAAGTATTAATGAACTAACTTTGCCTTCAAATCCAGCAGGACAGAAGGCAAAAGTCACAGGGACTTGATCATCTGAAAATCAAGACAGTAATTCTGGTCTTTCTTGAAACAAACATTTTGCTTTTTCAACCTACAAGCAGCAATGTCAAAGACAGGCAGTAGGATCATGATAATTCTGCTGCTGTTCACTATGACTGAGGATTAGAAATCTTCTCCGTATCTTTGGAGCACAGAAGGGGACACCTTTTCTGATTGATAAAAGTTACGCTATATTGACTAAAATGTTCATTGTGTTCTTCAAGATAATATACTTCATACCTAAGCACAGGGGAGTGCTGCTCATGCTAGTAATGTTTATGAAAAGAGACTTCACTTTTCCACAGAGGCTGCCGTATATTATTAAATCAGAATTGTCTGCTTCAAAGAGTCATGTAAGTAAGAGTGTTTTCATTGCCATCTCCACATCTCTCGAGCCACTTGTCCCCACCTCACATGGGCATGCTCTGTCTTTGGTAGATGCATTTAAAAAGCTAAACTATGTCAATAAAATGAACCTTGGCATAGTATATTGAATCTCTGCAGAGGCTTATATCAGTTTAAACTCTTAGTCACCTACTGGCCATAGCTACACACTTTGACAGTGTCTCTTTTGACCCATTTCAAGATATAGGTAGCCATCATTTCAGATCTAAAGCATTTTGTGACTATATGAAAACTGGGGGGAATAAAAGGTAAAAAGATGCAACTATGGTGCAAGAAAACACGATTATTTTTTTGCATACATATATATACATAAAAATCACAATTCTAATACAGTTAAATCAGTGGAAATAGTAAATGTACATTAGATGTTTTCTGTCTCTGAAGATCTCCATTTTTTGACAGAATGCCCAAAAATAATACTGAAAAAAAAAACCACAAAACAACAACAACAACAACAAAAACAACAAACAAAAACAAACAAACAAAAACAAACAAACAAAAACAAACAAACAAAAACAAACAACAAACAAACAAACAAAAAACAAAAACCAAGCCCACTACAGGGCCAAAAAACAGCTCAAGGCTTAACATCATTTAGTATCTCCTCTAGAAAGATTTCACTGACGGGTAAGTCTCAAAGCAGGATTTTATGCAGTGAGGATTTTCACAAATGTGGAGGTTTTATTATTTTGTGCTTTTTCAATGACCTTTGACTAAATGTATCTTTCCTGGAACAATCTAACAGCATTCGGAACATAACAGTAAAGATAAAAAACACCTTGAGAACATTTGTTTTTACTGCAAGATGTCCCATTCCCTAACATCCATGGGAAATGAAGCCTGGGAGGTATAGCATTAGAAATCTCACTTTATTGAATTGGCTCTTCCTGTTCCCATTTCGTAACAATGAAGTATGAAACACAAATTTTAACACCTAGACAATTCATTTTGGCATAAATACACAGCTTTAAAAATTAATAAAAAAGCTATATCAATTATAAAAGTGATTTACCAAGCCCAGTAAATTCTGTCATCTGTCACTTTTATGTGTGCATACCCGCTCTCTTTCTATCACTCAATTTTACGCTTTCTGTATGCTAAACACTCTCATGAACCTACAATAGACTTCACAGAATTTGACAGCCAGCAAGTTTTGCTAAATTATTTGCATTTTTTTCTTCTGTTTAGGGAAATAATTCATCTGTTTTATTCTGCCTCCATTTACAGACACTTGCAGCCAGTCACCTTGGATACATGTCTTTTTCATTATTTGTCATCAGATGTGTGGCAATGCTTAATGCCAGAAGCAGAGAGGAGGGTTCTAATTTGCTATTTACACAGAGAAAATAAGAGAAAATGTTACAATTCTTTTACAGAGAATACTGTAAATTTGAAGCTAGATTGAACTCCTATGTGATAAAATTCATCTTTATATAGCCTGAGAGTTCTGTAATATTCTTCATTCTTAGTACAATATAAGTCTAAATGGTTTAGAGCTCAAATTTTTGCAAACATCTGCCATTCTTTTTTTTTTTTTTTTTTGCATTTATTTTAGTTTTGCAAGAAGAGGAATTGAAGGTTTTAATACTCCATGGAGAGCTATTTCTCCTCCCCATTAATGAAGCTAAATGGCTTTGATGCTGGGAACTGTTTTCTCAGAAAAGTAGACTGTTAGTATATGTTATATTGGACTTTACTAAAGAAATTTATTTTTATTATTATTATTTTTTTTTAATGAACAATAACTTAGAAGAACAGCAGATGAAGATATAAAAAGTTTATATAAATTTTATCTAAACTATATAAAATCTATCCTGCCCCAAACACCTTAACCTAGGATATGATAGTGTGACCTCTACAGAGGAGCTTCCACAAATATTTCAGACAATCTGCTAGAAAAGCTCCCTGTCAGGACCTTCCTAGATCTTCTGAACTCTGTAGTGTCTTGTACCTATTGAAGATTTTAGCTTCCAAAGGATCAGAATGGGGCGCATGTGTCTATTTAGATGTGATATACTTACAGGTATGTATATTCCCACACCCTTAAGGTATGTTTAATATTACTGGAACTAGGCAAGCCTGAGGTCTGACTTTCTCTGAGAATGAATTTTAGAGATACCTCTATCAGGAAATTTTGTAGAGATAGCTCTGGCAGCTTGATGATCCTTTTGGGTTCCTTCCTGCTTGGGGTATTCTGTGATTCTATGCTCTCACCCTGGCTGAAGTCTTATCGCCATTGCAATGGATTGTATCATCAGCATTGTAAAAGTCCATCTCCAGTATATTTCAGCAGATCTCATCTGATGAGAACCTGGTTTCTAAGGTAGAAAACTAATGGAGAAGTGTTAGTAAGAGACAGAATTACTGATGTCCTGAACCTGTGGAACTATCCAGGAATTATGTCCTGAACTGTGAAACTGTGGACTATCCTGAGAGTTTCACAATTGCTGGATAACAAAGTGACTTCTGTGAAATCAAAGGATATTTTTCCTACAATAGTGGGTCTCATCATCACAAAAACAAACAAAACAAAACAAACAAACAAACAAAAACACACACACACAAAAAAAACACTGCTGACAACTCAGATTTGGGTATTCCAGGGTATTTGCTTGAAGACCATGTAGGGATCAACATTAATTGCCCTTATGCTTATGGGTAATTTTCAGTGGCCATTAAAGTAGGCAACCAGTAGGGAGATCACAGGCAGTTCAAGTCTGACTATACAACAGGTACCATTTTATTTTTTTATTTTTCCCAATAAAACTATTAAAAAATTTTTCAAAATAAGTCATAATGAGAGGCAAGTACTGTAGACTTCAGCATAAAAGAAAAAATAATTAAAAAAAGCGTTTTAAAAAAAAAAAAAAAAGCATTCTTGGTTTCTGTGGGTATAGCCCCTGATTTTGAGGCAGTAAAAGATCTGCAGGACTGGTCTTTAATTCATTTTCTATGTGCTGCTTTGTCAGACAGATTGTGGACTGTGACTTGTGTCACAATAATAAATTCCAGACATTTTTCATGCAGATAGCGTCTCATGAAAGCTCTTTAACAGGAGAAATAAAAGTCCAAATGTATGGGCACTTTAATGGAGGTCAGGAGCATTGTTCTTTAGCAGAATACAAGGTGACCCTATTTGTCTGATGGAAGTGGAGATTGAGGAGAAGCAAAAAGCTTTGTCTCTTGTTCATATATATATATATTTTTTTTTTTCCCTTTTTGGTCTGTATTTTAAGGCTGCACTTCTAAGACAGAGATGTAATACTTTTGCTTTCTCCAGATGATTATGTATTTTAGTGTAACCATACTCTCCATTCAATAGAAGCCATATTATTCAAATTGTGAATTGCAATAATTTGGCAACCTTTTCTAAGATATTGTTTGGCCAGGGTGAGCCAGGCACATTTGAGATTTATTATGAAATATGTTCCTAAAAAAAGGTATTTAGTGATGAATTTTGCTCTAGAAACAGCTGAATCTGAGGAAAAAAAAAACAAATATGATCCTTTCTTGACCTTAGTAGAGGAGAGAAGAATCAACTGCTGAAGGAGAGACTAAGGATACCATGACAAGACTGATACTACAATAGGATACCTGGAAGGAATGTATTTTGTAATCACATACCATATTTGGGGCATACATGACACCATTCATTGTGTTCAACAGTTTAGAATATATCAGCTTTTCATTTATTTATTTATTTGATTACCTACCCAGCTGTAAATATTGCAGTCAGTCTAGTGGGATTGTTGTCATGTTTGAGCAAAATCCCATATCAAAATTTGAAAAATTCTGCTGTGCAGTGTAGTGGAGTTTAATGGCTTCATATTCAGTCTGCTGACAGACAGTACATAGCCACAGGAAAAAACACTAACAAAATAGGAGGATGAAGCCAAATGAAGATTCAAGTACTGGGAAAAAAACACTTTTATGTAGACAGAGATTTAATGATTTCAGTACCTAAAAGAATGTGTTCCTACCCAGGAGTCAATTGAGATATATTTTAAAGAAAATAGAATTTTCTCTATTCCTTCAAAGAACAGCTAGGTAGGGATACAATTTTCCATTTAAAGAAATTCTGTAATTTAAAAGTATTTCTGTATTTGGGAATGAAACACATATATCTCTACCAAACTCCTCAGGAAATTAAATTTTAGGGAAAAAATATGATTCAATATATTTGTAACCTTTTTAATTGCCTTTTTTTTTTTTTAATCTTAATTTCTTGTATACCAAAAATATATCTCCAACTGCTTCATTTCCTCCCTCTAACATAATTTTAACTTCTTTTTCTTATTCATAAATGTTTTCATTTAAATGAAAATTGAAGTTTATTATGAAAACATCTTTTCACCAAACAGCCTGGCCAACTTTTTTTTTTTTTTTTTTTGGAGAATCTCAGTAAGGCTTTTGAAGGCCTCATTCCAAGTTCACAAATTGGAACTACTTTGTGTCAGCTTCCTTTAAAGGAACAAAACAGAAGGGCTTGAGTGAATGACAATAAATTAGACTTCTAAACCCATGTTATTATATTCCCAAGTAGGTTGCAGCTATTTCTTCCAGAACTTGGGGTCTTTTAGTCAGATCTGTGTCGCTGCAAAATGCTACATAGAGAACTTCACCTTCAAATTAGTCAGAAACTGAAGTGATGTGGGGAGTTAAAAAAATCAAGAGCTGTTGAAATACAAGGCAAGGTACCTTCTCAGGGGAATTTGGAAGCCTCTATGTGTAACTATCTTGTTTGCATTTGGAGATGTCTTGCCACACCAGAGAAAAACAAGAAAAAACAAACAAACAAGCAAACACACACACACACAAAAAAACCAAACAAACAGAGATTCTGATAGAATGGAATATTTGGCTTTGGGTCCTAAGCTAACTATTTTTTTCTGTATTACTATGAATTAGAAAGTGTGAGACAGGGAGCAATCAGAAATAAAGAAATAAAAAAATAAAAGTCCATAGTAGAACATCTGACTGCTTGCAATCTCAAATGTAGCTCAAAGGCTGACCAAAGGATGATTAGAAATCATACCTCCACCAGACTAGATTATTTTGTGACAAATTCTCTGGGGCGAAACAGTTGCTTTTGCTCATATATCATGTTTCAAACAGTAGATTGACAGGTATGGAAAAACTGATATGAGCTAAATCTCATCTTATTTTCCAGTCTAATTCTCGCTTTCTTTGATGTAACAACAATTTCTTTTCCTCTCAGAAAGTATAGTTTTCCCTGTCTCTGGGTCTGGAACGGCACCTTCTAAAACAAAATAATGGTGTGCTGCTTTCCTGTACAAACTGTGCCCCCGTGTGAAACTGTTCTGTTATTTAAAAGAGTTAAATACTGAAACAGCACCTTTGTATGAGCCAGAGACACTGCTTTAGAGACTAACTGCCTGTGAAGCCCAAATGCCGATCTCCTTAGTCAAGCTAATGATAGCTTCTAGTTCAGGAAGAGCTGTTCTTTTTATTACAACTATTGCCATTAGTGTTGTAATTATTTTGCTCATCTCACTGTCTCTAGAAAAATTCTGGATAGTTATTAATATATCAAGATACAGCTAAAACTTCCATCAGCTTCCTTCAATAGGAAAAATAAAGTTTCCATTTGCAAGTGACCTGCTATCGTTTTCCATTTGGGTTTTAATTTCACTAGAAAGTGTTACGTTGCCATGGCAAAGCTCATATCTTCACTTTCCTGCCTCAGTAGGTGCTTTGAAGAGGGGAGGTGGTCAGAGCAAGAGGTAATTTGTGCTAACGAACGGCTATATTGCAATAATGTGTTCCTATTGGGCTTATTTTCAAGTTCCTCCAAAATAATACCCCTACAACCTACTCTGTATATTCTCAGCACATACAGCCAAGAGGATGCACAGAATTCTGTAGAAATTAAGACAAGGCATGAAAAGCCTTGTATTTGATATTCCATCTTCCAAGCTGATAATAGTAGCAGTAAACATCAAGCTCAACGGGCCAAACCCTCAGATCTTCACTAGTCTCTCAATGAGGTTAGGGGAAATGCTCCTGCAGGGCACTGAGCCATGCCAGTGTTCTCAGTTAATTGGTTAAGCAATGCAGCAGAGAAAATCCTTAGCAATGCTGTGTTCATGTAGAGTCTTTACTGACAGATTCTCTGCAGTGAATTAGACTTTTAGGGTGACTTCCAGGATGCAGCTGAAAAGAGAAAAGCATCAAACAACCTATTTCATACTCAGGAGGAACATCTGGCTAATGATTCAACTTACCACTCTGTGTTGTACTACTCTTAGATAATAAGCCCTGGAAGGCACGGAATTACTTTTAGAGCATGCACCATTGAAAATTGTGTGTATTTTAATTTCTTCCAAAAAAAACTTCCACAGTCTTGTTTTGGTTTTGCTCTCAACACCTTCACTATGACCACAGAAAATGAGGAGATTCCAATCATATGAGCTAATGTCTGTCCCTCAGATAAAGTGAATTAGCTTTGAAAAATAAATCTGGGAACTCCAATAAAGCTTTGTACTTGTATGTTTTGTGCTCCAGCTCCTTGGATATCTGTTTTACTTACTGTTAGAAGTCATAGGATTCACAGCACAAAAATAATTTGTAGGAGCTTTCCAACAGATGGTGTCAACGAAGACCCAAATTCTTACCAGTGTTTATTTGCTGAGCTACTCTGGAAGCAAGTGGTGGATCATTTCAATTTGAAAGGACATCTGGACAGCCCTGGTCCAGCCTTCTGCTGAAAAGAAGGCTGATTTCTAAGTTAAAACTCTTTCCTCAGGGTCTGATGCAGAGAATTTTGAAAAGATTTGAGATGTCACAGCCTCTCCAACCCTAATATCAGTGCTTAACCACTCTTGTGATGAAGATTTTCTTATGTCGAGAATCTTCTGATTTCCAAACAGTGATATTGGTGACCATTGCCTCATCCTTTCCTCATGAAACTCTGAAAGGAGCCTGCCTGTGTCTTCAAGATAACCCTTCTATATTTTCTACATAACCCTATATATTTTGGGGGACTGCAGGATTCTCACTCCTACTATTCATTTATTGTACCTTGTATATTCAGGTATAGGTACTTGCTTGCTTCCTCTCACCCATGCACTTCCACTTATCCCAGTGTTGTTCTCTATCACCCAGCAAACCTAACTTGAAGTCCTTTTTACCAGGTTGCAACTCTTTTGGAAAAGATGCTCTTGTCTGTCCTTGCTTTTTGAAGTCAATTCATTTGTCACAAACTCCTAAGCTCCCTACAGATTCCAGACATGTAATTGGGTATTGATATTCAGGAACCATCCACTTCTGCCTGGAAATTTTTACTTGACTGGTGGGATCCTCAACCTCAGAAATAATAGTTTAATAGATCGTCTTTCCTTTTTTTTTCTTTTCTTCCCCCCCCCCCCCCCCCCCCCCAAAGATTTTGCATATCACATAAAATAACAATGGCATTGTCAATCCCAAGCATTTTGCGTCTCAGAACATTCAAGACAAGGAAACGGTTATACTGTGTGTTTGGAAAAAGTGCTTTTAACCATTTATTTTATAGAAGGAAACTGAAGCTGTTACACTCAGGCTCTTTTGAAACTCAGCCAGTGAAAAGAAAAAACTTCAGTTAGACCAACTCCATAGCAAAAGAAAGATTCACCCACATTGATCTCAAGTCTAGGACATCACAACTATGCAACCTGTTCTCCGAAGAATGAAACAAAAGAGATAAAAGAACTGTCAAAAAGCAACTTAACTCCTATTGTGAAAGAGCATTATTAGTGCAGTTACCAGTTTCTGTCAGGGATGAAAAAGGTATTTATCCATCTAGTTGATTCAGCTGAAATTCTAACCAGAGTAATTTAAATCAGGGTTCACAGTTAATAAAACTGTTTCTGGATATTTGTTGTGGATATTTTGTTCTGGATATTTCTGGCTATTTCTCTGCTCTTGTGAGCTCCCCACTGGACTACTGCTTTCAGCTCTGGGAGCCCCAGCACAAGAAGGACAAGGATATATTGGAATGAGTCCAGATTCAGGAGTCCAGGATAACCACAAAGATGCTCAGAGGGCTGGAGCACCTCTCCTGTGAAAAGGGACTAAAGAAGTTGGGGTTGTTTGGCTTGTCGAAGGCTCTGTGGAGACCTCATTGTGGCCTTCCAGTAACTAAAGGGGGCTACAGGAAAGCTGGGGAGGGACTCCCTGTCAAGGAGTGTCATGATAGGACAAGTCGGAATGACTTTAAAGTAAAAGAGGGGTAGGTTTAGATTAGATATAAGGAAGAAATTCTTTACTCTGAGGGTGGTGAGGCACTGGTACAGGCTGCCCAGAGAAGCTGTGGATGCCCCATCTCTGGAAGTGTTCAAGGCCAGGCTGGATGGGATTTTGGGCAACCTGGACTGGTGGGAGGTGTCTCTGCTTATGACAGGGGGGTTTGAAGGGTTTGAATTAGATGATCTTCAAGGTCTCTACCAACCCAAACCATTCTATGATTTCTTAGTTGTTTAGGGAGATGACTTTTTTTTTTTTTTTTTTTTTTTTTTTTTTTTTTAACTAAGCCTTTGTAAAACTTAGATGTAATTTGAGAGAGTGAGGCTGAAGCACAGTCATTAATGACTAATGAGGAACTGAGCACTGACCTGCAGGAGACCTCCAAATTGAATATTTTTTCTTCAGATTTAGCATGATTAAACAAATTGTCTTTTTGTCCAACCAACAGCTTTACTAGAGAATTATTTTCCTGCTGCTCTATCCAGTCCCACAGAGACTAATTTAGATAGCATTAATTGGTAATTTACCAGATCAAAGCCCTTAGTCAAATCAATAAGGATAGCTGCTGTGCAGCCTTCTGATTATCATTCATAGATATAAAATATTATTTGTCATGTCTACCTTGATAATGACATTAGAGAAATACCAAGATCTACAAGGAGAGACATCCTGATTGCTTAATACGTTGGTAGTGCAAGGGATGTCCCTAGACACTTCACTCTCTAGGGTATGGGAGTTCTCCTGGCTGTGGGCTTCTTTAACTCCAAGATTTAATGGAAGCCCAAACATATATAAATTACTGTCTATAACCATGGTAATTATTTTGAAAAAGTTGTGATTCCTGTGGAGATATTTCAGGGGTGAGTTTATTAGTTGGTTGTGGAGAAAGGGGAGGAATTGAAAAGGCTTAGCAAGAAGTGGTCATTTCTCTTGAGTGAGTGGTAAGAAAAGTGACCCAATTTATATGGCAGGACCAGCTGTATAGATACATGGTTTTCCTATATCAGCCCCAAATCTCATTTTTTCTCTTTCTAAGGGAAATTTTTTAAGAGTAAGTGAAGGGAGAGAATTTAATGATGGTGACAAATCCCAGCTCACAAGCAGGAAGGGCTGATGGTTCACTAGCGATAACTGCTTCTTGATTCAAATGCCAGACAATTAAAACGATCCATCTAGACCTTCTAGAGAGAAGCAAAAACATTCATAAAGGAGACAAAAATAATTTCTGTAGAAAAAAACAGTCTGCTAGGGAGCACTTTGTACTCTTTCCGAGTTATACATGAAATTTTGGTTGCGGTCTCATAGTCATGAGGCCAGGTGTCCCCTTTCCTGCTTAACTCACCTTCACGATCACTAAAGGTGAAACTTTTTTTTTTTTAACCCTTTTTGTGAGTAGAAACAAGCTTTTCATAACATCATTTTTACTGTAGTCTAAATCCAGCATCAGCCATAATTCCTAACACCTTCCACCCATGAATCTGAAAACAAATCTGAGCTCAAAAACCAAAGGAGAACAGAAGGGTAACCTCCCCAACACAGGACTCCTTCCTTGGATGCTCAGGAAGCCCACTCATGTGTTAAATGATCTAGCTATTCATTACTTCCTTGTCTCGTTTTACATTTGTGAACTAGTCAGTGAAATTCTCTGTTCCTTTGGCAAACCTGAACATATATATATATTTTACTTCTGCTTTGTTTTGCTTTGTTTGTGGCTTCTTTATTTTAAGGAGGAAAAAAAATCAACAGGCCTCTGAAGACCAGCTGCTTGCAGCATGCTTCTCTTGCAGCTTTCCGTCAGAAATCTGACAGCTTTAGTTATTGTGATGGAGAAATAATGAGGTGAGAAAAGTGTTGTCAAAAAAAAGATCTGTACTCTTCTTCCAAGGAAGCAATTTACTTTTTGTGTGATCTGTGGCTCCTTGAGCCAAGGAAATATCTGTACAGATCTGTTATAGATTAAACTCTGTATTTACTGAAGCCAATGCAATTACAAAAACAAAACAGGAAAAAAAATGTAATTTGTCTATAAAAAGGTCCAACACTTATTGTGTGATTCATCCAATTAAATGTGGGTGTTAAAAGCATAGTTGGCTATATGTGCACCATGGGTTTTCTTTATAGTTAATGGGGAAACAGTTTACAGTGTTGGTGAAATTTAAGATTAATTAACCTCAACCTAAAATAAGCTCCTTCATTTGGCCAGGTGAATTTTCCCCTAAATGGATTACCTATATTAATTAGAGATGAGATTCAAGTGCCTCAGCATAGGTACATGGGGCTATCTGAGATACCCCACAACCATCCACAAGAAGCTGGAAGCTATGACACAGTATCTGGAAGAGGCCTTACTCTTCTGCACAAATAATTGGATCCAGGAAGGATAACCTAATGCATAAAAATGGCACTAAAAGTCTGTGTTTATGTAATTTAAAATTAAACATGCACTAGATCACTACTAACTATTAAAGGAACTTGGGAAATTGCTTTGGATGTAGATACTTCTTTAGCTATCCATCCTGCCCCTACAAGGGCTGAAGTTCTAGGACCTGGGGTGTTCCCTGTGGGTGATTTTCATACCCCAGACATCCACGAGGAAAACCTTAGAGCACCTCACATAACAACAGGTCACTGTGCTGAGACAATTGAATCTTCCTTAGTCGGTAGAGTAATGAGATCTGGAGAGCATTTCAGATCACTCAAGACAGACAAGAAATGTAGGGTTCAGTTGTCTGAAACTAGTGATCTAGGGACAATTCAGAGACTTTAGGTACTGAGTCATCCCCCTGCACCTGACCATTATGTCCAAAGACTTGCTGGAGACCTACATGTATGTTATTATGGGCTGTTGACTGGAGGCTGAGCAGCATAACCCGGAGCATCTCAAGTCACACTAAAAGAGTATGTTTTGAGCATTAATTTTGACTCTACAGATTTTTCATATTATTAGTTGTCTAGGCTCAGTAAAATGTACTGATTAGTTCTCCACTGACTGCAATGTGGATTTTTGTTCCTACACATATATGCATATCTACATATAAATATCTAAGTTTTAGTTATGTAATACAGAGGTGGATCTAACCCTTCAAAAACTGTTGAGATGAACCACAGCATAGATTACTGGATCAGCACCTGCATTTAATATATTTTATATATTTAAAGAGTAGTGAGATGCTTTAAAGTTTCAGGACTAGGATTTTAGACTCATTCTACTTAGTAGCACAGTCCTTTTATATATCTGGTTATTTACATGTCTTTTCTGAGATTCCCCCTTGAGCTGATGGAAATGTAATTTTACACAAATAAGTTGACATCGTACATGGTGCTTGGATTCTGAGTTACCCTCTGTTGGATCATTATTGCTCCATGAAATGATGTTCCTGAAGATAGGTCTGCATTTTGAAAGAAGATCCAATAATTTTTTTAGCATTTACAACACCGGAAGTGCAAGACATACACAGTTTTTGGATCCTCTCAATTTGTCATGCTACATATGGAATGCATATGCATTTTTCATTTGCAAATCAAGCTCAGACAGCTTTTCATATGCACGCTTTCCTTCATATATGCCCAGCTTATGTAGAAGCATGGCTAGCAAGCAATCTATCTTAAGCTATGCACTCCCTGATGCAGAACTTCCACTTTTAAGGTAAGCTGATTGTCACTATCCTACAAGTCTTATCCATAGCCAAGGGTTCATGACTAAAGGAAAGAGTATATAGTTTCTTATTCTCTACCAGAGGATGAATTTTAATTGGTATTTTCAGTTCCCTCTTCTCTTTGTTTCAGAATCTTTGAATTGATTTGGTTGGTACCAAACTCCCTCTCTTCCTCCTTTCTTCCAATAAAACGTTTCAAAACCTAAAACACAGAAAGTCAGTAGGCCACTCAGAATTTCTATATAGAGATTTGTTGTCATCAATTTAGTCTCAGATCTTGAAATAATAAAGTTTTAATTGCCTTGAGTGGGTGATAATGAATATATGATAACTTGAGCTCATATTTTGTTTTGCCATAAAGAATGCGCTTTTCTTCTTTCTTGCCATAGTTCTTGCACCCCATGAGTGCTAAGTACTTGACCCACAAATTAGAGCATCTGCCTTAAACCTATTAAGTATTCACCCATAAAACAAACTCCCCTAAGGCCAAACTAGAGTACATCAACACCTCTGACTTTTCAAGGCATGTAACAGTCACTAATTGCAGTTGGATTCAGACTCACATACATTTGAGGAAATTAGCATTAATGCTCTGGCCCACATTGACACATAAAGACATTTGGTGTCACACAACATGTGATCATGGCTGTATCAGGAATGACACTGATCAACAGCATATAATCATCGCTCAGATTTCATCAGACAGTCCCTGTCAATGTCTTCTGAGTTAGGGCTCGGTCTTGCTACCTACCCCTTTGAAAGACAGTTTGTGGACAACGGCTAGGACTGCTAGCTGCATTTATTTCCAATTTTATCTTTTTTTTTTTTTTTTTTTTCTTCCCAGATTTAGGTAGGTGCAGTTTTGGAAAATGTTGAATGAGCACAGGAACTTGAGATACCTTTATGTACCAGCACCCTGCCTAATCACCCAGCAGAACAGCTTTAAGTGATATTACACTGTAATTACATTAGCTGCAGTATTGAATGCTCGTTATCATGCCTTAATTGTACAATAATTTTGATCAATGTTTAATTTCCATGGTGCTGCCTGCTTCGATTTCAAAATAAAAATGTAGTTTAGGAGCTGTTGCATGTACATCTGCCTTTGGTTGTGCACATACATATGTGCCTGTGTGTAAGAGAGACAGCATGAACAGTCAGGGCAGCTGTCAGCCAAAATGTTCCCTGATTGCAGCTGGAGGGAGCTGACAAAAGAGCTCTGGCTAATCTTGCTGCAGTGGTTTAAGAAGTCACCCCTGTCAGTCATCTGCCTGTGATCAAATTTATCACCTAGATGGCAGTCAGCAGGATGGATGCCTGTGCCCACGCCTGAGTTGAGTGGCTGCAGCTTGGAGGATGGACTTCAGAAAGAAGGGCTGTGGTGCAAACATGCATTGTTTGCTGTAAACCCTGTTACAAGGGCAGAAAACCACGGTAATGCAATTGCAAAAATAGCTGGCAGAGTCTATGCCTGTGGTCTCACCAGGGAAAACATTCTGTCCATTCACTATGCTTATGTCTGGGCAAAAAAGGCAGATAGGCAAAGGGGGAAAAGAGTGGTAATGGAGAATAAATGATGGTAGACAATACAATAGCATAGACACAGAACACAAAGCTTCCCTTGGGGGGAAAGGAGGAGAAAACCAAAGAGGAAAGCAGCCAACATTGCTTTACAGTCTTCCAAAGGTAAAAATCCACCAGGAGGATGCACTAATTCCCACCTGCTATTGCTTCTCTACAGAAGGTCAATGGGATCTGCTCACTAACAGGACCTTCAGTGGAAACTGAATGTGAATGTAACTTAAAACTTGTCCTTTCTTTTGGAACAGTACCTTTCTACAGCTCAGGATGATGTTTGGAAAAAGAATACCATCCCTTGATTAAAACATCTTGCTTCCCCTTAAACTAAAGGGCCAACACTGATTTGTTAATCTACTTAGTAGAGCTGAGAGAAATTCAGTATATCCTTTGCAGGATAGATTCTGACCTGTTTTGAAAGAAATTATCACCACAGAAGGGAATAAATGTTTAAAAGCATAAAAATCCTACAGGGAAAAAAAAGAAAGTTTTGAAAATGCTTGACATTTCTTTTTAGCTTCAACTTTGTAGTGTGATAAATTATATCCCTATGTGTCATGTATTATAATGTGCAGCACACATTTCAAAATGAGAAGTAATTGCAAAACAAAAACAAACAAATCCTGCAACGAGCTGTTAATGCTGAAAATCTCCCAGCACAGCATTTTCAAACAGCTGTACTGCTAAATTGCCTGCTCCCTTGGTATCAAAGAACAGACAGAAAACTCCTTCTTGAGTGTTCAACCAGCACAGCCTCAGGTAACATGCAAGAACCAGAGAGAAACTGGGAGAGACATCGCTATAGAAAACAGGACAGCCCATTCAAATGCACAGGTTTGGGACCAGGTTTAGAGGGATTTCTTTAGAAGTGACATCCAGCAGAAGAAAAAATGGATCCACAAACAAAATCTTAGAGGGGACATTATGGATGTGCATCAAGAGAGAAAAATAATAACTTGTATTTTCTCCTTACCCCAGGAAACAGATCTTTTCTAGGTGACATCATTACATGTGGAAGTGTGTCATGTTAGGATAAGCTCCATGTCATATTTCCTGTTGTAATGGCCCCACTTATTACAGGGTGAGAATGAACATCTTCCTCACTCTAGAATAGCTGGTGGATGCTGCTTATGTAGCACAGGTCTGCTCATGCCATGACAGTTTGTTTATGTGTCTATGCCCTAGAAAATACTAACCGTATGGACAAGCTTGGTGGAGAACACTGAACCAGATAAATGAGGATGTGAGAATTAATAGTGCTAACATCTAGAGCAAAATTTCATTGTTAGCAAAGACACTGTAGCTGGAGTAGCTGACATCAAACACTGAAAGAGAGGAAAGTCAAATCTTTCATCTCTATTGTTTCACTTGGCAGGACCTTAGTTTTCAACATGGGCTAATGTGACAGGGAATCAATGTAATGACTTCCTGGAAGATAATTTTCTTTGCAACAACAACAAAAACTAAGATGAATGTACAATGAATGAAGGCTAAATTTTGTGCAATGAATGTTTGATTCATATGCTGCACAGGTTATATTCTTTCATCTCTTTCTTGAAATCCTGACCCCTTTCAGCTCTTGTAATTCTGTGTTCTCATAGATGTCATTAACATTCAAGTGATGTGATCCACCTTTAGACTGGATCTGCCCTTCAGAGATTCTCCCATGGCTCCAAGGGGGTTCACAGTATTCATCTTTATGCCCCTTCTTGTCCTGGACACACATGTAGTTACCAGGATTATTATTAGTTATTAAGTTTTTTTGTTTGTTTGTTTGTTTGTTTTTTGTTTGTTTTTCTTTTTTTAAATCTTTTGGCACTGATAACTCAGCAAATCATCCCCAGTTCTGGTTCTGTCTTGCACCACAGTGTCCCATAGCTCAGCCCATCCCTGACGTTTCCCTTCAAATTTCCAGAAAGGACACTAACATTGCCAATCTGAGTTCTTGACTTTTTTTTTTTTTTCCTATTTATTTATTTTCACTCTGCCATTAAGAATGTCTACTGCTAAAACACAAATAATGTCACAATTATCAAAGCCAAAAAAAAAAAAAAACAACACAAAAACCCAAAACATTAATTAGGCTATGATTAATTTTCTAGGAAAACAAAAATAGGAAAATGTCACATTCATTTCCTTTGTTATATTTTAGCAATCAATCTTTCCTATGAGTTTGTATCACTTTTTTTTTTTTTTTTTTTCTTTCACCTACCAACATCTTGCCCAACATAAAGAGATCTCACTAAACTAGTGGAAAAAAGAAATCTGTTATTTAGAAAATGTAAATCTTCTAACCCTTTGGAGGAAATTAAAATTTCAATATAAAAATCATAAGTGGAAAATTTCACTGATTCTTTTCCTTTTGCTAAGCTGAAGGAAATGATCTGAGTTATCACTTATTTAGTATGTTTGATATACTTTTAATATTATATTTGCATACTTTAATAAGAGCAATATACATGATATTACCAGAAAGGATCATTTCTTTCTTGTCTGAATGAAAGGAAAAATGATCTGCCATTAACACCTGATTGATATGTTTTTATATGTCTAAGTCACACACAGTTATATATATAATATGCACAATTATAATTTTGTGCATATTGTCAGTACATTGCATATTCTGATACCCATCCAGGACAGATGGCAAGGTCATGACATTCCTTATGGTATGGAAATTTAGGTTTATGACCATGTTAAATTACACTCTTCTCTTTGACCTAACTTTCTCGTACTTTGTCCTCTCAGCTTTCCTTAAACTCTCTGCCTACAATATCTTTATGGCTCATTGCTCTGATTTCCTAACCCCTCTAATGGGGGTTATGAATGACCCCTATGTTGACTCCTTCTGCAGCCCATCAAATACAGCTTTTCACATTATCTCTAAAGGTTTTTGGAGCTTATTATTATCATTATTTAAAAACAAAACAAAACAAAACAAAACAAAAAAATAAACACGCCACTTTTATTAAGATATCATAGAAGGAGCTGCAACATATCTTCTGATGGTCTTCCCACCACCTCTGCTTCTCTTTTGACTTCACAGTTTCTTTTTCTCCAGACATTATGCATAAAATCCTCTCCCCTGTGCTGGCAAAAATTTCACAGGCTACTTCTGAGGTCTCTTCAAACTCAGACTTTTGCTTTTGGACATTTACAAGGGTATGGATAAACAATAATCACATTTTTGGTTAGAGTTTCGGTTGACCTGAATTTTTGGTTAGACCTGTGTGAAGCCTGGAGTTGGACTCGATGATCCTTATGGGTCCCTTCCAACTCAGGATATTCTATGATTCTATCATTTCCTCGGACACCCTCAGGAATGGTGACTCAACCACCTCCCTGGGCAACCTGTTCCAATGCCCTACCTCTCTTTCTGAGAAGAAACGTCACCTAATTGTTTTAATTGTTGAAGAGTGGTGCTCTTTTTTCAATTCTTTGTTTTAATTGTTGAAGAGTAGGGACATGACATTTTCCATTTTCCACTCACCAGTGACATTGCCCGACTGCCAGGACTTTTCAACTATAATGGAGAGAGGCTTGGCAACTACATCAGCCAGTTCCCTCAGGACTCTGGGATTCATGTCATCAAGTCCCATGGACCTGTACCGGTTTAGATTCATTAGGTGGTCTCAAACCTGCTCTTCACTTACAGTGGCTAGGACTTTGATCCTCCAGCCTCCATCTATGGGTCCAGGGAAATGAAAGACTTAGGAAGCCTTTCTACCAGTGCAGACCAAGGCAAAGAATTTGTTGAATATCTCAGCCTTCTCCATGTCTGTCATTACCAATTACTCAGATATAGAAACTTACTCCTAATATAAGAAATTAGCCAGCTATAATCTCCTACACACTACTATTTTCACCCCTCAGTCTGTTTCCACAAATGTTAAAGGTGCATGGTGGCCCTCGGGGACTCCTCCTGGCAGAAGGACAAGCTAGTCCTTGCCTGGGACAGCTCAAACGTGATGCCTTCCATCAGGAATGTTTTCAGGCCAGGGTGCTGAACTAGGGGATCATCCAGTTCCACCACTAGGTTCCATACCACTGTCCGGTTGATTTCCATGCATGGGTTTGATGTTGCCATCTGTTTTGTGGCTTTGGCTGGGTCCCACGTTCCATTCTGGACAATAGGCATCTGTGTTGGGAGCGGCCTGGAGGATGCCCTCATGTGGAAGAAGGAGGAGGCTGAGGGCCCCTTTTCTGGCTCTCCTGGCCCATTTGGCTCGCCAGAGAGAAAGGCTGCCCCTCAGCCACAGGGACTGCCCTCCATATCCCATCCTGTGCCCAGAGAAATGATAGCTTAGAAAGAAGACACCCAATATGTTGCTTTTGTTTTCCTGTTTAGGGACTGGCAGCAAGTTTATCCTTGAACTTTACTGAACCTTGTTCTAAAGATAAAGCTGAAAATATCAGCTTAGCTTGGGCTCTTCTATGTTCCATACTGTGTCTTCTGAGAGTTTTGAATATATGCAGGAACCAATTTTCAAAATGTTGCTATTTTGGGGATCACACTAATCTGAGATATCTGATGCACAAAATTATAGCTAAATATTTTCTCTGATTTTTGCGTGCTGCTTGAAATAACTGTACTGGGGAACTCAAATGAATACAATTCCCAAAACAGTCCTACAATGCCCAGGTGATGAAAGAGTTGGTTTTCCTCTGATTTGTAGGAGCTGGGTAGAGTGCTGGCAGCAGAACCACAGGTCAAGCACTATGATGTGTCTCTTCCAATGAAGATGTCCAGATACTAGAAGCTCTCTGATATGCAGAATGTGGGGTTGTATGCATGAATCTCACATAAAACAAGAATGATTTACTATACTGGGAGTGTAAAATAATAAAGACCTTGGGATTTACTATTATCTGCAGGAGTCTTTTTGTCCTACTTGGTTTATTGATATCAGCTGGATGATGGATAGATCTCCTGAGGCATGTTTCCTAACATCCCTGAAGCTACCAATCCAATGAGCAAAGTGATTAGCAAGAAATCGCTGCTGGACAGGACTTTTCACAGCTTGAAAGTGACTTACGAGCCAAATGCCTTGAACAGGTTGAGCAGAGAAGCTGTGCAGTCCCTCCATCATCAGAGGATTTCAAGACTGGACTGGATAAAACCCTGAACAACTAGGACTGACCTTGTAGCTGATCTTGCTTTGAATATGAACCTAGACTACAAATTTTTATTCTTCATAATTTTTAGGAAAACTATACATTTCTGCAGACAGGCAGAGCTGAGAAGCTGGTCTTCTACTTAGAACCAGCCTTAAATTAAATTTTTTCTCTTCATTGACTACAGAAGTAACCAAGGCTAAACATGACTACTTCCCTTAGGTGTATATTTATTCTCCTAATAAACGTAGTTTAGATTGGAGTTTAGATTTTTCTCTCTCTTTAGTCACTGTGCCAATATTCTGCTGCAGGTCTGCAGAAATGCTATGGAAGTCCTTTGTTCCCAGCAGTCCCAAAGCAAACAATGTCATTATGTTTTTGGAATTATCTTTCTTCACAGAAAGATAGAAGATCTGCCAATCATATTCCTGGGAAAATGAGCTGCAATGTAGTTTATGGGATTGCATTCTCCTGTTTTCAATAGATCTTAATGGCTTAAATGTAAAATTTGGACCCAGACATATTACTTTTTCATCCATTTACAGATCTAGAACTCCTAATTTTCTTCTTTCAAATCACAATTCAAAGGGAGGAATTCCAAGGGAAAGAAAAATTCTTTTATGCCTTTCATTTTCTTTTCTCTGGAGAATATCTCTGTCACCTTATCTCCTCATACGGAAAATCCAGAGGAAATTTTTCTAAACTTCATTGCCAATTTGCTACCCCTCAAGAAAGCTGAATGATTCTGTATGGTTCCAGTTCTTTGTTATCAAGAATGTAACAGCTCTGCTGTGGTTAATTGCAGTAACTGATGAAAATAGACAATTTTCAGCTTCTTGAAAGAACAATGGAATGAATGAAAAGACTAATGACAACAGCCAAGTTTTGTGGCCCAGGAAAAGGAGAGTGACATCATTTTCCTATATTCAAAGTTGGACAACATGAATCCAATTTTCTTCCTTTCATCATCAGCAAATAATTCGGATGTTTCCCATCTCTTAATTGTGCCTTTGTTTCCCTGATGAGGCAAAAACATTACCATGATGATCTGTTGACTAAATTTTCCCCACATCTGCAGAGTGTTTCACCAAATGGGAGTCTACTCAGGGTATTATGCCCATTTGAAGACTAATGAGCCAAAGGAATTTAGGAGACTTGAGATGGAGGACGTGCCAGGAGGCTGGGAAACATCAAATTTCAGAAAACAGGGCTAGGGGAAAGATTTCACAGATCCAGCTGAAATCTGGGAGAAGGATAACAGTTACAGTCCTCCTCTGTGAATCTCAGTGAAAAGTTCAACTGCTTTCAGGACTATTCTGCTTTCAGGACTATATACAACTTTCAGACTTTATTCTTTCAGTGGTTACAGCAGGCCATTGCATTGTTCCTTGCTTGACACAAAAGCTCTGAAGATCTTACTTAGCTGTCACTTTTCAAGCAGAGAGCCACCTCCAGCAACCCTTTCAAATGCCAGCTCAGACACAATATTTCAACAGGTAGCAACCAAAACAACACAGCTCTCCAGGCTTAGTTTCCTTCACTGAGGCTTTCACACCCAGTAGCTTTCCATTTATCTACTCCGACACAAAAAGTGCTGACTCAAGATCAAATTTTGGTAATTGGCTGAATTTGGTCCTGCAACCTCAAGCTTTCTATCCTCAGGATTGCTGTAGAGGCTCAGGAGCCCACAACATGCCAGAAAGGAAACAAGACTCAGGAAATTTGCTCCTAGACTGGACTTTAGGGTGTTGAATCCATTCACACCAAGCTTACCCAAACTGCAGGAGAGGGCATATGTAACTACATTGAGACACTGACCCAGCAGAAGACAGGATGGGATTTTACAGTCTGGTTAATGGGTGAAACAAGTCTTCACTGTGGTATGGAAATATATTTGTAGAGAGTGGTACAATGGATACAGGAAATGCAAAACACCTGGCAGCATTCTGATCGTTTCTTGGCCAATATGGGGATTACGTACCCCATAACAGTCTCTTTTAAAATTCAGCAACAAAGCAGCTCCTTTGAGTATGTGATATGGTTGCTGGCCAAGACAGTGCTTCAATTAGAATGTCCCTTTCCATCGTATTGTCTTATCTATCCATAAGCACTTCCATATTGCAATCTGTATTGTGGGTTGCAAATAAATCACTAAGACAGTGTACACCATTATGTTAAATTGGACGGGTCGGGTCATTTTCTGGACCAAAGAGATATAGGGATATAGAAACATGAGGTCCTCTCTGGAATTGCTTAATGCAGACAGAATTTGGTCCCTTTTAAAATCCTTTTGAAAGCTGAATTAAACCACATCATGGTCAAAAAGAAAGGAAATAAACAAACCCTCTGTGCATGGTATTGTTCTGTGTTCTCTTTTGGGTGGCAGGTGGTTTTGAAGTCATAATAACATGAATTAAGAGTTCAGAGTGGCAAACATTTAAAAGCATGGTTTCCATCTCTGCATGCCTTTAATTTGTTCTTTAGCCCTGGGTTATAAAGATGAATTATCTGCAAGAAGATACTATGCCAGCTTACTGCATGTGGCTTTGGAGCTTGGGTTGTACAAACTGATCTTGTCTTCTGATATTCTCTACAGGATATTGCAAATATTTCCTTCTAGGTTTTTAATATACTAGGATATCTTGTGTATGTTTTTTTCTTTCTTTTTTTCTTTCTTTCTTTATAGGCCTTGGGTATACGTTCTCATCTTGGATTGACATTTCAGCCAGGAGGTGAAAGTCATAGGAAGTCATTCATTTCACAAGAGAGAAAACTAATTTCCTACCGCTTTAAATTTGGAGACTGTCTTCAAGAAATATCCCAACTGACCTCCAATTATTCATGCAAAGACAAATGCTTTCAGGCATGTTTGATTTCAGATTTGCATCTTCATCAGGATTTGAACCTGGATGTTTCTCTACTGAATCACTGCCAAACAACTAAGAAAGCTACTTTGCTCATGGAGCTAATAGGCTATTATTCTGCAGCAGATTGATCATTAGAAGTAAACACGCTATTCACTCTGATCATCTGCACTGTAAATACATCCATCCTGTTAATTCTGTGAGTGCTTACCTTTGAATTTAGAAATGGCAACATCAAGATCCTAGTTAACAAGCTTTGCACAAGAAAAGCAGAGTGAGATTTCAAACTCTAATTTACCTACCAAGAGATGAGACAAGATGGGATGATTTTTATTACAAAAAAAAAAACAAAACAAAACAAAACAAAAAACAAACAAAACACCCTCCACCCTGAATCCTTGCTGTCTTAATGTGTTCCTGTATTTAAGAAAAAAAAGTTGAGTATCTGAAGTATCACAACATACAAACATAGCAATTTAGTAGTATCATCTTTTGTTTGTACTTGATGCTTCTTAGCAGTGAGAGAAACACCTTAAGCATACAGACTTTTGATGCAACAACATCTAATTTAAAGTGTTTTACTCTGGCAATATTAATAGTACAAAAACCATAATCACATCCATCTCTGTGAGGCATGATGAATCGTCTCATCTCTCATCAGCTCTAAGTGTGGCAAATGGGGACTTCAATAGAGGCTTAACTGGGTGATGGGATGAATTTCAGGCTGGGAATGTTTCATAGAGAATGTGTTCCTCTGAGCTGTTTTTATCTTCCTCTTTTTTTCAGGACCCTAGGAAATATCATCGGTACTCTTGTTGTGCATATTGCACGTTTCCAGACAATATCAGATCTACTCAGAATATCTGAACATGGTTTTGTCCCATAAAATCTGTCCCAGATGAAGCTTTTGAAGCTCTTCAGTTTACTTTTTTTTTTTTTTTTTTTTTTTTTTTTTTCAATTGAAAGGTCTGAATGGGTCTAGGATAGGACCTTTTTTTTTTTTTTTTTTTTTTTTTTTTTTTTTTTCCTGCTTGAAAAGAGATGACTGGAAAATATATGATTAATGAGGGATGTGACAGAATGGTGGAAAGAATATAATCTCAAAATAATTATTCACTGTCTTGCTCATTGCAAGAATTAGGGGTTGGCCAGCAAAATAATCAGACCAAGCAAAAAGAAGTAATTTCTCAGGCAACACAGAAGCAATATATGGATCTCTTTCCTACAGGATACTGTAGAGTCCTAAAAGGTCCTTATGAGGGAATGGGCAAATTCAGAATGGCTAAATATGTGAGTGACCGCTAAACATTAAAATCTTCATGCAACTTGTGCATGAAGGAAGGAACTGCCAGAAGGTGGGAAGAAGAATTACCTCTGACATTTACTTGTCTACTATATGTTTTATCAAAACAGCCATTCCTCTTTTCTGTTGGGCAAGTATGCTGCCTAGCTCGACCATTGGTCCATGACCATATTTTTGTTTCCTATGGTAGTTCACTTTGCCCTACATAAGGTTGTAATCTTGTTGGGGTGAAGCACTTGGTTTCTTACAGAAGTTTTCAGCAGCCACTGTTGTGAAGAACAGGACATCTACACCTACTGAACCAATAGACTCTTACGCTGCTGTCAGGGTTATGGGCAAGGTGGCCAAACTTTTATCTCCATGACTGCAAAATGGTGTAAAAGGGTGGGAAAGAAATGAGGCTGAGGAAACTGAAGCCAGAGTTTATCAGTCACTGGAAGCTAAACCATAATCATTACCATTAATTAGCAATACTTAAGAGTCTTAGTAATGAATCATCTTGTCAGTAACGTTAGTGGGATGAATGGCTCAATGGCAATAGATCTTAAATCCAAGCATCTCCACCTGTTCTGCAGTTGTATCTTCCAGATTAGACTGGGATGCAGCTTCTGTGTACCTTTGCTGGGGATAAGAGGCAGCATTCTCCCTTCAGGGCCATAAATCTCATGCCTTTTAAGCAGCATTACATTAATTTTAGATTAAAAACAAACAAAGAAACAAACAAACAAAAGTCTAAAGACTAAATCATGAAAGGCAACATAGAGGAAATCGATGTTTGGGGATCAACTGATTAACTGAGGGAAGAATAGTCTTTGTGTATGTGTACCCTGAACTAGAAAAATGAGCACACACATGCACACACACAAATAAGTTTGAAGTGTTTAAGGAATGAGAGTGTAAAGAAATGATATTTTATAGTACACCATAGTGCCAAACATACCATAACCCTGTGAAAACCACTTATGCTTTAATGACTGAGAGGAATAAAAATGACAAAAGAATAAATTCCCTGTGCACTCTCTGACATCAGAATAAATTTCCTATGGAAATAGTGTCGTTTTCTGCACTGACTTCTAAAAGGCCACCAAATAGGATGACCTTGAAAGAATTTGTCTCTTGATTTGATAGGGCAGCACACCTTGGCTTGAAGAAGGCCGAAGAGATGTGTCCTGGTGAGATCCAAGTAGGTGAGTGTAGTAAGTGAGCAAGAAAATGTCTCCATTTGTACAAGTGGGAGAGTTGGCATGGAGAATCTTGGATGGCAGGTGCTTGGGGTTAAACCTATGTGTTTAAGAGCTGGAATGCTCTTTGGAGTTTATTCATACAATCATAGAATTATATTCACACATTAGTAGTGAAAGGTACTGTGTTGTTTATTAAGCTCAACCTCCTTCACTCAAAACATGCCATGGATGTTGGATCCCAGAAAATTCACTGTGGGCACCCCCAAATTGCACAAGCTGCAAAGCACTCTCTAGAATAGAATAGAATAGAATAGAATAGAATAGAATAGAATAGAATAGAATGCACTGCAACAAATTAAACTTGATACATTTAAATACATACATTCATAAAAAGCACATAAATAGCAAGGTGTCTCAAGAAGTGATCAGGAGAGAATGAGGGCATTACCTTTGACCTTTCAAGTTCAATAACTGGAGGTTTGTAAAGTATAAAACTCCCAGATGGTCCTATGATGTGGCTGTTGCCCAAAGAAGAACATGACCCCTCTTTGTCCATCAAAATTCAATGATGCGTGCTGTCTGACACGGATTTGGGGTCATAATAAGATGATGAGAGAAATAAAGGGCATCTTTAGTTAGGAAAGAATATTCTTCAAAATTATTAAACACTGACATCCCCATTAACCTAAGATCCCCGACAGTCAATGGAAAGATAATTAATATAATCCCTGGAGCTGAGGATGAGATTCATGTCTTCCTAAGGTCTAACACTGGTCAAAGGACAGACGAATGAAGCCCTAAAAACACCTATTTCAGTCCATTTACTATAGAAGAAGTCAAGGGTGACAAACTCAGCAGTAGATTTTATACTACATGCATCTAAACTTAGATGAGATGAATCATACAGAAAATGTCCTAACAGTGAGGACACTCATTATTCTTACATGGAATAATTGACCACAGAAAGGGGGACACACCTGCCCATTGCTTGATAACTTCAAGCAAGAATGGATACAATATCCTACAGGCAATAAAGCTACAGACATCTGCAGTACAATCTATTAATTTTCCTTGATCTCTGAGTTTTATTACATTATCAAAGCAGGTAAGATAGTATGTTAGAATTGTAAGCCTTACACACATTCCTCATATTTCCATCATTCTTATGTTAGCTCCCTCAACTGACCCAATGTTGACAAGACATGAAGAAACGGCATAATTACAGCATCACTGCATGCATAAGTGAGAGCAATAAAAATGCATGAAGTCATGTTTATACATGCAGTGATTCCTTCGTGGCTGTGAGGAGCCCTTGAGACTTCCTAGAACTTTGAAGATCTGAGCAGGACTTACTGTGACATCTTGCTGTATGTGAGTGCAACCTTCCTAAGCAACCTTGCATGAATTATCAAGCTTTAAAGTACTGGCATCCTTTGCTTCACACATTCCCTGACACGGGTAGCAGAGTTACAGGAAGAGGGAAAGAATTGCAGTGAAGGAGGCTGAAGTGTCTTCACCAGAGATGCATAACTTAGTTCCTTTTCTCGACAAAACATGCAGAGCCAGCACTTCAGCACCTGCATGGCTTCACCTGCAGTCTCATTTACCCTTCAGTTTCATTGAGATTAAGAGCACTGCCAAAACACTGAACTAAAGGAATAAAACAGCCTTCAAAGAATTAATCAACGTTTCTTTCATCAGCCCTTTTCCCACTGTTGTATTTCTAGCTGCAGGTTAGAACCCCTTCATTTCTGATTACCCCTTCATTCACCTGTCTCTATTCTTGTCAGCTCAGAGTCAGGATGCTCACGTACCATGCAAAAATATGTATTTCTATAAAATCATTGTACTGACACCATGGCTGGGGTGAGGAGAAAGAGAGTGGACTGTAATGTTTGTATTTGAGCTACTTCAGGAGACCAGTCTTTTATTTCTCCATCTTACTGATGAGTCTAATATGTGCCTCAGTTTCCCTATTTTACTAAAATAAATTCATTCAGAAGTGCTGTGATGTTTTCAAAAGCTAGGTCAGTGCTAGGCAATCATCTGGACAATTACATGGTGCAGGGGAACTGAGACTACCTGATCCATTAATTAGTGTGAAGAACTAACTGACAAAAACATCTTGAAAATTGGAAGGGCCCTGGACCTCACAGAAGTTTTGAAATCTGATTTTTCTATAAAGCAAGTGTTTTCATGTTTCTTGGAACAGAGATAATTAAGACCATGTTATGAATGTAGTGCTGACCTTAACCTTGCTCCAAACACATACACTGTGACTCATTGAGTCCAGTGGAGGTCATCGGTCTCTCTCATGCATTTCTGCAGTATCTTCCTTCCCATCCCCATAGCTTGCTCACTGTGCTCTTGATAATTTTTAGACTTTTTTTTTTTTTTTTTTTTTTTTCGTTAGTGACAAAAGTTAATAAGGGGATTCAGGCATTTTAGCCTCTCTTTGAAAATTCTCTCCATAGTGATTGCTGAAGAAAACTGCTTAGCCTTTAAAGTAACTCTGACAACTGCTTTAGGGTGGCACTCAAATGATCTAGCCTATCCAAACCTATCCATGGTTTGTCATTCTGGTGCCAGTTCACTTGGGGTTGGCTTGGGAAAGCTCACACAGCACAAGAGAAATCTCCACGTTTTCTCCCAAAACATCTTAGAGGTTCCTACAGGTGTTCTTTAGGTTTTATAGGCAGTTCAAAGCAGTGTCTTTTTCCAGATGAATTAAAGCTTGGTGAAAACTGGTATGCAAGTTACACAGTCAGTTTATGTACCTCAGCTGCCTTGCCATTAAAACTCAGGTGTTAGAGGGAGGCAAAAAAAAAAAGTAAATACTAGAAACAAATGAAATACTTCCTTTTTACTGTGAAGCAGCTTAATCTTCAGTTTCTGAAATCTTTTTGTCCATAACTCTTACAGTATTTTTGGAGGTTTTATAGATATCAAGAAGTTGTGACTCTTGCTGTTCATCAGAAGGGTCTATAGCATGACCAAACAACACAACCAGAGTATGGTGATAAACCAGAGTGAGGAAGAACAACTTGTCAGGTCAAATCTACTCCAAACAAAGAAAAGATTTGAAAATATCAGAATCCCAGACTAGTTTAGGTGGGAAGAGACCTCTGGGGCCATCTGGTCCAACCCCTGCTCAAGCAGGGCCACCTCCAACAGGGTGCCCAGGACCACGTCCTGGTGGCTTTTGAAGGTCTCCAAGGAAGAGACTCCACAACCTCTCTGGTAACCTGTGCCAGTGCTCAGTTACCTGGACAGCACAGAAGTGCTGCCTGATGTTTAGGCAGTATCTCCTGTGCTCCGGTTTGTGCCCATTGCCTCTTGTGCTGGCACTGGGTACTACTGAAAAGAGCCTGGCTACATCTTGTTTTCACCATCCCTTCAGATATTTATATACATTGAAAATATATTGTATTCATTATTAAGATTAAATAAGGCAAATGTCTCTTAGGTCTTTGGACACAACTACCTCACTGACCTGAGAACAAGAGAATGGTCACGGGACTGGAGAATGGCTCCAAGACTGTTTTACTTACAGGTGTAGATACAACTCATAAGTCTAATGCTAACTCTGCTTTTGTATGCATTGTGTCTACAAAATATTGCTCCTTTTGGTCGTCCCAAAGAAGAGAGAATATAGTGTTTTCTTCATCAAAGTTCCAATGCGTTATAGGGCAGTAGTTTGCAACTGAGTGGACTTGAAAGACATGAGGTTTCCTGCCCCACAGACATACCAAGTACAGAGCCTTTCTGAAACCATTTTTTACCTTTTATCATCTACAGAACAATGTTTCCATCACATATGATTCCTCCCTATTTCCATCAGTGTTATAATTCTGGAATTACACTTGATAATTAGATCTGAATGGTGTTGTCTCCTTTCAAGACAATCCTGAAGCTCTCTTCTACATACAGAATTTTTAAACTCTTTATTTTGAAAGAAGCAACAGCCCCCAAGCAGGGCAGGGGGACAAAACATCATAAAAAAACCTAATGGATAAGTAAATAAGATCAGAAAATTAGGTATTCTGTCAGTAATAGGGAGTGAAAGCAGGCAGATGTAAGGTAGAAATGCTATACGCAGGTCGAGCAATCACACAAAACAGACAGGAAAAAGGAAGCCAAAGTGTTAGAAGGGAAAAGGTCTCTGATCAAATCTTTATAAAAGCCAGCACTAAGGTGTGTGTTACAAACATTTTTCTTCTCCTTCTCTGATCTCCCAGTCTCCCAGTGAATCTTATAATTAGAAGTGAACCTCAAACAGCTCTCACCTGAGTGTGTTCTCATGCTAATTAGAGCTTTATGAACTTTCTAAAGATGGACCCAGCTGCCCTTTCATTTTCCTGTTCTCCTAAAAGGTGCTAAAGGTGCTTTTGTTACATCTTCCTAAGCTTTTTTTCTTTTCTCTCTCTCTCTCTCTCTCTCTTTTTTTTTTTTTCTTTCTAGAAAGCACTACATACCAAATTGAGTGACATAAAATAGGTGACTGAGTGAAGACTGAAGAACTCAGAGAAATTAATGTTTTCTTGAATAAGGTTTCTATAGTTATTGAGATATATTATGCAATTTTTGTGTTAGTGAGGCTTCTTCTTTCCTCATCATTTACTAAAATGCTGCATTTTTAGTCACTGTTAAGAATGTAAGACTGTTAGAACATCTCACATCTTTTGATTTCCTGTACATTATAGATCCAGAGCATAGTGTTTCCAGGTGGAAAACTCTGCTTATTGAAAATAATGTTTCATGATAAAAAAAATAAAGAAATAAAAAATCATTGAAATTCAGGTATGTTTATTCTGTAACTTCACTTCTGCAGGAAAATTGTGATTTTCTAGAGAAAATGCATATTCAGTACATTGGAATGAACAGTGAACTTGATTTTTGCTCTTACTGAAATATTGCAAAACTCTTTATATTACACAGAAAAGCACTGTGGTATAACTCTTTTTTTCCTCTTATTGCATAAAAATACATATTGATCTCAGGTAGATGTAGGCTAATTTCCTTTTTAAGCTCAAGTTTGGACAACAGCAAGCAAGGAAGGTGGTTGAGTCTGGCTTTAAGGACAGGCTTGAGCATATGCTTGTGTGACTGTATTGACATAACCAGAGAGGTGGAACAATGCAATGAGGATGCCTGGAGAACCACAGAAGCATGAAGACCATGCATCATTGTCTTCTAACTGATGAACAAAGCCCTACCCCAGCACAATTCTGCAATATTTTTATTTAATAGATGGCAAAAAGGGATGGGGTTTGCTTTTCTGCAGTCTCACAAATAGCCATGTGAGGGATTACAGTCAGGACCAGGACAGATCTCTGCATGGGGGCACAGAGGTTTGTGCGTCCACTTGCATCCTTACTGTGCTTAGACATCCATCGTCTGCTCGACATCCCAGCTTCAGAGGAAAATCCTGCCTTGCTGACACTCTATACCTGCAGCTGCTGCCTTCTCAGAGTCAAATGCATGGATTGCAGTCCCAAATGCATGGGAAGAGCAGTCACTCTTCCCTCTGAGGTGTTTGGGGGGTAGCAGAGCTCAGCTTTTGAGCTCAAGTCTGCTTCAGACCATGACAGATTTGTTCCCTGAATCCATACTCTTTTTAATCTAAATGTCAGGTAGGAAATTAAAGCCCTGCTGAAACGGAGTGTATTACCAGCTTTTTATTAGATCACAAACAATTTAATAACCAGATAGAGGGAGAAGGTCATTTTGTTGTCAGTCCAGCTTATCTCATAAATTAGGCATCAGGTTTTGCACAAAAGCATCTCTCAGCAAATAAAATTATCTGTTTTGATGAAGGGCCTCTGTCCATGGAAAACAGATAACACAGATGAAAGAGGGAGCCCTGTAATAAAATTATTATCCAGGAATGTATGAAAGGGGATGGATTCTTTAAAAAATACTTATCATGCGTTTACCCTATTGACAGTAACTAAATGCCAAAGTAGCAAAGGACACACCTTCCTGATGAATTAATGTGAAATAGTTTCAAGGTCAATAAACAAAAGGTATGGCAGATGAAATATTGATTATAAATAGGGTAGCTCTTGGTGACCTCACTGGTTGAAAAGGGAAGAGACCCAGAGCATTATCTCTTCACTAGAAAGATTTATGGCACAGAAGTGACAGTCTTCTGAGTAGGCGCAGGGCAATGAGTGATGCACTGCCAACACAGCATTGATTTCAATGTATCATGCTGCAAATCTGTTTTTGGGGCGTAGGAGAGGAGTGACAAGGAAATGATTTGGCTAGAGTAAATTTTTTTTCCCAGAATATGAAGGTCTCCTGTTACTCAGGTTTGTCTGCATGCAGCTGTCTGATGCACGGGGCTTTCTATGCCCCTGCCTATCTCAAGTTGTTTTCTTTTTTTTTTTTTTTTTTTAGCCTTGTTAGAATGAAGTTAGATTCGTGTATTAAGTGTCCTACTGAATGTGGTGGTTCTTTATCTCCTGAGAGGTGCTGCAAGACAGATGTGGCAGCAGCAACGGCAGAAGCTTCCCAGATGACAGTTTACTTGAACTGCAAACATGGGGGTGGAGAAAACACCTTCCAGGGCAGGATAGTGTTTTTTTCTCCCATGGCAATTGTAAGCTGACTTGCATAATTTTTTCCCTTTTCTCTGAATAATGTGAGATTTATGCCACCTGAAAATGTAGCCATGCAAATCTTCTACCCCTTCCCCAATGTGGGCCTGGGAATGCAGTAAGTCAATGGCCTTCAGAAAACGAAGAATTGGAAGAAAATTCTGCAGAAAGAGAATTCTTAAAACAGCTGCCACCCTCCAATATAATTGTCTCTGAATTCATGTTTACAAATCAATATTTACTCAGGAAACCTTTCTGTGACTGTGTCTAACAGCCAGGTCTGGTGCATCTGCCAGAGCCCACTGGTCAGTAGTGATGCCCATGACAGAGCCAATCCATCCCATTATTCTGTTTCATGAAAATCATCCTGATTGATGCCTACCCTGATGTGATATTATATGCCCAAAACCAAGCTTTGAAAGGAAGTACCATGCCTGGTAATCTAAACTCTAGTGATCACTTAAAACATACACATTCAGTGTAAGAATTTTTCAGGAATAATTGGAGGCTGCAGAACTTTTCTAGTGCATGTAACCCATCAGTGCTAAATCATGCTTATTTGCAAACACTTTGACTATATGCAGCCCCAGGTGGGAGAAAAATGTATTTTTGGTAAGCTGTTTAACTTCATGATTGTGAGAAATAAAACAGCAGAAAACTTTTGAGAGGGGATGGGGTGGGAAGGAGAGGGAGAGTGTAGGGATAGAGAGCATTTTTTTTTTCTGGTCTTCATAAGCTCTTAAGGACTGCTTAGTGAGGAAGTGGGAATAACAACTAATAAACTCACATCTTCTCTTTTGGGTTGTGAACTTCCTTTTTTTTTTTTTTTTTCCCGTTTATTTTTAATTAATTAATTTATTTATTATTTTCTGGCAGAAGCCAGAAGCTGCCCCTATGACCAGCAGCATGTTTCTATAATGGGGTCCCAGTGCTATTGACACAATGTCATTGTGCTGTTTTTAAAGTTCAACCTTGTTCCTTATAATAGTTTAGACTTGATGCATAGATTGATGGCGTGCAAAATAGTAGGTCATCTGATCATGGAATACAGGATCTCTTACTGTGTATACCATTAGACAAGGATAGGATTTTTATTGGGAAATACAAAGGGATATGCATTCCCACAACATGAAATGGTTCACCATCTTAACAAGATAGGAAAGCCATGTCACAAGAGAGATTTATGGTCTACACAAGGATAAAAAGAAGAAAAGCTCCCAGCATGGCATTTCAGCTGGATAATTAATCCAATGCTTGGATTTATTTACTGTGTTTGAACAGATTATTTTAGTACCAGGAAGGCTGTGTTTTAGTACAGAAAGGGCTGTAGACTTCAACAAGATCTTATAAGCCTGTTGCTAATGAAGTATGTGATGAAGAAAAAGACTGGTAAGAAGAAAGTAAAGATTAGCATAAGAATCACATGCTATATAGTCTGGATCCATTCCATAAGTGGAGTCCATATGAACATGGACATTAAGGTCATCTGTCCTATCATTCTATCAAAATTTCTGATTATTTTATTGTGTGAATGTGCATGTGTGTGGAAACCAGTCAATGAAGAGACTATAGAGCTGGGTACAGGAGAAACCAGGGGCCTGAGAGTGTGTGTTTTGTCAGGTTGTTTCAGATGATTTGGCTGGGACACCATATGCCTAGTTTTAGATTTCATCTGGGATGGGAAACAGATATACCAAAATTCTTTGGAAGTGGGAATTCCCATACTGTGAATGTGAAATCAAACAGACAAGAAAAGCCTCCTCATTTTTATCCAGGTCATCTGAGGAAGATTGCATATAAAACCCAACCATAATGTCACCTACAGCTAGTTATGAACACAAGTAAGCTTCAAATCAGATGTCAATATCCAAACCCTGACAGTTTCAGAGTTTAATCCATTAGGTATTTAGGCCATTTTTCTAATTGAGCCCATGCCAAAGTCCAGTGTCTGACTTTGCATAATGTTGTGAAGGACTGCATTCTGACCAGTTCTAATCTAATTACAGGCTAATCAATGTAATTTATTTATTTATTTATTTTTGTTTAGTTTGCACTGTTACTCTTGATAGCATCTTAACTTGAGTATGGTGCAAATAGTGGAGCTGGCTAATTACTGGGGTCTCTTTCTGCAGATGCTTGATGTAAACGGAAGACAGAACTACTGCTAGTTTTATGAAAAACTCATTCACTGTTGCTGAGAGACAAATACAGAAAACCATATAGAAAATACAGACAGATGATATTTAATAAAATAGCCTTTTCAGAGACCTGAATATCCATTACTGTGGAGGTAATGGTTAACAGGGTAAACAATTCAATCCATCTCAATCTATGCACTTAGACCTAGCTATATCCCTGTCATTACTTACCTGCTCAAATTTATCTCCTTATTTACCTTCTTATTGATATATATATCTTTCTCTATGGTGTTTCTTGGCACCCAGGGATTGGAGCGCTCAGCTTCTGGGTTTGGGTTCATCCTGTACAAACAGATACAGAGGGAATCTGGAAGCAATGAATGAGATGTAAATGTCCATGGTGGCATTGCAGACAAACCATGCAGAAGAAGCCTTGAGACTTTTTTTAAATTTAGGATACACTGACTGAGAAAAGCTTGTGAATCTTAGGTCACTATGTCCAGTCCTTTCTATGGACACTAAGGAACTTTTGTCACAAAAAATAAAAACATCCAAAATGAGCAAGCACCCATAGAAAATATGGGAGTTTGGGGCTGGAAATCTATGGGGAAAGTTCATTTTAGTAATAAAAAATGTGTCCTGTGTGGCATCCACTGCCTAGCTCTCTACTGTTATCTATTTTCATTTTCTTATAATTCTATTTATCTAGTTATGAATTCAATTTTTTTTTTTTTCCTGAGACGTTCACCACCTCAGCAATTGTGTTCTCCTGTGATCTCGTGACAGTATTTTGCTGTTGTTTAAATCACTTCCACTACAGAAAGCAACCATATACTATACTCTCTCCAGTACAGCACAAGGAGGAGAGGAATTTCTTGCCATGCTTATTTGTTTAAACAAGTTACTTCTCATACAAACTCATGAAGATCTACTGTTTGTTGAGTGGGATGAGCAGACGCAGCCCTTGGGTATCACAAAGGTGATTTGCAGCAGAAAAGGTACACTACACTGTGTGAGGTCCTTAGCCTGCTCTGCTTCACTATGACAACTTAGAGTATCGACCTTCAGAATAACACTCTTGTGCATCTGCTTCTCAAAAGCTAACCAAAATGAGGCTTAGATTCTTTATAAAAGGTTTATTGTTATTATTATTGCCTGCTGCAGCTTCCCCCCCCCGAGGGTTCCTTTATCATTCAACCCAGGCAGCAGATTAATTCTCTCCTAAATGCAAAATCTGATGACATTTTTTTCCATAAATCTAGACACTATCTGGGGATTTACTCCAGGGCAGTAGCTCTCAGTCTTGACTTTACAAAGACTTACATTCAAAAAGGTTTCCAGCAGGAACTGTCTCTGTCCCCCAAATCTTCCATTCGCTGGAAGGCAGTGCCAGTGAAATTCTGCTTATGACAGTTCCTCCACAGCTGGTTTTAGGGTGAGAAATGAGAACAGATGGAGCAGCTGTGGCAGAAACAATCTCCAGGGTGGAAAACTCATGTCTTCTTAGTGTGAGCTCATGAACTGAAGTTGGTATCTGTGGCAGAATTTTCTCTCCTATATGAGCAGAATCAAGCAAAGGACATTAAAATGCAATTTTCTAAGAGAACTACTGAATTACCAACAAATATATTGCAACTAGAGCAATGGATTCAGATAGTGTATTAAATATCAGCTTTAGGAGGACACCTAGCATGTGTAGTCTAAAGGACTGTATGTATAAATACAGATGGTCTTAATCAACATGAGGTTTCAGATTATTTTTACTGCATCCATCCCAACTCATGGAAACTGTAATGAAATAAATGGCTAATTGAGCATGAACACTTTACTGAACAAAATGATCTTGTCTTCTGAAATGTTTTATTTGATAAACCAGAGATAATGGACAGGTTTCCAATAAATTTGATCTTTAAATATCATTTTTCAGAAGTGTGCATCCTGCTTTAAAAATTGGTTCAGCAAAGATGATAAGCGCAGGTGGGGAGTATCATGGTAATTGCCTGTCTCCATGTGAGGGGGAGAATATTTGCAATATTGTGGTCCTCATATAGGAGCAGATTACCCAGGAAAAGGAACAAACCAGATTGTCAGTCTGTAGAAGTCAATGAACCCAAGCATATTTTGAAAATTACATAGTTTATGGTGTGCTCTGCTAATTCTCCATCATAGTTTCATCCTACTTGATACAAAAGATACTGCATAGCTGTGTTGACCAAGGAGAGCAAAGCAGGGATCCTCACCATCATATAGTAGTTTCTATTATCTTTTTATTTCCTCCAGCAGACACTGATTTCTCACTCCTCTCTGGGTTACAAGTGCTGGAAGACCAGAAGAGCGGCAGACATACAGCCAAGCAGCAAAAGAAGGCTGTTCTCTACCTGGATTGGAGTCCCATGGGTTGAGGCAGCCCTGGATTTGAAAGGCTAGGCTTCAATTTATTGTATGTGTCACTATAAACAGAATTAGACTTGTAGTGAATAATTTCAGGAACATATTTCATGCAGGGTGGGTAAATTTCCTTTCACAACCACAGTTGTTCAATATCCCAACATCAGATAGAGCCTGACATAAATTATTGGTTTAAACTATCGGTACTACTAAAACAAAACTGAAGACAGAAACACCAAAAGAAAGATTTGAGGTGGAAGAAGACTTCTGATCCTGGTCAGCAGCAAATGAGCATGTGGGTGATAAGTCAAAATGATGGGGAGTGAACATGGATGTTGGAGATCAACTCCCAGAGCAGATTGTTCTTGATGGCTTCAAGTGCTTACTACTCTTACAGCAAGAAAAACTGAACTGCTTGTGAAGATGCTTTTGCACTTTTCTGGTTTTGCAACCAAATATATTTGCATCAACCATGACTGGTACTGACTTGACTTAGCATGTAAATTGTGATGGCTTATGAGCTGCTTTCTGATGTACATAAGAAGTTGGGGGGACTCTTAGTGCTGAATAACCACCCAAAAACCCTGTATGTGAGAGGCTGTACAAAGGGTCAGGTGGATTATGCTGCATTGCAGCTACTTCAGCTGTCAAAATTAATGTTCAGCTGAGCCCTGACAGACCTGCATGCTACCCTGAAGCATAGCTGGTATGAAGAAATCTTAAGTCAAATTAAGGGTCAAATAAAATCACTGATATCAGAAAAAAGAAAAAGGTGGAGGGATTAAATCTACCAAAACCAAATAAAAAGGAAATACCTACAATTTTAAAGCATTATTTAATTTATTTGCTTTTCCTCTCATAAAAATAATGGATGAATATCTTCTGGATGTGATTACTAGTTTTTGATTAGGCAAATTTAAGGAAGGTGAGTAAGAAGAGGAATCTGGGGCCACAAAAAGAAATAAAGTCAACCCCCTAAATCAGAAACTTTTACTAGCAAGGAACTAGAAGAAAAGATGCAGTAGAATGAACATTGCCTAGAATATCATTGAAGGCACAAGCAAAATGTCTGGTATATGCTCTTAAGTGGAAAGCTATTATCATTGATTTTATGTTTCAATTATCTCAGAATCATTTGCTCCTTTATGACTTTAAAATAAATATATTAGGTGAAAGTCCTTTGGGATTTTATGCAACTTGAGATCAACTAATGTCTGTAACAAACCTTTTCCCTTCAGAACTGCTACCATGAGCAAAACTGAAAGACCTGAAGAAGAGAAAATTAGTTTTGTTAGAGGAACTGGTCAAAGACTATAACCCCTCACTTGTGAAAATAAGCAATTTGGAAATTAAATAAATTAATGATATGTGGAAATTAAAGCAGTGATCCAGGTTCAAAATTAACCACCTTCTGCATATGCTGCAAATGACATTTCTTTAGACGTATTTAGAGGGGCTGGTAGAAAAGTACTGAGGCAGTGACTAAGAATAAAGGCAGCTTGCAGAAGTGTTAATGCCAACACCTTATTTGAGTCATTCTGGTGATTTCTATTAGACTGCCAAGCAAGCCAAACCTGTGGATGGTCCCATTCTTGGTTGCTGAAATCAGACTGTGCCCAACAGTTGTGCTGTGTGGCCTTTTTTGTCAAAGGGTCCAATCCGTCTCTGTGAACTGTGTTTAATGAGGGTTTCTGATTCTCCCTTGAAAATGACCAAATGAGAAAAAATACATAAATAAAAATAAAAGTAAAAACCCACAACACTGTCTCATGAATTGTTATAAATTATCGGTAATATGAAATAACATTGCTTTAAAACACTGGGCTCCAAGACATGTCCAGCTCCTGTTTCTAAGAACCTAAAAAGGCAAGAAAGGCAAAAACCTACTTTTAAAACAACAGCAGGAAAAAACAAACAAACAAACATGAAACAACAACAACAACAACAAAGCAAATAAAGATCTCCTTTTAGATTATTAATATTAGCAGGATAGAAAAATGTTTGGAGACATGGTTTGAAAAGCTATTTCATTACCTGCACTGCAATCCAATCCATGTACTTATTTATTTGGATTTGAAAGAAGCTGACAAATTCAAGGCAATATGCAACAACACTCCAATTAGCCTTGACAGCATTAATAACTATAATGTGCCACTTGTATCTGCTAAATGTTTCACCATCTTAGATTAAGTTAATTGAAATTAATCAGCAGCATAGTGAGAAAAACAAAGGCTGAGAGAAATTTTTTAAAGATATGATGGATTCATACACTCATAGCCTTTACCTAATGTTAGGGAACAAAACACACATCTACATATACATGGGGTGATCCAAAACAATTAAAAACCAGGAAAATGGTTTGTCATTTGTTTTATTAGGATATTCAGAGAAGCTTGGAGAAAATGTGCAAGTGGCTTGATTCTTTCCATGCAGTTTCCCCAAGGAACAGGCTGTAATTTCTACCCATCCACCTGCAAAAAGATAAATATCCAAGAAATAAAAAGTATTTGTGTCATCACTTAATTCATATAAACTCTAGATAGAAAAATATCTTGCTTTGTTTTCCAGACTTTTAATGAGCTGTACATTTTGAATAGGGATTATCTCTTCCATCTTTCTACTTGGCTGAAATCTGCCATATATACATGTCCTATGTTTCGTTCAGATAGATCTCTTTCTGTCTTTCCACAGTAGGAATAATTGGGGTTTAAAAGCTCTCTGTAGTTGCCTGGGAATTTATGGTGTGGAGCAGAAAGTTTAGTGGATCGGTAGGTGACTCTGAACTGACAGGAAGATGGATGCATAAGTAGAATCTACCATTCTCACCATCCTGTATTTTGGGGCTTGATGCTCTTCTGGAAGTTTCATCCATTTGACTGTTTTTTCTTAATCACCTCTAAAGGGAGAAGCAGCAAGACAGACACAAGTCATATGTCACTGACAGAAATCCTATTTTCAGTGCTGGGAAAATGCCTCTGCACCTGGTAATTAAAGCTAGAGACAAGACTACTTCCTATTTTTATCTTAAACTCCTGTTGTTAGAACTATTTCGGTCCCCTTGTCAAACATTTCAGTGACAAAGAACTGGAAAGGTCATTGTATCCATCCCTTTGCTATCAGAAGCAATTATATAATCCCAGGTGGGAACAGATCAAGATCTACCTAAAAAATGTAAAGTTTCTTTCCCAATGTTTTCTTCCCCTCACCCATTACCTAAAAGCCTGAGTGACTTTGTTCCTTCTGAAATCCTTGAGGGCCTCCAGGTAGGCTGAAAGCTACCCCAAGAACTGAGAGCCTGCTGAAGTCCTCATCTCTGCCACCCATATGGGGATGTAGTTGTTCTACTTTTCATGTGGACATTTCTGGACTTGGTAATTACATGGCTTCAGCCAATGCTATCTAATAAGCCAGAGCAAAACCTATGCAGTTGACACTGGATCTTTTAAACCTCTTTTCACCTGTTAAATCAACATTAGTCTAACCTAAAAACACCAGTTCAAAAAAGTCTACTGGGTGACTCGGTGAAACAGACAAATTAGAACTGCGGTAACATTTTCATTTATCAGGCTTCTTCCTGATATTTCCCTTTCTTCTGTTCTCACTTTTACTTATTTTAAAAAATACACATGAACTTTGCTACTGTCTATTTTAAGCAAATCCACTCATGCCAGCACTGTGGGTGCTGAGGTCAGCAGAGAAACCTTTCAAAGCTGACGTAGTGAACTCTAATGAGACCATCTGAGGCAGCCTCATCCTCTCCTGCTCCTATACAGCGTGCTTAGTCAAACTTGACATGTATTATCAGTCTGTAATTCTTTTAGGGAAAGCATAATTTTCAACATTTAGAGGAATTAGTCTTCAGGAATCTGATGAGGATATAAAATTGAAACAGGGTGTATTGAGCTCCATGATTCTTGTGGGTCCCTTCAAATTCAGGATATTCTATGATTCTATTATTAAGCACAGGAAAAAAGGGCTATACAGGCATGTGTGGATATTGTTTAATCAGGGTCAAGATATGGAGAGATATATGCCAAACTTTTTTTTTCTTTTTTTTTTTCTTTTTTTTTTTTTTTTTTTTCCCTCAAGAAAGAGCAATTCTCTTTAACATGGAGTGATTTTAAGGTAAAGAGAGAGAGAGAGAGAAAAAAAAAAAAAAACAAACAGTTTGGTTTTGAATAAACCCTGCTAAAGGTCTTCTTGCAGCTTCATTCCTCAGCACACTTTTCCACAAATAGATTCAGATGTTGGGATATCACTTGTTTGTATCTGAAGAGCAATATGTTCTTGAGCTAAAAATGTAGCATTGAGCAGATGCTGACTTGAAGAGGCACATTCCTGAAAGCAGGAGAGTTGGACGCTGTCAACAATCAATAGACACATGGAAACTAAACAACAACAACAACAAAAAAGAACAAAAAGAAAAGTCAGAATTTAGACATTGCTTATTTTTCCTCACCACCTTTTGAGAGGGGATTAAGGAACAGGATGAATTAAACAGGTATTATTAAACCCACACACCAACTTATTTCTAATTTAGAGGTGCACAAACTAAGTCACAAGTTAGTGTAACCACATACATCACTGAGGGCATGGAGATGTTTATCTTCAGCTCCTTCCTCTGTGCAGATGTTCTTCTATGGGGCTTTTCTACTCTGCAGAAGGCAACTTCTCCACTGAGCAATCTCCAGATTTATGTTGCCAAGCGTTTACAAGCCTTTGATAGTTGCATGCCAACAAGTCAGAGAAATGACACTGTGAATCTAAAATTCAACCAGGGTACATAGAGATAGATATAGGAGAGAAGTGGAAAAGGAAAAGGAAAAGAGAAGAGAAGAGAAGAGAAGAGAAGAGAAGAGAAGAGAAGAGAAGAGAAGAGAAGAGAAGAGAAGAGAAGAGAAGAGAAGAGAAGAGAAGAGAAGAGAGAAGAGAAGAGAAGAGAAGAGAAGAGAAGAGAAGAGAAGAGAAGAGAAGAGAAGAGAAGAGAAGAGAAGAGAAGAGAAGAGAAGAGAAGAGAAGAGAAGAGAGAAGAAAAGAAAAGAAAAGAAAAAAGAAAAGAAAAGAAAAGAAAAGAAAAGAAAAGAAAAGAAAAGAAAAGAAAAAAGAAAAGAAAAGAAAAGAAAAGAAAAGAAAAGAAAAGAAAAGAAAAGAAAAGAAAAGAAAAGAAAAGAAAAGAAAAGAAAAGAAAAGAAAAGAAAAGAAAAGAAAAGAAAAGAAAAGAAAAGAAAAGAAAAGAAAAGAAAAGAAAAAGAAAGAAAGGAAGGAAGGAAGGAAGGAAGGAAGGAAGGAAGGAAGGAAGGAAGGAAGGAAGGAAGGAAGGAAGGAAGGAAGGGAAAAAAAAAGAAAAAACAAAGAAAAAAAAAAAAGAAAAAGGGAGAAAAAAAAAAAGAAAGAGAGTAGGATTGCTCACCTTCTGCCTGCTGGGTTTTCTTTTCATCCCTATCCCAATGGGACATACATTTGGAGAAAAAAAAAAAAAGACCTCAGTAAACTCTACAGAGACAGGTTCTCATTGCATGGCCACAAGGTATTGAGAACCAAGTGACATGAAAAGAGCAAACTGAGCTCGATATGGCACAAAAGCCACAGTCTCCCATGTGAGAGTTTGGAAGAGTTAGAACCATGGGGACTACTAAGCAGCAAGTCTCGTATGTGGATGTCATAAAAGAATCTAGTCTAACAAAATTTTAACCTTATAGATACCTAAAGGACTCCTTGAATCTGAAGATCTGCTGCTCTTTCTCTGTAGATTTTTGCAAATTTTTCAGATGGTATAATTTCAGACTAAGATATTTTACCTGTGTGAAGTTCACCAGTCATCTCACGTCCATGTAAACTTCTGAAGAGATTTTCTTCCAGGCACTTGCCATTATTTATTTGCAAGATTAGTTTTCCTCTTTTTTTTAGAAGGAGGTTTCTAAGAAGATTTATGTATTTTCTTATTTTCATGGTATAGTTTTTGACATTGCACCTTCAAGTACATTAATATTTTCGTGATTTTTTTTTTTTTTGGTTGTTTTGTTTTAAATTTATTTTCACTGCACTTCTAAAATCTTCCATTCTTTATTTATGTCTTTGCAGGTGATTGAGCATAGGAACACTGTTTAACCTGAAATTTGATTATTAATTGTATTTCATGACCATACTATCTTTTTTGTTTGTTTGTTTGTTTTGTTTTGTTTTAAGTAAACATGTAGATGCAGAGTAGTTTTGCCTTTCTTTATTGATGCTTTTTGTTTAATTACTTTGACATTGTTATTGTTTTGTGTCATTATGACATCCTGTAACACCACTAGAGAAATTTTATTTCATTTTCCTTTTTGAAAGAAGATAATTATATAATTTAAAACAACGTCCATCCTTGAAACAAGAACCCTCTATAACAACTGTTTTATTTTCTTAAGTTGTTGTGTTACAACTCCTGTCATTATCTGTTAATTTAATTCCAATATGTTGGATATTGAATCCTTCTGGAAGAAAAGGATCAAAAATGTTAAATTAGGCTTCAAAACAAAGATGACATTTTCTACAAACTGGTAGGAAATAATCACCATTTCTTTTGAATTCTTTGTCAAAAGCAAAAGCTCAAAGGAAAAACAAACAAACAAACAAAACATCAACACTCTTTTGGACAGTTTCAGGGAAAAAGAAAACAGAATCTGTGAGATAAACAAATAGAAGGAGAATGCCTTCTGATCAGACAGTTATTTTTCCTGTATAAAAAACCTTTTGCTTTCATCAGTACTCACTCACTCAGAAATGTTTCAGTCTTCAGTGAGTATAGGTTGAGGAGTTTTATAGCTTTCTTTACTACAGCACACAGCACACTTCCAAGGACTGCACATATATCTGACTGGTCTATCACAGTCAGTCATTCTCTACTCTTATGTAAATAAATGCTCATTCTCTCTATCCACAGAAACAGTCACATCACCAGTTCTGACTCCTTGATTAAATATGACAAGCAATTATTGAAGTGCCATTACAAACAGAGATATCCCATCCTGGTACATCCCCAGATAATGTTATTACAGCTCTGCAGCTTGAATGTAGCTCAGCTTTACACTAAGTGGCACATTACAGCATAAAGCAAATATTCATGAGTAACATCAATGGATAGAGAAGTCATGCTCCGCAGTATGTAGTTTAATGAATTTGCATATGATGGAAAAGTGGAAAGATGCAATTTCTGTTTTTGAATTAGAAAATTAGAACTGATTTTTAAAAATGTAATCTCCATCTTTAAGGAAAACTGTTGCATTGCTGTGCATTACATTTACCACAAGCTGAAATGTAAAGTCAATATGTTGAAGGTTTCAATGGAATGGAAAAGTCTGATGAAATAGATTGGGAACAAAATTTTCCATCACTTCAGAGATATATTGTGCTCTGCTATGAAATTCATAGGTGCTGTTGTCCCGGTCAGTCATTCTTCTCTCAAGTCTTATGACCTAGACAAACTATAACTTCATGAATCACTGTCTTCAGTGGGCTCCCCCAAAACCTTTGTGGTATATTTGAGGAGGCACATCAGGTTTCCCAATGGAACATTTTGCCAGAAATCACTTTTTATCTCTAGAGCACTCATATTTCAATAGAACATTTCCATCAGGAAATTTCTAAGAATTTCCATCAAGCTGTAATGACTGTTTCAGTAATGTTCAGTGCCCTCCATCAGATTCAGGACAGTATTGGGCCAATGGTGCCTGAAGGAGCTCCCAGTCTGAAGTCCTGATAAGTGCCTTAAATTCATGTATAAAAATATTTGGTTTTCTATTAGCCCATGCATCATGGCTTTTAGGAGGCAGGTGACAGTGGGGAGGAAAACAAGATGGCAGGAGGGAGGTGAAGTCAGGAGACAGTAAGGAAGACAGGGTTATACTGATGTGGCAGCAGAGAGTTAGTGAATTGAAAGAAATGGCATTAAGCATGGATTGATTAATGGCAATGACAACAGAGACAAACAGCTTACAGGCTAAATCCTCTGCTCTGTGCATTTCACTGTTCCTCTGCTGCATGGCACAGAGCTGTCACGTCTGCCTGGTGGCTGTTTGCCTAATTTTTCAGCTGAAGTGATGAGCAGTTGTGGGCACAGATGAGATGGCAGCAGTCATTCAGGAGAAGCTCAAGTGGGTGATCGCTTTCCTTCCCCCACCACTGTGTCCAAAGCAGTGGTGAAAGAAGGTAAACAAAGTCACTGAAAAGGAAGATCACATAGCAGCTTCTAACATTCCTCTAGTTATTTATATTCTATTTATATATTATATTCATCTTTTTTATTATTCTGGTGTTTTGTCCATTTTCATATTTGAGGATGCAAAGACACGACCAAAAGAGAACAAATGGATCCAAGTAAAAGGTAATAACAACTGGAGGCATCCTCATTGTCATAGACACCTGCAAGGTGGAAAGTTCTCTGGTTTCTTGCCTTGTACAGTGTGCTCTAGCTGTAAGGGTAAGCCTTCCAGACATTCCCTAACCTTAAGTCTTCTGCCTCTAGTCAGTGTGATAGTTGCATGCAGGGTTTCATCAGCTTGGTCACACTGAGTCCACATATGCAGTTTTCCATGGACACATGGAAAAATGAAAAACCATTTTGGATAATGTCTGTTTGTTAGACAGGCAGGGAACTGTTGTTAAGGATGAATGAGATCCATATGCAAGCTGGCTCTGCAGTCTGACTATTTACACTTTTCTTCAATACACTTTTGTTGGTGACATCAATGGACAAAAAGAAGTGACTGCATAGCAATGTACTTCATATCCTTTCTTTTCCAAGGAAAAGCATTTATTCTTAGAAGAATTCATAGAATCACAGAGTATCCTAAGTTGGAGGGACCGACAGAGGCCATTGAGTCCAACTCCTGGCTCCACACAGGACCACACAAAAATCAGACCCTGTGCCTGAGTGCATTGTCCTCACACTTCCTCAACTCTGTCAGACTCGGTGCTGTGACCACTGCCCTGGGCAGCCTGTCCCAGTGCCCGACCACCTCCGGGTGCAGAACCTTTCCCTAACCCCCAGCCTGAACCTCCCCTGTCCCAGCTCTATGCCATTCCCTCGGGTCCTGTCGCTGTTCCAGAGAGCAGAGCTCAGCGCCTGCCCCTCTGCTCCCCTCGTGAGGGAGCTGCAGGCCGCCATGAGGCCTCCCCTTGGCGTGCAAGGGCTGTCAGCTGCTGTTCGTATGTCTTGCCCTCTAGACACCCACAGAAAGCTCTACTAAGCTATATTGGGAAGCCTGTAGATGGGAAAACAAAACAAAACAAACAAATAAAAGCCCTTGACACTTGAGAGGATAATTTGAAGCAATGAAGCTCCCTCCCCCCCCAACCTTTAAGTTCCCGTTGTAATAGAACCATGACTCATGAGCTGTATTTAAACACCAAGAACTATTTCACCTATGGTTAGATTCATTAAAAACCAGATTTTTAGTCTGTCAAAGTCACATTTCTCAAAGATGGGGCTATTAAATTTTGTAAAGATCATGGAAGGTGTAACGGAATGGACTGGTCCTTTCAGGACCAAGGGCCACAGAGAGCCATTAAAGTAATAGTTCAGTACCTAATCTTACACTAACTACTTATTTATATCCACTTGCATCAGATATATACATGTTAATATTTATATTCATAACAGAATTAGATATTTATAAGTGCTATAACTATATGTAATACACTGCATAATGTAGAGGTTTATACATACTTAAAGCATCTGTCAAAATTAATAATACATATCTTAACATATAAAGGATTTGCTTATTCTTGAGATGCTGCACCTGTAATGTATGTCACTTATGTTAAATTTAGCTAGAGTACAATGTATTTTTCATTCTAAAAGGTGGTTATACTAATATCAAATCAGGAACAGCATGTCATAAGGTAGTCAGTGTAGATGTAACTGTCTGTTTATTATATTTGTGGTACAGTGGCTCATTTAAGAAAATAGAGTTAGTTTAAATCAAGTCAAGATAATGCTTAGAGAATTAGGCTATTCATTAAAAAGATACTGGAATGTTTTAAATCCCTAAGAATGTTCATTCTGGACCAGAGCTTACACCAGGATTCATGTTACTGAACACTGGCTGTTGAAACATCAGTTGGTTGACACGCAATCTCTACAGAGACAGAGACACAGATGCACATTCTGCTGCAACTTTCAGTGCTGAAAACATAAGTTAGTTAACTTGCATGGCTCCATTAAATCAGATATTCAGAGAGCTAAATTCAGGTCAGAAAAATCCTGCCCACAAATCAGTAAAAAGCCCCATCCATTTTGACTTTTCTATTTAAAGAAATGTCTTACTTTGTTTAAAAGGCCCCTTCATTTGCTGTTAAAAAAAAAGAAAAAAAAAAAAAAAAGCTAACTGAATGTAGGTATCTAGAATTTAGTTTTCCGAATACTGAAATTAGCCTGTATTTAATATGTACCTGTTGCAGTTTATGGAACTGCAGGTTTCAATGGGCATTAATATAAATATATGGAGATTTTCCTAAAAATAAATAAATGTTTTTGTAAGAAAAAGAATAAAAAAAATAAATAAAAGAAACATTTGATCTTACTCTTTCCTAGACTGCTTAAGAGCTGAGAATCATTTCTGTTTTGTTTGGGAGTGTTAGACCTGAAATATTAAAAGGTCTGGTCAAACAGGTACAAGAAAAAATGACAACAGAGCAAGATGAATGCCAAAGTAGAGTAAAAATGTTTTAGTACTGAAAACACTATAAAAATGCAATTATGCTAAGGGAAAAAAATATAAACATATTTCTGAGCATTCTAAATATTTTAAATATCTATAAATATTCATTATGTATCCATCCCCCATACATATTTAAAACCCAGAGTCTCTGCTTTCATTAAGTGAATGCTACTGGAGATAAAAGTATGTTTAAAAGAAATAGAACAGCTATTGCTGGACCAGCCGTAGTGATAAATCACAGACAGGCAGGGAGGTTAGGCTCCAAGAATGGAAACAAATGCACGTTCACACTGGAGTTCCAGCAGGGAAGGAAAGCAAGATAGAACAGAGGTTTGAAAACCAGTGTTACATAGCTAAAGAACTGCAAACAGAATACTGCAAAATGACAGACAGATTTTACCTCAGGATGCTTTGGACTTTGACATTTCTGAAAACAGAAATGGAAGGATACCAGTTTAAATTAATTAGCCCTTTAAATTACAACAGCAACACAAGCCTGCAGGCTATGCACAGTGAATCCTTTTCTTGTGCTGTTTTTTCTTTGCTTTCCTGCCATCTATCATGTGATATGTGAAAGCAATATGGTATTAGAGCCTTTTGTTAGAAGAGGCGTGTTCCTAAGCCAGAGCTGTGTTCATGAGCAGTCACCACTTTGCAAACTTTGTACCACTTTTACAATACTAAGTAATAGTATTACATTTGTATGTAGAAATGAAACAGATGCCTGATATGAACAGCAAGTAGACTTATAGGCATGGTAGGAAACTGTGGGAGTTGGTCATGGGATCATCATTTTTGCTAACTTCTCTGGCAAAGGTCCTGCTATCCCTGAACTCTGTAGCTTCTTTACTGGTGATTCTCCAAGTTAATTTGGGTGCAGGCTACCTGAAGTGTGTATTATAAGTGTGTATACACCAAACTATGGCCATGATTGCATAGCAAGAATTCCCTGAAAAACAGTCACCTTTACAACAAAGACAAAAAAGGGTTAGAAAAGAAACTGAGATCGGAAATTTAAGGATTTGATCCATTAGGCCATTTAAAACCTCCCTCTTGTTCAGATTGAAACACTAGTGAGTCCACTATTTTTAATTTTGTTTTATTTTTTCTAGTGATGTAGATGCTTATGGAGAAATATATACATACAGCAGTCATAGAGTAGCATTTCCCTCCATACTCAACCAGTCTCTGGACAGCTACTGCTAGGATTGCCTGAACTGTGATAACATTGTTTATTTTGATGGGATTTGGCTGGCAGAATTTCCTTAAATCTGGGCCTAATTAGTTTGCTGAGGAAGGGATCATTCTGCCTCAGCGTGACACCACACTAGAAAGCAACTGATAAATGTGAGAAATTCCAGAGAAGTACTTTAATATGAAGAAAAAACTCAGCTGGAAAAGTAATGTTAAAACTCTTGTAGTATTCAGATTTCAACTTTATTAAGGTACAGTGAAATATTTTCATAAGTAATGAAAAATAAATTGCACTTTTCATCAGCATAGTTCTCTGATTCATAAGTTATGAATTGAATGGACTGATGTTCCTTTTCCAGCTAGTTACAGCATCTAGTAACTCTACGGTCATTAGCACTAATGGTGATAATTATTGAGTAAATGTTGCATATATCTATTAACAGTTCTTTTGCTGTTTTGGGGAATACTGTGAAAAATCAGTCTAAATCTTTAAAAACAGATATGACATGCTTGAAACTTAAAATACCATCAGGCATTTGTTTAATCAGAGCAGTCTGGATTTTTGTCCTGGTGAGATTCTTTAAAACACTTGATAGTATTAAAGGCTTATGGTAAGAGCTTTAAAAGTTGTTGTGGTAAGGTGGACTGGATTCTGAATATTATATTGGGTATGTGATAAGTCAATAAATAAATACATTGAGGAGCATAATCAAGAAAATGTTACTGTAAGAAAAGAAAAGAAAAAAAAAAAAAAAGAGGTAGAAAGCATATTAGACCACTAGTCTCTCTGTAAAGGAAACAAAAACAAACAAACAAACAAAACAACAACAAAAAATGGTTTTGAAGCAAAAAGTAAATTATCAGCCTCCAAACCAAATGGAAGTAATTCTAGTGAGCTTCATGTTCTCATGTCAAGAATGGCGTGAACTCTACAATGTTAGTAATGCTTGAGTTACTTTTCTATTTTCTCGCTATGACAAGAATCCTTCATTTTCCATATTTTAATATCTTTCCCTTCAGAGATTTGTTCCTGACATACATAATGCAGTCCTCATGAATTACTCTAATGGAAAATGGGGTTAAAAATGAAACAAGGTGTCTGTCTATGCTGTGCAAGAAAATGAACAAGTCTGAATTCCCTTAATGAAAATGTTCATTTTGTGCAACAAAATCAGTGCCTGCTGCCAGGTGTGGTGCTGAGATCATCACAATGACATAGAAAAAGAGCAATGCCACCCAAAGCACCTCGTGGGCTGCAAGGTGTCACCATGATGGTCATGATAGGCCATATAGGACCCAAGAAAACATATATGAGAGTGTGTAGCCCTGCAACGTGGTATTGCCATGGCTAGTCATGTGCCATAAACTTTGAACTGAGATGGCAAGGCTGTGTCAAGTGTGTTCTGTCTGCATTTTTCTTGATCTGCTGCTGATTTGTTTTATGTGGTTTAGGTAAAACAGCTATGTTTATGATTGACTTGTTTTGCTTGTGTTTTGCTTTGTATGGTGCAACAACAGTTTTGCATGGACAGAGATAAGAAGGAATTGTTCCAAGCAGTGAGATATTTATGACTGTAACATAGTGATGTAGCATAGAGAAATACAGGGTTCTGAGGGCAGCAGAGGTCTTGAGAATTGAAGACACAGGATGTGGCACAAAGAAGTAACGGTATGGGATGATTAAAGGTGGGCCATAAGCTTGGCATGAGAGACCCCCAAATGCTACAGTTTCCTAGTTGTCACTTAAAAAATATAAAACCTAGAGAAACTGTCTATAGGGGTAACAATGATTATAAAGAATAGTACCTAACTTACAAAGTGGTACTGTATATAGCAAATTTGACTATAATTTTTTTTGGAGCCATGAACAAAGATAATGGCTAATGTATAAAAATGACAACAAGCAAATCCTAGAGTGAGGGAGAAGAAACTATCAATATTATATTCCTCCCAGTGAAATATGTTCCTCCAGACTTCCAAAAAGAATGAATCCATCACCAGCAGTCTGAAGCTACCAATTTTAAGACCCAGAGGAGCAGTGAAAATATGAGCATAACACCAGAAAAAAGGTGTTGTGTACGCCCACACTAAGAAGTGGGTGTATGAAATTTTTAATTGTATTATTACTATTATTAAGACTTTCTGTACTGAAATACTTTTTCTTTTCCCTTTTTTTTTTTTTTTTTTAATTCTATAATAATTATAAACAAATAACAGTCCTTGAATTACACTGTTATGATTTTAATTATACTTACAATAAATTCTTGGGTTTTTATGTAAGATGTGTTTCCTCATTTTCCATAAATAAGATTGGTTGCTGTGCCTTCTGTTTCTTGTCTGGAGAAAGAAGAAAATGGAGGGGTCTCTGTAAAGTAAAAAGCTTTTGGTGGTGACCCCTAATTGTTTCTCACATATATATCTGAGGGACATTGCCATCTTAGTCTGAAAACGGATCTTGCTTTTATGGAAATGTGATCTGTTTTGGCAAAGTCATCAGCTCACACTAATTAACATCTTTTATGACTGATCTTATTGCAGGGAAGATGAGCTGAAAAGAAAGCACCACTGATCACATTCAGATAGAGGAGATGATGAAGATGATGAAGCCTGTTTCCTCTGCTGCCCAGGAATTGCTGCTTCAGGACCAGAGGACCAGGCTACCAGTTAACTTGGTACTCCAACCACTTGGCAATGCCATACTCACAACAAACAGAAATTTGTGGTCCCATTTTGTGGGTTCCCTGGAGAAATTTCTGTATGACTGGCTGCATATTTTTGGGGAGTTCTGTCATTTTGATCTATCCTGATGTGAGTCCCCGTGGAGGACCTTGTAAGATATTCCTGAGACCAGCCACCAAGAGACAGAGATTCTCCTTGACTAAGGGAGTAAACCAAGCAGTGAGAAGAAAGCTGAGTTAGAGCTTTCATTGTAGAAGCAAAAGCAGAGCTCACTCATATAACAACTATACTGCAGCAGACAGAGCCAATCCTGGACTATTAGCAGCAATGACAACACAAAATCTGCTGCAGCCTTACTGAATTTTCCCATCCCCAAATATATTTCTGTCAGTTTTTTGGGTATATTTTAATTTACACATCTGTTCACTCTCAGACATACTTTTGCAGCTCACAGAAGCTGGCTCCTTCTAATGATCTATGGCTGTACCTTGTGAAAATATGTTTTCAATTTGGCTCCTGAAACATGGATCAAGTGATACTGCCAACACAAATATCCTTTGCTGTCAAACATTTTTCTCCTCTGGAGAGTGGAACACCTGCATAGCAGCTCAGAAAAAAAAAATAATAAAAAAAAATGTTGTATAGTGGTGTTTCCTATTGCTTCCAATTTTTCACTTGCATTGCATTTAGCAATTAGTTGAGGCAGCCGTGAAATAGTTTTACATATTGTTGTTACATATTGACTTACACACACAGGGCTGGACTCCCAGCTAGTTACTTACACCTGCTGGATGACTGGCCTTGGGCATTGCCTTGCTAAAAAACTCTCACAGACATATCACCTCTTTTTAGACTATTGGACTTGTCTGCAGTCCTCTGATATTAGGCAGCCTGGCAGCGTGCCTTCTTCTGCTTTTGTATTGAACGAGAGACCCAGATCAGTTAGTGGAATCCAGAAATGCTGAGAAATACCGTAAGAATTCTAAGTGGTACTTGAAGATTCCCATTTTTTCAGAATTAAACCTTAGAACAAACATGTGTAAAATCCTGATATGTAGTCTGTCACTAAAGCACTACTCATCTTCAAGAGTAGGAGTGTTCTTCAGTTTCCCCAAGAAAGGCACATTAAAGCAGATCAAAAGTAGGGACTATAAAATGTTATTGATCAGAAGCCACTGAGATGCAAAAATACTGGCCATTCTCCCAGAAAATTATTTTCTTGAAGTTTTATGTATTCATCCACACAATTTCAAGTGGTATGTTTTAAGTATGTGTATATATATTCACACACATAGAGGCACTATATGAAAGCAACATTATATATAATTATGTATATGATAATACATACAATATGTTATTGTGTATGTATATATATATATAAATATAGAAAACATATGGCTTGGTCTGCTCAGATCTCAACAAGAATGGGAACATCTCAGTTTCCCAGCCATTCCACAACACCAACACCAGCAGGTTAATTCAGGAATATCAATTCCTGCTCTTGGACTAAAGATAACAAATACGCAGCTGGTGGTGAAACTGGAGACAGTATCCAAATGGGACCTGGAATCTGGGGGGATTATCCATAAGGATCTGCACAGTGCTCTTTTCCTTCTGCAAGCACTGCTAAGTTGGGCAGGATTGTGAGGACCAGAGGGACAGAGTAATTCACGTGTCTTTAAATAACATGGGAGCAAACCTGTGCACACATAATCAAAACATAGAAGTTGGGGGAGAGGGGCTTCCATCCCCTTAGCTTCTTAGAAATTACATGTTTGGAAAGTCTGGTTTGTCATAAGAAAAGATGAAATATCACTTTGCTATAGGTATTGTGGTTATAAATATAAGGACTTATCTCTCACACATGCACTTTTCACCAGGTTTTCTTCTCCAGCTGCAAGTTATTTGTGGCAAAGTGTGTTTAAGTGGTTTCCATCTTTCCCAGCTCCCAGATATTTTTTCCTGTCCAGGACTGAATTTTACTAACTCCTTGCCTATGTCAATGAGGCTATAAAGCAAGTCAATGAAATAAGCTAGCTCTAAAAATAAAAGATAGCCAAGTTTAAGAGAATTGTGTTATTTTGTTTGCTTTTCATCACTAGAAGTTGTTTTGTTAATTCAGTTTACATCATGACTCCATGAAGAGAAAGGAGGTCTATGATTCTATGAGTTAAACTGCTGCCTGGGGCTTAAAGAAAAAAAAAGGAGTTTCCAACACTGCCAAAAATCAGCTCATGTGGACAGTGCCCTCAGACCTGAAGGGATGGGATTCTGGGAACATCTGCTTGCCCAGGATTCCGGCTGGGAGCCTTACATCCCCCTATAGACACATGCAGAGATTGGCTCAGCAGTCAGGGAAAGATAGCTAACTGGATACAGACTGCTGACAATAACCTTTAAAGCATGGTAAATGTCTGTTATAGGATGTTTCTGGGCCTCACCAACTGAATTACCCTGTCATCATGGTCCTTGGGGAAGAGACAGTGTTTTTTTTTATTTGTTTGTTTGTTGCATTTTGTATGTTTGTTTGATTTTTATTTTATTTTTTTTTTCCAGACATCATTAATGTCTCTTTTCCACACTTTGCATTTCCTTTTTTTGGTGGGGGAACAAAGTTCCAGTTTGGCCCTAGCAGCAATGCTGTATTAGGCAATGGATAAGTGCATTTATAAAGCTTGGGACCAGATTTTTAGCTTGTCTTCTGATTTCCAGTGATGGAAAATCTCTTTTAGTAATGCTGGCCATCCAAACTCAGTAATGATGATCTCTTCTTAGAGGAATCAGAAGCTGTAGCTTTCATGACCCCACTAAATCCACTTTGATTTGATTATTTGCATCTGATTTCTAATCTCTTGTTGCAACAGCGTAAGAGCATTCCTCAGTTTCTATCCAAACTATGCTGTGACATTACTAACTGCTATAAAGTGTCTTCCCTGGAAAGAGTTGCAAATCCATAGAGTCTAATAGAAAAAAAAAAAAATCATACTGAAGCTATTGGTGCTGGGGGAAAAAGAAAACAAAACAAAACCATAATAGAGATTGCAACAGTCCATTGGATCTTGTCTCTTAGCATCCTGTCCCAGAGGCTGAACAGTTGCAAACAGGCAGAAATGTAAGAGGTCAAATGCTATTTCCCCATAGGAGCCTCCAAGTCTCCAACTTGTAGGTCTTAGCAGATCTTGTAGATCTTGGTGGATTCTTCTTTTTGATAATTAGTTCTGCTTTTGGAAGGCAGACATTAATGTTGTCAAAATGTATAGTCAGCTGTGTACGCTGCAGAAGCTTTCATATGATGGAAAGTGACTGAAGTTTAAAATGTATTTTTAATTTTTTTCCCTATGTTCACTGGATGTCATTTGCTTGCTTACTGAAGAGCCAATTGCCTTTCACAAGCAGGGCTTAACTGTCACAAAGGCATCATCCTGATAGCTCTGAGTATTCAAGTTAACCTAGAGCAGTGGCAGAGTTTGCCCTTCTCCAGAGAAAGTGGATTTCAGGGTAAAGTGGGGAGAAGGTTAGCCTTTTATGCTTTTTAAACCTCCCTCATACTTCTAGGTCTGACATAAAATCCCATTAAGAGGCACCCTATGCACAGCAACCCAGGAAAACAGCATCACCACTCCCTTCTGTGAGAAGGTGTCCTTGAGGAAGGTCATGGGAGACATACAGAAAGCGTTGACGTTTGTGTTCAAGCAGCACCAAGCCCAAGCTGCTCCTGCTGCTGAGGAAAGCTATATTCTTTCTGCTCTTCCCAGCAGTTCCCAGTGGTGAGGAGCATTTTGTTGTCACCATAAATAAACACTGAGGTTGTATTCTTTTTAAACAGCAAAGACCGTCTCAAGTACAGAGATCAAACGCAGCTTCTTCAGCTCAAGACTGGATACAGACTGATAAGTGCGAGTAGTTAGGAGAAATATTCTTATTTGCAATAGATTTCTGCTTCATTTTCCCTCATAGCTTAGAGATATATTTAAAAACAATAAAACTTTTTTTGTTGTTGTTTTTAATTACATTGATTCCCGGGGCTGGTACTGGAGGGCAGCCGTTTTGCTGGAAAATAATCCCACTTTGACAATGGAAACTTGAGAGACTGCTGGAACAGATTGCAAACCATTTTCATGCCTGGTTTAACTGCTTGACTGCCAGTCTGTATAACTAATTTTCAGAAGGCGTTTCATTACATATACAGCTATTTCTAGTTTCATGTTGCTATGGGGCTAAAAGTACATCAAAAGGAGTCTTTCATCCTGGACTGCACAGACATGGGAACAGGTTTGGGATATGCAAGGAGATGGTGAGCAAATGTAGAGAGAAGGGTTTTTCACTCCCATGAGAAAACAACAACAAAGAAGCATAAAAAGATAGGGATTTGGACTAAACCAATGAAACAAACAACAACGACAACAAAAACAAGCAAACAAAAGAAACAGAATCTGTAGTAGGCAATCTTAATGATTGCTTACATATCTCCACTGACCAAGGGAGCTTGTGAAAGAAGAATATCAAAAAATATCGTAAATTGGAAGGGACCCACAGGGTTATTGATTTATGGCTCCTGGCTCCAGAAATGGGACCTCACAAAAATCAGACCTTGTGTCTGAGAGCATTGTGCACACACTTGAACTCTGGAGGGCTTGGAGCTATCACCACTGCCCTAGGCAGCCTGTCCCAGTGCCCGACCACCTCTGGGTGCAGAACCTTTCCCTAACCTCCAGCCTGACTCTCCCCTGTCCCAGCTCCGTGCCGTTCCCTCAGGTTCTGTTGCTGTCCCCAGAGAGCAGAGCTCAGTGCCTGCCCCTCCGCTCCCCTCGTGAGGGAGCTGCAGGCCGCCACGAGGCCTCCCCTCAGCCTGCTCTGTGCTGGGTTGAACAAACCAAGGCACATCAGCCACTCCTCATGTATCTTGTCCTCCAGGAACTTCACCATCTTAGTAGCCCTCCTGTGGACACTCTGTAATAGTTTTATGTCCTTCTTATATTGTGGTGCCCAAAACTGCACACAGTGTTCTAAGTGAGGCCGCACCAGCGCAGAGCAGAGCGGGACAATCCCATCCCTTGACTGGCTAGCAATAACCATACCTGATGTGCCCCAGGATACAATTGACCTTTTTGGATGCCAGGGCATGCTTCTGACTCATACTGAACTTGCTGTTGACCCGAATACCCAGATGCCTTTCCATGGGGCAGATCTCCATAGCTACAGTAAGTGTACTGAATTTCATGCTGATCTCTTAAATCTAGGTTCATTGCACTGAATTTTGTCCAGGAAGAAGTTAGGCAGCTGCTCTAATCTAAACATTAACTCAGTCCTCATCAGCAGTAAGAAAGAAAGTATCCCAAAAGGCAAATCATCTGTTTGCTGCTGATTCTCTATTCCAGATGTGACTGTCTCTCTCCACAGATGCTTGTGGGGGTCTAGTTGCCCAAACACAACATATGAATAATTTTTTGACTGTTAAATTGAAGGGAGATTAAACTTTCTGTAAGTAACTTGTAAGTATTTCTGTAAGTATTCTGTAAGTATTGAACATGACCTGGCAGTTTGTCCAGGTGGCCAAGAAGGCCAACGGCATCCTGGCTTGTGTCAGGACTGGTGTAGCCATAAGGACCAGGGAGGTGATTGTCCCTCTGTACTCTACTCTGGTGAGCCTGCACCTTGAGTACTGTCTTCAGTTTTTGGGTTCCTCAGTGCAAAAAAGACGTCAAGGCCCTGGAGTGCGTCTAGAGAAGGGCTGCAAAGCTGGTGAAGGGCCTGGAATACAAGTCCTAGGAGGCTGAGGGAATGGGATTTGTTTAGTCTGGAGAAGAGGAGGCTTAGGGGAGACCTTATTACTCTGTACAACTACCTGAAAGGAAGGTGTGGGGAGCTGGGGGTCAGCCTCTTCTCACAGTGATAGGACTAGAGGGAATGGCCTCTAGTTGTGCCAGGGGAGGTTCAGGTTGGAGATCAGGAGACATTTCTTCTCAGAAAGAGCAGTCAGGCATTGGGATAGGTTGCCCAGGGAGGTGGTGGAGCCACCGTCCCTGGGGGTGTTCAAGGAAAGGTTGGACACTTAGTGTCATGGTTTAATGAGTAATATTGGTGGTAGGGTGATGGTTGGACCAGATGATCTTGGAGGTCTTTTCCAACCATTTTGGTTCTATGATTCTATCTACAGCAAGCTTATGCATCTGTGTAGGGAAAGTGAATTTGGCAGTAACAGCCAACAGAGGAGCATCAGACATCATACTCACCACATGTAGAATGTATGCACATGGAGTACAGAGTGAGAAGTGAGTAATATGCCTATGTGGTGTTGAAGATGTGATTCTGGCTGTGGTAGATAGGGCATGAATTGGTATTCATTGTATTGCTGTGGGACACAAACCACACTCAGCGAAACCTTTAACAATGTTAAAGTAACTCTATGCATGACAGGAGAGAAAAGCATCTTATCCTTTTTGAAGAGGAAATATAAAGATCCTCATGGGTTTGTTATCTCTCAGATCTGCCCCTCTCACTCTCCTCCAGATCTTGATCCAGGCTAGTAGGGCTAATGTTCTTGACCTTCTCTTATGCCACCATGGACACAGAAAGATGAAGTCAGGGCAGGCAGGAAAATCTGACTGCTGTGCTGAGTGAATGATGTTAATGCTGATATAGATTGGTTTTCAAGCATTAAAAAAAAAAAAAAAAAAAAAAAAAAAAAAAAAAAAAAAGACATTCTCAGTCCATTCTACTTTCATCTTCACCACAACACCTTTACCTTCATCAAGTTGATGGGCCATTGTAGCAGAATGCTGGTCTCTGAACAGACATCACAAAAGGATGAAATTATAGTTTCCCTGGCAGGGAGAAAAGTAAATTTTGAACCCCATAGGATATTGAGTGCTTTGGCAATTTGCTTCAAACTTTCCATCATCTAAAGTGTGAGCACATGAAGGAGAAAGAACAATTATTTCTAGTGTGAAATTACTCAGAGAAAAAGGGTGAAAATTAACAGAGTAATGCTGTTGTGTGCAAAGCAAAAAACGTGCCAAGGGAAATTTCTGCCTTCTGATACCAGCCCCCAGACAACCCTTTCATTAGTTGTAAACACTCTCTCCAGTTTCAACAATTCTCAGACTGTATTTACTTTTTTTTTTCTTTTTTTTTCTTCTTCTTCTTTTCATTCTGCCTTGTAACTTAGAAGTAAGAAACAAAATACAAATGTAGCAAGTGTCTTTGTTGGGGGCTTCACTAATGCGATGGGACATTCTGTGTTATTGTCTTATGAAACTATCTTTAGCTTATAGTTATGCACTTTCTAGAAACTGCACAAACTGCCAAAACAGGACTTATGTCAAGGCTGTTTTAAGAGTGTGGAAAACGTACTCTGAACTCTCCTATGTTCTGCTTATCACAAAATTACTTATTTTTACGAGGATGCTGACCCAAAATGAAATGGGTGTATTTTAGAAATGAATCTGTTTGAGCTGGAAATCAAAAGAAGGCTCCTAACTACTAAAGAAATGAGGTTTTAGAGGAACAAGATGCAGCTTTGCAAAGCAAAACACTTAAATGCTCTAATACGGAACTTGATGTGATTTTAAAAGGGGTATATCACACTTGACTTAGGTCTTGGTTGCTTAGGTTGTCCCTTGAAGTTGCTGGTCTGTTCAAAGAGAAAATGTCAGAAGGCTCTGTCTCGGGAGCGTAGAGGACTGGATTGAACAGAAAACTTATAACTGTGCTGGAGAAAATTCAGAATTCCCTGAGCAATAGGAAAAATCATCAGTTCCAATATTTTGATACATCCCTGACTGCAGGATTCAGGTGGATGCCTTCAGTTCTCCCAGTTTGTACACACAAAGCTTCAGAAAACTACTCCCTCATCTTATAGCTTCTTAAATTTGCAAGAAATTATAAATGAAGATGACAAAATCTCTTCCTTGAAGGATTATATATTCCTCGTTAAACTTTAACTTCATTTAAAATCCATCCTTGATCCTCTTAAAGTATTTGCGTAAGTGAATGAGTGCTGTAAAGCACGACTGAAGCTTTCCTCCTTGGGGAAGCAGCTTGACCAATTTACATATTTATTAAATATTTTATATTTTACCCGATTGTATGCTCTTCAAAACGTCACATCTTATTTTTGGTCTGAGCACCATATAACAGTAATGTCTGTTTCCAAACTTAGGGAAAAAAAAAAAAATTACATTTCCTGAATTGGTCACTTCCTTAGAATCTGAGTTTTTTTAATTCATTTAATTATTCTATCTTTTACTCTGTTCTGAAAAATTTTAGCTTTCAGTGTTTTGAAGTTCTGATAGTCCATAGTGCAAATGAGTCTTTTGTAGGGCAACACAACCAGTCTCACATTTTTCCTCTGGAATTAAATTCAGCTTTCTAAGCAGCCAGACTGAACTTCTGATCCTGTTTGATGGTAAGTTTGCCTTAAAATAAAGAAAACCAATGCTGTTGCAAGGCAGAAAAGCTTATGAAGATGTGCTTTCCCCAGAGGTACAAGGAACTATCAAGGAAGTGTTGATATTTCATTTTTTTTCATGGGCCTTGGTTCCTGTGTAGTGCATAACAGTTTTGTAAATATTTTCCCTTACTGTTCATCTGTCAGGGCCTGGAACAGACTTTATTTAATTGCTAATAGTGTATAGGATTAGTGCCTTCATGAGAGATCCTAACTAGGGCTTCCTATGAGCAGCCTGGAGTCTGGAGACAGAATGAAGTAAAGATCCATATCTATATCAGGATGCCCAAGACGGGGTCACACTCCCATTTTTGTTGCTGGCCTCTTGAGAATTGTTGTGGAACAAAGCCTTGATTCCTTGCTTATATTTGCAGGTGCTGCAGTCCGTTATATTATCCTTTCTGCAGAAGATGGTATTGCTATCACAACTTTCCTCCCCATTTGAACTCTTGCATGGCCCTTTTATGATATTTCTTAATCTTGCCTTGATGAAATGAGATGGAACTCCTCACTGAAATCATTTGTGTTTCAAGTGCAGAATCTTAGAATTAGGTCAGAGTCATAGAATAATTTAGGTTGCTCCAAATGGGCATTAACATTAATAAATGGGATTTCCCCTTCCCCTCCCCCCCCCCCCCCCCCCCAGTTTCAACCACAATAGGTAAAAATTGAGGGAATAGACCTTATTTAAGAAAACCTTATTAAAGAAAACCTTCTAGCACTCAAGGCATCCTTTGCTCTATTAGCCACCATACTTCTCTGCAGTGGAGACAGAAACTCCAAGATGTTTGATGGAATAAACTCTAGACTCAAATATCCCTCTCTGAACAAAGATCCAGACAAGGGTTTGCCCCTGTTACTATTTCCTCAGCCTGGCTGAAATATGGACAAATCTTTTTCAGTCATACCTTCCCTGGGGAGAGTCCACATTATTCATTCTTTCCTCTTCATGGGTCCTCTGACAGCCTTATCAGTAAGGATTTCTTCCAGGTCATTGCACAATGAGCACAAGAGACTCCACTAGAAACATGCCATGCTAAAAATAGCTTTGTATAATAATTATAATACATGAACTATCTGCTGGCCAGCATTTGCTCCATCTGATCTGTGCTATGTTGACTTCTGAAGTTTCTACTTTCTTAATCAAATAGTACAATGGAAACTCTTACAGAGGTTGTGTATAAGATATATAAAAAAAAATCCTATAGGGTGATACCAGTGATCCATTTAGCCCAGGAGTCTGTCTCTAACAGGGTCAGTGGCAGATGCTATTTAAACATGTATTGTAGATTAACTGTTATTAGTTTTCTCACATTATAAAGTCACATTAAAGTGCTGGCATCTCTTTTCCATAGATTGATAGCCCTATTATTATCTGCCTTTAACTCCAGATGCTTTGTGAATTTGACTGGAGTTGACACGGGTCTTTTAACTTGAGAGTTAGTCAGGTGTGCATCTACACTCACAGCTTCTTTCAGTGATAAAGGTAAATCATATGCTAACAGAGCAGAACTAGACACTCTCTCACAACATGTCAAAGCAAGTCAAAGAAAAGGGTATTTGAGATGTTCCTTTCCACCACCCCTTAATTTCCTTCAAGCTGATATGATATGTTGCTCTCAGGAGACAGCAAAGGACAGGACAACATTTGAGATGGTAACACCCCCTCAAGGGCATGAAAAATTCTCAGATATTTACATAAAAAGGAGCCATTCAGGTATTTTAAGGCCGTTCTGAGTCAGTAAGTTCACTCTGCTTGCCAAACACTGTACTTTCATCTGGATATACTAAGGAGCATGGGCAAAAGGGGCTAATGGCAAAGAGCTTCTAGGAAGCATCACTATGGAAAGGCTGTGGTGGTTTAACACTGATGGGCAGTACTGAAATTTAGGCCACATTTCCATTTATTGATACCTACTAAACTGCAAATTGCTGATATTCCCTCACTTGTTTAACAGATTTAATTGCCTCCTCCATCTGCCATCTACCTCCTCCTCCCAAGCAGCACAGGGGAACAGGGAATGGGGGCTGCGGTCAGTCCCTGACGCTTCATCTCTGCCACTGCTTCATGCTGTGGGCTGCCCGCAGGCAGCAGCTCTCCAATACTGCTCCCACACAGCTCCATCCCATGGGGTCCATCTCCCAGGAGAAAACTGCTCCAGCACAAGTCCCCCACGGGCAGCAGCTCCCCCCAGACCCCCTGCTCCTGCGTGGACTCCTCTCCATGGGCTGTATCTCTGGCCCAGGTCCTGCTCCTGCAGGGGCTCTCCATGGGCCACAGCCTCCTCCAGGCCACATCCACCTGTTGTTGTTACAAGTTTAGATGCACTGTGTTGATATCCTTGCGATTTGGTCCTGCACCCTCCAAATACAGAAGGAGGTTCCATAAGTGTATTTTCATAGCCAGCAAATGTGTATTTTGCTGACACCATGCTTATTAAACCTTCATTGCTTTTGTGCTGGCAAAAGCATGGACAGAAAGTAAATAAGTGCAATCTATGGATCACAAAATAATAAAATCATAAAATATCCTGATTTGGAAGGGACCCACAGGGGTCATCATGTCCAATTCCTGTCTCCACACAGACCTACCTAAAAATTAAACCATATGTTTGAGAGCATTGTCTAAACACTTCTTGAACTCTGGTAGGCTTGGTGCTATGATCACTTCATTGGGAAGCCTGTTCCAGTGCCTGACCACATTCTTGGTGATGAACCTTTTCCCAATATCTAATCTGAACCTCCCCTGACACAACTTCATGTCATTCCCTCCGGTCCTATATATTGCCTCTACTCTCTGACAGATGGGGCAGCCTCAGTCCATGAACCGATCTCTGGGTATCAGTGCCAGAAGTACTGCTGAAGTAAATAGTGTGTCACATAAGAAGAGTTGTTCCTTTACATTTAATATCTCACTGTTAACAGAGGAGGTGGAAAGATCAATATCCGTTAATTGTTAAGCAGGCAGAAACCACAGTGTCTCTTAGTGAATTCGGTAACAGATGTAGGCGAGCATTCAACCTTACTGCTGTACATAGCATCTGAGTCGTGATCCTTCCAGGTGTTGCTCTTGGCAAATTACCCTGAGAATGAGATGAGAATTTGGCTCTATTTGGGTGTTTTATGGTTCTTGGTGCAAGAATATTAATGCCATAGAATCATAGAATGGTTTGGACCCCCCTGACATGGTTAGGGAAAGGACCTACTGATTTTTCCTTAGGGTGGTTTTTTCATCTGTTTGAATATCATAATTTATTCTGAGTCCTTTTAGACTGTTTGAGACACCTCTGCATGTCTGACAGGTAAAACAGAAGATATGAAGGAGAAAAATTTTTCTTGAGCACTCATGGGACGGAGGTCAGAAAAGATAGCTTTGAACATTTCCAATGGCTCTAGAGATCTATGTCTAGGTACATGAATCATACCCAGAAGGGACTGAAATCAACCTGAAGTCCTTTTATGTCATGTTATACACCTGGGGCAGGATTAATTTCAAAATAAGGATACTAGAAATTTGCTTTTTCCAGCAGCTTCTTTAAAATAATTAAAAGTCTTGTGCACTTGACCTGGAGTTTGTTGCTGGCCTCAAAAAAAAAACAACAAAAAAAACACAGTACCATGATGTGGGTGATAGATCCAATGTGCTGCATTTTCTGGAAATAGACATAAAGTTTTCAACCTTAAGTGTTATCAAATGATCTTGCTCAGTCCTACAGCCCTATGCAGAGGTATTACCTAAGGATGTAGTTGTGATTCATGACCTCTTCATTTACAACAGCAGAAACCAAACTCGTGTTTTAGACTTCACAAGGCTGGGTCTGAAACTATCCCAACCTGCAGTGTCCACGGAAAGAAAAGAAAGAAAAGAAAGAAAAGAAAGAAAAGAAAGAAAAGAAAGAAAGAAAGAAAAGAAAGAGAGAAAGAAAGAGAGAAAGAAAGAAAGAAAGAAAGAAAGAAAGAAAGAAAGAAAGAAAGAAAGAAAGAAAGAGAGAGAGAGAAGGAGATAGAGGGGGGAGAGGGAGTAATGCATCAATACTAAAATAAATCTTAATTTTTACTTAGGAAAACATATATATGTTTGTGTGTCAACAACCATGTCCTACCAAAATGCCTAAAGGTATGCTGCTACTGAAGAACAGAATTAGAGTTTATAAAATTAATCTAAAAATTGGAACAGCATGATCAACATCAAACAGTTATGCAAAGTATCTTCTCAATCCTTAGAAGCTTTTTTTTTTTTTTTTTTTTTTTTTTGGCTTGGGTTTCTCCTGCAGACAGCAGATCCTTTTCCTAACTGAGAGGTGTAATTAAACTTTGCCATGTCTCCCAGCAGAGCAATGCCACTTTTCTCAGAGCATTCATTCCTTGGTGTTGGAAGATACACACTCCCCTTAGGTTCCCCGTGTATTTCTATATAAATAATACAAAGAGAGGTTGTATCTCCTCTGGCCCTGAAGAGCACATGAATTATATTCAGGTACATAACTTTATTTTTCTTCTCAGCTGACTGAAAAGCAGCCAAGGCCTTGATAAAGGGATCATTGTTGACTGTGAAGAGACCTCCTCCAACACTGCTACCGTAAACTCAGAGGATATAAAATGTGTGAACTTTATCCAGATGCATCAATGCCCCAGTGAGCAAAAGAACAATCTGAATATTAGAGGGAAAAATTTTCTTGCCTTAATAGCATCTATTATTTTTTTCAGGGTTGTACTGAGGTGCCCTCAGGCTAACACAGGCTGTCTTCATCAGCAAAACTTCTTGCCAGATAAACTCCTTAAACTGCTTGATTTTCTCCTTCTTTCAGGCAATAATGAGATTGTGAAGTTGATTCTATTACAGCTAAATCTGGGACAAATGCTTTTCTAGGACTCCTTTTAAAATAACCATAATATTTTGGAGAAACAGGGTGCTCTTGGCAGCCGTTCTTGCCTACAGTGTTTTCAGGCACCACTGTCAGCTATTGCTGTGCATCTTTTTTTACCTAGTCTAAATCCCAAACTAGCATCCCAATTGCATTGCAGGTGATGGGGTATGTGCCTGGGAACAGCATGATGTGCAGATGTTAATGCTCAGAAAGTGTGCACGCAGGGCTTTTAAGTGCTAAAGTATGTTTTGAAAACTGGTCCCAAATATCATCGGAGTGATTAATCTGTCTGCTCTTCTCAGTTTTTTTAGTAAATGCTCTGTGACAAGCCAATTAAATCCAGTAATAAAATGTCCTCCACTGGGATGTCTGGAATGCTTGAAGTTAACCCGATGTTGGAGGGTTTCCCTAGCTCACGGACCTGTTACAAATTCATGGGGCTTGCAGGCTTTCTGTGAGAGGTGCTCAGCACCTCTCTTGATGTGGCTTCTGGCATTTAGAGACACACAAAAGAAAAAAAAAAGCAAAAATAAATAAATAAATAAATAACACCAAAGCAAAATACCCCCCCAAAACCATCACAAGATCATATGCCTAAATCAAGGGTTAGACTATTTCTGCCCAAATATTCCCTGGTGCTAAGTCTAGATCAGCTTTACATGCTTAAAGTGGTGACACGTTTGCCACTTCCATGGGGCCATCCTCACTCAGGCTGATAGGTCAGTGCAGTAGTGCCTAATGCCTGTCAGCATAAACTGTGTTCTCAGTTTCTCAGCCTTATCTCTGGTGAAAGAAATGTACTTATCCTTTTTGCTTTGCTAGTGGTTGACAGAAAATTAATTATAACCAGAAAAAATCTTTTCCACTAAAAAGTTCACCAGGAATGTTTTTTTGACTGAGGAGTGAGTCCAATTAGTACTTTCAATAGTCTCCACTTAGGCAAAAGTGCTGAAGTTTCTGATATACATATTTTTGAAGGAAAGCTTCCCTTTTATACGTAAAATGTGCATGAAATAACATGTAGCATCTTGAGTCCCCCAGGAAAGCAGTAGTGTGCAGAATTAGCCTCTACAGTGAAGCACAGCTAAGTTTCAAGTTATTTCATCTGCCTCGTCCATTTGCTGAATTTCATTTTTAAACTGTAGCTTTAAATTCAGGCAGCTTCACTGAAAGCATGATGCTGACACCGCATGTGTGAATCTGCCAGGAGAGTAAGATGGAGCTGGGCCTCTCCCATTCCTCTACCTGTCCTCTCAGAACTGCTGCAGCTTCTCATCCTTATTTCTCCAAAGCTGTACACAGCTTCTTTTTCTCCTATACCCATCTCCCATACCCAGATTTCTTGCTGTTTCAAAGCACTGTGTAGAAAATAATTCTTTAGACTACAATACAGGCAAGGATGTGTTAAGGATTGTATTATCCCCACCAAATGCTCCAAAAGATGCTGGTACGTCCTAGAATAAACTCTCATTAGTTAGACATGCAAGGAAGATAGGTCCATTTTCATCTTTATCAATTAGTTTGAACTTTTTAAAGGGTTCACAGGACCTGGTATTTTCAAGGCAAGTGATGGAGGTCAAAAGTGGTAGTCAGGTGATTGAATTATTCTGCTAGAAACCAGGAAGATCTGAGTGTGATTTATTCTACCACAGAAGCCTGTGTAACCTCAGCCAAGTTGCTTCATACCTTGGGTTATACTTTACTTGTTGTGGGTGCCAAAAATGATATTTTCTTCTTGTACTTTAAAAAAACTATTAAATTCCTGTGTCCCAAATAGGATTACTCTCTCTTACTTTGTCCTTTCACATTGTGTAAGAGAGCAACCTCCTCACTACTGCACCAACCCCTCATGCAACAACAGCTTCATACCCACTTTTGGGAACTGTGTCCACAGTAGTTAGAAATAGTTTTGCCAGGCTGTAACAGCGTAATGAAATACCTGGAAAATGGGCAGAAATGCTATGAATAGTGAGCAAACTTTCTGCAGACTGTGCCGTAGAAAGTGGGCACATCCCCTGGAGCTGCTCTATCCCAAGAGGTATTTAGAAGTGTTGTGTGGCAATCCTAAGTCAAACAGCTTCCAGCATTTGCACCAAAATAAATTGAGTTGCAAGCCCTCTGCTTTCTGCTGAGGGAGCCTGAACCACTTGTGTGAATGGGGTGTTTCCATGCCAGAGAAGGAAAAGGTATGTAAAGGAAAAAATGTTATGACAGAGGCATCAAAGTGACAGCTGAGGGCCTTGAAGAAGGCCTTGAAGGAGGAGGGTAGCAGAAGCTGTCTGATGAAATCCTCTTTCTTGATGCCATCTGAGGAAAAGCCCCAGATATCTGCTCTGGTTCAGAGGCAGGGATCATTACCTTGCAGCATCACTGTCACTCTGCCACAGATTGGCCTCTGATGAGAGTTAAAGAAAGGGGCCAAATAGTTTGTATTACTTTTTCATTATTATTATTTAAAATTATTGTGATGATTTACATCTGGAATTTAAAGCCTAGTTTTTAGCTTGCAGTCACTTTCCCAGACATAAAGCGATATTAAAGTAATTATAATCTAAAGCTGTTTGCAACTATCTAGGTCAACTCGTGATAAGCACCTGACAATAGTCTTATTCCTTAATAGGTGGTGTTCAGAACTGGTTAACTGGTTTTCAGTAGGTTTTGTGCATTTCAAACAGGAAAACAGGATTCTGGCCAAAGACATTAGCAAGGCTCTTTTTTTTTTTTTTTTTTTTTTTTTTTTTTTTGGCAATTTAAGGGGGAAGGAGATGCACCAGAATGGGTGGATAACCCAGATCCAACTGAGGGCATCTTCTGGTGACCCAAAGACAGAACAGTAACCAACCCCAATATTTAGAAACCTGGAATGAAAAAGAGTGATCCAAAAAAGCCCTTTTCCAAGGTGGTATCAAGAAGTGTCTAACTGCTCAGCCAGCAACAGTGATATATGAACATCCAAAATCAAAGCAGGGGAAGCCGAGCTAAGGACTAAGACCTGGAGCTGTTTCTCTAAGAGAAGGATTAACTGGAGCCATGAGAGCACACAGAGGTTAGAGGTGGGCTCAGAGGAGATGAGCAGAAACCTGTTACATCAAGAAATGGTCCTATTCAAAGACCCTGAGGAAGTTCTGCTGCCTCCACATCTTATGCAGAAATGGGCAAAATGATGACATTCCTGCTGTTATTTTTTGTAAGCATTGGTAGTCATGCTGCACTGTGGATTGAATAATAGCAAATTATCTTTTCTTTTTTCTTTTTTTTTTTCCTCTCAAAAACTCTGAAGCTCATGGCTCTTTGTTGATAGTTTTAAGATTACCTTTCAGAAATGAGCATAAAAATTAGAGAAATGTTGCCTGGAGGTCACCTTCCCTGAAGTTTTAACATGTGACATTTGATAGATGTAAAATGCTTGCTCTGAGTTTGATTTAGAGATCAGCTTTAATATCATGATGCTGATGTCTTTCTTAAATGTCTGTCAGGTTTTATTGAAGTAGATTTTATTATTTACAATGAGACATTACAGGTATGTCTCAGGGAGGTGTTAATTTGAGTGAAGGCTCTGTGCATACCTCTGTACTTCCATCAGCAGCAGCTGCCAGTGCTGGGAGGGATAATGCTATTATTCTGTTATTCTCCCATTCAGCAATATTATTCCTCAGGCCAGTAATAATTTTTGCCTTGAGCAGCCCAGCCTCTGTTTAAGCAGCAGACCATGGAGAAAGGTGCACTCCCCAAGAGCAAAAATGCTTTCATGGCTAACCATCATCTCACAGGAATTTGCTGAATGCAAGGGCAAAGACATAGAGTGTAGATTTTGTGAAAGACAGAAAGAAAGGTTACCAGGGTTTATCTGGGACAGATTCCTCACACAAATATTTTTTAATGCAATGGGATGGTTGGAAGATAAAACATATTTGCCTGAGGGTGTTGCCTGGGAGTGTCTGATGGAGGCTGAGGAAAGAGCTAAGGAAAGGGCGAGCAGCATCTGGAAATTATGCCAGGGAGAAGACCTATAGGGTGGTGTAGGAATTAGTCAGATTTGGGTTTCAGCATTATTCCAGATTCTCCCTAGCCATCTTTTCTCTCCATATACAGTCACCCAGAACAGCCCTGAGCCCAATTCATGCCATTCATAGAATTATGCAACCACTGTGTACTATGACACAACTTGAATTATTTCATAGCCTCTGGACTGAAAATAAAAGCACCCAAAATATGCTTATGGATCCTAAGTTCAGAGGCCTGGGAAAGGATTCAGAGGACACCTGAAGTGAAGCATCACCCAGTGCAGAGCAGACAGCCTGCCATGCCAAAGAGCCAGCCACCTGTATGAACAGACTTTGCTGGAAAGGTTTTGACCAAGTATTTTTTTTTCAAGAGTATAACACGTCTGTTGAAATACTGCAATTCTGAGCTATAAAAAACAGATCAAAACCCAATTCTTTTTATTTTCATATAAGCTGTCTCATTTTACTAAGTGATTTTAATCATTTTAATTTTGACTCAATTATGTTTAAAATCATTTCTTTTCCTGGATTAACTGTATATTTGACTTCACAAACTGAGAATGTTTGATGGTTGAATCAGTTTTGATGGGCAATTTACACTATGTGGTAAATTTTGAAATTTTCTTTGACAAATGAAAACTGCTTCCTGAGAGGCTTAAATTTCCCAGGGGACAGAAATTCTATTTCCCAGTCACCTCTGGAGGAAAACTCATGTGAAAATGACAACTTTCCCTGCACTGTAATAAAACATTGTCTCAACTGAGTGCTATTTATGACCAAGCCTACGAACTGTGATTCTTTTGGGGAGCATAAATAGCATCTAATAAAAAACTCTCATTTTTCCTTTAAACTAGACAACTTACTTCCAACTGATTTTTTTTTTTTTAAATATTTATTTTACTTTATTTTATTTTATCTTTTAATTATATTAGTTTTCAAAGAAAACCCTTCCTATGCTGTAAAATGAATTAGAATTTCCTGATGTTTGGTTTAACTGTGTGAGCTGATACAAGAGAATAACATAAACATGGCCAGCCTTAGGTCAGTTCAAATGTTCCTCTAGCCCTGTATCTTTCCTCTGACATGGGCCAGCAGTGGCTGCTTTGGAAGATAAGGACAGATCTCATACTATTTACCCTCCCAGCAGTCAGTGACTTGTACTCCTGTTAAACTGAGGGGAAGTGGAAAGAAAGAGAAGCAAGAAATTCAGTATCTCCCTCCTTTCCCCGAGCTCCAATTGCCTTAGTTCACTTTCTTTCCCTTTTCAGAGTGAAACAGTTAGCGGAGAACATTTCTTACCTTTATTAGTGCAATCCCACCATTTAAAGCTCCAATTCAGAAAGTGCCTAAGCACCTCCTGAAGTCCCAGTTGCATGCTCAAATTGAAGCTCCTGCTCAGACATGTTTTTTCTAATAGATGTGCATAACAGAGAGAGTGTTCATTACAAGGTCTGAACTATGTACAAAGTCAAGAAGGGGTAATAGCAAGAAAATAAGTGCAGAGACAATGTTTGAAGAAGAACAAAAGAGTTATAAACTGCCCATGAATAAATTTATTCTGGCAATTAGAAGAGCATTCCTGATCATTAACACACTCATGTTCCAGAAACAGATTTTCAGTAGGAACAATGGTGCAAAAAGAAACCAAACGGGGGCTTCATGAAGCTTGATATATGTCTGCGAGGAGTCAGGTGATATAGATTTGCTGTAGCAGAACTAGATTCTGTTACCCCGAGGGTCTCAGGAAATTGCCAGAAACTTCACACAGAAACATCTCTTGAAGCAAATCAAAGTGGTACAATATGGAACCTCACCTATTGAGTGTGAGTCAGATGAACTAAATTTTAGTTAGGGTATAAGTGGTAACAATCCGCTTAAGATTACAGCAGCTGCAGATACGGTTCTATAACTTACAGTACAGACCCAGTAACAACTACACTGAAGAAAGAAACATGGAACACATTTCCTTTGAAGCTTTATTGATTTGCAACCTTGTCTTGATTCAGTAGCCGGTACAAATGGCCCCTTCACTGACAAACATGAAAGAAAACAAAAGTGTCCTGGTACAGAAAAGAAATTAACTTTCTCATTTCTATGTGTCAGTCCTTTGAATCCCATAATTTCACTACCCAGGATGGTTGCCTCTGAAGTCAACATTATTTTTACCAATTTTACTTCTTGCCAAGTATGATACAACTGGGTAGAAGTGACTGCCACTTGCCTTTATTTGTCACATGCCTTAAAAATTTGAGCACACTGGAGTTTCAAAGCATGAACATGAAATACTGGTGCTGGAAGCATATCCATCGACTTGTCAAAAATCAGCCCACCTTCCTTTTTTTCATACGGGGAAAATATTGTAAGGATGGCTGTTTTATTTCTGTTAGTGGCTGAGTTTGCATAGGTAAATAAGAATGGGCATATTGAGTCAAATCGAAGCATGTTTCAGCTCATTCTTTTGCCTTTGACAGCTCCAGAAGAATACAAGCGTATATTCCATTTCCTCAGAGGGAATAGTCATTCATGTCTCATGGACTTTCTGAATTGGCTGTGATTTCTGTAGTGTATTTACTCCTTCAAATTCATTTTTCTTTCATGCATGTATTCTATCTCCCTTTGAGCCCACGCAACTTTCACGATATCCTATATCAAGTCATTCCTTGGATGAACAACGCACATATACAAAGAGGGCATGTGCAGTTAAGTTGGGGCAGTCCATACCAAAGGATATTGTGTTGTAGTTTGTAAAGAAATGGCAGAACCAGCCTTGTGCTAGCTATGGCAGATACTGCTTTATTTATTGAAATCCACCCAGGATCCTTAATATTTACTTTGATACCCATCCTGATTGTGTTACCACTTTATATCACTACCAGAACCCAAATTCTCTGGTCTTTGCCCTATGTATTCCAGTGTGACTTTCACAACAACCTTTTCCAGACATTCACCTTTAGTGAACCTAGAAAAATTAACTTTTATTGTCTTTCAAATGTTAAGTTCAAATGTTCAAGATTCACATTTCTGGTGTCTGGATGTCTTAATGACACAGTTTTCCTTACTGTATTTCTTCACAAACTATGTAATGCAACTTGTGGTAATAGGAAGTATGGAAACCCTTGAGGAGCATATGGACACTGGGTAATCAAAGTGACTTTAGATCCATTATAAACTTTGGGTCATGCCCAAAGCTACTTAATGAACCTAAGGAGAAATCCTGCTATATGACAGTGCTTTGTCCTCATTGCTGCAGACTCTTTCTTTCCCATGTAAAATTCTTTTGCTCAGGATTAGTAATAAAGCCCAGGGTTGGGTGGAATAAAGCTATAAGGATCACAAAATGAACACACCCGATGCTTAAAATCAGAACCAATGCAAGTTTCCCCCAAATGGAATTATTTTACAGGCTGACACTCTACCAGATAAAACCGTGAATTCCCTGTAGACTCTCTGGCTTAGTTCATCTATAATTTCTCTGCTGATCAGCAGAGTTAATAAAAAAATAAAAATGTCTCCCTTTAAAGCTGGAAGATACTCACATACCTGCATATCTTATCTCCAGGATAAAGATTTAATTACCTCAAGAAAAGGCTGGAAGAACAATGAAACACTGGCACCTGTTACAGCTGTGAAGATGGTGAGGAGGGCCAGCATATAATAATTAAATCTTTATAACCCAGAAGGGAGTTTGCAGCCTGCAGTGTCTTCCTGGTGAATATCACCATGTGTATTTTCAAACCTACTCCATGCCAGCATGTCCCAAAGTGATTTTATTTACACAGCTGGTTGGGAAAAGGCTGGCTGGAGCTTGAAAAGGCAAGAGCTAGAAGGAGAGAGAGAGTAGCCACCTAAAAAGGTAGCAAAAAAAGGGCTGGGATGGAAGTTTTCTATACTCAGTGACAGGTAATGTATGTTTTCAGACCTGTCTGAAAAGATCTTCCAGAACTTCATGTCCCTCTTTTCTGCTGTGTTGAATTTCTTTTGTACACAAACCAAACTTTGTTAAAGGGAATTATTCTACTGAAGTTTATAAGGACAAATGAATATGCATCACATTTACTTATTCACTTATTTGTGCATACGTGTCCATGTATCCTCAGTGGACATGCAAATTGTATCTGTATGTATGTACTTTGACATGTGAAAGCAAGTGTTCAAAAACTTCTCTGCTGGAGAAATCACAGCTAACTGGCTTTATTAAGTAGCCCAATGCCTTAGGTAAAGGGAGAGATAATTCCCTCCTGCCTAAATTTGGGTCTTCTCATGGAACCCAGTTGCACCAAGGAAGGTTGTGAGCTGCATATAATTTTGAGGCTGGCCCTACTTCATGTGACAGGTTGTATCAGAGACCTTACAACATCTCTTACAACATAACAGGCTTGATTCTCTGGCTGTTTTGTGAACAATGAAATTTGTATTAATGACAAGGGGGAACTTCACAACACTGCATGTGTTGGAAGTACTGCCCTGCAGCTCTGGGCTCCCTTGGAGAGCACGGACACAGAAGCTGAATCTTAGCCAACTAATTACCCCCACCTTTGTTTTCTTCTGTCATCTCCCTATTCGTTGTCCCCTGAGCATGCTTGTCCTGCCTTCTGCAAAAAAGCAAGAGGAAGGTCCTAGGGCTGTGGTCCTGAATTGTTTGAATTCTAGCTGCTAATGATATCATGAATGTCTTATTGTACTTTATAGTGAGCTCTTTTGCCCCTGTCTAGCTTCGGTATTTTTAGCTCAGCCCTCCCTTCCACAAGATGCCTGTACTGGTTTTTGGTAGGGTTTGGATGTTCATTTATTTATTTTCCTAACAGAGCGATAAAATAAATTATTTTAAAACATGCTTAAAAAAGGACGGACAACTTACCACCTGGAGGGGGTAGCTGCAATCCTGAGTATATATGCCAAGAACTAAATATATTTCTAAATATAGCTATGTTGTTTCATTCTTTACCTTTTTCTCTGTGTGTGTGTGTGTATGTGTGTTCTGCAGAGATTAGTCATGGCTTTACAAAATGGATTTTCTCAAAAAAAAAAGATGCTTTCTGCCTCTTGTTCCTTTGATACAACTTCAACATCTTTTTTCAATATAAATTTTTCTCCTCCTCCTCTCCGTACATTTGTGTGTGTGTGCTTGTGGGTGTGAATAAATATATACATATATTGTGGTTGGCTGGAAGTAGGAAAATCCATTTTCTTTAACAGTCATATCTCTGAGAAGCAGGCTCACAGAAAATCTTTTAAATGCTAAATTAAAAGACTTGAACTGCTTGGCTTTTCTGGTCAGCTTCTCCTTAATTCTTTTCTCTCTTCCTCTTGCTCCCTCATTCTTAGTCTTGCACTGAGTTTTCAGTTTAATTAGAGGGGCAAGAAAATAGTCGCATCAAGTCAAGGACATAATCTCTTTCCAAGCTGGAAAAGTCAGAGTTTAATCTTCCTGGCATAGTCCCATTCAGAAAAAGGAAAATTCTTCCCTAAGATATTGGTCCCAGTGTAGCACCTATTGCAGACTGTGGGAACCTTTCTTTCTATATATTGTTTTGGATGCTGAAACCTCTGGAAACTGAGGGTTGACAATACCCAGAGGTGTTGTGCTGAGTTGTCTGCAGGACCTGGGCCTTTAAGCACAAGCTTTGTTGCTTAATAAGCAGGCCATTTGCCTTAAGCAGGCTCATAAAAATGCTGTATGGTCCATCCACTTGGAGAGGGCATGGCTGTACTCCTGTGTAGTTTATTTTCTTCAAGTTGGGAGCCAGCTTTTGCCATTTACTCATGCTGTGCTACAATAACTCTATGTTCATTTCTACACCCCGTGTTTTGGTTCACATCCAAGGTTTCTGCATTCTGGGTATAACTCATCTCGCTCAGCATCAGCAATGGGCAGTCCAGTGTCTTGCATAACTTCCCTAGTATAACTTCGGGGACTGGAGAGTATATTCATATTCTTGGACACAAATCTTAAGAAGGGATGATTTATCTACAGGAGTCCCACTCTACTGATGGCAGAGGAGATATTACAATTTACTTTAGGTTAGATGTAGATCTTTAAATTGTCTACAGTTTGACAAGATGCTCCCTATTTCAACAGAAGAGATTTTGCAGAAGGGGAGTACAATTTCTGATATGAATTCCATGGAGATAGTCTGAAAAGGCACATGGAGATCTTCCCCCCATCATTCTCAGTGTGAAGGGGACTCAGATCTTCTCACAGAAATCAACAGCAATATGATGCATGTTGTGTTTACATGAAAATATTTTCCTCTGGATTCCGGAATAGCCATTTGGGGTTTAAGAGTAATTCGTTATCATGTTTTACCAGAAAGAAAATGAGTTATATAATCTGTCAACTCTATTTACCTCTAACTTTCCAGCTAAAAACAATGGCAACTACAAGGTGCCTGTTTGCAGCGGATGACAGATGACTGCAGTTGCGGTTTTGTGAACTATAAAACAATATTCTGTACCCTTCCTATAGGAGTCAACTGTACACAGCACACTGAGGGCTTCACCTGGGTGCGTACTGTGAGCAGGCAGCTTGCACTCTGTGTATTGGACTCAGGTGCACAGTGTGGAAGTCGGAATGGCAGCAAGTCCATAGAAAACAGTTCCTTGCACTAAAAAATGCAGCAATTTCCTCCGTGCAATGTGGCAGCTGAGATCACGGAGCAATCGTTTCCAGGCGGAGAAGTGTGGAACAATGCCTCCAAATGAAATTATAGCTGGAGGAAAGGATTTCTTTGAGGCAGGAAGGAATGTAATTACCCAAGTTGGACTTTTGCCAGGACACTGATGTTTAAAACACTTTCTGCTCTTGTGGAAAGTGCCACAGGATCTTTTAATGACTGCAAGGGAATGGGCTTTAGATTTTTTTTTTTTTAATTTTATTTGAGTGTCTCATTCAAAAGACAGAATAATAAAATGAGAAAGAAAAAAAAAAACTATCAAAGAAAAAGCTAATCTTTAAAAAATGATGGAATATGTAAATCCTACTTTGAAATGGTAATATATTAACTTCTTTTTAAGATAAAAATGCAATTAGTTCATTCTTTCATTCCCCCCCCCCCCCCAAAATGCACATATATTGTTATCATGTCCTTTGCTCTTATGTCAAATCTGAATCATTTAATTTTGTTGCAGTGAAACTTGTAGGTTTTATGAAAAATTGTTTTGTTTTTCTGCCTTGTTTCACTCATGACTGTAAATAAAATATTCTTAAATGCAAAAATCATTGCTGTCAAATGTCTACACTTTGTTGAATTTTATAAAGGCAATGGGCTATTTTTATATTACATGTAGTGTCAGTAAAGAGTAATCAGAGAGTGAAAGGGACTTTTTATCATTCCCAATTTATGCACAGATCTTTTTAGCTCTGAAGGAAAAAAAAAGAAATGTTACATGTGATGGAAGGGTAAGCTTGCCTTATTTTCCATTTGCTCATTTTTGGTAAGAGAATGAATGTAGCGGCATCTATATGCATCTGTATGCACAGAACACTATTTATTACTAGCTGGCCAATCCAGAATAAGTTTTTTGAATGCACTGTAATTTTATCACCGTGTTTTTGCTATTTCATCCATATTTTGTGAAGTTGGATTTGACTGTCTGGTCATTGTCTCTATTTGGGTAAATACTTGTAAATGTTAACTAAAGGGTATAAATAAACACAGAGTATAAATAAACATAAATTAGTTAAAGAGACACTGGAAAGATTGACTTAAAAACAGTCGAATCTGGAGATTGCTGTGTTTACTAACCTACTAATTTGGGTGCTCATGGAGGGTGCAGTAGCTGTCTGTTCACACTGTTTTCTCTCTGTAGGAACTTGAATTCACATCTGGCCCCAGAGCGAGACTTGTCATCACAAAGCTGTTGAATGGCCTCCATTATTGTTCTCACAGTCCTTTCTGCCAGGGCTGCTTCACGTTGTTTAGGATATTTCAATACGTATCAAGTCTGAAGTAAAGCAAGCAGAAGGGAGCCACTTGTTAAGAACTGATACATTTCTTTGGCAGTGATGAGACTGGGGTGGGATTCACCTCCCCTGTCATTAGGAATCTATAAAGTGAAAATCTCTATCTGGATTAAGTAGTCCAGGCTCCCATTGAGATTAATAGAAAACTAGTCCATAGAGTTGAGGGATTGTAATTCACCCCCTCTTAAGCAGACTCTTGCATGTAAAGAAAAGAGATATGGCTCTTCCATTCTACAAGTTTAATTTTCAGGTCTTGCTTCTCATGGATTATTTATTCCTGAAACAGAATGCAAAAAGAAATTCATATTTAATAAGTGGTCATTGAAACAAAGAAAAACTAAAACTCGAGGTATGTCTCTGGGCTTGGGAGCTGGGCTGTTACTTAACTCAGAAGAGAAGGCATCCTAATAGAACAGACATGTGAGCTGAGATTCCAGTTTTGGAGAGAATTAACCTGCAGCCCACTGAGATCTGAGTTCAGCCTCTGCTTGGTTCTGGCAGCAAGATCCTGTCTTTGTAAGCATCATGGACAGCTGGTTAGCAGCAGCCTCCTATCCATGTTTTGCAAGGATCTGCTGACTTCTGGCAGCATCAAGGTACCACCAGTGGCTGACCCCTCTGAACAATCAGAAGAAAATAAAAATGCAAAGAGAAATAAATTAAAATTCCTTCCCCTTCTCTGGTTGTCTTATGTCATCTTATGGACCAACAAAACCCCAGATGGATTGTGTAAGATGCACACCATCTCTCTCCAAGTGCTAATTATGCATTTATAGGAAGAATTCTCTCTGATTTTGATCTATATTTTCTCCTTACTCTGAGTGATGCTCCCATAAATATTTTCTTATTTCCTTTTCACTGCTACCTCTGGTGTCAGCATCAGAAAGAAGCCACACCAGGCTCAAGTCTACAGAGCCTCTAATTCCTCAGTTTTCCTCCACGAAATGTTTACTGGAAAATGAATGCCTTCCAATTCATCCTGCTGCTGGAACTTCCTGATCCTTCTAATCTAACACATAATAATTGTCATTTCACAGGGCAGAATTTTTATCTGCTGGCATGATCTAAACACCCCGCTTCCTTTCATCATACATAATGATGAGCCCCTTAGTTTGGAGTGAAGCAACTCCATTTCTAAAGACTGTGTTGGTATTTTAGTAATTGTCTCACCGAGGAGAGAGAAGCCTATGTCTGGAAAAAGGATACAAATCATTGATCATCCTGCTGGCTCTGACAGTGACAAGAGCTCTGGATTTGTGCTCCCCACCGCTATGCATAGCATTGCTGGTAACCATGGTGTCCGAATGCGTGAGAACGGAGCCTGGCTTCTTATATAATGCTTGCAGTGCAGCAGCACCACCAGACTTACCAATTAAAGATTTGTCTTGGCGAGAAGGGATTAAATACTTTTCATTAGCAAATTTAGAGATTCTAAAGCCCTATTATAGAGATCTGCCACCCACATTGTGAGCAAAACAGCTGTACAATGGGCGATTATAAAGCAAGAAGATGAAGTGACGTTTTGGCTAGGAACTTTATTGTCTCTACACTCTCAGCCCTACAATCCCATGGAAACAATTATCTTTAATAAGAAGTATTGTTATTTCCTTCTGAGCAACTGTGCTATTTGGTCTATATCCCCAGAAAGGTTAAACATAACAACGAGTGACTCTTTGTGCTTTGTTAAGATAACTTCATATTTTCATCACCTTCCAAAAATCACATAATACTAATATCATGCTATATAAATAGAAAAGAAAAAAAAATATTGTTATTATATATTATATATTTTCATTAATTAGTAATTAACACTGTGCGAGTTTCTAGAATGAAAATGTCAGAAAAAAAAATAAAAATGACATGAAATAAACAGTCACCTTCTTTCCAAGTTTGACCCTGTAGAGCTTTAATTCCAAAGAGCTATAACAAAGCTGATGACAGAAAGGGCTTTTTTTTTTTTTTTTTTTTTTTTTTTCCATTTATTAGCACAGCAACACACTGGGTGTACTTCCAGATCTACTTGCTTCATGATGATCACTTCCCATTCTATATGGAAAAAGGGATGTTTTATGAAGGCAAAACCCAGTAAATGGAAGACCTATGAAAGAAAATCCTCACCCCTCTCTCCTCAGATATCCTCCATTTACCTGAAGGAGTTTACATGGTCTGAAAAGATTTCTGGGAACTAGAAGTTGCTGATACACATTTTTACAATGGCTTTTGGTGTGGTTTTAGCCTGCACACAGTCATTACAATTCTTGCACACCAGCTGAGAGCTGGCACAGCCCCAAGAGCATTCCCAATAGGCAGTCTGGATGCAGCCACTTCACAGACTAAAAGAGTTTAATTGTATAAACACAGATCATTGCTGGCCCCAGTGCTGGAAAGTGCTCTCAGGCTTCCTTAATTTACTTGTGGAGATGTCGCCTCAGTGGAGGAAAAATGTGGTTACTAATTTAGACGCATGCAGGACACAGTTTTAGTGAGAGCCCTTGGCACTTGGATATGCACAGTCGTTTCAGCTGGAATTACCACCAAACAGAAACAAAACACTCCACCAGTGACCAGAAGGGGCTGTAAAGTGCCTGCTTGTGTGGCATAAGTCAATCTCCAGTGATGGATGGTAGAAAGCTCCCTTCCTTCAGGGGCTGCTGTTGTGCTGCTGCCTGCTGAGAGATAAAAGCCAAGTGCGTGGGTGTGCGCATTTACAGGACTGGGATTTACTGCTGGGACACAGAGCACTGCAACCTGGAGCTCAGCTCTTAAAGAGAGAACGGCAGAGCCTTTTTCTGCCCAAATTGCCTCTGGGGATGAGATGGCCAGTGGCACAGTGCAGACACTGTTTGGAGCCTGTGCTCATCCTCATAGCCCTTAGGTGTTACCCAAGAGAACTGAGACTCAGCCAGGATTATTTACTCAGATTCAGTGACAGTAATGTAGATGATTCCCCCCCAACAACAACAACAACAAAAAAGAAAAAAAAAAGAAAGAAAAAAAGAAAAAAAAAAAAAAAAAAAAAACAAAAAAAACCAAAAAAAAAAAAAAAACAACAAAAAAAAACAAAAAAAAAAAAAGCTGGATGATGTTTGACCAGCCTGTGGTGAAGTCAAAGCAGGCACTCAGTTCCTGAGAAGAGGAAGCCTATATGATCTCATAGCAGGACTTTTAGAAAAAAGTGGATGCATTTCATTTTAGATGTGACCCAGAAGGTTCAATATACAGGCAAAGATTTCATCAGCTCATCCTGTTAACCAAAATACCAGGTTTTAAAGGGTACTTCAGCCCTTAACCATCTTTGTTTTTAACCTACTTTGTTTTTCGCAAAAGTTAAGCACTTTTTAATCAGATATCTGGCCAGAAGACCCATAATGTTCTTTATTTTAAATGAAGGAAACATAACTAATCATTACAATATAATATTCATTATCAATATGATATGATGTAAATATGATATAAAATATGATTAATCATTATAAATCACTCTAGACTTGTAGGATACTAAAGAAATGTATGATCTTCATTCCGTTTTTTATAAGTTACCAAAGGTGGGATGTCTTGATTCTGGAGATACCTCCTTCACTCTATTGCTTATATTAGAATAAGGATAGCAAACATCCCACTTCATTTTAGGTGTCTATACCTAAGCTCCCTTTACAATTATAAGAGATTTATTCACTGTGTGCTTTTGTATTTCATTCAAACACATGGAACTACTTAAGGAAATTTGGGGTCTCTTCTTGGTCTCTGCTGACACGGGGAGTAAAGTCTCCCACTGACTATAGAAGGATGCAAACGTGTTTTGTAGATGTTAACACCAATGCTGCAGATGATGCATATAGTCAGGTGGGAAATAGGCAAGGTCCTAAAAGTCTGATTAGATGGCCATAAACAGCTGAGATAAATTTGGCATAAGCTGAAATGCCACTTAATTCAGCACCAATTTGACTTTCCATAATGTGATAATATAAGACATCGGGATAGCCATATGGGGTGCAGCACTCAGTTATCTTATCTATCCCTTAGTGTGGCTGGTAACAGATTCTTAGATGAAAAAAAGTGTAGGAAGATTGCGTGTTTTGTGTATATTTCTTCTCTGGTTTAAAGCCTCCCAGCTTCTTTGCATTATTGCTTTGGGGGTTTGTTGAGCTCTTGGTTTCCTTCAGATCACAGTGTTTAATAGTCTGATGAGCATGTCCTTCGTGACTCTAGCTTTTTTGTATCCAGGCACGGATGCAGATTTTGATTACTGTCATCCCAAAGAAACACAGTAGCATACGTTGGGTCTTTAGGCAGCAGCAACACTAAACACTGGTATAGCAAAAAGTAGGCTTAAGGAGAAAATCGTGTGAATGAGAGAAACTGGGGTGTGTTTGAGACTACATGAGGGTATGTCTATATTGTCTTTATGTTGCAAGGTTTTGATAGCAGGGCACTGTAGGGGTGTGAACAGAGCTCAGCAGAAACCCCATGTTAGATCAGAGCCAGCTCCAGCTGGCTCCAAAAAGGACCTGCTACTGGACAGAGTCGAGCCAGTGAGTGATACTGGTTGGGCCTCTGGGAGAGCAGAGAAAAGGAAGGGGAGAAAAAAAAAAAAAAAAAAAAAAAGAAACAACAAACAAAAAACTGCTGTGCCACAGCAGCTGGGAGAGAGGAGTGAGAAGCGGCCCTGCACCCCAACAGCCCAAAGGTGAGTGCAGCAGGAGGGCAGGAGGTGCTCCAGGCATGCAGCAGCAGTTCCCCTGTGGCCTGTGGAGAGGCCCCTGGTGGAGCAGGCTGTCCCCCTGCAGCCCATGGGTCCCACATGGAGCAGATCTCCATGCTGCAGCCTATGGAGGAGCCCCCGGTGGAGCAGGTGGATGTGGCCTGGAGGAGGCAGCGGCCCATGGAGAGACCCTGCAGGAGCAGGCCCGGGCCGGAGCTGCAGCCCGTGGAGAGGAGCCCACGCAGGAGCAGGGGGTCTGGGGGGAGCTGCCACCCACCCGTGGGGGACCTGTGCTGGAGCAGTTTGCTCCTGGGGGATGGACCCCGTGGGATGGAGCCGTATGGGAGCAGTTCCTGAAGAGCTGCTGCCTGTGGGCAGCTGATGAAGGAGCGGCAGAGATGAAGTGTCAAGGATTGACCGCAGCCCCCATTCTCCATTACCCTGCACTTCTTGCGGGTAGGAGGTGGAAGAGGGTGGATGGGTGAATGTGTTTTTAGTTTGTTTTTAATTCTCACTACCCTATTCTGTTAGTAATAGGTAATAAATTACATTAAGTTGCCTATTCTTCATCTGTTCTGCCCATGATCTGACTGTTGAGCAATCTCCTTGTCCTTATCTCAACCCTTGAGCTCTTCCCACTGTATTTCCTCCCCTATTTCTTTTGAGGAAGGGGAGTGAAAGAGTGGTGTGGTGGAGCTAAGCTACCCATCAATGGTAAACCACCACAAGGTCACTAAGTATGAGTGGGATTTTGGATGGGTGAAGACTGTATTTTTTCTCTTCCTTCTCCATCATTCTGCTCCCCAGAAATTACCTATCTCTGATGAAAATTTCCTTTCCCCCAAATATCCTTTCCATATTGGCCATCTCTTCTACTGCCACTGGGGACTTCTCACCAGCTGCTCAGGTATTTATAAAAAAAAAAAAAAAAAAAAAAAGTCATTTAACATGGACAGTGTGATTTGTGGGTCTTCTATTTCAGCCGACTTCTGTAATTGGAAGCATATGGCCATAAGTGCCAGTATTATTGACTGTGTGTATGGGACTGGAGACAGATGTACAGTTACAAGTACAGGAGTGTTTGTTCTAGCTGTCAGTTTAAGTTAGGCATCTACGAGTAAAATGTGCCTAATGCCTTCCCGTTCTTTTTGCATTTGGTTCTTACCTTGTACAGCAGTGTTAAAAAAAAACAGCCAATACTTCAGCAAATAGTGGAGAAGGTTTGTAGAATATGTAATGTATCCACTTGCACGAATAAATGGGTTACACCTTTCACTTTGAGAGTTTAAAGAGCAGGTTGCCCTCCACACTTGGGTGCATTTCAGCTAGAAATTACTATTTTGAGTTTTGCTAACATTAAAGGCATGGTCAAGGACAAGACTGCTACTGTGTTGGGCGCTATACTGACAAAGAAGGAGAAAAAAGTCTGCCAGAAAAATGATTTCCAAATGCCTTTTTGCTATTGGAAATCATGTTCTCAGTTATTTTCACCCAAGTGGATGACACAAGCAATGCCATGTGAACTGCAATGCTAATCAAAATAAATTTCTGATTTTTATCTTAGCTGGTCATGTGATGGTAAGAGATGTCATTATTAGCAAAACTCTACAGATAGTTACACTACTGCAGCACATGGAGCATGAAAAGGCTCTGAATTATTTATAACAACTGGGTCAGCTTCTCAGCAGGAATAAACTGGCAGGGCTAATTAACAGATATACCCCAACTGATGATCCGCTCCATATTTGAAGAATATCTCCAAATACAAGAAATTCTAGGAAATCATAAGCCGCTTTGCTTGCTACAGGCTGCTAGCTCAGTTTACTACCAAGCTTGCAGGAATGCATAGCAGTCTATAAAAAGTGAGGCTGCTGGCTGGTTTGTAACCAGTACGTACATGTACAATTCTGTGCAGGAGGGAAACGAGTCGAATTGCATTTTGCTTCCTTACCCCACTACAGAATAAACCTCGAGTGCTGAAATAAAGGCCATATTTTATGGCAAGTATATTGCTAGGGTCATTAGCTTTCCCATTCGGCTTCATCAGATGGCTACACAGCAGGATGCATTCCAAATTTATTTGATAGCTTGTCAATAAGCAGCTTCCTTTTAATGGCTCTTAACTTCATGGAGTTGAAAAACAAAATGCCTCATGCTCACATAAAACCAACTGTTCCATAAGAGGGATCTCTTTTTTTTTCTGGCATGCAGGACAGATTGGAAACTGCCCTCCGAGATGGGAAACTATCCACTGTATTCTGCTTCATCCTTAGACAGAGAGGCTTGTGTATACGTGCAAGTTGCACGGGTTTGGGTGGCTGGATTATCACAAGCATGTTCTCAGCTGGAAACTTATGACCAAAGGTCAATTCTTATGAGATCAAAACATAAAAACTTGACATATTGTTGTAAAAGGGTCAAATAGTTGCAAATCAATGACAGCATAAGGTAACCCTGCAAGGTGTACTGCTTGCAGGCACTTCTGAGTATTAAATTCTTTCCCTTTCTTGCCCTCCAGTCTCTAAAATCTTTGAAGACATGGGCTTCTGTGCTTATGCAATAAGAAGTCTTTAGACTGAATTTTTACCTCTAAACTTTTTACCCACAGAGGATCCTTGAGAGATTTGACAACTTTGCAACTAGTACCTAGCTCTAAGTACGTAAGTACTACCTGGATATCAGCCAGGGTATATGAGTGTGAACACAAATTTACTTCTGTCAGATGAATTGACATTGTTTTTAGCAAAGGGCCTATAAACAATAAAACTGTCTACAGGAACAGTATCTTTTTACAGGAAGTTTCTAAGCTAGATATCCAAGAAGGACTAAAATAACATTTTTGGTTTTGTAAAATCAGAAAGTATCGTGAGGGTGTTGTTGGAGCCAGGTAATTCCTTATTTTGCTGGTGTGCTTTGGAAGAAAAGGATAGGGAGGGCAGAAAATTGCATTGCTACCCATTGCCTTGTGTCTATGGTATCCAGACAGACAGCAGACTACTTTTACTGTAGAAAAAGGTAAATTGATTTGCAGTGTCATAGCTAGTGTTAAGGCCACTGGTTTATGAATAACCTATCCACAGCCTCCAAAAGTTGAGCAACCCGGTTTAGTGGAAGGTGTCCCTGCCATGGCAGGGGGACTGGAACTAGATGATCTTTAAGGTCCCTTTCAACCCAAACCAATCTGTGATTCTGTAAAAAAGAAGGATAAACCACTGTCATTCTCCTTTTCACATGCCAGTCTGACCAGACAGAAGTCAGGTCCTGTGCAGAAGCCATGCATGAAGCCATGTGGTAAATTATGAACCTCTGTTGGACTTTTTTGCTGTTGTGAAGCTGGATGGCATTATTTACAAGCAGAAGAGCTTGGGTATGTCCCTGAGTTGTCAGACCCCTCTATTGCAGGTGTGTGTTTTTTCTTCTGGGCTGAGTTTTGCTTGCATATGCCCGGATGAAGAGCAAATTTGCATTCGTGTTTTTGCAGCATGCTCAGTGCCTTGAGGACACTTCATAAACATGGAGGGACTGGAAAAATAAGTGAGTGAGAGAAAAATGAAAAAGAAATATTAGATACACCTAGGCCATTCTCCTGCTGGTGTTTGAGTGCTTTCCAAACTATTTTCTTTAGTTGCAGCTTAAATGACTCTTGTAATTGGCCTCCTAACATAGAGAGTGCCTTCTACAATATAATTTTATTTATTGTGATTTGTATCTGTCATTTGTTGCAGGCACTTTTACCTAAGCTAAAGTACTCACTGAAACCATCTATCCGTAGAGGGGAAAAAGTGCTACAGATTTGCCTTGTAGTGGTGGTTATTTCCCCTTAGATAAAGTCACTGTGGAACATGACTGTGTTTGAATTAGCAGCAAAGTACCTTCTGGCTGAGGTAGTGTTTAAAGAAAAAAAAAAAAAAAAAAGAAAAAGCACCAATAATCAGGTGCTTCTTGGGCAACTCCAGCGCTCCTCAGAATGGCTCTGTGCTGTACTGTGAGTACTGACTTCTTCAAAAAACATCCACAATCAGCTGAAAAGCAATATATGAGGACAAAACTGTTATTTTTTAAATGCAGGTCATATCCTCATCCTCCTCCAGCAGTACCCAAGGACTTAGTTAATTTATTTGCCCCAGAGCTGCAACCCCAAAGCCACTACTACAGGCCCCAGTGGTGTGAGGCTGGCTGAGACCTTGGCAAGTACAGAAATTAAGAAATAAACAGTGTGGCTCAGGATGCACATGAAGGTAGAAGAGGGCAAGACCTCATAAAATGGTATGTGATTATTCCCCCTAAATCACCACCTAAGGTTACACAGCATCCCTTTTTCTTCCAAGCTGTCCTTCACCCCAATTTTATTCTAATTATTCTTTCTTATTATACTGTGAGTTTTTATCACCCTTTAAACCAGCAATGAATAGTCTTTACCTGAAAGTATAAATACACATATTAATCTTTGGATTTATTTGTTGCTGTACTTTATACCTTTTGAAAAATCAGCAAATGAAACTCAATTAAAGCTTCAAAACAAACTCAGCTATCTCTGATTCCCCACCTCCTGCCCCTTCCCCAGTTTTCTCTGTTCACTTCTTGTAACCCATGTGAAGGCAATTACTATTCTCATCTGCTGTAACTGGGGTTAATTTAGCTTCTAATTCTGGAGGACTCTGATGAAGTAGGAAGTACATTGAGTAAGTAGGCACAGACCAAAATGCAGCCATTACAATTCATAGCTGTGGTTTACGTCATGTCCTCCTCCTTTGGGATGGTGAAACCCAAGCAGGTACCAGACGTCTGCTGTGCAGGATGAACTTCATGAAATGAGGTGTGAATGTCTTATTGCCTGAAAGCAAGTTCATGACTGTTTCAGTTGAACAGGTTGCAGAAAATTTAGAAATACGCTCATTAAAAATTCCATGTAGAAGTGGATGCTGACCTTTTTTTTTCTCTTCTTCTCCTGTACACTGTAACATAGACAACACAGGGAGGCATCATTGAGCTGTGCAGTGGAGTTCTTACAATGTCCTGCCAAATGAAAAAGGATCATGTCAATACTTATTAGACTTCCCAGCAGCTTATTAAGTTGGTAAGGGAGCTGAATCCCAAACAAATTCCAATTAGATTTTGTTTCAAAATGAAGGCTTCTTCCTGAACTATCTGGCAGGGAAGTGCCACTGGCATGCACTGGCTTCTTTCTTAGGGAACTCTTAACCTTTTTTTTTTTTTTTTTTTTTTTTTTTTTTATCTACCATAATTCCATCGGTCAAGTTATTGACAGAAATGGTAAAATGGTACAGGAAGCATTGCTGTCCAGAGATTGATTGCACAGACTTGTATGGATTTTTTTTTTTTTTTGCTAAAATAATAAATAAATATTGAAACTATATTTTGTGAATCTGTATGAGGCAATGCTCATACTGGAAATCTGATCTCCCAAGGAGGATGACCAGTTAATGCATGGATGGTGATAGTTGCAAAGGTCATTGCAGTGGCATCTTCAGCTGGATTGAATGAAACTTGTAGTAACTAAAACTTACTCTGCTTGTGGGTAAATTATGTGCAATCCAAAGAAACCTAACAGAATCCCTTTTCTGGTCTTGTAAAGGGCAGAACAGCTATCCTAGAGCTGTACCACTGCTCCAAAAAGCTTGTCTGAAGAAGGAGTGGTGGAGATCTTGAAGGAAGAAACCAGTATGAGACATCTGCTTTCTGAAGCACTTTGGGAGTTTTGATGGTAAATGTAAGATATATTAGGCTGCTTTCCTTGGATTGCAGCTGGGGCAGGAAAGGGTTCAGAACAGTTTTTGTTTCTTTCTTTCTTTTCTTTTTGTTTGGAGGTCTCTGTGAATGAACTGCAAGAGAAATAGTCAGGAGAAAATAGAAGGGAGCAAGCAAAGCAGCAAGACCCAGCTCCTCGAAGAGTTACCCCTGGAGACAGCTTTAGGGGCAAAATGCTGACACTTTGCTAGACAGAAATAACTGTACTCCTCTGTGTATTAACAAGACAACCTGGGCATTCCCTGGGGAAAATAAAAAACACGAATTCAGATCAGCAGGTGTTTCTTCTAGTCCTGTCTGTCTTGTCACTGAATCCTGATGTACACATCAATAGTCAAAAATATGGCAATGAAAATTTCATACCTCACTGCCTAAAAAATTGTAATTTCATAAAAGTGAAAAGATTCCTTTCCAAAATGCACTTGGTTCCCTTGAATGTGTTGTCCTAAGCCACTTTTGAAAGCAAAATTTAGCTATTTCAGCCAAATGGACCTTGCATTGCAGAATGAAGCTAAAACTAATAGCCCTCATGTTTACACAATGGGTACTTCAAACTCTTAGACTAAATACAAACCAGGAATTTATATTCAAACATCTCTTACTTGGCCTTTCATTTACATTATTATATCAAGTCCGCTACTACAGTAAAGAGTGCAACCTGTATTTCTTTTGGAATGTCCTCATTTTCTGATTTGAGACAGGTTTACGTTGCCCCAGAAGGAAGTCTTTAAAATCAGTTTAAAACTCATCTTTTTCAAATGTGCTTGTTGAGATTGGTTTATCTTGCTCCCTTTCCAGGAGCATAAATATAGCATATAATCTACCTGGGAAGATACATTTCTATAGATAGCTCTGTTTAGTAGCCCATTTGCAAAAATCCCCTTCTTTTACAATATATTCTTTACTGAAAATAAAATAGATTTCATAGGTTCAGAGTTCCACATGTGTAACTAAACCAATCAGGAATCTTTATCTACTTCTGTCCTTTGTATTTGCTTATTTGCTTTTTTTTTTTTTTTTTTTTTTTTTTTTTTTTTTTTACCTATGGCAACAATCCAGATACACTAAGAATGGAATTGTAGGATCAACATTTGATCCTCTCCATTACACAATCCTGCCCAAAAGATGTCCACATAGAAACACTTGCCATAAGAATTTAAGTACCATCCAGCATATATATGTATCTACATCAACGTATGCATGTTACAAATTTGTTTAGAGCATGGTATAGCTTGTAAAAGAAAAAGGAAAAGAGAATGAAAAAAGCCTATGAGGTCTATTTTTAGGAGCATATTTCCACAAAATGTCATGTTCAGAGTGAAGAAGTTACTGTGCTTCCTTCCCCTTCAGCCAATGATTTCTTAGGAAGGAAAAATAGGGGAAATTAATATGATATAGGTCTTGTGGAAGGAAAAAAAAAATAAAGCTGGCAATCCTGGCACCAATCTAATAAATCTGAATTCAATTGAAAAGTTCTAGCTACTGCCTGTGGGAAGCACAAGGTTGAATTTTATCTGCTAAATTGAATTAAAACCCAGGTTACCTGTTCTGTATGGTTATTTTGGCCGACGCAAAGATTTTTGTCTTCCTAATAGTATTCATGACCCATCAAAGTTCATCTCCAGACGGGTGAAACAGAAGACAGCAACTAACAGAGTATTGCCAGTTTCTCTCCAAGGCCCAATCATTTTTTCTATAGCCATCTTCTAGTTTTGGTACATCTATTTCCTCCTCCAGTTTTTTTGTCCCACCTTTCACTGATAATTTCCCTGAAATAATTCCCAGCCTGGTAGCTTCTCTGCTATCCTCAGTGTGCATTACCTGTGAGGACTTGGTACAGTTTGAGATACACTGAATTTAACCCTCAGAGTCATGACCAAACATGATTTTCTTTTGAAAGCTGGCTAAGGTCTAGGACTAGATGAATCAATATATTACAAGATGAACCCCAGGTACCAGGACAAAATCCTGATGTAAAACTTGGACAGAATAGCAATAGACCACATAATGAGTACTGCAAATTAATGATGAGAACTGTGAAACTCCTAAAAGCCCCAGGACTAAAACAGTAAGGAAGCTGTGCAGTCAAATTTACTTTACCAAATTAAAACAAACAAAAAAAAACACATCCTATTGCAGTCTACTTACAATAATATTTTTTTCTTCTTTCTTTTTTGCAAGGTGATGTTAAGATGTGCAATCAAAGTAAGCCGGTGCTTGCTGCTTTAAGTGCTATAAAGATTATCATGCATGTTTCCAAGGTGAAAGGAAGCTCTTCTAAGTAGGCAGCAGAATGGTGCAAGGCCAGGCTGGTATATTGTACTCCGTGGAAAGCAGAAGTTAGCAAAATAATTTGTTTTGTTTTTCTAATTGGCCATTGCCATATTAAGTTTTCAGCTTGGTGGCTGACTGCTCATCTGGCTACAGCATGGTGATACAAGAGGCCACCTGGAGAGGAACAGACTGAATAGGGTTGTATTAGATGATTATTATTTACAGTTGGCTTGGAATAGTAAATAAAATGAAGCTTTTACTAAGTAGCCGAGCAATAAGTAGCTTCCTGCTCTGAGCTATCATGGCTCAAGCTGACATAATGCAAAATTGCTCCTCATTTTTATTTTATTTTTTTGGCTTGTTTTGTCTATTGTGTGAGAGGGTACACTATGCCAGAGCATCCTCTGTTATACGATTCAGCAAGAGGGTAATAATCTACTAGTGCTGTTGGCCAGCAGGATTTCTTTTTCAGTTTGCATGGTGGGACTGACAGCTCTGGGCTAGGGATCTGCTGTGTGCACGTCGCGAGACTGCAATAGCTCCCCAGAGTCCTCCAGAGCTGGGAGCAGAGAAAGACAAATTGACTGATCAGAAGGGAAACTAATAGCAACAATAGGAGTTCCTCTCTGCAATGCCAGAGCTTCTCAAATGACGTGCTAGTGAGGTTTGCAATGCCAAGAGTGAGTCCAATGGATATTTTATTTTATTTTATTTTATTTTATTTTATTTTATTTTATTTTATTTTATTTTATTTTATTTTATTTTATTTTATTTTATTTTATTTTATTTTATTTTATTTTCCTGGACGAGGACATTGAGTGCACCCTCAGTAAGTTTGCAGATGACACCAAGTTAGGTGCGTGTGTCGATCTGCTTGAGGGTAGGAAAGCTCTGCAGGAGGATCTGGATAGGCTGCACTGATGGGCTGAGGTCAACTGCATGAAATTCAACAAGGCCAAGTGCCGGGTCCTGCACCTGGGGCGCAATAACCCCAAGCAGAGCTACAGGCTGGGAGAGGAATGGTTGGAGAGCTGCCAGGCAGAGAAGGACCTGGGAGTGATGGTGGATAGTCGGCTGAATATGAGCCAGCAGTGTGCTCAGGTGGCCAAGAAGGCCAACGGCATCCTGGCTTGTATCAGGAACAGTGTGACCAGCAGGGCTAGGGAGGTGATCGTCCCCCTGTACTCAGCTCTGGTGAGGCCGCACCTCGAGTACTGTGTTCAGTTTTGGGCCCCTCGCTACAAGAAGGACATCGAGGTGCTTGAGCGGGTGCAGAGAAGGGTGACGAAGCTGGTGAGGGGCCTGGAGAACAAGTCCTACGAGGAGCGGCTGAGGGAGCAGGGCTTGTTCAGCCTGGAGAAGAGGAGGCTCAGGGGCGACCTTATCGCTCTCTATAGGTACCTCAAGGGAGGCTGTAGCGAGGTGGGGGTTGGCCTGTTCTCCCACGTGCCTGGTGACAGGACGAGGGGGAATGGGCTTAAGTTGAGCCAGGGGAGTTTTAGGTTAGATGTTAGGAAGAACTTCTTTACTGAAAGGGTTGTGAGGCATTGGAACAGGCTGCCCAGGGAAGTGGTGGAGTCACCATCCCTGGAAGTCTTTAAAAGACGTTTAGATGTAGAGCTTAGGGATATGGTTTAGTGGGGACTGTTAGTGTTAGGTCAGAGGTTGGACTCGATGATCTTGAGGTCTCTTCCAACCTAGAAATTCTGTGATTCTGTGATTATTTTATTGACATGCTTAACTATGTGCTAAAAGATCAAATTTGTAACACGTATAGATGTATAGGTATGGTGGATGGCACCTAAACACTTATTAGTGTGTTTCTACCTGGGCATCATTTGGGCAGGATTGTGTAATGGAGAGGATCGAGCCTTGACCTTGTGTTTTCATTCCCAGTGAAGCTGGATTGTCCCATGACCCATCACATAGTGACAAACCGGTGACCTTTATGGAAGAGCACTAGGTTCTTATGGAAATACAACTGAGGCACTTCTAAAGATCAGAACTTCCACCACCCACCCAAATAGCCGCAATGTATTGTCCAACTTGTTGATTCAGCAGTGGTTCAAGCCACATCCATGGGGAAATGCGATAATGTCATGTGAATGCCATGTTTCCTCTCAGATTTGTGTCTGCCAGCTCTTTGGTCCTCTTTTCTTTTTGGGAGAATTCTTCCTCTGTGCTTGCAAAATATTTTCCTTATTCCTCAAAATTCTCCATTGTTTTGAAACTCATGAAAAAACTTGAACACAGGTAGTTTGTCAACAAGTCTTTCATCTCCAAATAAACAATAACTTCTCATTCTTGCCCTGTCTCCATCTCCACCTGTTTGTCTTTTATTAACTACCGAGTCTATTAGATTTCTAAAACTGTAACTTTCTTTTTATTTGATGTTTGCACAGCATCTTGCACAAAGACTTTGTCCCAAGGTTAGGATTCTCATTTACTGTAGATAATTTCTCTTGTTTATTTTACCTGGAATACGAGGGATAAAAAAAGGATTTGGCTCAAGGCATTTATTGATATAGAAGTTTTGTTATGATTCAGTTTTTCAGTGTTTCTCCTCAGCAGGCAGGTGTTGTTAAACTCCAAATGTTCCACATAAGCGAATTAACATTATGATGGAGTTGCTACTTCAGTTCTGGTCCTACCATCAGATAGAGATGTTTATGTTTCATGCCATGTTGATTTATACTTTTAGGCATGAGAATTTTTCCTCATGTATCTCCCACGATATAGAACAAAAATGTGTTTCACAAGAAGCAGGTATCTCCAGATAGCCCTGCAGTACCTGGGGAAAGGTTCAGAATAGTGCCCCATTCCTCTTCCACCATGGTCAGAGAGCTTCTTCTGCACAGTATCAGCTTGGCTCAACTTTTTACCTAAAGTTCAGTTTTTGGTAAGGATATTTTCAGCCAGGCTTAACTCTTTTAAAAGTTTTCTTCAAAACTATTGAATGAGGATTTTGGGGTCTGCCTAAAATTCTGTCTTGAGGCATCCCTACTTTCAAACTGTAAGTCTGGAGAGGAAGAGAGAACAGGAGAAGGGCTTGTCTCCTGAGATTTAGGAAGAACTTCGATCAATCCTGTCGGTTTTATTTTGTTTTGTTGCTATTTTTTTTGTTAGTTTTTATTTATTTATTTATTTATTTATTTTGTGCTGAGTAAATTGAGCTGAAGATAGTTTGATCTAAGCAGGTTAAAAATCACTAAGCCCACTTCACTCATGGAAGGAAGATTTAAATTTCCACAACCAATATTCCAGTACAGGGGTCCAAACTTCAAATAAATGGAGGTCTGGAACTGAAATCATTAGATCTTTTGAATCTTTTTTAATAATAGGGGTATTCTCTTGTTTCTTTCTATTTTTCTTATTTCCAAGACTCCTGAGTATGTTTATTTTCCTCCTTTTATGTTTATTTTTTTTTCTTTTTCCTCAGACAAGGTGGAAGAATCTTGTCTGAGGAAAGATGAAAGTCTTGTGCTGTTATGAAATTCTAGTCAATCTAGTGAGAAACACAATGAGATCAGAGAAAAGGTTACCCAGAGGATGAGGTTTCAATTTTCTTTCACTTTTGAGATACAGGGCATCAGATCAGACTATTTGGCTCTGCTTCCTTTCCTTACCAGGGTTTTTCTCATAGACAAGGTGGCTGCTTAGTTCTTAGATTAGACCTAAGGTATTAGCCTGTTTCTGATTGATGTTCAAGACAGAAAAACAAAACAAAACAAAAAAACACAGACAAAAAGAAAATAACAGCTTTTCAGCTCTTTGCATCAGAATTAAATTCAGAGTCAGCTGTAAAAGAAAAAAAAAAAAAGAGAGAGAGATGTTGAGAAAGCTGGGAAAAGATGCTGCACACCTAATTGCAACATTAGCTAGTGAAATATTAGCAAATTTATTGGGCTTTTTCTATTTAAAAAAATTAAAGGAAGTTCATTATGCTCTGTAATCCTGCTTAAATATTCATCATGTTGTTAATGAACCACATTCATTTTTAAAATGTTCAACCTGAGACGCCGTCTAACATGATTTGATAATAATATAATTTCTGTATAACCGTAAAAGGGACAAGCACAGTAAAAATAATTGTATCTCTAAACATCCTACCCAGTTTTCTCATGACTAATGAGCAGCTGTTTTTCATTAGCAGCATCGTTTTATCTCTAGCCTATCAACCTGCACAGCTGGGCATATTAGAAATAGCTCAGTGCACTGTGGAACGTATGTTCCCTAAATTGCAGAAACAAATGAGAATGAGGTATTGGAGCTTTTTAAAAAATGTTTTGGGGCTGATTTCTCTCATATTTTATATTATTCACCATGGCGTAATATCTGGAGGCTAGATGTGGGAAAGGGATATTATTACTCTGTCTGCTATAAAGATAGAGAAAAGATAGTTCTTAGCTTGCTTATGAAGAGTGGAAACTGAGTCACAGGAGCTGAAACCTTCTGCTCAAGGTTATGCAGCAAGGAAGGAGCAGAAGTTTATCAGAAATTTCTGCTAAAGCATAAATTGGTGCATTTGATTCTCCCAAGCCTGTAACCTATCCACTACTATTTGTTACCCAGCAATTAAGTCAAAAGAAGACTAATGACTAAGTTTGGACATTGAATGGACCAAAATAGATCAGAGCCAGGTCAGAAGTATTTCTTTTTGCAGCTTACTAGGGAGTTAGGAGTGAAGTCCAACAGATATAATCAAAGTAAGATTTCTGATCCTTCTCATAGTTTAATTTGGCTTCTGTCTTTCAAAATAAAAAAAAACAAAGCATAAAGCCAATTTCAGATGACAAAATACAATTATGAAAAAAAAAAAAAAAAGAGGGAGAGAGAGAGAGATTACATCACTTTTATTTATTTTGTTTACATCCTATTTATTTGTCCTTTGACTCCCTCAGTAAGTGCAATGGCACAGGCTATCCAAAGAGGCCATGAGGCATATGTTGCTATGTGGCAGACTGATCTGAAAAGCAGGTTGTCCTTTTCAAAGGCCTCCATTTATTGTTTGAATGCTTTAGTCCAAATCAGCTAAAATAAAATAAAATAAAGGCAGTTTTGCAGTTTTTCATAATTGCCCACAGACTAAAAATACCAAGTGAAATATAGCCTGGAAAACATGAAATAATAAAAGCACCTCACCACAAACAAATGCTTTGTGGCTTTTCTACTGTGATTATTAGAATGGCAGGAAGGGAATAGGCATCATAGATTTTCGTGGCTTGGGATCCAGTATCTTCTGCTCCCAGGCAAAAAAATGCCTAGGACAGGCTTTCCAGAGTGTAGGGATGAACATCAAGCCACAGAATACAACATCTGTGTTTCTGTGCCTCCCAAAAACCTGCCTGGAAAAAGGCTCTGAGAACCTAGTCTGAATTCTGTAAAAATCCATTGAACTTCTTCACTGGTCACTTGTTTTGTCTTCTATTTCTGCAGAAGTGACTGGATCTTCAGACTTTGCTGCAGTGCAAGCACAAATTTGGGGATGGGTTATGTTGTAGGTACCTTATTAGCAAAGATTATTGAAACCTTGTTTGTTGGTTAGTGTGTTATGAAATCTTGTTAATTTAGATGGTCTGAGCAGTTTGCTGAGGCTGATTTTGGTAATAGCAAAGGGCAGGGTTAAGCTGTAACAGCATTAAAAACATGAAAATATGACTCTAAGTGCTGGTATATGTTTGATTTTTGTATCCAACAGGAATTGTACTTGGGTATATTAACCAGTGGCTAAATGGTGCTTAGAAAATGAGGATGTTAAATAGATCTACCAAGGTAGGAAAGGAATGATCTGGTACTGTCCTCAGAAGTTGTATCTGGATATCATGATATCTTGCTTTTATCTGGCCATTAGGAGAAACAAAATAGACAATGGTTTTATTTCCAACTATAAAATATATTAATTCCTCACTGAGTTAAAAACTGATTCCTGAGTGCTGTGTGACTGGCATCAGTATGTGCTACAATAGTAATTTGCTTTCTGTGGGGTCTGTTTCATGTTGGCTAAATCTGCCATTAACTCCTTAAATAGTGAAATGTCATAAAGAAAAAAAAAAAAAAAAAAAGAAAAAAAAGTTAAATTATTTTAAAATGAAATAATTCTGCATTGGCCCTATAATAGGACAGTACCGATGAGCAACACTTCTAGATATTCTTTCTTCACCCATGTGTGCCTCAGTTTCCCCAATTGTACATTAACAAATATGTCTTTATCTGATACGTAGAAACATTGTGGGCTATTAATTATTGGAAAAGATCTGCACTCTCAGCTGCTCTACAACAGAAAATGAAAGATATAATAAAAAGTTTAAGCTGTTCACTATAGTGGATTAAGTTCATAGCTGTTTTCATATATGCCTTATTTGGGAGCCTGGTTTCTTATTTTGAAATTCATGAAGTATTGGCTCACCAGAACAAACCTTGCTGTGTGCAGGGAGCTTGTTGTGGTTAAATTATATGACCTCTCTGGATATGTTGATTCAAGAATGTTCCCACCTGAGCTCAAGGAATGCCTTACATCATACAGTATTTCCAGGGAAACCCCTGGAAATGGATGAGTAGCAGTAAATATCCCTCCACTCCTGGGACTTCCAACCCACACATATAAGAGCAGAAAAACCTCCCAAGGGCAGCAGTGGAGCGCCTATGGAAAGGCAAGACTTCAGGAAATGCTGTAAAATACAGATAATCCATATTAATTGACTCCAAACAGTCTGAGTGTATTCTGTCCTCCAAAGGAAGAGTTTGCTCTGTCCTGGAAACTAAACTGGGATCTTGGAATTTTAAATAAAAGTTTTGTCTTTTGGACTGAAAAAAGAAAAAAAAAAATCTTCAAAGCCAGACTTGCACAGAGAGCAGTAAACACTGTTGTCTAGTCTTTCTATTATGTGCTATTTTAATACCTTGGAGGCACAGTATCTGCAGGTACAGTAACTGTGTTAGAAAGATGTAGGTGTCCCTACATCTTCAACAGGAATTAGTGAAGTGGATTCAAAGTCACAGTTTCAGTCCTGTATATTCACTAGTCCTGTATTTGTATTGTTGTTTTTTTGGCTTGCATTGTAATACTGAGAGGACAATGAGAGAACTTAATCTACATAATTTGTATTTCAAAAGCAAGCTTAATCCTTCTAGAGGTGAAAGTACTTTTTTTTTCTGCCTTCATGTTGATGGGAAGTTAAACTCCACCATATTTCTCTCACTCTCCCTCCTCAAAGGGAAAGAAAAGGAGAGAAAATACAATGAAAAAGGCTCAAGAATTGAGGTAAGGGCAGGGAGATCACAACTATTACCATAGTGGGCAAAACAGCCTCAACACAGGGAGTATAATGTATTGTTTATTATCAATAGTCTTCAGGAACTGCTCCCACATGGCTCCGTCCCACAGGGTCCATCCCCCAGGAGCAAACTGCTCCAGCACGGGTCCCACACAGGCTGCAGCTCTGGCCCGGGGCCTGCTCCTGCGGGGGCTCTCCATGGGCTGCAGCCTCCTCCAGGCCACATCCACCTGCTCCACCGGGGGCTCCTCCACAGACTGCAGCATGGAGATCTGCTCCATGTGGGACCCATGGGCTGCAGGGGGACAGCCTGCTCCACCAGGGGCCTCTCCACAGGCTGCAGGGGAACTGCTGCTGCCTGCCTGGAGCACCTCCTGCCCTCCTGCTGCATTCACCTTTGGGCTGTAGGGCCACTTCTCACTCCTCTCTCCCAGCTGCTGTTGCACGGCAGTTTTTTTGTTTGATTGTTTTTTCTTTCTCCCCTTCCTTATCCTTGCTCTCCCAAAGGCCCATCCAACGTTGCTCCTGGCTCAGCTCTGGCCAGCAGTGGGTCCATTTTGGAGCTGTCTGAAGTTGGCTCTGATCTGACATGGGGCAGCTGCTGGGCTCTGCTTGCAGAGACCACCCCTGCAGTACCCCCACTACCAAAACCTTGCCACATAAACCCAATACAGTTATATTTTATTGTTATTCAAAAATGCTTAATTATGAACAAGTTCACCATAATATTAAGTTTTTCTATCTGTGCCTTAGATTTAATTCAACCGGTACAATTCCTACAGTACATGTTCTGTATTTTCTTCAGCAATGCAGTCTAATAGGGGCAATATAGTCTATCCCATTTAAACTTTTCCTAGCGGAAAAAAAATAAAAATGTTTTCTGGCAACTCTCTCAGTGGAGCCATGCAGCCTCCCGGGAAATTCCTAAATGGTATATATGAGCCATGAAGACTTCTAATGGTACAGATTCCACTGTCCTTCTGGTGACACGTTTCAGCATTGCCTTTCCTTCTAGTGAAGACTTTATTTCCTTATGTCCAATCCAAACCTTCCCAGCTGCCCAGAAAGCCTCCCAGCATGTCCCAGAATGTGTTTTCCTGTTTACAATGAGAGCAGTGTTGACTCACAGCTAGCATCACATAAACTGTAACCACAAGGTTCTTCTCTGCACAGTTGCTATTCCACCACTTGATTCCCAGCCTGGTTTTGTGCATGGGCTTGCCACACTGAGATGTAGAGCTTTGTGTTTCTCTTTTCTGAACCTCAGAAGTTTCTTTTGGTTCAGTTGCCTATTATTCCCCCCCCCAAGATCCTTCATGATTGAAATGCTATTGTTTGGATGTTTGGAGAGCCAGTTGTTCTCCTAGTATCATCTTAATATCATCTATAAGTTTGTTGATGACACATCCTATATATTCATCCTGATCAGTGATGAAGATACAGATACAATGTTATTTCCAATAACAACTTCTGAGATGCTATGATGGATATAAAATAAGACTGTGCATGGAATAATATTGAGTCAGGCATAGGTAGGGAGAATATCTTCCCTGTCCCATTTTCAGAATATAACTTTCCTTTTAAATACAGTGGTAAAGTAAGGTTTTATTCAAGAATATACCAGTCAACCTCTCCATTAAACTAAATAAATAAATAAATAGATAGATAGATAAAATAGAAGAGGTCCCTACTTCTCAGCAACCCTGTTTGCTGGCTGCTTGTTTACTAGAGCTTGCTGTGTGAAGTTAACGTGTCATTATTTATTTAATCATTACTTGGTATTCCTATCTTTAAAGATAAATACATTTAAAGAAGACCTTGAAATAGGTCTTTTGCTTTCACTCAAAAGTATAATGTACTTGTCTCCCTGCATACTCCCTGCTCCAGGAAAGCAATCAAAATCTTATTATAGTGAATTAACTAGCAGCTGCCAGCTTTGTTGACCTTGTTTGCTTGGAAATTAAAAGGCAGGCCATGACAGAACTGAACTGAAGAACCTGGTAGCACAGAGATATAGGCTGAATAGAGGTGCTGTGCTTATTTACAGAGTGTCAGGCAGATTACACACTGATTTTGGAGGGGAGTAACATTTGGAATCAGCAGAGAAGTGCAGAAATTTCATATTTGCATGTGCTTTGAAAGAGCAGCATGGTTTTATGCTTTCTTGTTTGTTTGTTTGTTTGTTTTCCAAAGGACTCATGAAGCTGGGTTTATACTGGGCTTTATTAGCACCCACTAGCATATTTATAGATCTCTATATACATTCTGCTGCTAGATGACAATATTGAAAGCAGATACCACGCTTACATTATCAGGAGTGCCACAGAGTATTGCACACAGTTCTGCTAACCACTGGCACCCAGAAAGATGCAATACTGTATTTTGAGAATGGGCAACTGATGATGTACAAAGAAGAAAAGATTTAAGGAGGCAATTTATCATAGCAAAGCAGAATAGAAAAGAGCTCCAATAAATTAATCATGAAGTAAGAAATTGCCATCTGTATTGTGTGGGAAAGAAAGAGGAGGAAGTTACATTGATTTACATCAGAGAATCCACAGCCCCTCCTGAATGGAAATCCAGATGCCATGGCGGTCCAGGTATTAGTTTTCGGTAGAAAAGTGATATTTAATTAACATTTTTTCACCTTGTTTAAGGTGAAAAAAAGGTTCTCTGTAAGGACTACACATAGACTTCCATGAAAGACAGTCCTAATCATCCCTCAGGTCTTGTTCCAACTCCAGATACACTGATGCATGCGCAAATTCAGTGCTTGCTCCTCCTGATAAATCAGGGTCCTGATTCTTCTCCCATGTTCAAACAAAACAGGGTTATTTCCATGGGACTGGTGTGAGGGAAAGAGCATTAAGGAGGCCTCCCCTGTACATAGCTGCCTGAGCAATTGGTTTCAGTCATTAATCTTAGTGTACAATTGATGTGCAAAATTGTTCAGTTGAAAGGTACCTTGAAAGGGTACCTTTCTGTCCCTTGCTTTATAAGATGAAACTAGGATGACTAAGTTAAGTGTAAATACCTCACATTCTATATATGTGAGGTCACATGAGATAAATTCCGCCTGTAATGTCAGCTTTGGGCATCCAAGGACTCTTCTCCTTCTATCTGCTTCTCTCCAGATTACTTGGGTCAGGGGCATTTGGGGGAATTTGCCGTCTCAGAAGAGTTATCAGCTGGCATGGTCGGTGAGCATACTCCAGGATGACAGGCACCATTCAGAGAAAGCAGAACTGAGCTGTTTTGCTTAAATGAAGTGGAGGAGAGGAAGATGGCTCATATCTATCGACAGAGGGAGGGAAATGGAGCAATGCATCACAGAATAAAATGCTTTTGGAATAGCTGTTCCTCCTAAAATTCTCTGAATGATATTTTCCAACTGAGACTCAGAATATTGGCTAAATCCTCTTTATAACTCCCACGCTCATTTTTTCTTTCAAATGAGTAAAAACTTCAGTACAAGAAAAACTCAATGATTAAAAATTACAAATGTACTGAATATGTAATACTTTGATGCAAACATTTTTATGGTAAAAGGCCAGGTGTTAAATTAAACAGTGTTTTAATCTGATCCCTATGGAAATATTCCCTTTAGAAATCTGGCAAATCTTTCATTTTACAGAAGTTTGTGAATTCTGGGGAATTACATGTTTGCAACAATTGCATTTAAATGCTAATATGGCTTGGGTTTAAGCGTAGAATTGCCTCCTACTTGACAAGTTTATATGGAGACCAATTTTCTTCTGACCTTTCAGAGTTCCTTACAATAGCTGAGTACAAGACTCTAAACTTCATCACTAGTAGGGCTTGACCAGTGATATTTAATTGAAGGTGATGTCTGCTCAGTTTTGGCTGGAAGAAGTGGTCATATACATATATGAGGGCTAAACTTCCAATTAATCTACTCATTATTAGAGATTATTCTGTCCTTTTGCTTTCACCATGTATGTATTTTAGAGCTCTACCTACCAGAAAGAAAGATTGCCTTGAGCAGGGATATGAATGCGCTATAAAAGATCTTTCTAAATGGATTATATTAAAAAGCAGACTTATTTATGATCACTTTTTATGCCATGTTGCCTGCATGGCTCACTTAGCTTCACAGAAATTCAATTTTCTTGCTGGAAAGATTATATTTAAAAAATATTTTAAAAGCTGTCCAGAATTGGAGCAGATTTTCTTTTAATACTTTTATGGAAAGTTCTTCCAGAGGCTGTCTAACAAAGCCCGTTCATTACCAGACCGCTCACTGTCACATGAATGGGGCAGTGTATGCATACATGAACATGCCAAGAGTCTGAAGACCACTCCAAAAGTCAATCATGGTCATTAGAAGAAAGTGGTTAAAAATAAAAATAAAAAAAATCAGAGGCTAGCTGCAGAGTTTGCAGAGAGCTTAGCATGTGAAGTATGAACTGCCACTTGCATTTTCCATCAGTGTTTCCTATCATAAGATGTGTTATTCAGTATGGAAGCATGCACAATTAGCTGGGAGGTGGCAGAATGGGATATAAATAGAACAAGGGCTCAGATTCACAATTGAGGTTTTTATGGCATATTAAGTTCCCACACCTCTGCTAAATCTTAATCACTGATTATGCATGCAGTTGCAGTGCCAGGCAAAGGCAGGAGGATGCATCTTAGCTTAAACCCCTTCCACTGTGGGCTGAACAAGATTATATGAGGTTAGCAAATGTGACTCCTGTCTACAAGAGGGCCAGAAGAATTGCCTGGGGATCTACAAGCCTGTCAGTGTGACCTTGTTGCTGGAGAAAGTTATGGACCAGATCATCTTGAGTGCCACCATGTGGTACTTACAGGGCAACCAGGCGATAGGCCTAGTAAGCATGGGTTTATCAAAGGCAGGTCCTGCTTGATGAACCTGATCTCCTCCTATGGCAAGGTGACACAATTAGTGGATGAGGGAAAGGCTGTGGATGTTCCTAGATGTACCTAGAGTTTGGGAAAGCTTTTGTTATCCTTTCCCACACCATTCTCCTGGAGTAATTGGCTGTTCATGGCTTGGACAGGCATAAACTTCCTTGGGTAAAGAACTGTCCAGGTGGCCAGGCCCAAAGAGTCATGGTGAATGGAGTTAAATCCAGCTGGAGGCCAGTCACTAGTGGTGTTCTCAAGTACTCAGTTCCCTTCAGTATCTATTAGGACCAGTCAGAATGGTCCTCATTGAAAACTCTCTTTAACATCATTATGATGCCCCACCACAACTGCCACTATGTAAAATCAGTGGTATCTTACCAGTCCCTAAGTTATTCAGAGAAAATCCACAGCAGATAGAATCAGACAACGAATAAAGAGGTGTAACACCTCCCCACACATGCAAATAGAGGAGAGAAATACATACTAAATAAGAAAAATAGTTAAAAAAAAAAAAAAAAAAAAAAAAAAAGATTTGAATACATGTGAAAGTCATTTGTCAAACATTAGCTATTAACCAAATAAGACGATTTTCAGACTTCTTTTCAGGTAGCTAAAAAAAATCCCACCGGTCTTGTTAATTTCTGAAGTCAGTCATTTGGAGGGAGGTCCAGGCTTTTAAAAAAAACTGGTATTCCTTGACAGCTCTTATCTTTATTTCACAAACTGATTCACAGACTGCAGTCATAGAGACCATGTGGGAAGGTAAAGCATTTACTGCACCAGTGGAGGAACTGCTCTTCCTGGTGCAGATGTGCACATATTGTCTACCTTAGATATGTTGATAAAGGCTTGCACATGCTTTTTAACTGAAAGCTCAGATGGGTGGAGCTTGCCTGTTTTCACCAGATTTTTAGCAGACTTTTTAAAAAAAGTTCAGTTTTACTGTTTCCACTGAAATGACAGATGGTAAAAGAGCAGGAGGGCTAGCAGGAAGAATATTGTAGGAGTCTGTGCAGATATAAATACTTAGCTAATAAATAAGGTGGTGGTAATAATCCTCATGAATATAAAAAACCTGGAAGAAAGATTGTTAATATATCTCTTCTTTTTAATAATGACGCCTAAATCTAGCAGAATTCTTTTTGTAAGTATATTTGATGGAGAAATCACGATGTGTTGCCATGGTGTTAGGTTTTCCTTTTCAGGGAAGAACCATGCATTTAAAAAAGAAATCTTTACCTTGTTGCTATGCAAACACTACATTGTGTTATTACATCCCCAGAAAGTAGCACAACAGTACTGCAAGAAAGTCAATATCCTGATAAGATAAATGCTCCTTTTCTTTGGCCTTTCACTCAAATACAATACTGAAGTAATTCTTAAATCTGATGAATCCTCTGGAGACCAGGCTGCATAACTTCAAGCGTGCATGCCATTTATGTAAAAAATCACCCACTAATATCACACTTACTGTTGTATTCAGCCCCAAACTCCAACCTTGTGATAGAAAGTTTCACTCCCAAGCAAGAAACATTACTTTGTATTTAATGGGATTTTGTTCCAAGTGGTCGGGAAGCTTCTCTTGCTAAACCAAGATCACAGGTCCTTCCTGAGTGTTTTATTTATACTGGTCTGTGCAACAGCTGACTATCATTTCTCTACCTGGCATCTCACAAAGCAGTGATATGTTGCTACCCTATCCATCATCTTGAGCTTCCCCTGCCATCCCTACTGAAGTATGTGCAGGGCCAGTTAGTGTCTGCTGCTGGCCAATTACTTACACCCTTTTTCCATTGCCCAGTGAAGCTGAAAGAGACAATTAATAATACGAGTTTACACAGCTTTTCCACTAGTTTATGTATGAGAAATTTATGATACTCTATGTGTGACACAGGCTTTGGAGGTGGGTGGCTTGTTAAGGTTTCCAGGATAGAAGATCATTAGCTGAATAGAGACTGCTAAAGGAAAAAAGGTTGAACCTTATCCTCAACTTAATTATTATATCTTTAGCTTGTTCAGATGAGAACAAAATTTAGCCTGCAGATTGGTTCAAATTTTTAATTATTAGAAATGTAGGAGAGCAGTTAATTGCAGTATTCATTCTGATAAATCACTGTAGCACAGATACAAGAAAACAGTTTTAAAGATAATCATAAGATGATGTTTCCTGCAACCTTTTATAACTTGATTTCAATGGAAACTGAAGCATTGCCTCCTTTTTCCCCTTTATAACATAAGGGGCTCTGTTATATCACATTTGTGATACTATATTATTATACTATATCATACTGTATCTGCCAAGGCAGTTTAAGCATGTCACAAAATATGTCACCATTTAGCCCAGACACTAATTACATTTTTCCTCTTGCTTTCCACGGGGACAATAACCACACCATGAAGAGAAACTTCCTACTCCATTTTAGGAGTTCATGAAAGCAATGAATGAGATTGGTTCCATAGCCAATCTCCTTCGATTTACTTCATTAACCAATGAACTAATTAGATTCCTTCTTTCTAAAAACACTTTCTGAGAGTCTTATTTTGGCAGTTACAATGTCTGTCATGAATTTTTCAGAGCCTCTTTAACCCATTTAATAATGGATTAACATTTAAATGGTTGAAAAGAATAATCAGTGCTTAACTAGTTTAAATAGTAAATACTGAGAAAAAACTCTCAGTCCCAAAACTTTAAAGCTTATGGTTCAAAGAATCTCTCCCTCTCTCTCTCTTTTTCTCTCTCCCTATCCCCTTCGCTCCCTCTCCCTTTGTCTCTCCCTCTTTCTGCTGGGGGGCAGATGTTTTCACTGTGAGGTAGTTACTCATTTTCACATTGCTTTGAAATGTCTACTTAGACACATGACTGGGGTTGTGGCACTGTTTATCTGAGATTAAGTGTCAGCTGTTTTCCAGGGGAAAAAAAAAAAAAAAAAAAAAAAAGATTGCAAACAGGTTGCATCTTGCCCATCCTGAAATGACCTTCTCGTGAACATAAAGCTTGCAGAGTTGGCATCACAAGGGCCATCCCTTCTGGTAAGTTAAAATCGGGAAATTATTCTTGGATGTAATTGCTTTTAGGATCTCAGCAGTTCCAAAGCAAGATGAGAAATAACTTGTCTCAGCTAAATGGTAGAGCAAGACACAACACTGGTATGGCTGGACGGCCTCATCCAGCCCTGAAGCCACAACTCACAGCCTGGGAGCTTTCTGCTTACAGAAATTCCTTGAAGATCCCTGAAGTTCAAATAGCCCCCTCACATCTCAGCTCCATAAATCAATACTGGTGGATTGTAGGATTTAACTCAAGAAGACAGTCCTTAACATCTTACTTTTCTCTGCTACGATATTTAGTATGATTAATGTCATCACACATCTATCTTTAGGCATAGCCCATCTATAGAAGTGCCAAACAGGGCTCCAAAGATACCTCCTCCTAATCCAGCCCCAACTAGATCATTAGACAGTGGCATATGATCATGTTGTTATCTGTTCAGCAAGATGGTAGTTTAGTAAGATGATAGAACACATGGCAATCTAAATAAAGATGTAGGTGATGTCTCTTTCTAGAGGTGGTAAGCATGTAGGGAAGTCTAACAACACCCATCACCCTGTTTTTCAACTTCATTGATCCAAACAGCATCCATTTCACTGGTGAACACACAGCCTACAACGTTCTATTTTACTGGGGAGTTTTTGCAGTTACTTTTACTAGTCTGCATTTGAACTAAATTAACTACTCATAGATAACGAACACCAAAACATGACTAGCTTAGTGTTTGCTATGTATTGCAGCCTGAGGAAGAAAAATAGCTTTTGTGTGCATTTTTACAGCAATCCACATATTAATCTCTTCAGTAAGTTCTGCACATGATTCCTGTAATTCACTACATCACACATTCTATGACTTTGCTTCTCTTCTTACAAGCAGACTCTCGAGCAAATTTCCTTTCACAAAGTCTGCAAGATGCATAAAGTCTTGGATTCCTTCCCAAACATAAATCATCTATTCAGAGAGACTGTGAAATAAAATTTCACTTTCTTTCTTTATTTTTAATAAATGATTTATATCTTTCATCTCAGCTGCCTATAAATTCAGGAGTAAATTTCATAGTTTTGATTCCCCAAACTTACTGGAAGATGAACAATTATCATTGCTTTCTACAATTTTTTTCTTTCTCCGGGGCAAACTCCTTTGACTGCTGTTTTCCTCATGATGTTCTCTTCTATTTCTCCTATGCTACTGATCTGATACTTTGTTAATTAAATAGTACATTGGCTTGGTATTTACACCAGTAATAGAACAAAAACAAATGTTCTGAACCCCAGGACTTCATTTAATTTAATGTTGTTTCATTGAAAGCAAACATGGCCCGTAACCATTTCTAGGTAAAAAAGAAAACCACCAATAACCAGGAGATTTCTAAGTATGATGAACATGCAGAATATAGGGTAAGTAGTTCCTTTCTTTTCAGTGGTTGGGTGCCTGCATCAAGAGCTTTTCCCACTGAATTCATAATGCTGACAGCAACTTCTAAAGAGTGCCTGGCCTCTCTGAACCTTAATTCTGCTGCTCTAGGAGAGAAGTAGTAACACTGTCTAATCTCATCAAAGTAGCATCTGAGAGGTTTTATGTGTACCTAAGCCAAGTGGATAAAATTTGGATCAATGTTAAACCACTAAGAAATGGTCAGGAACCTGGCAGTGTGAAATAAAATACATCATGGAGAAACTGCAAAGGAAATCATGAAATAAGAACTTGATTTGAAGCTGCTAACTGCAGTGTTCATCTTATCGTTAAGTCAGTGGTAACTATCAAACATCCACTAGTGTATTTCAATTGTTTGACAGAAGGTTTTGAAATAGTTCCCTGAGTTCTTTTTAGAAATAATTCATAAATAAATTGATCTATGATAAAAACAGATAAATCATAAAAATGTGTGTTTTTTCTTAGGGATTATTTGAAGGTCAATGTGGTCATATTTTACAATGCAGATTTCTTTTGTAGAATATCAGCAGCTTTAATGATTGTAGTTCACCAAAAGCCAAGAGTAGGTTTCATGGGGTTTTCTCTAAGGTTGTTAGAAGTGTCATCCAAAACCTACAGGCTGCAAACTGCTCTCAGTTATACTGTGCCCAAGAGGAAAAGCCTACCATTTCCTGAAAACAAAAGGGCTCTTGTTATCTTGTGCAGTGTGTCATAAATGATACACCATCCATGCAAACCTAGTGGTGCTCCAAGTCTTCTAATGAATGCCATGATAATAAAATGATCTGGCTGTGTCCCAGCATGCACATGCTGATGTCAGTGGATTCCCTACTGTTCATACCAGTTGCACGAGGTGATGCCTTTTTTAATCACTCTGCTTGCAAAAGTGAAGCCTGTTTAGAAGAAGAAAACAAAAATGCTACACAACAATTAGCAGGCTTACCTTTTATGTGGAAAGACTAAAGCAAGAGGCTTCTGATAATCTTGCGTTTATCTCAACACTGTGGATAACATATCCAAAGATGGTAATCAGTCTATGTGAGGAGTTCCTTACCCACTAATTGATGGTATTCATTTTTGCACTACTTGAATCTGATAGCTTAAAGCTAAGATCTTACTTCTGCAGCTGTATATTTAAAGTCATCAAAATATGAGGAATGAGAAACCCTGGGTTCCCTTATGTCCTGTTTTACTCTTTACTGCTACTAGAAGAATTTTTCTCCCCTGGAACTGGAGAGACGTTGCTGTATAGAATCAGAGTTATACTTCAGGGTGTAGATTTTACTACCTAGGCTCTATTTGCATGACCCTTTGGCCATCCGAATAATAGGAGAGACACAATGATCGATAAAGCTGTATGAGGACTGTAATATCAGTGTCAGTATCAGAGAAAAAGAGATCCTCCTTGATCAGTCTGCACTATCAGATATAGTGAACTTTAATACTTAGTTGTACAAAACCTTCCTTAGGATAACTGTTAAGAGATCCCTTTGATCCTGCTTTTAGCGTTGTCAAATGGGTAGCCACATAGAAATGAGACAAGTGTCAAAGCATGACTTGTTTACTCCCTCAATAGAGAGATGGACATGTATGGCTATATATTCAGCCAAAATTCTGTGATACATACAAATAGTGCTTCTTCCTACAGCTTGGAGAAAGCAGGTCTTCACAGAGCTTGTTAACTCGGTACTCATCCCCCTGCATTCTGGGTAGTAAAAAGTCTTTATGTTTGTCAGGTCAGTAAAAAACAGAGCATCATCCTGTTTATTTTATAGCCAACTTCATTAGCAAGAAACAGCAAGGACTGAAATACAGGGCTGTAAAAACCCAGCTTAGGTTTGTAATGTAATGTAATTCAAGTAATTAGTCCACTTAAACTTTTTAATGTAGTCTCCATTTCCAAAGTGCTAAAATGGTTTTTAATGGCTTTTCTACAGTTTTTCATTGGCTTGGCATGCTGGGTTTTGTCATCAAACATTAAGCCATATCTTAATACCTCTGTTCATTATGCCTAAATTTCATTCAGTACATGTTGACATGACACTCAAAGAGACAATGGAAATATGTCACTTTTCACTAGCTGAAACTTGTTGCACTTTTCATTAATGAGTTTTGAGAAATTCAGCCATAGTCGCACCATTTTCATTCATGTCTAATATTAGAAAAAAATGGACTAAAGAAAAAGTTTATAACATTTTAGTGAATTGTCTTGTGCTTGTACTGTGTAGTTCCTCTGGATGTGCTTAACAAAAATGAAGCTTCAATCAGTAAATTTAGTGCTCTTGTTGCAGATATTGGGATTTATGGATTCGTTCTAGACTAACAGGCCTTCCTGACCTGTACCTACCACAGTAACAGCTAACATATAAATTATGCCCAACTGATAAGCATAGGCAAATGAATAAAAACTTCTATCCATATTTGAAAGTGTGGTCACACTCAGGAAAAATCAGGTATATGTCAGTCTCTGTTATGTACATTCACACAAAGACTAGAGCAAAATCAACAAGCTACCAAAACAATTAGAAGCGAAGCCACAATCTGAAATCTGGATCATTTCAGTTATCTAAATTGGATGTTTCCCCAGAATTCAATTCCCTGGACACTTCTGTTCAGGCAAATTAAAGATTAATATTTTCCCATTAGAATATTTGTCTCAAATAGAGCACATATGCCAAAGATATGATGGATAATGTTCATAGTAATTCTTAGAAACTTATCCTTTCAGTTTCCTCCTAAGATTTTGAAAGAGTTGATTATGAATTAAAGGATGTTAGGATATAATATTAGTTGTTTGACAAGTTATTTCCCTAAAGAACATTGCAATAAATTTGAATTTCCTATATTGTTTATTTGAAAGTGGCTGGAAAACAATTTCAAATCTGTGGGGGAAGGAGAAAGAAAAAAAAAAAAAAAAAAAAAAAGCAAACAACAACAAAAAAAAAAGAGAAAGAAAATACATTTTAAAACATTTTATTTTTAATCCTAAAACAATTATAAGCAAAGCTTGATAAGAAAGTGTTAATGTTTCCTAGACAACTCTCAGAGAAAGAGGACCACATATCCCCTAATCAAATAAATGTTAAACGAAAAATAAGAGTTCAAAGCATCGTTCATAGACTTTGGAAAAGTCCATGTAACTTTTAGACATAGTTTGTAAACAGTTTGCATGGGATTCATGTCGCCTAACTTTATCTAGCAGGAAGAAAAGGCTGTAGGCTAAGCTGAACTTTCTCTACAGTCATCAGGAAGAGAACGTTATTGCTGCTGTCATGATGGTCTGAAGATATAAAGAAGACAGAGTTTTTAAGAAGAGGTAATATTTTTATTATGGCATCATGTGTACTTGGAAACACCTGAATGTATCTTTCAGTTGCTCATATTGCTCTTAAGATCTGAAACCAAAAATGGAGAAAGAGATGCACTTCTAGTGGGTGATTCATCCCTTCCTAAGATAGATAGGATGACTCACCCTCTGTAGGTGCCTATTCATCTTTATTGACCATAGGAGGATTCTGGATGATAAGTTTGCATTACACACCTAACTTCAAGATGGGAAAGAATGGATGACATGAACTCTACATTGTGATTACAAGGGTTTCTTACATGAACTTTCTTCCTTCCAATTTTTGTGTCCATTCAGGTGTAACTTTGGGGTGTATTATTTATAAGTAACTTCTTTAGATAATGTCAAGCCATATTTTCCTCCTCAGTCAGGCATATCTCAGTGTTCAGTGGCTGAATTATCTAGAGTGTATCCCCAGAGAATAGCAGCCTTTTTGTCTCCAAACAACTTATTGCTCTCCTGGGAAATGGGTCCAGGAAGCTTCACAGATTACAGTATTATATGTTAATATCTGTTTGATTTTTAGTTGATGGTAAAATGGCAGTGTAGCTACTGCTACAGAACAATACAGTTAAAACACTCAGCATATGCTAAATATATTCTCATGATCTCTCTAAGGTTTTCAGTATATTATTCCATATCGTCCAGATGGCATAGGGATGCAAATACCTTTTCTCTTTTGTCTCCAGCTGTACCAGTTGCATTAAGCCAGTCTTTGCTTGAGACTAATCTTAAATCATTTTGGCAGAGATGGATGAGTCAGTGCTCATACAATATAAATAAATACATCAGTGTGGATAAAACACAACACTAACTGCTTCTCTAGTATGTGAACCTGGAAGAGTGGTCAGCAAATGCCAAGTGGTAAGGGCAGGCGTATTGTCAGAAACAGCAGCAGTGGTTCATTTAGCTCTGCCTGAGTCTTTTTTTGATCCTTCTCTTCCCCCTGTGGTGGTGTCAGAGCTTCTGTGCAGAAGAAAGTCAAGAGGAGAACCTACCAGCAAAGCCACACAAGGACTGCACAACTCCCAGAAGTGAACAGAATCATGAGACACTCAGATTTCTTGGACTCACCTAAAATAGCTGCCTCAGAAAGCAACCAGATGTGTTTTTTAAGGGACAGACCTGACTGAACTGACTCAGCAGAGACTGGACATTGAAATCCAGCCCTTGAAACCTGGACTTGCCTCAGTTGGGATGTTTTTTATTTCAATACTTACTACCATTTCCCTCTACCATTCTTACTATGGTTGGTTCAGTTCCCATTTGCTGTCTGGGAGGTGACAACAACATACTTTAAAGTTTTAGCAGTTCTTTCAGAAAATGCTTGGTAACTGTCTTACTCCAATTCAGGTCCCTTCTAGGCATTTTTCATGCTATGGCCATGCATGACAGAGGCAGAGATAGAAGCCCAGGGAGGCCACATAACTCTGTGTGAGACTAAAGCCTGGATTTCATCAGATGCTACTGAAGGGGAGAGAAGCCAAGGCAGAGCAGTCGGAGTTTCTATTTCTCCTCATCTCTCATGAAAGTCAAATGTCTCCACTCTTCCAAGCATGCTTATTTGTGTGCATTCACTCTAACTGATTAGGCTCATGCACTTTAACGAATGTACCTGCTGAGAGAGGCCAAATGCTGCAGAGCGTTATGTAGTTCACTGGAGAGCCAAGTCTGGCATGCACTGCCCATAGTGGGCCCATTTGCAATTTGCTTAATTTTGTGAATGTTGTGGATAACTACTTGGTAATTGCTAGGGGTACACATATATCAGAGGTTGGCAGGGGGAAGGATGAGAAAACTGAAAAAGTAGTTAACTTTAGTCTTGACTCATATACAATTAGATAATTTGCTATTAGTTATGAGGTACACTGACAGTTGTTTTACTTTCCTCTTATTTATTTATTTATTTATTTCTAATTTAATCCTTTCCAGGCAACTATCAAGCTCTCGAATGGCTGTGTTTTTCTTCTGAAAATTTTCCTGAAATTCAGAATGTGTGCTTTGCCAAATGTGTGCTTTGTTGTAGGGGCAAGGAAGTCTATAGGGACGGTATGCAAATTGTAAGATGCAGAGCACAGCTGTGAGAAGAATGGCTTTGTGGTTACAGGTCTGACTGTAGAGTCAGCAGGATATTATTCCTAACTTTGCTTCCTACATTCTTTGTGATTATTGGCACATGAATTAATCACTTTGGGCTTTCTTCTGTACTCAGAGTGGTAGATCCCAAAGTATATATTTTTCCAGGCTGTCTTCACTGCCTTCAGATTATTTTCATCCTCTATTTTCTTCTTATTTTCATACTCTATTTTATTAAGTAGGTGTTTGTCTTTTCCTCCGTCTAGCACCCAGAATTATAAGCCCTTCCCTCCTGCCACCACACAAAATACAATGCAATGTTTTCCATACTCCCTAGAGGCACTCAGTACATCATCTTTCCCCCAGGCACACCATGATGTCTCATGGGAAACTGCCATGGCTTTCTTGTGCCTTCTCTTTTGAGTCCCATTCATTAAAATAGGGACAGGACAATTGTTTTTTTCCCACTCATAACCTTCTTTTCAATAATTTGTAGCCTTATCATGGTGGGATAGCTACGTATACATGTATACTGACAAAGCCTTGCATAGATGAAATTAGCAGATACCCTTCTATGTTAGTGAAAATATCTAACAAAACTTCTAATCTCAAACTTTCTTTTAGACATGATCACAGAGGAGCTTCTTTGAGGAGCTTCTTTCTTTAGACAAGGTCGGCCAAAGGTGGTTGATCTTGTAATCTTGTGCTGAATAAGCTTTCTCTTCTCCTAGCACACTTATTTAAAGTTTATGTCCAAACTACTTTTTCTGTGAAGGCTGTGAAAAAGATAGATACACACATATAAAAGAAGAAAAAACATGCTTCTTGCATTCCAGATCAACTTTCAGATTCCACAGAATCACAGAATGGTTGACATTGGAAGGGACCTCTGGGTCCATCTGGTCCAACCCCTGCTCAAGCAGGGCCATCTACAACAGGATGACCAGGGCCACATCCAGGTGGCTCCAAAGAGGAGACTCCACAATTTCTGTTAGCAAATGTATTTATTTGAATAAATATATCATGAATCAGAATCTGTAACCAAGTTACCACTGAAGACCATGACCAGTCTTAGACTCTCTCTGGCACCCTTTTCAAAAGTCCCTAGAGCTGTTCATTTTAATTCATATATGGACAGAAATCTGACCCATCCCCTTATGAATTACAATGAACTGTAATATAACAGACAACTACACCGTCCTGACTTATGTGTGTTCTTCTTATATCCTGAACATCAAAGCCCTTCAGAGAGTAAGCCAATGCCAGCTGAGGGCTCTCCTTGAAGCCTGTGTATTTTCCAGAGACTTAAGAGATGTATCATTTGTGTGGTGGGGAGGGGATTCTGAGCCAGGGTCTCAGGGGCTTTTCAACCTCATAAAAGTTTTTGCTATGAAACTTTGCTTGTCCACAAATCTCACCAGTACCTAATGGAAAGATCAGTAATATGATGCAAAATAATTACTGGTGGAGGGGAAAGAAACATAAAGATGATCCAAATATCGTATGAACTATTCAACACCAGTTTTTAGAAATCCAAAGATTAGTCAATATTTGCTAAACACATGGTCAAATAAACTGGTTAATTTCAGGTTGCATTCAATTAACTACAATTGTGACTGTTCTGATGGTCACTTGCCTGTTTCCAGGGATTTACTTATTTATTTTTTCTGACCCAGTCAGACTATCCCTTGATACAATGACTTTCTGCCACACAGCTCTGCAAGAAATACATAATCCTTGAAATCTGTATGTGTGCAGGGCTAAAATGACTGATTAAAAGGCAGAGATATAAGACAGTCGTGAACAAGGAAATCCTGACACTGACTTGTTACTGACACATGTTGTTATGAAGTTTTCACTGTCCTTGGGTCCAGCTCTGCCAGCAGCTCAGTGACCCCAATATCATGAATTTAGTCTACTGCATATTATTGAGGAGGTGTTCTGTTCCCCAGATTTGGCCCTCAGGCAAAAAAAGCAAGAGGAAAGAAATGATTTTATTTAGAGACATCTGTTTTGAAATATTAACTAGTAAAAAATGCATAAGTTGGGATGATGTTTAGGCACCACAGAACTGCATAGCTAAATATAACAAATCACAAAGAGAACCATAGAGAAAAAATTAATTTATGCTCCCTCCATTTCTTGCCAGCTGAAGCTGAATAAGGTTGGGATACTCTAAGCAAAGGGGAAATGTGTTTTTGTTGTTGTTGTTATTTTGTTTTGTTTTCACAAAAGCTAGCATTTCCCTAAAGTGTTGCAGGGTCATTCCCACAAAGCAATGCGAGGGGTTTGTCCTTTCTGACAAGCAGGCAGAAATATCATGGTATGGCTAATGGGAAGTAACCCTCCAGTGAGCCATCCTTCTCTCCCTTTGAGCAATGCATCTCATTTGTTTCTAAATGGTTTCAGATGACAGCAGGAAATCCAAGAAAACCTCCTCTGATTTTGGATTACATTGAAATACTGTGCTATGGCTTTTGGCACTTCTGGCTCACCAGTAGCTCGGCTATCTGGAGGTCTGTAACTAGCAATGTTCTCCAAGAACAGACTGGGTCCGATCTTGTTCAACATCTTAATCAGTGACCTGCATGAAGGGATAGAGTACACCCTCAACAATTTTGCTGATGATACAAAGCTGGGAGAAACGTCTGACACACCAGAAGGCCATGCTGCCATTCAGCAAGACCTTGACAGGCTGGAGAGTTGGGCAGAGGGGAACCTCATGAGATTTAACAAGAGCAAGTCTTACACCTGGGGAGGAATAACCACACACATCAGTACAGGTTAGGGGCCAATATGCTGGAGCAGAGCTCTGCAGAGAAGGACTTAGGGGTCCTGGTGGACGACAGGTTGGCCATAAGCCAGCATGGTGCCCTGGTGGTCAAGAAGGCCCAGGCGATCCTGGGATGCACTAAAAGGAGCATGGCCAGCTGGTCAAGGGAGTTGATCCCCCCCTCTGTTCTGCCCTGGCAAGGCCACATCTGTAATACTGTGTCCAGCTCTAGGCTCCCTAGTTCAAAAAGGATAGGGATCTTCTTGAGAGAATCTAGAGGAGGGACACAAAGATGATTAAGGGCCTGGAGCATGTCCTGTATGAGGAAAGCCTGAAAGAGCTGGGTCTGTTCAGCATGGAGAAGAGTGAGAGGTGATCTGATCAATGTTTATAAACATATAAAGTGCAGGATGCAAATGGACGGGGTCAGGAGCTTTTCAGTGGTGTGTAGCAACAGGACAAAGGTCAATGGCCAAAATCTGGAATACAGGACGTTCCACACAAACATGAATAAGAAATTATTTACTGTGAGGGTGACAGAGCACTGGAACAGGCTGCCCAGAGAGGTTGTGCAGTCTCCTTCTCTGGAGATATTCAAGACGTACCTGGATGCTTTCCTGCTCAACCTAATGTAGGGAACCTGCTTTTATTTGTGGGTGGACTTGATGATCTCCAGAGGTCCCTTCCCCCCCTAACGATTCTGTGATTGTGATTCTATGCATGCACTGGGATGGAGAAAAAGATGAGGAAACAGGTAGAAGTAACATCTTCACCTTCCTCTAGTAATGACGCAAGTCAGCATTTATTTGGTTACATTTGTTTTGTGCTGGAACAAACTTTGCTATCTCTGCAAGAAATTGAGTTTTCATCTCCATCTGTTTTGAAGTCACCAATTGGCCCAAATGGACTTAGAGCTTAATTGCAAAGCAGTTTTTCTAGTCAGAAGGACTGAAAACTCTGCCATGTTTCCTGATGAATTTGGAACCAGATTTAAGTCTCTGGGAATTGTGTTACAAGCTTGGGCAGAACCCAGATTTGGTTGGTTTTATGCATTTGAAAGCCAGTTTGCAGGGTTACTCAAGTGAGCACTTCCCAATATTTGGGTTTCATAAAAAAGGTTTCATCTGTCTCTAACTGAAGAACATACTGTGAATCCCATCCCATGGCCAGAGATTGCTTTTGTGTATGGTATACTGCTTTCTGTATTTTTAACCCCACTCTTTTCTCCTCACTGCCAGTGGCTCTTTACTTATGTTAAAGCACTGCTCTTTTATCATCAGTATTCTGGTGGCATCCATAAACCCACTCAGCTTCAGTGCTACTGACCTACCAATAACCATGTTTCTTATTACTGGTTTCTGTCTCTGACTGCTGTTTTGGATGCTACAAGCAATACAAATGGTAAAATAAGAAGAGTGGATAAGCTTTTCTTCATGGCAAAATGAGAACTCAACCAGAGAGCAAAGAGAGGTCAGGGAAGTAAAGCCAGTGACTAAGTATGTATTTCTAAAAATAAATGAAAAATGTTGTCTTCCCCAAGGTATGACAAAGGCACAGAAAGGGTACAGCGTGATTCTAGCACAATGATTCACAGACCATTCCTGGTAGATAAGGCTGTGATATGTGGTCTGTGGGTGCTTCAGTTGGATGTGATAGACTAGAAACATTAGCAAGCTCGTCAACTCAACAGTTTATGACAAAGGTTCATACCGATCCAACAGGAATTTTGAACATTGATTGTGTTGATCCAAAAAAAAAAAAAGAAAAAAAAACCTGTCATTAACTCACTGCAGCTTGTCACCTCAGAAAAGTTTTCTAAATTTTGTCTGAATGGATTTCCTTTGTATATCCATAAATTAATAAAGCTTATTAAAAAAAAAAAAAAAAAAAGGAAAAAAATATTTAAATTGAAGGTTGTTCCATGGGCATTTCTAAAATAGGCATCTGTGCCTATTGATGCCCAAAATGGAGTATTCTGTGGAACTAGCCTTTTCAGCCAGATTTAGAGTCACAGTGACAATGAAGAATGTCCCAAAAAATCTGACACTGGAGCAGATACTCCAGACTTACTGATATTTCTCTGTGATACTTATCCTTTAACACACAAATACTCTAATGTTTCTTTGCAAACAGTAGCCTTTCACTATATTGTATCAATATTTATAAAATCTGATGGGCCTTAAAACATGCAAAAAGGGATTAAATTAATTTAGTGGAGATCTGAGGAGTATTTTGCATTTTGTACAGATTTAATATGTCCCTCTGTGTTTAGTATCTCTCACCCATTACCAATTCATGAAGTGTCTACCAAAATTAGTAAATCTCTTTCATTTACTTACTTAGAATAAAATGTTTAATAGATGCCACATGAATTTTGCAAATTGCTCTCATTCTGATGCTGATTAATAGGAAACCACGTAAAAAACATCAATAATTTCTAGTCTTAAATTAGTGTTCGCTCCTACTTAAATCTGGGGGATAGATGGCGGCTCAGAATATTTTTCTTATACCTGCTTTAGTCATAGTTATTTCTTAATTGAGCTTCATATTAAAAATGAAATAGAAGCATATTAAAGGATGAAGATGACAGTGTCATTGCCATTATCTCTAAAGGACAAAATGGTGCACGTATGTAAAAGCATATGGCTAATCTCAAGTTGCCTCAATTACACTGAAACCTGAGAAATTCTTTCCCTTAAGCAGTTTTAGGCTAAATGGATAAAATTGGAGGAGATAGTAAACAATCTTATGCACTTAATTTTAAGTGGAGTTATTTCCTAGTTCCCTGAGTGCATGCTGACCAACAAGCAATCTTCTACCATGAGATATGATTTAAATTAAGCTGTTTAAATATTGTTCCTTTTCAAATCTATTTGTATTTAATTGAGTTATTTTAGAAGCTTTTCAGTGTTATTTTTTGTTTGTTTGTTTGTTTGTTCTGTTATTTATTTATTTTAAGTTGCTGGTACTTGAGGACACTAATTTCAGTCATTTATTGCAATCATAATCATAAGCTGGGGGTAACATTTACTGAAATTTAGTTGGGAGGTAGTCAGTAATTACACTTCACCCATAAATCTCTGATTCAAACCTAGCCTAGACCCATATAGGCCCACACACATTATCACCCATCAGCTCTAAGAGAAATGAAACTTTTTTCCCCAAGGGAAAAGTATTCTTGGCACAAAAGCTGAAACTACAATTTACATCAAAATCTCCCCTTGTTGGTAGCCTCAGCAACAAGGTGAAACCCTAATACTGACTGTGGAAATTGCAATGAATTTTTGTAACCTCCCTCCAGAACACAATCAAGTGCTTTGGTAGGGCATAACTGGAAGGTTCGACTACTACCGCAAAAGGGAAATGAATGTGAAACTCTCTTCCTGGATTTCAATTCACTGTGGTTTTGTTGTTGTTGTTTGGTTTTGGTGGTGGTAGTAGGCTTTTTTTGTGTTTTTTTTTTTTTTTTTTTTTTGTTTGTTTGTTTTTCAGAAGGATGGAAGAGGGACATTACTGAGGATCAGCTGTAAGATTTGGTAAACCCTGCTTTACTTAAGATATGCGTTCTTTCCTCTCTGAGTAAACACACAAACAAGGTCTGCTGATTCTGGTGAACTGTCCAGTGCTATCACAGGGTCAGTCATTTCTCAGGAGTAGATGAGAGAAGGTAGGGGAAAACAAAGATCTTTCCTGTTGCTGTAATCCATAACAACCAGGAAGGACTGCTCACTAGGAAGGACTGACAGTAGGATAACACACAGAATCACAGAATCATTAAGGTTGGAAAAGACCTCCAAGATCATCTGGTCCAACCATCACCCTACCACCAATGTCACCCACTAAACCATGCTCCTTAGCACCATATCCAACCTTTCCTTTAACACCACCCAGGGATGGTAGCTCCACCACCTCCCTGGGCAACCTATCCCAATGCCTGACTGCTCTTGCTAAGAAGAACTGTCTCCTCATTTCCAACCTGAACCTCCCCTGGCACAACTAGAGGCCATTCCCTCTAGTCCTGTCACTGTGAGAAGAGGCTGACCCCCAGCTCCCCACACCTTCCTTTCAGGTAGTTGTAGAGAGTAATAAGGTCTCCCCTGAGCCTCCTCTTCTCTAGACTAAACAACTCCAGTTCCCTCAGCTGCTCCTCATAAGCCTGGTGTTCCAGGCCCTTCACCAGCTTTGTAGCCCTTCTCTGGACACACTCCAGGGCCTCAATGACCTTCTTGTAGTCAAGATGCAACCTCACTAGAGCTGAGTACAGGGGGATGATTGCCTCCCTGGTCCTGGTGGCTACACTATTCCTGATACAAGCCAGGGTGCCATGGGCCTTCTTGGCCACCTAGACACACTTCCAGCTCATGCTCAGGTGAGCATCAACCAGCACCCCCAGATCCTTTTCCTCTGCACGGTTTTTGAGCCACTCTGCCCCAAGCTTGTAGCACTGCATGGAGTTGTTGTGATGGAAGTGCAGGACCCAGCACTTAGTCATGTTGAAACTCATCCCATTGGTCTCTGCCCATTGACCCATTCTAATTTGGTGTTGTTTGCAAAGTTACTTAAGGTGCACTCAATTCCCTCATCCAAATCATCAATAAATATATTAAAGAAGATGCGCCCCAGCACTGACCCCTGGGAACACTACTCATGACTGGTTGCCAGCTGGATTTAACCATATTCACCCCTACATACATGGCTGCAGTCCATGACAGTCCCTATAAGCAGACAACAGATCTTAACTAGTTATTTAAACTTCCTCAGTGATCACACAGAGGGACTGGTAGTTCCACAGGGTGATTCATCTCAGTCTAAGACAGATGTCTAACATAAGTGGGATGAATCACCAAGCAGAAACATTATGTCTCTCCAATGTTACAAAAGGACCTACATAAGTAGATAGTTTAGCAATCTAACTCAGACTGCTAAAGTTACTTAAAAAAAATATCTGTGACCTATCATGTATTTAGGAGCTGAGGAGTAACAGTTTCTTGAATTGACTGAGAGGTTGATAATGAGCTGCAGGTTTTCCTAGTTTTTCTCATTTCCATCCAATCTCTAAATCTGCAGGCAGATAGCAGACTTATTTCAGGTTTTCATTTTGAAGATAAAAGATATGTAAGGGACCAGGAGGCATCTTACTATGTTAAGCCTCACTCTATTTATCAGTAGTCAAGGCTTATTTACCCACAAAGAGATGGGCAAAGCTTGCACAAGAATATGAAATTTCAGAAGATGGGTTTCTTCTGTTGAAGAGCTGACCACAAATAACTGATGAACTACAATGCCAGTGGGACTCCCCATACCCTTCTACTCTGCTCAGGCGACATCAACAAATGCACAGTCCTGTCTGTGTCCAGGACGAAGTTAACAAGTTCTAGAATTATATAATCACAGAATTGTTTGGGTTGGAAGGGACCTTAAAAATCATCTAATTCCAACCCTGTGCCATGGACAGGGACACCTTCCACTAGACCAGGTTGCTCAAAGCCCCATCCAAACTGGTTTATTGCCTTTTCTCTTCTGAGTCCTAACAAATATTTTTATAGGAAGACTTTAGTATATTTACCAAGATGGTATTGGATGATGTATTTAACTTGGCAAAGATCGTGATTTAAAATTTTGATTTGATCTTTTAATTTGAAGTTTGGACATAATGAAATGCTTTAAGCTCAGTCCCCACTCTGACATCTGTTTGTGAAATCTGAGGTTTAAGATCCTATCTATGTCTGAATCACTTCTAGTTACTTTATGTTTCTTTGTATTCTTTCTTAATTTCAACTTTAAAAATGAGCCTTTCTGCTATGAAGAATTTCCTGCTGGTTAATGAAACATGCCATCTTACTGTGGGTCACAAGATTCCCCTTTATTTATTTTCATTCTTTATTATTCATTACAGAAGAAAGAATTGTCCTGAGCCAGCAATTAATTCAAGAGTGTTAGTCCACTTTTGTTCTTGTAATAATCACATGCACTCATGTTAATGATTTATGTTCACACTGATTTTTATAGACACTATCTAGATGAAGTGATTGGCCTATCTCATCACATGCTATCGGTCATCCAAATAGATGACAGTCCAACTCTTCAGGTATTCAGAGTATGAAAATTATTAGTGCAAATTAAGTTATATAGGATGAATTTTAGACTCAGGTTTTATCTTTCTTTCTTTCAAAGTTAGTATCAATATATTTTCATTTAACTGTGTAAAATATCTTTTACTGGACACTTTGCATTAATGGCGATATTACATATATATTTTTTACTATTTTAATTCTTGATATCTAAGGACTAGATACCCTGTTCCAGTCACCAGGAAGACCTTCCTCAGATGACAGGATTTCCTGATTTATTACTAAGATCTCTCTAATTTTAGTATTCAGAACACCAAATTTATGCATGCATAAATTGATTTTTCTGCTCTGTTCTAGTTCTAATTGCACTGGTTATTTTTTGCTGCTGAATAGTTTAATCTTAGAAACCTGTGTCAGTTTGGTGGCCAAGATCTTGTGGCTGTAAAGTGCTCAGCTGATCTTTAAGTTAGTCCTCATGTATACTCCAAGTTCCTGTTTTACACTCAGTGCATTTTGCTTTATCTTACAAAGCCCAAAATTTAGAATTTGAAGACAAATAGTGAACAGAAATTAATCATGATTTTTGGATGATGCAATAAACTATTGAAGGAAATTTTAAAGCCTTCACTCCTGTGTACTTCTGGTTTATATTAGTCTTAGGATTCCTTTCCTTTTCTTTTCAAATCAGTGGAATTGGATCATTCCAATGAGCTACTGAAGATATTAATCACTTTGAAGAGCTGATTTTTATTCTTTGAATTTAGATGTACCCAAAATTAAATGGAATTAATCTATGACTGACAATGTTCTGTGTGCTAATAGTTTATTCAAGCACAGGTTGTTGGATAGATGCCCATGTTACCACAAATACTGAGTATGCATTCTCTTAATATTTGGTCTATTTTGACTTTAAAAACATTTCATTACATTTTGACACCTCAAAAAACAGAGTCTGATTCATTGTGTAACTTGTTTGTATAATATCAGAGTCCTACATCAGTTCTGAGCTGTGCTTGGACTAAGTATCTGCTGCATGGATTTCAGAAGTTCTACCTGGCCAAATGGCCTTATGTCTAACATTTAAGAATAACAATGCCTCCAAAAAAAAAAAAAAAAAAAAAAAAAAAAGTGCATTTCTAGATTGTTTTTAACTTTATGTCATCCTGTCAGATGGTGTAGTCTGATGGAGAGTTGTCAATATACCCTACCTGTGGACTTATCAAAAATAACACCAATCAAACAAAAAATCTCAGCAGCCACTACTTAGATCCCAATAACTTTAGATTAATTTGAAAGTCCACCATGAGTTCTAAAGCTTGCAAATGCTGGTGTGGATATAATGAAGCCTTCTTCTCTCTAGGCTCTTTAAAGAAAGAGAGAAACTCAAAGCTTTCTGTTATGTTCCTCCTCACATTATTTTCCTTGACAGTCTTCATTGTGAAGATGTTATTCTGTGACATTTTAAATACCATTGTCATATCTTGTGATCTTTCTACATCTCCTTCCAGACCTATCTCTCCTGAAAGATTGAATTTACCTATAAATTTACATTGTTTGTAAAAATCATAGAAGATTAAATCAGTGACCTCTAGATCAACAACTCCATCACTTAGTAATATTTTTATCTCTTTTTTCTTTTTCCTTCATCCTATTAACATATAAGTGCTATTACTTTAGCACTTAATCTTGTTCTGAAAGCAAAGGAAATAGGATAAGAATATTTTGTACATCGATGTCTGAAATACAAGTCATTTTATCTTAGCTGAGAAAACACTTCCTTTCTTCCTTCTCTCTCTTCAGTTTAAAGCCTGTTGAATCTATTAGCCTTTACAATTTTGCATAAAAGAGTTTGGTATGGCTGCTGTTTAAATAGAAACCATTTAATCATAGACTCTATTTGGAGTCTAACAGGAATTTACTATTCTTTAATTTATTTGCAGACTTTTTGCTCTTGCAAAGCATTTTTGGTTTAGTGTTCAGGCACTAAATCTTTAATAAAGGTGCTAAGTAAGGCCTGGAGGAACAAATGACCTGTTGAGACAATTTGAATGTTATTTTTTAGTACTCTTCAGTTATGTGGAGGAGGGGGGAAGCAGATGCAGGATTCTGGAGATTTACCCTCTCCTGGCAATGCCACTGCTCAATGATTTGAATCAATGTTGTGTAATTTGCATAACTAAATCAGGGCACCTATAAAGAGGTGTTCTTTCCAAGGGTTCAAAAGCTTTTGTTCTTACTTCAGTTAAAATTTAAATCATAAGGAAAAAAAAAAAAAATTTTACTTTCTCTCAGTAGAAGACACCAATAGTGTAATTTGTGTGTCTGTGTGTGCGCTCACAGCATATAAAACCTGTGTGCAATCAGCAGTAATTCTTGCATAAAGCGCTAAAACTTACAGGATATGCTATACTTTGCTTATAAACATGTCTGATGTTGAAAATATTCCTACCACTTAAAATTCAAACTGGAATTCATCCAAACCTTTTCAGTTTTGAAATCTGATGGAAAACTGTTATGCCCTGTTATTTTTCACTTCCAGAAGCAACTGAGTTCATGACTCTTGAAGATGCCCCTATACACCAAACAGAAGGGTGTTTTCCCATGAATTTCTTACTCACTAGTACCAGAAGGATAATTCTGTGCTGATTTCCATGTCCAAGAGATTTAGGTTAGAATAAACAAGCATCAGAAGGTATCTGTGCTTAGCTTGAAGTGTGTTGCAGATTCAGCTGGCAAATTTAAAAGTAACCCAGTCGGTTTCCATCCTTGTCTTGCTGGTGCGTGCAGCTTGCTCTGCTTGTTTTCTCAGACAACACTGATTCCATTATATTATGGTTTTTACAGCTCTGAGCCCTTCGAAGACATCTAGTAAATCATCTAGGAAATCTCTGCAGAAGCAAAAATAGGCTGCATTTCTATACAAAGTGTGAAATACACTTTAGGTAGAGAAACTCATTAAATGGAAATGGAGATTTAGATTTAGGTAGGGAAACTTGATCTCATAGTAAATGAATGGAGCATTGAGGTTTTTAGACTTGTTACAAGAATATTTTAGTACTTTTTTTTTTTTTTTTTTTTTTGTGTGTGTGTGTGTGTGTGTTCCAGCCCCTAAAGTTATTTAAGGATTGGTTGGATGTATTGTCAGGCTCATCTGAGAGAAAAAATAAAGTAACAGACATAATAGGATGTGTATCAAAGTTTCAGGAAATAGCATGAATAGAGGCCTCTAGGGTGCTAGACCAATGTATTTACTGTACAGCCATCAGCCAACTCATTAAAAGGCCGTTAAGCAAATTAGAAAGTGGGCAACCACTCCTCACAGCCTGTTGTTTATTTGCAGGTCAATGTAGGCTAATAGAGCTTTTTGTTCTTCACAAACACTTTCCATGACATTAACAGATTCCAGTAAAAATCTAGCTCATTTATTACCATTTCAGGCTCACTGGAAGAGATAAATAGGACATTAAACATGTACAGAAGTTTAAATTGGCAAAATCCCATCTGTTCTCATCCATTCTCTAGAAATGCAGGAGCCTACTACAATCCATCAGTCTTGTGGCACCAGCCCAGCAATTAAGGATGTTGACAAAGTCCTTTCAGAGTGGCATGTTTGTGCTGAATGCAAAGTGAATTTCTGTATGCACTGTGTGCTGTATGGAGGGGGGCAAAATGATAAAAGCATTTTTCAGCGTATTTCTACCTTAACAGAGCATTGAAACAGAAGCTGTGAAGCCAGGGTGATAGTTTGTCTTGCAAAAAAATCCAATGTTACCCCGTTTTAAAGCTGAATCCAACTATATTGCAAAAATAATTACTTTCTATGAATACATGGATCTGGGCCAAGGCAGTTAATATTCCTTACTTTACAAACTGTACACTAAAATTGTCATACTGATGGAAGCCACACGACAGGTATCACATATGATGTATGATTTGGGGCCAAAACAGTTACAGGAAGAGTTTTAAGATGGAATATGACAGTGATTTACTGGGAACACAGCAGTCCACTGTGGGATTATGCTAGATGTGAGCATGCAGTTAAATCTCAAGAAATAGACCATGTCCATAGTAGCAGGTTAGTTTATTTGACACCCGGGAACTAGGATTACAAATCAGCACCTTGTCAGCACATGAGACAGACTCAGGAGCTAAACTTAATAGCTCAAAAGCTGATATAGTTAATTCCTGTCAGGACACAAGTTATGTCCCATAGAATCATAATTTCTCAATTTAGGAAACTTCATTTAGTTTTCTGTAACAATTTTGTCATACTAAATTAAATCATCTTTTAAGAACAAAATTATGGAATACTACACCCCTTGTAATTCACTTAAGAAATAAATATCAAAATAATCCAATTTGCATAGCTTTGATTGGATTTAGATGTTTTAGTTCATCCACTCTTTGGGGGAGAACTTGTGGATCTTGGTGCTTGTGGTTCTCCAAAAATCAGTCTTCAGACATAGTAAAATGATGTCTTCAGAAGGAAAGTACAAAACCAGAAGTTACACTCTGGCAGAGGGAGATGAGGCAAAGGGGAATAGGAACCAGGTATTAGGAAAAAGGAGATGAGATAACCTCCTCTCCTTTATATATCTAGTATCCCTACTCCAAAGGAATGTCAAGGTTTCATATTCAAGTACTAAGTAGTTATGAAATAAGCGAAATAAAATTGCTTCTTTGGTAATAAATCTTTTCTCTAGTGAATCTGTACTTTGATTTCTCCAATCACACAGTCATGACCCTGGTTCAGGCTCTTCATTGTTTTCAGTTACAAAAGAACGTGGGATACAGAGGGATCTGGCTTCTTCCAGATCTTTTACCTTTACACAGAGAGGTAATTCTGCTTTTAGGATAATTTCTCCTCTGGGTGACCCAACTCATTTATGTTACAGCAAAGAAGGGAACAGTTCTTATTTATAACACAGCAAGGGAAAAGTCAAAATTTCATTAGTCAGAACTACTTTGGGCCATGTTTCAATTGCTATTTAACGTAACAATGGTAACTACAATGACATAATAGGAAAGTGATGAGTAAATCAGACCGTATGCTACATAAGGGAGGTAAACTTTGGCTCCTTGTTTTTGTGGGTTAACTCCAGTAGGCAGCTAAACACCACAGAGACTCTCACTCACTCTCAGGGAATGGGATGGGGAAGAGAATTGGAAAAGTGAGAACACCTGTGGGTTGAAATAAAGACAGTTTACTAAGTAAAGTAAAAGCTGCACGTGCAAGCAAAGCAAAACAGGGAATTTATTTCACTAGTCCCTGTTGGCAGGCAGATGTGTAGCCATTTCCAGGAAAGCAGGACATAATAATTACTTGAAAATACAAACACCAGAACTCTGAACATGCCACCTGCCCTGCCCACAACCTCATATGGTATGGAATATCCCTTTCTTTAGTTTCAGTTACCAGTTCTGGCTGTGTCCCCTACAAATTCTGTGTACCCCCAACCTACACATTGGCAGGTAAGTGTGAGAAACAGGTTCAGTGCAAGCACTGATCAACAACAACTAAAATGTTGGAGTATTATCAATGCTTTTTTTCAACACAAATGCAAAACATTATGTTGAATATAGCATCATGCAGAGCACTTTGAAAAAATTAACTCTATCTCATTCAAAACCAGTACACTTGCTGAGGGGAGGGAATGAGAAAGAACAATAGGCATTTCATTAAAAGCAGTTAAAAAAACAAACAAACAAACAAAAAAACATAATTTTGCCAACTAATTTTGTCCCATGGTTAATAATGTCAAAATAACCATAATTTTTATTAGGTGGCCCACTTAACTTCAATGTTTCAAGTATTTTTTTTTTTTTTTCTTTGACAGCTTGGAGTAAAAATGCAATCACTGTGGGAAAGTAGGAGACATTTCAGTCATGCCCTGACATTAGGTGTGCTATTACCTCTCATGAATAAGCAGGTGCAACCCAGCTAGACAGTTACTGAAACTTAATCACCTTAATCTACCTTTATGGTCAGTGGAAAGCTGAGACTCCAATCTGTTGTGTAAGCACAAACACCTAGCAATATCTGAAATATTTTAAGATATCTGAGGCAGGAAGGACATCAGATCTCTTGGAGACCCAAGCTCCTCTGGACTATCAATTGAGCTCCAAGAGCAATATGCTAGGGTATATCAAATAGTACTGGATATTTTGGTTTAGGTACCTTAACTGAGTCTATAGTCAACAGAAACAATAGATTTTACTGTGTAATTCAAGTCTTTCTAAGGTAGGTACCTACACTAAATCAGAAGAACCGTACCCTAAACTCCTGCCAACCTGTTGACTCAATGTCCTCCAGCTACAGCAGAATCTCATATAACTGGGTTTCCTGTGGGCACCTATGCTGCAGATATCTGAATTTAGTGTGGATGAATCCTGCTTAAATTGAATTCCAGCAGCTTGAATTCGTCCTTCTAAATGACAGGCAAATGGAAAGTTCAGTTCTAACACCATCATCCTGGCTCTGACTTGCTTATATTTGACTGCTTTGTTTTTTTCTATTGCTTGTTATCCTTGGTGGATGTCCTATGATTGATATGGAAAACTGCAACAGTGGCTGTGATTAACTTGTCCAATTCCAGAGGTTTGGCTCAACACTATTGGTTTTTCTGCCAGCCCCAAGCAAATATTATAAAAGACGTACTGGAAATGATGCTGTATCCCATAAAATACTGAGCTGCTCCTTCATACAAAGCACATCTGAAATGAAAATATTGGTCTTCTTAGATAGACAACATATTTCTTTCCTCTACCTTGCCACAAGCAGACTCAGAGAGATAATGACCCTGGCCTTAGAAGGCCACATTATTCACCTTGAAAAGTAACAAGTAATACTGTTTCAGTGTGCTAACTGTACTGCTTTTGAAGCCTAAATTACCTAGCAAACACAGATGGATGAGCAAATGGTCTTCAGTGTGAATTGATTCTCCTTCCTGGAGCTTTGCATATTGGTGTCTGCCTGTGTCTGCATCCTTCCTACTGATCACTGTAAAAAACCTTTTTCCTCATAATAGCACAGTTCACCAATGAACTGAAAGATGGATACCTACTGTAAGATGACTGCAATACTAAAGGGAAAAGCCTTCTGATTATTTTGTGGAAAAAAAGGAGAAATGATTGAAAGCCTCAGAATTCCTATTCTGTTCCTAGAGACGGTATATAAAACATACACACTAGCTTGCATCATTTGAATGTATGTATCAAGATATTTTGTGGTGTTCTCAAAAGCTTGCAGAACCCAGAGCAAGCTCTATCAGAGCTACATCAACACAAGTTGAAAAGTATGTCTGGAAGAGGATGTAAACACCAGGAGCTCCAGAACCATCAAAGAAGAATATCAGTTAAAAGGGAGTTCTGGAGACCTCTAAAACAACCTCCTGCTCAAAGCTGGGCTCTCTTCTAATCTGTGTCAGATTGCTTGTCCAATGAGGTTTCAAAATCTTCAAGGCTATCTTACTACTGACCAAGCTTTGGCTTTGCTTAATCTATCTCTGTCTCAAGTGACATTACTGTATTCCTTCCTAATACCATGTCCCCACTTACACCTCCCACCTGTTTCCTTTCTGTGTTTGTGTTCTGTAGAGTTCCCTGCTTTGCTTTCTGCTATGCCAATTTATCTTCTCCCATGGCTATATTGCTTTTGTGCTTTGAGGAGGTTACCCTAGGAGATGCACTGACTTGATTGTGCTCCCTTTTCCTTCAGCACAGTCTCCCATAGCATACTGTTTCTCAGATCCCTGAAGAATGCTTTATTGAATTCCAGGATTTTACTTTACTACCTGTCTCTCTCAACTTCTTTGTGATTTTAAATCCCACTGTCACATGGTCACTGCAGCTAGAACTGGCATCAGTTTTTGCCAGCATGGTCTTAATTATTTATGAGCAGCATGTCTGTCATGAGACCCATGGTAACTCATGAGACCCAGAGCTTGTCACTGTGAAGCTTCTTCCGATCCATTCCCTTCTTTATTGAGAAACTTATAGTAGATGCTTACACTGACATCTCCTTGACCTCACCTTTGGTCTTCACCCATAAGTTCTTAATAAGTCTATCTATTACCCATGTCTTTGCACTCTGTGCACTCACTCAGTTCCTTTCAGCATAGCGAAACCTAACTCTCTCTCTCTTTCTTTTTTTTTTTTTTTTTTCCTTGTGTTTTCTGCTTGTCCTTCCTAAAGAGCATGCATTCATTTGTTATAGCACCCTACCTATGTGAGCTATACTGCTTTGTCACTGATTCATTCATGCTACAGCTCTGCAAAAGCGCAGAGACATCCAGTGTCTCCTGGGTGGCAGACACCAACTTACAGGCAATGCAGATAGGCCTTCTGTCTTTTTGCTCTGTCCTATGCACTCTCCCCATCCCAGTTTCCTGCTTACTTATGAGTATGTGCCTCTTGGCAGTCATTCTTGCATAGTTCTGCCTCTTTAACAGGGTGTACTGTGCTGTTAAACTTCCTCTTCCTTAGTGCTTTGGCTTAAGCTAAAAGGCAGACTGATGCCATAAAGGAAGTCCCAGACTGAAGTACCTGGGGTGTGTTATCTACATTCCTTCATTGATTAAATCAAAGAAGATTAGACAAAAGCATCTTTGGCTTTGATTCTACATGTATATTATGTTTCTACTTCCAGTGTGGTGATAAATATATTTTCTCATATTTTTTTTTTTTTTTTTTTTTTTTTTCTTCCAAAGAAGTATCTTTTCTCGGTCCATAAACAAGCAGCAAGGTAAGTGCCTGCAGTTCCTCAGAAGAGGTCCTTGCAGTCCTTATTTTCACCCTCACACAATTGTATATTGCTTTCAGACACCGTCACCTGAAAAATAAAGAGTAGAAGTGTTCTCACAACTTTGGGAGCCATTGTCCTCCTGCAGTGAGAGACATTTACAGCTCTCCATGTCTGGAGAGGAGGATGCAAGAGCAGCTAAGCAATGTAGTCAAGGACACCCAACACTATCTGTGGCAACTGCAGTTTGTTCAGTTTCCACCTCAATGCCTATGGAGTCATGAGAGCTTTAGATATTTTAGTAGGTGACTTCAAAGCTGTGTCTGTACCATCCTGAAAGACTCATCTTCAAAATGACCATCAGTCCTGTGAGCTCTGCCTTGCATCCCTGCTTCCAATATGCATTAATGTCCAGCATGTAGTGTTACACTTAAAACAGCCAAGTCAGCTATTCACTTTTCTTCTTAAGTGAAAATATGTTAAGAAAGTATCTTCCACGATAATTCTTCTGGTAGCTGGCCAGGAAGCTCTGTGACTGCAAGGCAAGGTCTGCATACTGTGAAAATAGAACTGTGCATACCAGCACTGTCAATCCTCCTAAAAAACTCATAATTCCTAGCAATTATGCCCAGCTTCTCGCCCAGTTGACTCATGGCAATTATCTCCTGTAGCATTTGTTAAATGCCCAGCCTACTCAGAGGATGAGTTCACTGTTGTATCTCAATGGTCTTTTCATCACATTTATTGCAATTGTCTCCTTTGGATTTTCTCTAAAAATAATGAGGGCAAAATTGAAAATACAGTGAGAGACTTGGCTATTAGAACATCCCTCTTATCTAAGTGCTCTGGGATCAGTTATATGACTACAAAATCTGACATGCATTGAAAATCTCAGTGCATTTATTTATAACTGTGCATACCCAAACAAATCCCCTGGCTCCAATCATGTTCAGATAAACAGCCTGAGGCTGCATTATTTTATTTTTAAAGGCACGGCTTGCTGTTCAAACACAGCCAGCAAAACAAGCCTTTGCTGCTTAATTTTCCTCCTTAGACTTCTGGGAGCATTTTAGTAGGGGCCCTGTTTGATTACATTGACTATTAGTTTGGATTTACAGGGGCAGAAGGAAAGGAGAGGGCTGGAAAATAGTGTAGGTGAGCATCGAAAAGAGCTGGGTGAAAAATCTTTGCTCTCTTGCCTTCTGAAGAAAAACAGGAGAGGCAGCTACGCTTGATTAGCTGTCTTAGTGTAAATAATGGTGACTTTTGCTCCTTATATGAAAAGCAAGACACCTTTGGCTTACTTGAGCCTGAAATGAAGTCAGCTAAGTTAATGAAAGGACATTTCTGATTGCAAAGGGCTCTTGGTGAAGAGGATATGTGTCTCTGCTTGTATCTATGTCCCTTGAAAGAGTGAACTTTCACTCTACAAATGCAAAGCATTTGACACTGTCCCACGTGATATCCTTGTCTCTAAATTTGAGGGACATGAATTTGATGGATGTGACACTTGGTGGGTAAGGAAGGTGGCTGGATGGTCACACTCAAAGAATTTCAGTCAAAAGCTCAATGTCTAAGTAGAGATAAGTCATGAGTGGCATTCCTCAGGGGTCAGTATTGGGACCAGCACTGTTTAACATCTTTGATAGTGACATGGACAGTGGGATTAAATGAATCCTCAGCGAATTTGATGAAACCAAGCCACATAGGTGACACACTGGAGGGAAGGGATGCCATCTAGGCTTGAGAAGTGGGCTTGTGTGAACCTCATGAAGCTCAACAGAGCCGAGTCCTGCATCTGGGCCAGGGCAATCCTAAGCACAAATTCAGGCTGGGCAGAGAATGGATTGAGAGTAGCCTTGAGGAAAAGGAATTGGGGGTGTCAGTTGATGGGAAGTGCAACATGAGCTGCAAATGTGTGCTTGCAGCCCAGAAAGCCAACTGTATCCTGCATCAAAAGCAGCGTGGCCAGCAGATCAAGAGAGGTAATTGTCCCCCTCTACTCTGCTCTCGCGAGAACCCACCTGGTGTAATGTCTTCAGCTCTGGCCCCCAATATAAGAATGACATGGACCAGTTGGATTGGGTCCAGAGGAGGGCCACAGGGGTGATCAGAGGGTTGGAGCACCTCTGCTATGAAGACAGCCTGAGGGAGTTGGGGTTGTTCAGCTTGGAGAAGAGAAAGCTTTGAGATGACCTTACAGTGGCCTTTCAGTACCTAAATGGGGCCTACAGAAAGGCTGTGGAGGGACTCTTTCTTCAGGATTGTAGAGATAGGACAAGGAGAAACAGTTTCAAACTAAAAGAGGGCAGATTTAGATCAGATATAAGGAAGATTATTTATTATTATTATTATTATTATTATTATTATTATTATTATTATTATTATTATTATTTTGCTGTGAGGGTTGTGAGGCACTGGAACAAGTTCTCATCATATCTTGAGGATGCTCCATCCCTGAAAGTGTTTAAGGCCTTGCTGGATGGGGCTTTGAGCAAACTGGTCTAGTGGAAGGTGTCCCTGTCCATGGCGCAGGGTTGGAACTAGATGATATTTAAGGTCCCTTCCAACCCAAACCATTCTATGACTCATTCCATGATTCTATGGTCTCTGAGAAAGGTACCCTTAAGTAGTGCAGTTCATTTTCTCCCACATCCTGCTAACAGCACTGCTGCTCAGGCATAATGTCGATTGTAGCCTGATACTCCAGTGAGATGCTCCATCTGTGCCAGTGTTTTGAAGCTTGCTTTCTACAAGAGGGAAGGCTCTCTTAAGGACCACTCAAGTCCACATATAAAAGGTAGAAAGAAGAATCAGAGCCACTAGAGCCATGAAGTCATGAAGGCTCACAAAAAGCCAAATGTTAGCTGTGGTGCCACATAGACATGAGGCTGAGTCCAGCTTCTGCCTCCTACTATTCTCCATAAGGATGTTAGCTCACACCTGGCTAGTACTAAGAGGAGATTAGGAAACATGCCTTTTCTCCAGAATTTCAATATTACAAAGTTTTATTTCTTAAAATAAAATAAAATAAAATAAAATAAAATAAAATAAAATAAAATAAAATAAAATAAATAAGCGTGTTTTTTCACAAGTTAAAAACAAAACAAAACAAAACAAAACACATTTAGTTTCAGTTATATTTCATTAGTGTCAAAGTATGATTTTACTGTATATTTTATTCAATACCTTCTGCACAGAAGAGAGGGCTTAATACATTGGTATTGTTAAGATATTCATTTGAAGGAAATTAAAAGTAGTATTTTCACTCTATTGAAAAGAAAACATTTAGACATTGTCAAAACTAAAAGATGAAGTGATGATGGTTCATTTTATCATTTTCATATTAGAAATGCCACCGAAACACTACACATTACTCTGAAATGTTTGGATTATATTGCACTGTCTCTTGAAAATTTGTCTTGTCAATTTTATTTGTAGTTGATTTTCCTACTCCTTTTCATCTTCATCTTTCAAGTGTGTAAGATGCCCAGCCATCCTTTCTAAATAAAGCTATCCAGCTCTGGGGTATGGATTTTACTGGGGAAGAAGAATAATTTTTACTGTCGTTAGTCACATACCAACATTACTTCACTCACATGATGTGTGGAGTTTTTCACGGTGCTTATTTCCATCAAATTCTAACCCAGAAGAGCTATGTGGATTCAGATTCCTGATTTATGACGTCCAGACATAGATCAGGATCTCAGTCTCAAAGTAATCTTATTTATAGATTACTTTGTTGTTGTCTATACCCACTTCAGCAACTTATGCACTATAGGTCAATTCAAATAAAGTTAACAGAGAGTCACTAAATCCTTAAATGCTTCCTGAAAAGAGATGGCCCAATGGAAGAGAAAGATCTGCTAACACCCCTGCTTAGAGAGAAATTGCTCCACAAATATGTCTTAGCAGACATCAAGGGTCCCTTCGGAATTCCCATGAGTCCAGAAGAAACCTTTGGCTCTTTGTTGGTTTATGAACTGTTTTACCAAAAAGAATCAGTCAAAACAGTTCCCTAGCTGCTCCCATTTATACAAGACAGTATGGATAATCCTGATACTTAGGAATGTATTTCCTCTTCTGTAGTTGCATAACTGTTTATAGTTCAATTATAATTGAACTATAAAGTTAATTAAAATGCTTGCCTAAAATTGCCCTCAAAGTTCTGGTATTGTGAACAACATTCACAAGTCCAAAACTGAAGGCTAAGCAAACCTTCATTTGTAAGATACTCTCCAGGACATTTCCACTTCCAGACTCACCACGATGCAAGTTCATCTAATGAAATCTTGCCATGAGCACTACTGCTCCCGGTGCACAGTAAGCCTAAGGCATTCAGACCATGCTGGCTTAAAGGTGCATAAGCAGATCAATGTTATTTTGGCTGTCGAGGGAACCAGAGTGAACTCTGCCAACTAAAAATCACACTGATAGCAACCTGAAGGGCAGAGAAGGCTGGTGAACTGAGACTACTCATACGCTAGACTAAGCCTATGACATTCCAAGAATAGCATATATGACTAACCACAGGAAAATGAAGGCTGATTGGCAAAAAAGACTTTGAGAGTGAGAAATATTTTGTTCTTGAAGCTCATGTATTTTTTTTTTTTCCCAAAAAATGTTGGTTATACAACTTTCCTGGAATACTCTGAGAAGGATGGATAATGACACTGAGACATAAGACTGGGAGAGAAAGCATGGCATTAATGACTAATTTAATAAACACTTCGTGCACAACAGCTGTATACATATTCAAAAGCAACCCCATTTTAGAATTCACAACTGTGAAATTCAGTAGTTTTTATTATTATTTGTTTGTTTATTTTGCATGCAGTTGAAGATAGCTTATTTTCTTTTTTCTGAAAGTTTGTGCTTTATTTCTGCATATAGTCCCATGTGATTCGGTAGTGGACCTGAAATAAATAAAATAATTTTACACAGAATGCATAATTTACATAGTTTTACACAAAATGCGTAATTCAGACATGTAATTCTTTATCAGAAGCTATTATGGAAGACAATTGTATATGTAGACTCAAAAAGAGTTAGGAGAACCACAGAATTGTGCAATCATTTAGGTTGTAAATGACTTCTAAAATCATCAAGTTCAACCATCCACCTAAAACTACAAGTCCACCTCCAAACCATGTCCCTAAGCACCATATCCACACATCTCTTAAATACCTCCAGGACTGGTGACTCCCTGCTTCCCTGGGCAGCCTGTTCCAGAAATTCCCAGAGAAAAGGTAAATCAGCAGTTGTTGTGCATGGTGGTTCAGATGTTATCTACATTTCATACAGGTCTAAGTATCTGACTTAAACATAGAGAAATATTAATCTGTACTTGTCTTGTTTCTGATACAAATTCCATCAACATCTGTTACTATCTCCTTTCAGAGGCTGAATATTGCACAAAAGGGACTGCTGACTGATCCAGATGAGCTGTTCTTACACAGTTTTATTTACAAATGCAATCTTTGGAATTAAGAGAAAGAAGCAATTTTATGATAAGAGGCAGCAGGACAGCACTACAACTGATCATGAAATATTTCCCACTAAAACACTGAAAATTAAGAGCTCTGTTTTTTGCTAAAAAGAAACTAAATTTTCACATTTCAGTTGGAAGCTAATCAATGCCAAATAAATAAATAAATAAATAAATCAGCTAGATGAACAGTAAAAGAATTGTTTACCAAAAAACATACAAACACACAATGGCCCCAAATAAGTATATTTTTCTTGCCTGAAATAAAAACCCAGACCAAATCAAAAGAGCTACCATATACTTTTTTTTTTTTTTTTTTTTTTTTTTTTTTTAATGAAACAATTTGAATGAAGCGATAACATATCTAGACTTCATCCCCTCCTGAAATGAACTTTTCAATGAAAAAAAAAAAAGGTTGAGAAAATATGCAAAAATGAAGTAATCATTATTTTCAGACAAAATTATGTGGAAGGTGATTTTTTTTTTCTTTTTCTTTTTCTTTTTTCCCCTGGGGTGGAGAGTAATTTTCTGTGCTGAACAAGAATCTTTGTAGATGAAATTACATCTATTGGTAGCTGTTTGTATCCATACATCAATAATTATTGATGAAATCTCATAAAAGATGACAGAGATATCAGCTAAAGTGTGTTTCTCAAAGCAAAATCTATTCTAACACATAATTAAGTCTTCTATATTTCTTAATTCTTTATTTATACTTCTACTTTGTATAACTCAACAGTAATTGAAAACCTGGCTTTCAGGCCTCACTTGACCTTTGCATTTCAAAAAATCAGTGAAGAAATGAAAGAAGCGTTAATCTGAAGTGATCAGGAAAATGAATACATCATTTGTTTAAATAAGAAATAATTAAAGAAATGAATAAAAAGATCTGTGTTGCACAGAGAGATGTGTAATTCTTTCAGTGATTTCCGCAAACTGATTTCTGCTTTTGGTACAAAGGGAATGACGGTTATCAGCCCTACTTGGGAAAAGTCCCTTTACAGCATTCTAAGTAGGCAAACTCCATTTTAAGAATAACAATAATGGGAGTGGATTCAGGCCAATGAAAAGTGGCAACCACAGAAGAATTGCAACAGTACATCATGTAGAGTCTGTGTGCTTCCTTGTGAGCCTTCCAAGGGCTTTTTATCAGTCTTCCTCATTGCCTCCACTACCAGTCTCCAATTCATCTCTGCAGGATACGGAGCCGGGGTGGTGCCGTCTGGGGAAGAGTGCATCAGGAGCAGCTGCAAGCTATCCGGGGAACTATTAGGCATTGTGCAATTCCTCAGCTGGCTCCTGATTTATCTTGTTCTTACCTCATATGCATGCTCTTGCTCTTTTGTGGACCACTTCAAGCTGTTGGCCAGCAGTACAAGGGGTGTGTCTCCCTCCAGACAACTCAACAAACTCCTATGATAGTACACCCACCTGTCCACTGTTGTCTGCATGCATCAAGGAGAGAACTTTCATGGCCTTGAGAATTTAATGATTCCCTTCCAACATATCCCTGCTCCTAAGGGACTCTGGCTGGGTAATCTTAGTTTTCTGTACAAGTCAGCAGTGCACCAGTTTCCTCCTCCAGAGGACACAAGGAGGCAGCCTGGCAAGTCTTGGTTTCCTGGAGTCTTTGGGATCTTGAGGCTTCTATTTGGCTCCCAGATGTAGTTACATAAATGAAAGAAGTTCAGAGCAAACATAATTCTACTGACTCTGTAAAAGAGCAATTAATCACCTCAGCTACCATTTATTTTTAGGTATCTATTTTTAAGTTGAATTATAGTACTTTTACGGTACAGAGGGATTGGTATTATTTGTTGGGCAGTGGTCATTTTGTATATTGGTATTATTTGTTGGGAAGTGGACATTTTAATTGCAAACGCCAGTGACCTTTACAAGAAATACTAGTATATATTTATTTTCTAGGTGACTAAAAGAAGCCACTGATTAGGCGAGAGTAAATTTTTAATGACTTCTTACACTTCTAAAAGATTTTAAACTTTATGAAAGTCCAAAGAAGCCATCCTAGCACCTGTTAGAACTTAAATGCCAAGGCTGTCAATTTGAATACTCAGCAAATCTTGTGGTATGGGACTTTGTCCAGGACTTTGCACTCAATGCTGTATAAGCAAGTGGCACGGGGAATATGACTGTGCTGGACTCTTCCTGCACTGGAGTTTACCAGAGAACACAGGGTTTGTAAGAACAAATAGTGTTGAGTGGCAAAGGGGATTCAAGACTAGAATGGCTCTGGATGAAGTTGCATATCTTAGAGGTCTCAGATGCCGTGTCAGGCATCTGACACCTCTGACATCTAACCATCCCAGCATGGTATCCAATACCCTAATTCTTTGCATGCTTTAGACATTTATGATCAAGGTAATTCTGCAATAAGAACAGAAGGAAATAGTTTTTTATTTTCTTATCTTACACTGCTATCTCTTTCCAGAGCTCACTCTATCATTCTTTCCATGCTGATATTCAGCTTTAATCTGTCTTTTGCAATTTAACATGCCTCAGCATTCCAATTCTTTGAAAATATTTTTCAAAGAGAGGTAATTTTCACATCTCAAAGCATGCCAAAACCTGAAACTGGAACTCTGTGCCAGATTCACTCCAAGATGAGTTAATGTTATTTATGTACATGGATAAACGTGAAAAACATGCATAAACAGGCTATTCTTAAAGCAATGAAGATCCGTAAGCCTGTTTTCTACTTGATTTGGGTCCTAGATTCTTGGTTGCTTAAGGAAGAATAAGGGCTGATTACACCTTATTTTTTTTATTTTTATTTTTATTTTTATTTTTTTTTCCAATAGTCAGGATGTCTATAAAGCTCCTTCACTGTACAGATTTTCTAATTAAGATTGAGCATAAATTGTATTTTTCTCTGATGGGACATCTTTTCTCTCTTGTCACATTTTTTCACAATTTTGGAAGGAACTGTCATTGAGGCTCCTCTATCAAACACGCCTGGGCAAAGTTTGATGAACATGGACGTTTCAGTAAGACTGAAATTGTTTAACGTCATTAATGATCTGGAGAACAGGGAAGAGCATACACTCAGAAAGTTTTCAGATGACAGAAAACCATGGGGAGTGGCAGATGCACCACAAGGTCATGCTGCCATTCAGAAGGACCTTGACAGGCTGAAGAAATGAGCTGACAAGAACCTCATGTGGTTCAACGAGAAGTGCAAAGTCCTGCACTTGGGGAGGAACAAACCCAGGCACCAGGGGCCACCCAGCTGGAAAGCAGTGCTGCAGAAATGGACCTGGGGGTCCTGGTGGACAACAGGTTGAACATGTGCCAGCAATGCACATTTGCTGCTAGAAGACTAATTATATCCAGAGGCTGCATTAGGAAAAGTACTGCCAGCAGATCCAAGGACGTGATACTTCCCCTCTATTCAGCACTGGTGAGGCCACACCTGGAGTACTGCATTCAGTTCTGGGCCTCCCAGTACAAGAAAGACATGTTCATACTAGAATGAGTCCAATATATGGCTATGAAGATGGTGAAGGGACTGTAATACCTCTACTATAAGGAAAGACTGAGAGAATTGATGCTGTTTCACCTGGAGAAGAGAGGATTCAGGGAGTATCTTATCAATGTTAATAAATAACTGAAGGAAGTGTGCAAAGAGGATGAAGGCAGACTCTTTACACAGGTACCCAGTGTCAGGACAAGAGGCAATGGGCATAATCTTGAACACAGTAAGTTCCATCTAAACATCAAGAAACACTTGAGTCTTCAGGAGGTAAAAATATGTGCTCTTGAAATGAAGAAGCCTCATACAGCAGACTTAAGGGTGCTCTTCCAATCTTAGTATTGGAATTTCCTGATTTGTGGAGACACAGCTCTGAAAAGCTATTGTTTCTTCATGGAGTAGAAATATGAGCTAACTGAGTGTAGGAATTCCAGCAAGAGGAAGACATAGAAGAAGGCTAATATATCTGGATTCCTTGGGTGATAAATTCACATGGTTCCATTAAAATCAATGGTCTGGGAACAGCTAGCTGTGAAACCTTAATGTAACCACTAACTCCCACGTGCCTAACCATCTGACAAAGCTAGGGAACGATCTTCCTTTAAGACTTGGATGCATTCCCATCTCAATTTAGGAAATAAAGACATCTAAATTGTGATCTCTGTCTACCATCAAGAGAGAATCTCCAGAGGATAATTCAGATCAGATAAGATAAAACACCTGCTGGAAATGCTTGCCTTTCTCCTGAGTACTTGGGAAACCTAAGTAACTGATTTTAGGCTAGTCACAGAAAAATTAGTTGTCCAAAGTTAGGTGAGACAGCTCTTCCATGAAGTAGTCTATGTTTTACAATGAGCCATCTTGTATTATACGCAGGAATGTATATCCTTCAGGGCAAGAAATTCAAAACAGGTGCTAAGAAAAACTATTTATCAGCCTGTTATCTGTGACTTAGAAGGAGTGCACATTATTATTTGCATCTGAGTTCTCTTAAAGAAAAATTTTATAAGCAATTTATTTTGTACAGGAAGAAATAGTGTCCTGACACAGCTTGAGGGGATGACAAGGCCTGTAATATATAAATAATACAACCTGTAAAGATGAAATATTTAGAGGGATTAAAAATGCAATAAAGGTCCAGAAATAGCTTTTTTTTTTTTTTTTTTACATGAGAAGGGAATTTTATATTCACCTTTTCTAATATGTATAGATCAAATGTGAAGCCTGATTCACCACTCAATTATTGCAGTTTTCTTCTCCTATTCAGTGAAATCCTCAAGCATACGATGAACTTCAAAAACCTATGTGATGCCACTGATTAAAAGAGACCACTCTTGTGCTTACTTACCTAATGTGACCTTGCAGTAAGGCAGATTGAAAAGGCACTTCAAGAGGTCAAGCAGTCCAGCATCACTTTGCCTGTGGACTGTGGAATCTGAATTTTGTTAATTAGAAGGTGATTTGAAAAACAAACACAAGGAGTTTAAGCAGTACTGCACACACACCTGTATGTAAGGAAAGAAGAAAGAAGAATGGAGAGGATTTAAAAATAATAAATTAATTTTCATTTATGAACACACCTTTGTTTGATTGTATAAGTAAATCACCATGGAAAAATGTCAGAAGGCAAACTCTTCCCCACACCCCCACAAAAAAAAAAATAAAATAAAATAAAGATAATTATTTGATTTATGAAAGGTTAAGAGTCACTGATCTTTTCTGCCTCTTGAAATGAAATCTACCTGTAGGTAAACAACATGTAGGTGCCCAGCTTATTAAGATCACCAATGATCAAGATCCAAACACTTCCTAGGCAATCTTTCCTGGTACTTTTCATCCTCACCAAGTGGATGATTTTTCTTAGGTCTAACTAAATATTTGTTATGTCTTTCCTCCTCCATTTTTAGCAAAAACAATTCCAGGTCTTTTAATGTTCCCTTAAAGGCCATGTGTTCTAGATCTCTGGTAACTCCTACTGCTGTCTTCTGGCCCCCCTCCTGTTGAATTATATTTTTATTGAAGGTCAGGACATAAAAATGAACTCAGATGACAGCTTTCCAACACTAAGTGGAATGGAAGAGCTAGCTTTGACATCCTCCCTTCCTTGTGACAGTATGACACTCTGATTCCTATTAAAATTTTTATCCACATAATTCCTAAATCCTTCTCTGAAGGATGGCTGCCCAAAGTGTCATTCTTTTACTTTTATGCCCTAAGTTATATAAAAAGGAAAAGATTCACGTTAGCATCTCTAGAGTAGCTGGAGCCCAGCATGTGTTCTAGTATAACCTGCTTGTTGGCCTCAATGATCACTGGAAAGACTTACCTACCTCAAAGGGTAATACGATTCCTTCCTATGATAGCTATCTTAAATGGTTTAGCTGATTTGCCTTCTTGAGATGTCAGTATTCACTAATTGTAAGGCATCCAGGTGACCAAATTAGACAAGAGACTTAATGCTTTGGTGGTTCCGATAAAGTGAGATTAAGTGCAAATTCAGCTATTGCTTTGTTACTGCCTTTACCAAATCTCTTTTTTTTTCTTTCTTTTTTGCACCGTTTCCCAAGTTGTCCAAGATGATTTTGTTTTCTAATGTTGGTCTCCAAAATATTTCTAGCCTGTTATTATCCATGAGGTTAGTAAATACACTCCTTTTTAACGAGTCAACAGAAAAAATAGGCCGTAGTAAGTGGCAGACCCAGCAGAGGTCTACCCTATGCAACATTTCATTTTATCACAGAACCATCACTGTTTTTACCCTACAATAGTTTCATCAAGTAAATTTGAGTTCTAGAGGGAGGAAGACATTTCTCTGAGCTGATCACTCAAGGAACAGAGGTTGCCTGCCTAGGATGTACCCTAGAAATGCCTTTGCCCCTTCTTCTCTCAGTCTCATTGCAGCTGAATATTGCTGCAGAGGGGAGGGTGGATATCATAAATGTAATGCCCTGGATTTAAGCACTCCATAAACAATGATATTCCTTTAATGGGGGAAATAATAGCCTCGGCACTCTCAAACGTATGCATTTTAAACCAGCCATAAAAGAATAAATCTGGATTTAGCAGTACTGGGGTCTGCTCCTGTAACACTTAATCATGGGCTTCCATGGCAGCTCTGCCACCCGAATGGCTGCAGAACTGGGCCCATGGATGGCAATCACTGGTTGGTGTTGTTCTATTATTCATTTTTAGATACTCAGTAAATTACACAGGAGAGATGAATGCCCCATTTTATGAGGCAGTAACAGCTTGGATTTTAGCAGAGAACAAGTCACTTTGTCTGGATCTCAGTCAGTATATCAAAACCCAGTTGTCTCACTGTTACTTATAATATTTTATGGATATTGTCAGATAATTCAAAACTGAGCATAATGCAGCCGACTTCAAAACTTCTCCATTGTGCCAAAACAAATTAGGAAAAATCTGATTTAATAAGTAAAGTTATATGAGAGCTTGTGAATTGTGTATTCACCCCATCCAAACTGTTTCTTCCTAAGGTAGTAGAATGATCTTAGATATCTAAAAGGCTCCATGCATATTTCTTTTCTAGGGCTACATGATGCAATAGCCCTTAAAATGATGGGAATTCTCATGAAGGGACTGGACAAACACTTACTGGAAGCTGTGGCTTAAGGATTTTATTTGTCTGACTTTGCCTGCAAGCTATTTCTATACTGCAAGTGCAAGTCATTAGATTGCTTTCGGTGGCATATAAGGGGTCAGCACCTTTTCTTCAAACTTCCCCTGACCTCTTTGAAAGTGATATAATTCCAGCCACTCAATAGAAAGTCAAACTTTCTGTTTTGGAGAGAAATAAAAAAATTATCAGAGTCCAAACATACACATGCACAGAGCGATAATAAGCTTGCAGAAAACATAGATAATCAATTTTGGCTCAGATGTCAGCAAAGCCTGGTAGAGAAAGCCCACAGACAAACAATCCTGCAGAAAAACAACCCTAAATGTACTGATTGAAACTTCTCACAGATCTAGGTTAAACTTTAGCAAGCTGGTGCTTCTTCTGTCAAAATGTTCAGAGATTTCTTTTTGGATATATTTTATATTCAGATTATTCAGATACCCATTTGACCACTAAATTAAACATTCTTTTCAATTCCTAGTTCACTTCAAAATTTCTTAGATGGTCAGATATACACGGACTTTTTTCTCTGTGGGATATATTACCTTAGAGACACTTTCCAAATTATTATTATTATTATTATTATTATTATTATTATTATTATTATTATTATTATTATTATTATTATTAATCTATTTATTTACTTATTTTTAGTGAATACTTCTGGTGAAGATCACTATAATATTTAAGACCTTTGTACTGACTGAAAATGCAATACTCAATCAGTAATTCCTTTCTCTTCCCTCTCTTCTCCCCTCCCTTAAGATTCACAAATGTCATATGAAATTTCTTGATTTAGAAATAGATTTTTGCAATGTAAATGCAATATTACCCTAATTTACTTCTTTTTGTTGTGATCCTTCTATGATGCTGTAAAAGTGGAAGGAAACTCAAGTGGGAAATTAAAATGGGCTCGAGTTCATCCTGCTGCATAGGTCTTCCTCATTATGTCCAGCACAACTGACAGTTCAAATACAACATTTGATCATTTTGACAAGTTTCTCATTATTCTTTTTCCTGTTTTGGTCAGTAAATGAACAAAGAAGTCTCAATACACTATTCTGCAGTAGGGAGTATGATGCCTCCTGGACCATTGCAGTTGAAATTCTTAGACAGCTGGACAGCAAGTGATCATTATCATCTTGTAGTCTGGAACATCCTGGAGAATAAACTATTAGGACACATAATGGCCAGACTAGCTCTGAAAAATCCAGTCTGGTTTCTAAAGCACTGCAGTCCTTCAACACGTAAGCTGGCAGACAAGACATTCCTGCTTCAAGTACATGAAACAGTTTGTTCAGAATTTTTGCCACAATTAATAGGAGCTAGATCAGGTACCTGTGTCATATGATACTCCCCGATATGGTTTCTGAAATATAGTAAGGTGTTAAAAAAGCTCCAAGACAATTTTGAGTGTGAAATATATGAGTTTATATATTTAATATAATATATATGTGTGTATATTGTATGCATAAATATACATATACATTTATACATAATGTATGTAATATATATTTATATGGTATATATTCATGTATTAAGTGTTAAATACTATATATATGTTTATATGTTGTATATACTCTTGTAAGTAATATTATAGTTTTTATTGGTTTCTTTCCTGCGGGATTCTTCACAATTTTCCATGGGGTGGTTTTGTTTATTTTGCCATATATGAAAATAAACAATATTAATATTGATCTTAAATGCAAGCATGTATTTTTCCTCTAAATAAGCTAAATGTAGTCATCAGTGCAGTGAAGCCCATGGCACTGAATTCTGCAAGCAGATTCTATGCCTTTAGCAAAAGTAATTACAGTTGGTTGTTTCACATTTACTAGCTAATAGCTTAATTGAGTGCTAGGAACATGTGATTCCTATAGAAAGAATTCATTTTTCTTATCATTGACTTTTCTGGCTAACTCCTTCTGTCATTTTGTGTATTCTCTTGGGCATATTAAGTAAAAGTTATATTTTTGTTCTTACAGAAATCTATGCTACATTTGTGCAACAACCACCAGTTCTATTGCAACTGTGTATGTCAGTAGCATTGCATCATTCAGAGATTTACAGATATGAAAAAGATCCCTAATAGCATAGAAGAATAGCAGTGTAGAAAAGGGTAGTAACCCAGCATTTCCTCTTTCTAATTTCATATTTGACATGATCTCTTTTTAGTCAATTTGAGTTGTAGTAGTATTTGTTTCCCTCTGAACAGCTAAGTTAGATGTGTATAACCAGATAACTGCCCCATAAGAGACAAATAGTCTGCACAAATACTTTCACTGGCACCCAACAAAATTTCAGTACTCAAACCTTTCCTTTTTATCTTTTTTTGTTTGTTTGTTTGTTTGTTTTTGATTTTGTTTTCCTTTTTTTTCTTTCCTTCTTTATTTATTTAGCTAAAAAAAAATGAAGAAAAGGGGTTCAACATTTTCTCATAGAACAATCTTCTTTTTGAAAATGTTGATAAAAAAACATGTATGTGGAATTTTACCTGTTTTAGCTATTTGTTATAGGCTATTATCCGTATACCTTGTAACAGGTTTGTTGCTTTGACTATAAGTCGGACTATAGCTGACTTAATATCAGTTAACCTATGATTCAGCTTGTTTTGACTTGTGGATTGGAACAGATGACCTCCGTAGGTCTTCTGTAAGCTAAATTTTTATGTGTCCAAGACTTACACTATTATAAAGTTGTTAAAATATTATTGGAATTGTTTCCTTTCCCTTCCCTTCCCTTCCCTTCCCTTCCCTTCCCTTCCCTTCCCTTCCCTTCCCTTCCCTTCCCTTCCCTTCCCTTCCCTTCCCTTCCCTTCCCTTCCCTTCCCTTCCCTTCCCTTCCCTTCCCTTCCCTTCCCTTCCCTTCCCTTCCCTTCCCTTCCCTTCCCTTCCCTTCCCTTCCCTTCCCTTCCCTTCCCTTCCCTTCCCTTCCCCGTATTTTGATATCATTTGATATCATCAATCTCAACAGCTTAAATGCATGAATATAAATTTGAAAATGCCCACAATCCTTGTGGTATTCAAAATCCATGTTGAATAATAAGCAAACATGGTGCTCTTTTTTTCTTTCTATTATTCCTGGCATAAGTAGAGAGATGTTATTTAGCTTTAAAGAATTTAAGATATGTTTTAATCACAGCCTTTGAATATATTTACAAAGAGAAAATACTTAATGTTAGAGCATACTTTGATCTCGTAGACTATAGTAAAATGCAGTGCACTGAATGGACATCAACAAAATGGTAGGTGCCATTTTGAAGCACTGTGGAATCCAATATCATTCTGTAGCCTTAACAACAGGTTGTATGTCTTCCTGTTTAAAAATTTATCTTCCAGCTTAAACTCATATTGGTAGCTGGTATTCAAGAACCATTTTATAAAGCTCCATACTGTATGGAATCCCAGAGTGTCTCTGTTTATGATAATGGTCTCTGGCAGCCTCACCAAAGTGCTCTTTCTTTGAGACATAAATATCTACTCACTCAAATGCAAGACATCCATCCATCTACCTAAAAGAAGTTCATGCAAAAGAACAAAAGTTTGTTTACAAGGCATTTCCCCCAACAACTGTTTCCCTCTTTTTATAGACTTTCTTCTGCTCGAAGTTATTATTATTCACATGCCACACCATATTTCACACCATAGCATGTTTATTTGCAGCAATGTGCAATGTCCCAAGCAGCAAAGGAATCTGTAATTTACTGACTCTCTTTCCCCCCAGTGAGCCAATTGATCTCACAATGCTCCTTGGTGGCCTTCGGGCCAGCCTGATTAGATGCTTGTCCTGTTAGTGCCCAAGGTTTGGGCTAAAGCGCTGCACTGAGCTTGTTTAGAACTCATAATTCTCTGTGCCCATCTGATACTTCTAATTTATGTATGCTGGGTACAGGTTGTGTCCACACTTAGGAAGACCTATGGCTTTTATCCAGATTACCATCCTTGAACCAATGGGTCGGCTGCCTATTTATATAAATTCTCAGTCAGCCCCTGCAGTCAAACTAACCCAAGGACTCTAATGATGCTTTCAACCTTCTGATTTTGCAAATGATTTTCCCCAAGGCTGCTTGGTAGAAATGGTCTGGAACAACTTTAGAAAGGCTGGCATTTGTGGTATAATTTAGGGAGTGCCTCTCAACTGGTGAGGCCTGCCTTAGCGGTAAGTAATGGAAAATACAAAAGCATCATGGAGCATCACTCACTCCTCTCAGAAGCTATGACAGTCCAATAAGCACAGCTCAGAGAGCAGTCCAGGTGACCATTTGGTAGTTGTCTACTTTGAGGAGAGCTGAACTGCCCTCCCTTGGCTATATTTTCATTTATTACAATACGACCTTAGACACAACATACACATGTAGTCAAATTATGTACCTTAATCTCTAACTAGATTCTATCTGGAGGGATCTCCTTTAGTTGTATGTATAGCTATCTAATGCCACTGGAAATGCCATACTGCAGACGAGGTGCTTATAAAAGCTAGCAGATATGACCATGACCCTTGAGAACCCACATCATTCTGGACAAGAAGATAGGAAGCTAGGTGGGAGAGGAATTGAGAAGGGGAATCATCAATTTGTCTTATCCGGGTGTATAACTATCTGAAGGGAGGTTGCAAAGAAGACAGAGCCAGGCCCTTGTTAGTGGTGCCCAGTGCCAGGACAAGAGGTAATGGGCACAAAGTGGAACACAAAAGGTCTGTCTAAACATTGGGTGGCACTTCTGTGCTGTGTGGGTGACAGAGCAATAGTACAGGTTGCCCTGAGAGGTTGTGGAGTCTCCTCTTTGGAGATTTTCAAAAGCCACCTGCTTTTGGTGGCCCTGCTGGAGCTGTAGGGTTAGACCATTTGGACCCAGAGGTCCCTTCCAACATTAAACATTATGAAATTCTGTGATTCTGTGATAGGACTTCAGTGTAGTCTATGGGGTGAGGCTGTGATTCCAAATGCAGGCTTCTCCAATGAGATAAGATAGATTGCACCTACACTTTACTGAATTTATGAATCTTTCCTCAACTATATAAAGGAACCTAGAGTAACTTGCTCTAAAGATGATGCTCACACAGAAAACACATTAAACTCTACCTTTAAGTTCTCTTTATAGTCAGTGAAGAGAGACACCTTGTCTAAGACTGGAATGAGCTGCCATTTGGAGGTGTTCATTTCTTGCACTGAGTGCAGATAGAGCATAGCAACTTGCTCAGACTGAACATTAAATTGTAAATGGGTGGAACTTATACTTACAAAAGCAAAGATAAATTATTTTATCATCACTTCTTTTTTTCCCTAGCTTATTAGAAGGGCCTATGTCCTTAGGCTGGGTCAGATCACAGTAAAAGATGCAACAGGCAGGTGCCTTTTAACTTCCTAGACATAAAGGCAGCTTAAGAAGACAGGTAATCTTTTTATATGCTAAACAAATTCTATGATTCTATGATTCTAAATGTTAGGAAAATTTTGCTGTGTTTCCCATCATCACTTCAATTGTGAACAGTAATCAATATCATATATAATATCTGTCAAAACACAGTTCTGACTGCAGGTATATAACTTATTACATATTAACTTATTACATAAGATGGTGTTTCCTAACAGCTCAAAAAAATATTGAAAATTTTGTGCCAAATTATGAATGGTTTATTACATAGTGGTTAGGATTTGTGGAGATTTTAGAAGTTTTTATATCCAGCTGAGCTGTCTCATCCAAACAGAAGGAAAATCTAAAGAAAAGTAGTAACGCTAACTTAGAAACGTGTTGTATGTTTTAAAATGGGTACATCTGATATATAGCAGACAAGTATTTTGGTTCAATCCAAGTGAATAATTAGAAGCTTTTCCTGCATTCTGTTTGTGTACAAGGCACTAGCTAAAATTTAGCTTCACTCTTTATATCTCAAACAAGAAAAAACAACTACAAAGTTTGCATTCTGTTGATATGAAATTTAATAAAATAAAATATGTACATCAGTGCTAAGAGTATCCCAGATGCCTTTTTTTTTTTGTCTTGATAAGCAAATGATATCAAAATGATAAGCAAATGATATCAAAAGTGTATCATACAACAGAATCCCCAACTCAGTCCTGCACTGGATAAAAAGATATATATATTTGATCAGTTCCAAATTTTCCAGCTTTCACTTTCATGGAGATTTTCTTGTTACATGTTTTGAAATTGGAACAAAGAAATAGCATAGTCCATCTTCTGTATAACATTCATATTCTGTCATTCTGTCCTCTCTTATTTATCATCCTACTGAGTAAAATCAGGTATACAATGAGTTTATCAGTCTCCTCCCATCTGAATTCAGAACCGTCTTTGCATTTCTCTGTTTATTGACTTTTGTATGGTAAGTGGTGTCTCTTCCGGAGTGGAGATGATGACTGCATTGCTCACTTGTACTTGAATAACCGAGAATTATGTCTATTCGCTTCAACAGAAATGAGGTGAGTATCCAGAGAAGTCCCATCTCCTTATTTATGGCCACTATATCAAGAATCACCTTTTATCACTTCAGTATCCAAGTACTCTCCTCTCATTCTCAAAGACTTTTACTTATTTTCCCAATATTCATTGCTGGTCCCAGAGACAGGCTGTGCATTATTAGTCAAGCAGTTATTTTCTGGGTCGTAATGATCTCCATTCATTCCGTTAAAGAACACTGGTGACAAAACAAGGTCAAAAAGAAGGCATAATCACAATCCATCTTAATTACCTGATTCAGAGCAGCTAAACCTGCAATGTAAAAGCTGGATCCTCAGGCTGGAGCTGTAAAGTTTTATCAGAAGACTCTTGCAGGGTTTTGACATTTACCATTCATGGACTTGAGGTATGATTAAATCGTTTGTCAAATATAAATTTGGGAAACATTTTTCTGTGGAGAACACGACAGAGAGCATGGGTTACTTTCCTTGCAGTTTCACAAAGATCTGAGCACAGAACCTTTGAGTAACAGGCAGACTTAATCCTTATCTTCTATTTTCTGCAACGTGCATTGTAGGCACTGGATGACTCTTATTGCGTGCCAGCTTCTACTTGTTTCAGGTTTTGGTTCGGCAGGAGAGAAAATAAAATTGTGTAGACCAACTTGGCTTTCTCAAGATGAAGGGGACTGAATTATCCCCACTGTAAATGAACAGAAGAGGACAAATTACCTAATTTCTGTGTTGTTTTTTTTTTTTTTTTTTTTTTTTTTTTTTTTTTTTCTTTTTTAAACCTCTGAAGCCTAACAAAAGGAGTTGTTGGTTTTGTGAGCTACTGCTTGATTTGTGGTCACAGATGTCTAAACCTTGTGTTTGTGAAATGAGGGACTGTGAAAACAATATTGTCTCCTCATCAGGCACAGAGACTGAACATCGGTTTATAGCTTCTTAATATCCCTGCTGCTAAATGGAAGATTTATGAGTATTCATTCATTTCATTCATTTCTTTTGTATCTCTGTATCTCATTGTACAGGGAAAAAAAAGAAAAAAAGAAAAAAAAAAAAAGGAACTGTGTTTGATTCAGTGCAGATCTGTAAAAAGTATGGATTTGCATTTTGTCACACAACATATTCTCAACAAGAAGAAAAGTCATACGGCCATATCTATTGCACCAACTTCACTATCTCACTCCTCTCTTAAACGAAGTGTCTGAGAACAGCTAAGTTACATGCAGGACAGCTATGTTTCAAGGAGGTCTGAAATCATTTATGTTCAGGTAATTTTCTCAGTTGTGTAGAAAAAAATATATATAAATCTGTATTGCTTTTAAAATTATTGTGATAGATATTTTCCATTGTAATACTGCACCACCCAATATCTAAGTCAAAAATTCCCCAGGGGGAAAAGGCTGAGTAGAGTAGACTAGAGCATTAACGTGTTCAACATGCATGGATACCCTGACTGCATAATGCAGATTCACCTTTCTAAATCGTTGTCCTTGTGAACACAGGTTTCAAACTACATTTGTTCAGCAGTAACCACTCAATATCCTTCATTTAACATGCTTTCCAGTCTTTATTCAAATTTATCAGAGCCAGAGGCTTCTGTGCCACAGGATACTGAGTCTGTGCATCACCGTATTTCAGGGATACTGAATTTGAGATGAATAATTGCCTCACTGCAGTCCTCCTGTTTTTCACCTCATCAACTGATATAAATCACTGAAATTTATGTAGTCAGATGTCTTTTTTTTTTTCTTTTTTTCCCCTACCAAGAAAATCATTATTTCTTCTCTTCAGTGTGAATTAATTTAGGAGTTCTTAGTATAAAAATTCAATGTAAGTTTTAATAAGACAATTATTAAAACAATGCAATAATGCTAATATATTAAGTTCAAGTAATAACACATTGTAATAACACATGGTGCACATTTTGACTTTTTTTCTCAGTTCTGGCTGAAGTGGTTTTATTCACATTGAAATTCAATCCACCTTCAAAGAGTTAACCTGCCATGTATATTGAAAATATAGCAACATCTGTATACCTCATTGATTTCCAACCGTTGTCCCAGAATAACATCTTAATTATTTTTCTAGTAATTATCTTGAAACCTAATTATAAGATATAATTTGTAAAAGTTCCGGAGCTGGTATGCTATTATTTGCCAGAAAAAATCATACTGCCTGGCTAACTTCTAATGACACATGAACTAGGTAGTGATGTCTCACTTATCCAAAAAAAAAAACAGGAAAAAGAAAAAAAGAAAAAAAAATGAAAAAACAACAACAACAACTACTACCACTGATAATTCTTACAACATTATTTATACATTTCTTGAAGAGTATAGTCCTTACTCCACATTGAAAGAAAGGCACATGAAAACAAATTGCTGAGGGCTGAATATGAGAATTTTTCTCAGAAGACTGCTAGGACTATTATTCTTTTATATCCAAAGGAATTTTCATTGCTTAGAACATTTCAGACTGTGTGGGAAATCCTTTGGGAATACACTTCTCAGCTCTGCTTTGGTAACTGAGCATATTCTATCTGTAACTACTCACCACTGTGATAGGTAGTTGACAAATTCAGGGAGAGTCACTCTTCACAAAGGAGAGGAGACATACACTTTGCTCTAAAGATTCAAGGACCAATTTGCCTAAAATTGCTATTCAAACATTAAAATCTGATCGCTGCTCTCCACTGTGTAAGGACACATGCTGTGTGGCCTCATGCTCTTAGCCTTGCTGTTCTTATTGCTGTTTTTCAGACTGCCTGTACTGCAGAACAGAATTATTCAGACTGTATTTGAGAATAGATGAACTTGGCACATCTCACAGAGTAGCTGTGTGATTATCTTGATCCTTCAAACCAAGTGCATGAGAGTTGGACCTAAATTAAAGGATCAGGTTCATCTCCTGCAACCAGGTCTGGAAGCTAGGTCAAACTGATTGCTTGGTATAGACTTACAGTGGGAGGAAGAAAAAGCTAAGAGTAGAAGAGGACTATGAATTGCCTTCCCTTGTCACTGAAAAAATCTTAAAATGCTGAAATATATAAATATTTGAATTCCAACATCTGTAAAACTGAGTGTTCTACTGCAAGGTAGATATGTCTTTGCCCTCCAAGTGTGTGTATGTGTATTTAATTATCTATTTATTTATTTGGGTGGGGTTAGGTTAGGTTGGGTTGGGTGGTTGGGCTTTTTTTTTTTTTTTTCTTCTTTCTTTTTTTTTATTTTTTTTTTTTTTTTTTTTCATTTTGTCAAAGCAGACAGGAACTGCTTTGACAAAGTGGAGATTTGAAATCTATTAGCAGAAGTTACTGTCTTAACATTTAAACTAGCCCACTCACTGGGACTAGAATATTACTGTGTATTTTCCAAGTTCTGGAAGGAGGTAAAAGCAGTGCATTGAGCATATAGTTAAATGTCAAAACATGTCCTATAATGTATTTCTTAGTAATGCTTTTTTTTTTTTTTTTTTTTTTTTTTTTTTTTTTTTTTTTAATAAAAAGTACATAAAGAAGGGGGAAGAACACTATCAAATAACTTTCTGAACCCAAACGGAACATGGCTCTTTTAGAGAACTACAAAAGTATTTCTTTTTCTACTGCCCTCTCGTGACAACCTTTAGCGGGTAAGTAATACATCATCAGAGGTCTGTGCTTTCAGCAGCACATCTATTACCACAGATTGCTTTGAAGGAGCAGTGTAGAAGAGAGAGCCACAGTCATCAATTAAAGATGCTAGAAATGTGTCAACAGGTTCATGTCTGAGATTTCTCTCTAGCCTCAGAAAGTATGAATTGAAAAGCTCTGTCTGCTGAAACTTCAGTGCTTCTTGTGTGCCATGAAAATTTAGAATTTGCCCAAAAATTCTTGCTTACGACTTGTATTAATTATGCAACAAGATTCAATGTTTACTTTTAATAGATCTAAATATAAATTTAAGATGTTTTTAATGATACCATGAAAATTGAGAGTCCTGCTTTCACCATAGACTTTGATGCATAATCACTCACTTCCTTAAGAGTCCATACAACTGGTATCTTTATTTACATTGTGGGGTCTCAAGTAAGACATTTTACTAGTTATGGCATAGACACTGGAAAAAGAATGGGCATCTCCCGAATATGAGTGTGTGAGGTATGATCTGAAGCCCAAGGCAGTGAAACGACAACCCTCCCCTCTCAGTCTTAATCATAGAATTACAGAATATCCCAAGTTGGAAGAGGACCACAAGGATCATCAAGTCCAACTACTGGCTCTACATAGGATTACCTAAAAATTATACTGTATGTCTGAGAGCATCATCTAAACACTTTTTGCACTCAGCAGGCTTTGTGTCTCCCTCTCTGCTCCTCCTCATCAGGAAGCTACAGGCTGCCATGAGGTGTCCCCTTAGTCTCCTCTTCTCTAGGCTGAACAAAGCAAACAATTTCAGATACTCCTCATACGTCTTCCACTCTGGATCCTTCAGCATCTTTGTAGCCATTCTTTGGACATTCTCTAGTAGTTTTAGGTCCTTATTATGGCGCCTGAAACTGCACAGAGTGCTGTAGGTGAGGCTGCACTGGCACAGAGCAGAGTGTGACAACCCCTTCCTTTGACTGACTAGCTGTGCTGTGCTTGATTCACCCTAAAATAAAGTTGGCCTTCCTGGCTCCCCATGGCCACAGCTCCCCCAGGAAATGTCCCCCTGCTGCGGCGTGGGCCCTCCCTGGGCTGCAGGGTGGAGATCTGCTCCAGCGGGGGCTCTGCAGGGCTGCCGGGGAATCCCTGCTGCCCCTGGGCCTGGAGCCCCTCCTGCCCTCCTCCTCCTGTGGCCTGGGCCCTTTGCTGCTTCTCCCTCGCCCTGGGCCTCCTCCTCGGCCTGTGCCTGCTCTGCCCTTTCGGAAATCTGGTTTCCTTGAGGCACCACCAGCTTGGTGCTGGGCTCATCTGGGCCCACCATGGGGCCATGTCAGGCACCAGGCAGCCCCAGTATCTGCCCACAGAGGCCCTGCAGCCCCCAGCCAGCACCAGGCCATCAGTTTTTGGATCTGCAAACATTTGTAAAAGCTAGTAGTGTATGTTCCTTGGCCACATAATAGGACTGGCACTGAAAAGGTAGCAGTAAACCAGCCCTGGAGTTTGGTGACTGCTGAGGGAGATGATTTTGCAGTCTTTTTAGGTGGATCAAAGTGGTCCTTTACAAGACTGGATTTTACTTCTCTCCTGAAGCTGCTATGCTGGGTATCCAATTGCAAAGGTGCTGCTGAAAGTAATTTAATTTATTTTATTGTAATCACAGTTAGGAGGAAAATTCCCAGTTATCCTGTTGGCTGCATGCAAAAGACATTTTGGCTGAGCTGAAGAATGTTTAATGAGGAGCAGACTCATTTTGAGTAAGGTTATTTTATTTTATTTTCCATTATTTATTTATTTATTTTTCTGTTTCATACCTGAACTGACAAACTTCATCTTTCAGGTGCAAAGCACCATAATTAAGTTCAGAACATGCTGAAATCTGATGGTAAATCATCCAAAGTATTTCAGAGATTTTGCATATTCGGTTAGCATTCCTGTGCCTCTTAAGGTCTTACAGCTCTACCTTTCAGTTTTGAACCTCTGAATGACTGGAGGCAATGTAAAATGAAGATCCTTAGCACATACTGAAAAGGGAACTCTGACTTATGAAAGAATCACTCTGAACATCTTTATAACTTGATGTGTGATGAGTGAGAAGATTTTGCAGCTAAGTAAAACTCAAAAAGCCTCGCATGTTCTTCCCTCATAAATATGTCTTTCTCCAAACCTGAGTACAATAGGCAGATCAATGTCTGAAATCAAAGTTATATTCTACATTCTGCAATGGTTTTGAATAGTACCATCTCAGAGTATCCAAAAGCAAGGAACTTCTAGTTTTGTTTAACCAGCAGGACTTTCTGAAATGATCTGTCAAGACTAGCTGGAACACATTTACAGAAAGATACTCATTTTATTCTGAATAGCCAACACATCTGTACTTCAAGTACTATCCTCTTCCTAGTGGAAGTTTTCAAAATCCTTGACTTATTGCAAAGATCACTGCTTCCCGCATGCACTAGAATGCTGATTGAGATGACCTTACATATCTGCAGCCCATCAGCCTTTTCTCCTTTCTCTTGGGAAGGAGACTTGTTTATGAAATTATATTTTTTGATAGCAGTAACAGCCAGAATTTTGATTAGTCTAGCAGTTCACCATTTGGAAAAGGAACAAGAATGACACAGGAGCCAAAGTTTTAATTGCATTGGCAATTTGCCCCATTCATAAAGGATCGGGAAAAAGAAAGACTGGGGATGATCTCATATGCAGGTACTCAATGCATATGTATAGCTGGTGTACTCTATTGCAATAAACTTTTTTTTTTTTTTTTTTTTTACAGGTGCATTCCAAGTATCGATAGAGAAAGCATCTCTGTGAGCCAGTTACAGACTAACAACTTCCTTTTCAAGATATAGCACACAAAGTTGGCTACTGCTGTTCTTCTATGCATTTCAGAAAAGCATGGGTGATTAAGATGCAATGGAAACCCAACTTGTACATTGTACAACTACCTCATATTTCAGGATACTGTGCCTGTCAGGGCACCTATCCCAAAATCAATATAAAAAAGGTGTGGGAGCTGGAGAAAGAAAATTATTTTTATCCTCTCTGCTATTCTGAAAAGAATTGGGAAAAATCTTTATTCTGAAAGAAGAGTAAATATCAGAGCAGATTTGGGCATCCTGAGCTCCCATGCCTTTTGATCTCACTGCTATCTGCCAGCTTTGATGCATCTCCAGTCCAATGGATTCACTCTGGAATGAAGAGAACCAGATTGGTCTGCGAGAGCTGAATGGCTGGTCCCCCTTGTGATGACCCATTCAGATTGCATCAATGAGAGACTGAAACAGATTGTGAGATTTCAAATCTCTCTACATACATCTGTCCTTTGGGTTTGGGCACTATCAATCCAAGAGGGTGGATATACTGATATATGAGAACGTGTGTGTGTGTGAACTGACAATGTTGATAACATCCAAGAGGTGAAGGCATAACTCTCAGATTGGATGTAACAGGTATCTCCCTTGAAATCATTATGAATCAGTGAATTACTGCTGCAGCTGTGGTTATTAATACCCACATAATACATAAGTAATAATCAACAACCAAATGTCATTAAATTTGGTCTGGAAACTGCAACGTGTAATATCCTTACATGAAAAAGCCAGTTATTTACAATACGTTTAAGATTCCAACATGGGGCCTAATGCAATTAGTCGAAATCATTTTGAAAATAGCCAAGAATCCCTAGGACATCTCAAAAGGCTAAAAGAAATCTAACTAGAGTTAAAAAATTGCTATTAATGACCCTGCTGTGATGGAATAAAATAGAATCTGCTTCTCCTTGCAAAGTGAACAAAACCAAAAGGATATTATCCCTGCAGTTAATTCCATGGTCATAATTCCTGAAGGAAATTTTCTGATTTCCTCCCTGGTAAATACATTTTCCTCCACTAATTTGACTTATATCTTGAATAAAGTGCCAGCTTGCTTGAAACATCGCTTTGCTGGTTACAGATTTCAGTAATTTAATCGTTTTTTTTTTTTTTCTGTTTTGGAAAACAAAGGAGTTTTTTATTGTTGTTGTTGGTGGTGGTGGTGTTTTTTTTTTTTATTTATTAATTTGTATAACTAAAATGTATTTAAAATTTAATGCATTCTACACACACACACAAATATATATATATATTTTTTTCAGTGGGGTTATTAAGAAAAATCAACAACAGCATCCTAAGCACATTTAAGAGAAGTTTAATTTATCATTATTATAAGAAACACATCTTTTGCTTAAGGTCACTCAATAAGATACAATATTTGTTGCTTTTCAATTTCTTAGAATCTTTCTAAGATTTTTTTATAATGAGTGTGAAGATATTTTTTTATTCTTAGTTTTATTTTTTCCCAGGTCTCTGCCTCAAGCTGAGAAGTTTTGCCTAGTTGACTTTGTTTGATTGTTATTTTATATTTCCACACAGGAATATAGTAACAGTTTTCAGCAGGAAAGTTAGAGGAAAATGTGTTGCTTTTTTCAATATTTAAAAAAAAAAAAAAAAAAAAAAAGGTTGGCTATACTGTTAATAAGTTTTCGCAGTCTGTACTGGCTTGGAATTTGTCAAGAGACTTGCTGCTGTTTGAGTGTGTGACTGAGTGTGTGACTTTTTTTATCTGAAAATCCATGAAAAAATAATTATATTCAGACAATTTCTTAGCTCTCTGTGAGTAGAAGAGAGCTGTTAGGTACTCCATTTTCACTGAATAGTCAGTTAACTCCCACCATTCCTAAATGAACTCCATAGAGGTTGCTCATATACTTTCTTCATATGAAGTCCTATTAGAATCCAGAAAGGAAGATTTTTTGTAGTTGTTTTTCCGGTGATTTGTCAAATGTTTTGGTTGTGCTCAGCTCTTAGAAGAAGGAGGAAGACCCTTGAATGGAAAGCAGAAAAACAGAATCTCATGGGGGGTTTCTAAAAAAAGATTGAGTAATGGTTTGGAGAAGGGACATAATAGGTTTGATGTGTGTAAAGTGGATAGAAATAATTAAATTATTAAGGTGATGGAGCAGGAGAGTCCCTCATCAAGTGAGATTTTGGGTACAGTACCGAATGCAGATGCACAGTGTTGCCATCAGTGGGGATGGACATCAACTCCAAATTGTAAATATGCAGGTGTAGGTCTCATTACCCATGCTGGCAGCCTAATTATACTTTCTGATATTATTTGTAATCAGATGACTTCACAATTTCTTCCATAAGATCTGTGCCCTCTTCAATGCGGAATTGATGGATCCAGTTTGGGGATATATCAAGGTACTTAAAGGGTCTCTTGTCTGTGTGATCCTCATAGCATTATTTACAGAAAATGGCATTTAAATGAAGTGGCAGGCAAAGGAAAGTGTATAGGAAGAGAGAGGTTGGCCTCCAGGTACAGGAAACTGGGAGCTATCCTGAAGGAAGGGATGGCTTCGCTGCCTCTGCCACTGAGTGTATTGCTTGAATTCAATATTTGCCGCTGACTACATCTTCTTCATTTTCTGAATGGAGAGAGTGACATTCGGGGACTGATTTGCTTTTAGCTAAGCTTTCTCAGCTACAGCAGAAGCTCATTGGAATTTGCCTTTGAGTATACCAGATTGCTACATACTCTGGAAAATCCATATGTCAACCTCTCAGGTAAAAGTACCACAAAACAGTGTTGTAAATGTATATGTATGACATTTATAAAACCTTCTCAACTGATCTCCCCCCTCATGTCTATAGATGACCTGTGTACTTCTTTTCCCTGAATTATTTCTTTCCTTTTTCAGCCTCTGCTTTGTCAAAAAAAATGCACAGGTAAGGTACTTCTTTTTTTTTATTATTATTCTTTTTCTTTTCTTTTCTTTTCTTTTCTTTTCTTTTCTTTTCTTTTCTTTTCTTTTCTTTTCTTTTCTTTTCTTTTCTTTTCTTTTCTTTCTTTATTTATTTTAGTTTAGTTTGTATGTTTATTTTTTTGCTGAAACTCTTTGGACTTCTACTTTTTTCTTTTCTGTGCTAGAGCTTTCAGAGAAGAGTTTATTATTATTATTATTATTGTTATTATTTTTCAGTTATTTATTAATTAATTAATTAATTAATTTTTAACTTCTTAATTCCTTAATTCTGTCACTCAGTTCCACTTAAAACTATTCCCCCAAATATTTTGCTGGCTTCTCAGATCTCACAGAGCTCACAGAAGTTCTACTGTGGATTCCCACTCAGTTGTCAGGTGTAATCCTTCTTCTGGTAAACCAAATGAAATATATATAGAGAGAGTTTGCTGTCTTGAGCTTCAGGCTGGTCCTCTTAATGATCTTGTCTGATGCAGCTAATATTGACAGGGTATCTGCTACTGTTATGATATCAGCACTGACCAAGTCTCTCTCTCAGGGCTCTTTTACCTGTGCCAGGACCAGAACACCCTCCATTCTCTCAGTCATTATATTAGGCTTCATCATTTTATAGGACCCTGGGTGCCCTTGTGAGCATTTCAGCATCTTCTCTGCTCAATATCTCTCTTTCTTCTGAACTCATTTATTGCAGCTAGGAATTTGTGGACTCTTGCTTGTGAGCAGCACTTGATGGTATATGACGAGTCAAACATTCAGTCACTCAAACATTTGGTCTGCCAGCATGGAGAAGGATATAAAAAGATCCCAAATATCCCCCAAGACCACCTCCCATATCACATCGTATCTTCTTTGGCTCTGCATTGTTCTAATGTCCACATCGTTCAGTCTGGCTCAGGATTATGTTTCTCCCCATTTCAGCCTGCCAGAATCACCCTTAAGCCACAGATTCACATGTGTTGCTATCTTTTATCAATAAAGACCTTTCATGGCTGCTTCTCTTCTTCATATCATGATATCTCTATGGAGAGGGATGGTTTGTAGTTCCTTTCTTGCTCATTGTAATGATCTGAACTTGTAATTTCAGTTGTCAGATGGAATTTGGCTCTAACTCCCACTAACCCTGGAATCCAAAGATGGCAGTAGTCAGCCTTACTCCTTCTGCACTCTTTTTAGCTTTTCTCAGAGGAACTCCTCTCTTGGGTATATCTTGAACCTATCTTCAATCCCAAGAAGACCTCAGTTTTCCTTGGTTCTCCTCATATAACTGCCAGGGATATTTAGATGAGCTTGGTCCCTGACTTTTTTTTTCCCTTAGCTTGCTCTTATTTTTTCTTATGTAGACAGCTTTGGAGCTGTCATCCGAGAACTTGTGCCTGGTGAAGAATCAATGGTTGAAAAACTTACTATCATATGCATATTTTTTATGAAATATTTCCCTTTAATCCTCCCGTTATTGTGGCAAAAAAAAAAAAAACAGTTCCAAAGCCATTAACCTGGTGATGAGGAATCATAGAATCATAGAATCATAGAATATCCCGAGTTGTAAGGGACCCATAAGGATCATCAAGTCCAACTCCTGGCACCGCACAGGTCTGCCCAAAAGTTTAGACCATGGGACTAAGTGCACAGTCCAATCGCTTTTTAAATTCAGACAGGCTTGGTGCGGTGACTACGTCCCTGGGGAACCTGTTCCAGTGTGTGACCACCCTCTCGGTGAAGAACCTCTTCCTGATGTCCAGCCTAAACTTCCCCTGCCTCAGCTTAACACCATTCCCTCGGGTCCTATCACTGGTGTTTACAGAGAATAGATCACCTGCCTCTCCGCTTCCCCTCGCAAGGAAGTTGTAGACCACAATGAGGTGTCCCCCTCCTTTTTTTTTTTAATTCTTTTTTTTTTCTTTTATTCTTGTATTTTATTTTTGTTTATAGTTCATTTCACTTTATTCTTAGTTTTTCCATTTTGTGCTAAATTAATTTGCAGCTTAAGTTTTATCACACACAGAGGCTATGGCAGAAATCAAGCCACAAGGGCAACAGTGTGAATATATGAACTAACAAGATATTAGACAGCTTTAGACTATTACTGAAGCTTTTTCATTCATAGGTCAGTTCTTGTAAGACGGTCTTCATCAACCTTGTTCTGGAGGCTTAAGCTAAACCATTAGCAAACCTGCACTGCTTCAGTACTTCACTGAAGCCCTCACACAGCTTGAGGTCAATCTGGTTCTGCTCACACTCCAGGAATTGTTTCATTTCATACTGGCATGGAGTAAACTGCTGCTGCTGCTGCTGCTGCTGTACTGGGTCTGGCTGGAATGTTAACTTTCCCGGCAGCAGCCCATTCAGTGCCGTACTCTGTACTTGTAGCTGGAACAGCAGTGTTATCACACCAGTGTTGTGTCTACTGCTGAGCAGCAGTGGCACAGCATTGGGCCTTTCTCTAACCCTCCTAGGGGGTGGGCAAAAAGTGAGGAGAGAAACATCACTAGGGCAGCTGACCTAAACCAATCAAAGGGATATTCCATACCATGTGGTGTCACACTCAGCAATAAAAGGTGGAAACAGGAAGAAGAGGGGAGGGGTGGGCTCTCGTTGAGAAGACGTCGGTCCTCCTCTTGAACACCGGCTGCGTGCGTTGAGGCCTTGCTTCAAGGACGTGGTCAATCATCGCTCATTTGTGGGAAGTAGAGAGTAATTTCTTTCCTCTGCACTTCCATATAGCTTTCATTTATTTTGTTTGTTTGTTTTCCTCCCTTTTTCCCCTTTCCCTTTTATTTTCCCCTTAGTTAAGTTGTTTAGTTCATGGTAGTCTTTATTTAATTATTATAATTATTTCCCTTTAATTAAATTATCCTTATCTCAACCCGTGAGTTGTTCTTTGCTTTACTTCTCCCCCTCCTTATCTAAAGGAGGGGGAGTGAGAGAGCGGTTGTGGGGTTTAGCTGCCCAGCACGGTAAAACCACCACAGCTGCTGGTAGGCAGGTAGAGCTGCTTGGGATTCCTGATAAGGGATATCAGGCCTCTCAGCTTCTGAGCTGCTTCCCTCTCCAAACCCTCCTGTGAGTGCGTGGCTGATGGTGTAGCCTACAGCAGAGCCTATGGCAACCCCTGCCACAGTCGTGGCCATCTGCACCATCAGGCCAAGCTGCTTCGGCGCAGAAGCACCCACGGCAGAGGCTGGCACTGGGGCCCAAGTAGCAGATGCTGGCGCTGATGCTCTCATGTTTGGCACCCGGCTGGCGGGGGGTGCCCCGCGGGACGTGTGGTTGCAGCCACCCCACAGCATGACAGTGGGGAGCAGACCACAGGCTGACCTCTCAAAGGCACCCAACACCCGCCAGGCATGATGGAAGGGCATATCTGGAGACAAACAAGCACAAGCAACCTGTTCCTGAAATCTATCCAATATATCATTCTGACTAGCGGCCTGTATATGTAATTTCATGTTCCCACAGGTAGCAATGCTACACAAATAATGCAAATGTAGTTATATGGGCCTATGTGTTACTCTTTCCTAACCACGTTTCTGTTTGTGTGTGTCCATGTTCTACATAGGCTTTTTGCCTTCTACTCTCAGTAAAATTACCTTGTGGGCTGCTTACAAGCACAAATTTCAAAAGAATCCATGATAACAGACTAAAATATAGGGAGAACAGAATAATTTTAGAAAGAACTGTGTGTAACTTCATTTATATTAAAACCAGGAAAGGGTCAGAGAACAGTAACAACATGAACAAAGCTAAGGAACAACTTGGATCTATAGAATAATCTTCTGAAGGATTCTTCAGCCTGGAAAAGATGTAAATGAGAGGAAATTTAGTGTGAATGTGAAAACATAGGAATGGCACACAATGGTTGTGTGAGGGATTTAAGTGTAGACTGAAAATTGGTCTGCATCTTGAGGTCAGAGGAAAAGAGAGTCCTCTGGGGCACTTATTACCCTTAGCTTGCCTGATTCAGGTTTGTGATATAAGCAGAAGAAAAAACAAGATCATCATACCTGCAAGAGATGTTTCAGTAGGTACTGACTACTCCTTACTGACTGCATAACCATATGGAGGAATCATTTACTGCTATGTAGATATTTACAGTGTAGGTGTCTACATCTGAACTCTGTCCCTTCCAAACTTTCTTTACAATGAATGGAGAGTGAGTCAATTAACTTAGATAAGTCTAAGACATGATTCATCTCCTCCTAAAATAGCTAGATAAAATAGATCAGACTGACTGCACCCTCAACAGTCCCATTTATTTTCATGTACTGTGGAAGGGAGACCAAGGCTCAGACATAAAAATCTACACTGCAATTAAAAGCAGTGAGATCAACCTTTTCCACCATGTCCGAAAGCCCTGGAGACACTGATTTCTGTAGCATTCACTGCCTGCTTGACTTCAGCTGTCCAAGCAATTAAGCACATAAAATAGGAGCTGTGGAAAGACCAAGACTTTAAATGTCCCCTTCACTTTGAGACAACCAGCTCCAAGTCCAGATGAGGGATAGTGAGTGCTGCTTGCTGGATGTTGTGTCTTTGCTAGAAGGCAGGCTCTCATCAGGCATATTGTCCAATCTAAGACTGTTTAAGAGGTTATATCCCTCCTTCCACATCCTTTTCTTAACATGACCCTGTTCCTTTGCTAGAAAGTATTGCAATTTCAGGTCTGTCTGTGTAACTCTCGTGGTGTTACGCTACAACCAATTCTGTCAGAGCATTAATGTGCAGTTTGCTGGAGTCAAGCTGATAAACACCCAATATGAGCTGGGAGCATGGCAGAATATCTGATACTAGACTGAATAACTTGACTGTTTTGTGTGATTTATTTATTTATTTATTTATTTATTTTTAATGTGTGAGTGAACATATACAGAAAACTGAGTCAAAAGCAATACCAACACCAGACTGAAGTGACCATCTGATGACTTGAGAGAGAAATCTGCTTTAACAAATATCACAGAAATTGCATTTCCCCTTTTCATATGTGTGCTGGACAACCTAAGAATCACAAAACTCAAACTTTCTTGAGTACGTATTTCTGGCAGTTAAGAAATTTACTTCATTACTGAAATGGGGAATTAATGTTTCAAATACCTGATACTCATATAATTGCACATGCATACAAAACAATGAGATACATATTAATTCAGAGTGACATTCCAGAGAGTCAAGCTGTAAAAGCTAATGCAGCATGTTCTTCTGTATTTTCTCACACAAAATAAAATATTTCAAACTTTGATCTTTCTAATATTTGAAAGGTGTCCAGGAATTGCAGTGACCATCCATTTCTCCTCCATGAGAGACAGCAAGTTTGCTAAACAGGATATCTAAGATACAGAATAGTAACTGAGCAGTGTTAGCAGAGTTGATGCCTCTATAATGTCAGGACAGCTTAGCTTTACATCAGGACACAATTCTGAGAATTTTTTTCTGGCTGTTTGCAGGGTTTTCAAATTAGGGTTGAATAAACTCAGTTCCTGGCTATGTTAGGACCTTAATGAATAAGAGCTGGCAAAATCTCAACCTTTCTCTTCCAGAAATGGTATATTTTTAGTGAGTTTAACTACTAAAAATTTCTTATCTTTTCTCATTTTCTGTTAAGCAGAGAGAAAGAAGATAGATGGTAAGGATATAACTTAACATTAATTTAATTGACACCGCTATTTCTTAGTTTTGATGCACAAAGTATCCAGCTTCTGCTATATCTGAAAGCTCACACTGCTATTATCTCTATTATTCACAGACAACACCAAGTTAGGCAGGACTATTGATCTGCTTGGGGTAGGAAGGCTCTGCAGGGGGATCTGGATATGCTGGACTGAGTCCTATTCCATGATATTCAGAGGGGCTAAGTGCTGGGTTCTGCACTTGGATCATAAAAACCTGATGTAGTTCCCCAGGCCTGGGGAAGAGTGACTGCAAAACTGCTCAGCAGAAAAGGACCTGGTGGTGCTGTTGGCAGCCAGCTGAATATGAGCCAAGAGTATGCTCAGGTGGCCAAGAAGGCCAACAGCATCCTGGTTTGTATCAGAAACAGTGTGGCCAGCAAGACCAGGGAAGTGATTGCCCCCTTGTATGTGACACTGACGAGACTTCACCTTAAAGACTGTGGTCAGTTTTGTGCCCCTCACTACAAGATAGATTTGAGTTGCTTGGGCATGTGAAGAGAAGAGCAGCAAAGCTGCCAAAGGGACTAGAAAACGAGACTTGTGAGGAGCTGCTGAGAGAACTGGAGTTGTTTTGTCTGGACAAGAGGAGGCTGAGGGGAGACCTTATTGCTCTTTACAACTGAAACAGTCTCAGTTGTGCCAAGAGAGGTTTAGATTGGATATTAGGAAGACTTTCTTCATGGAGAAGGTGGTGAAGCATTGCAACAGGCTGCCCAGGGAAGTGACGGAATCTCCATCCCTGGAGGTATTGTGACAAGGTGTGCAAGTGGCACTACAGGACATGGTTTAGTGATGGGAATTGATACGTCAGACTGATGGTTGGACTTGATGATCCTGAAGGACTTTTCCAACTTAGATGATTCTGTGATTCAATTATTATGGTATTTTGAGGATGCAAATATTGCAGCATTAGGAAATAATGGCATATTACACTAACTGTTCCCTTTAAGAGATTCTAATAATGGATCCCCAGCAAGTTCTTCATTTAATTCATCCTGTTCTGAGGAGGAGGAATGATATACTCTGAGGCATTTTTAAAAATAAACTCCCAATATGCTAAAGTCTTTGTGTCTTTCCAAAGTTTGAAATTAGTAAAACTGTGAGCAAAATAATGGCATTTGTATCTACTCTAAAAGCCTTTTCCCACCTAAAATTGGTCAATAATTGCACAGCATGAGATAAAATCAATAGCTGTTCTTACTGAAGCAGCTTCTAAACAAAGCCTTCAAACTTGCTAATTTGTTAATGAATCACAACTGGAATCACTGGAACAGATTTGTAGCTGGTGTAGGTTTCAGTGATGCTTAGCTGATTTACTTCTGCTGAAGTTCCCTTCTCCATGCCACAGATGTGTTATAAACTTTTCTGAAAGTCTGGTCTCTCTTCATTACTATTAACACCCCTAAACACACCCCAAAGTGTGTGTATGTCCCCAGAGTGGATCTCTGTGCATTATTGCACCTAATAGATGGTAGTAATGATAGTGGTTTTAGTTTGTACCTGACGATCTCTAGATCTCTAACTAACATCTCTGGTCTTTTGGGATCTTCTCAGCAAGTGATAAGCTAGTGTGTCCCATTGAACTGGGTTTCTTTTTTCTCTCTTTAGTTTTATTTCCTCTGAGCCATGTATCTCCACTGTGGGAACTTTCCCCACAGAAGGACAAGACCTTGATCTCTTATGACAAGACATGATCCAGATCATTTTTTTTGTTTCAGAATATATCTACATGCATTTGGACTGTGCAAAGATTCCTAGAAGACTGTGATAATAGCTGATGAAAATAGTTTAAGACCATATGTTGCTCTAAAATTGAAGGATCTTAGACATAACCCAGCATACAACTGTGCTTGTGGGAATGCAGTCTTAAAAAATATATATAATAATAATAAAATAAAAAATAAACAACAACAACAAAAAAATGGATGTAAGTCCCACTCTTATTAAAATTTGCATAAGGACAAGTGAACAACACATTGAGAAGGCTTCCAGAGAGTCTGATTTATGGCTGTGTAAACTTTTATCAATATCTTGAAGAGTTCTTAACCATTCTGTGATTCTGTCAAGAGCCAAGCTGTAAGTATTACTTATCATACCCCAAGAACACAGCCATTTAATTGCTGATTGTTAACCATACTGGCATAATGGTCACCACTTGGGGATCTGTTCTCCTAAGGGACAGACTAATATTGGAAAATTCAGACTGTGATAACTATATGTATTAAAACAACTAATCCAAAAGCTGTTGGGTTTACTCTTATGCTCATGCTCCTGAAGTAGAGTGGTATAATTTCTTGCCTGGAACCTGTGGGGTGCCTAAAGAAAACATTAGGCGAAGTCCAGCTTCTGCTGCATGAAGGGCATGAAAGGAACTTTACAGAAGATCATGGATTCATAGAACCATAGAATCATAGGAAGGTTTACACTGTATTGGAAGGGACCTTTAAGATCATCTAATTCCACCCCCCATGCCATGGGCCAGGACATCTTCCTCTAGACCAGTTTGCCCAAAGATGCAGATATTAGTATTGATGCTCCATACTTCACCTCTGTCCTAGCTCAGGTGTAGCAGTCTATTCTGGTTGCAAAAAATATTTGTAATAAAACAGGTGTCTAGCTAAAACCCCTGAGAAATACTAGGAATACCTCTGCAGATGTTAATGAATTTTGGGTAACTAAGTGAGTGAATGTGTATGCAAACTGTTGTTATTAACATTTAAAACAAATGTGGCATCTTCAATTACATATTAAAAATCACTGAAGTGTTTACAGGTAATCTTTCTTTTTTCTTTCTTCTGTTTGATTCAGAATCTGTGATTCAATCAGGCATGGATCTTTTCTCATGTGTTGTATTCTTATTTTGTTCTTATAAATTGTGTTCTTCCTCTGCTGCTCTTGCTTCTGTTTGACAAGCCTGGAAATAGTTAGGTTGCCTAGAAAATTCAGCATCATTTCACACATTATCCTCTATAGAGTTGAGCTGTATCATTAACAGTAAAATATTTCATATTTCTCCCTGTGTATATACAATATAGATATGCTCACCAGCCCTCGGTGGAGTTATAAAAAGCCTTCACTTGCCCTCTGTGACCTTGTCACCACAAATTGCTTTTAGAATCCGTGCCATTTGAACAAACACAGCAATTCACTTTCATGTTCCTGCAAATGCTAAGGAAAACAAACAAACAACAAAAAAAAAAGTGCTACTGTATGCAGTATCTGACTGGGATCATTCTCACTTTGACACACACTTTTCCTCACTTTCCTTTGAGGGTAAAGTTCAGGAAATTCACAGTACTGACAAGCAACAGTTTCTGCTCAATCACACTCTCTTGGAAACATCTGCACTGCTTGGACTCAGAGAGTCTGTACTATTAGGAAACTTGTTCCATGCCAAGTTATCAAATGAGCTCATGTTCTTCTCCACAGGATGACTAAGCTTGGGATGAAGCAGCTTTTTTGGAATGGCCTAAGGGTTTTCAGGTTTAACAGCAGATAGGTCTTGATGGCAAGCTTGGGCTGATGTTTATCTGACTGAGGTAGACTTTTGTTTACTGATGTGGAGCATCCAAAGGACTTCCAAACTGCTAAGTACTGTGATGGACAAAGAGCTGGTTGTGACTCAAAGCTGTGCTTTTGTGGTGATGGGTGCAAATCACTTCTAATGCACTATTAGCACAGGAGTAGCCCATAGATGGAGGGAAGTGATGAGTCCTCTTATTCACCGCTTGTGAGGCCTCATCAGTAGTACTGTGTCTGGTTTTTGGCCCCTCAATAGAAAAGATCAATAAACCTTGAAGACTCCAGCAGCATGTCACCAAAATGGTCAGCGGACAGAATGCATCAGGGGAGCTCAGGGAGCTGGGTCTGTTTTTCCTGGGGACAAGAGGACAGTGGGCAGATCTAATAGCTGTCTTCAATTATCAAGTAGATGGTTATAGAGAGGATGGAGACAGAGTTGTACTGTGAAAGGACTGGAGATAATGGACTTAATTAATCACAGGCGAAATTTGTGTTTGACACAAAGTAAAAATTCTCTACAAAGTACATGATAAAATATTGAAACAGAGCCCCAGCAGGTTGTGATGCCTCTCCTTGCAGATGTTCAGAACAGAGCTGCATAAGGCCCCAAGATGTCTGATCTATGAACCTTGCCATGCTTTCAATACAAGACTGGTCTGGTGACCTCCAGAAGTCACTTGCAACTGAAATCAATTCATATTTCTATATCTCAGGAAAAATTGATAAATTTATTGAAAAACAGTGGTTATTAGGTCGAGTAAACTTTTAGATCATCCAGAGGTAATAGCCTCACAAATACCTGCAGCTGAAATGACCACTCAGAGAATCACTTCTGTCCTCATTGCATCTCACAGATAACTACAGGTGGTGGATAGATTCAGCGTTGTTTCACAGGGGCCTTCATATTCATCTAGATAAAGACTGAGAAACCAGCACCACTTCAAAAAACATCCTGGATTCTCCTGAGTTTCCTGGCTACTCACTGAATTTTCTTTGACATCTGATACACTCACAGGCTGGTCTTGCAGTTATAGGTGTTATGTAGACTCTCCTTTTATTCATCTACTGTAATCATAATTCAGAAATCATCAGTCATATTCCAAAACTCATTTTTTCTTCTAAGTTTATGGGAACAACATTGTTTAAACTACTTTATTCAAAAGATTTTTACTAAGAAGTCATTCCTAAATTGTACTTTCAAAGCCCACGATTTCAAGATTTGTGACAGGTATTTAATGCCTAAGTAAGAGAAAGCGAGACATTCACATTTTGGGTTTTATTCAGGAAGGTGTGAAGACATACACTGCCATATATCCACACTGTTAGATACAAATGCCAGATACTCTTTATATTTGCTCATAATGTTTAAATATAGACTCCAACTGAAAAAGAGAAATTACTGGTTGCAGAAAGTTTATTTTAATTTATGTGGAGGAAAACAAAAACAGTAACAAAATAAAATACAAAACAACATGAAATTGAAGAAAGAAACCCTTGGGACTGCAAAAGAAAGGTGATTGCCATTCTCTTATTGTTACCAGATCTCAGCAGAGTACAAACCAGGCCATCTAGGTGGGGAGTGGAAGTGTCCTTATATTTCTGACAGTGGAGTCATGCACTCATGTCTTGGCTTTCTTTCACAGCTCTGCTCTACATTGACTTGTGTTTTGTTTGTTTGCTTGCTTTTCTTATATTTTTAGAACTTATGTCTTCATTGATTGGAAAAAACAAAAACAAAAACAAAAACAGAAAAAAAAATGTAGAAGCCCTTATATTGGGAAGATCTGTTTAAAATGACTGATTTTATTTAACGTATTAGTCATCTAGAGAGGAAATACTTTATAGCAGAAGTGTTTCTCTACACTCATGCAACCACATTGGCTTCTGTGCGTACTTCCCTGCTCTGCGTAAACATTGAAGACTTTTTGGAGCTAGCTCAGGGATCGAACCTGTCCTCTATGGTCTAGTGGAGACACAAACCATTACCCTGCCATATAGAAAAAAGCATGATGCTGTTTCCCTTACTCCTTTTTCCTGTGTATCCGGCTAGATCAATTTCTTCTGTGTGCTCAAATTCCCACATCAGGGACTTGATCCTTTCCTTTTTCCTGTCATGACTTAAAATATTCATGGTCTGCTCCTGTGATTATATGTTCCTGACACAGCCTAAACTCCCAGTCTTTTGCTTCTGTAGCTCTTTAGCAAACAGAGGTTGCATAAAAGAAGGAATTTCAACCCAGATCTTTTTTGGCTGAGAGGTATGGCCACAGGTGCCTGAGTTATTCAATGTCAGTGTAGCTGCACATATGAATGGCTGCTGGCTCAGATCAATAGCCTGTCTAGCCCCATATCCTCTGTGACAGGGTCAATAGTATATGGTATCTAGGAAAAGTACTGGCTACTTTTTGTTATGCATTCCCCTTATATTCCCTGAGCACCCAGAAATGATGTATTAGGGATGCTAGAGGGTCTGTCTCTGTCTAATCATTTTAGTATCCATTTATGGACCTGCTGTCCAACAATTTGTTTAATTTCATTTTGAACTTCTGGTCCTGTCTGCCTCTGTTCTGTGGCAATGATCTGAAGATTTTAACTACTCACTGTATAAAATAAACTACTTTCTTTTACATTGTTTACCATGTTTTACTGAGGGCTCCCAACTCTAGCATGGTAGGATTTGTTACATTGAGCTTATCCTTCACCACATCTGTCCCTATAAGGTTCCATTCCCTTTATCATTTTATCTACCTTTCTCTATACCAGTGACTCCACTGAGATGCTCAGACATGAACCACATAATACCAAGTAATTATACAGTGACAAAAGGGCATGCTTTGCTTATTCTGATGCCTAAATTGGTGGGTTTTGTTTGTTTGTTTGTTTGTTTTGTTTTGTTTTGTTTTGTTTTGGCTGCCATTGCAGATTAAGCTTGTGATTTCAGAGTTGGTTATCCATAGGTTCAAGATTGATTTCCTGAGTCATAACAACTGGTTCTTGAGTTCAGCATTACATAAATATGGTTTAGATTATTATTATTATTATTATTATTACTAGATATATTTATCTTTTTGGTATTTTATTTAGGTAGAAATGTTTTGGTAGCAGGACAGGGGCTGCAGATGAGAGAGAGATGAAGGAGAGAATTGCAGCTTGTGGGAAACACCCATGTTAGAGAAGTTCCTGGAGGATTGCCTCCCCACACTGGAGCAGGGAAGGAGGAGACAGAAGAGCCATTACCCAGAGGGGAAGGAGGAGACAGAAGAGCCTGGAGAAAAGGAGTGAATTTAAGTCTGGAAAGAATGTAGGGTGGGATGAAGTTGTTTTTAGTTTTGTTCATGTTTCTCACCATCCTACTTTATTTTAATTACTAAGAAATGAAATTAATCTTCTCCAAATCAAGTCTGTTTTGGCTGTGATGGTAGTTGGTAGGTCACCTCCCTGTCCTTATGTCACCCCACAATGTTTTTTATCTTTTTTTCTCCCCTTGTTTTGAGGACAGACTGGGAGAAGAACTCATGGAGAGCAGCCCTGCAGAGAAGGACTTGGGGGTCCTGCTGAACGAAAGGCTTGACATGAGCCATCAGTGCGTGCTTGCAGCACAGAAAGCCAACTGAGTCCTGGGCTGCATCACCAGAGGGATGGGCAGCAGGGGAGGGAGGTGGTTGTCCCCCTCTGCTCTGCCCTTGTGAGCCCCTACATGTAGTACTGAGTCCACGTCTGGAGCCCCCAGCACAAGAAGGATGTGTGTCCAGACGGGGGTCATGGAAATGGCTGGAGCACCATTCTATGATTACATTCTGTGATAACAACACTAAGGGAAAATTAGATTTTAATGGCAGGCAAGCAGGGGGCAGTGGAATGCATGCTCCATGTAAGTTGAGAGAGAGAAGTATCCATGACCCACAGGGAATATGGAATAGACTGGGCTACTGAATTTTACTGCGTAAACACCATCTTTTTTCTTCTTCTTTTGTTTTGTTTTGTTTTTGCTTTGTTCCCTTTGTCCATCTCCTTCATATTCATTACTCTCACTTATTGCTCCCTAGGCTTGCCACTAGCTCTAAATCCATTGCTTGCAGGACAGAGATATATTTTATTCCAACCTGAGCTCATTAAATAAGTCACAGAGTATAATTGATGATAAAAATTCTAAACGTCACCCTGCCCCCCAAAATCACATGGTTAATTTGCCTCTTACACAAAATTGCTTAACACCTGAGAATTGTTGTAGCTTAAATTCTGATAATAAAGAGGGAGACTAATCTGGGAGCCTTTGATAGTAGCTCAATTCATGTTATTTAACTAGAACCTGTTAACCTTTATTAGCATTAACCTTTGACTTTATTAACATAACTAATTGAAATATGAATGCATGGATAAATTTCTGGGGAATAATACTTTTAAAGAAAATAATTTGAAAGGGAGCTATTTAACCTTCTATAATACTCCAAGGAAATGGCTAGAGATTTTGCTGCCTTTAAGTGGTCTCTGATTTGTGTAGGAGCACGGAAGTAATTAATGGATGACCATCATGGCAATGGAGAATATGGCCATTCATGCTGGACCAGATATCACACAGCAAACTTCTCCTTTTATTTGGATTTCTTCATAAAACATTTTGAAGCACAGATTGTTTAGCCTGTCCAGTTTGAGCAACACTTGTGTATGAAAGAAAAAGAAAAGGAAAAGGAATAGGAAAAAGGAAAGGAAAGGAAAGGAAAGGAAAGGAAAGGAAAGGAAAGGAAAGGAAAGGAAAGGAAAGGAAAGGAAAGGAAAGGAAAGGAAAGGAAAGGAAAGGAAAGGAAAGGAAAGGAAAGGAAAGGAAAGGAAAGGAAAGGGAAAAAGAAAAATACTTATTAAAATGATTAGATTAAAAATAGTCTGAAAATTGTTAAAATGATTGCAAAGAACATGGAAAAAATGCTGGAAAAGTATCTCCATATAGATGTTCTGTTCTTACACTCTTTTCCTAAATATCAGAAAGTAATTGTACCTGGATATTAGGCTGGATGTATTCCTGTCTTCCTCAAAGTTTCTAGAGTTTCTCTAATGTTAGGACACTTTGTGTCCCTTGACTATCCTAGGAACATGCTAGGGCTTTTCCAAGGGAAAGTCACAGACTTCAACAGATGAACAGACCTGCCAGGCTCTAATATCCATGTGGAAAAGGAAAAGATGATAATGTCATCTCAGCTATGCATATGAAAATTATTCATAATAAGACCTGTTGAGCCCAGGAGACAGTCTGAGGCAGTGTTTACAGACGGTTTCATAGTTGTTTTTTTTTTTTTTTTTTTTTTTTATGATTGGCAGCCTGGTACTGCACGGCTATAGCTCTTTTTTAGCCTGATCCTTTGATTTTTCTTCTAACAAGAAACAAATAATATTGTGCATGAGAGGAGGGGAACTGAAAAGCTCCCTGAAGTTTACCATCCATCTTTGATGTGAACACCCTCCTATCTTCTCCATGGAGGATGAAGTGGTGGTAAAAAGTCACATTACAACCTTTCCATTTCAAGTTGCTGTTTGGATGCCTACCTTATTTTTGGAAACATTTTACAGAGGGTTTATGGAGTGTTATTACCAATATTTTTCTTATCCCTCTACCTGTATTATCAGTTCTCCTTACAGCCTTGAAAACTGTACACAGTTCCAGGATGTTTAAAAATGTTAACTAATAATTTTTAGAAAGATCTAAAAAGTGTGTACCTTCATTTTTCAGTCCATGTCTCTAAACATCCCTAAAACAAACCATGTAGCTGTAGAGCTTGAAGGTTCTGAATCTGCTTTTCTGGAATACCTTTCAAATTATTTTCATCAGTGCTGTTCTGCTGTTCTTTTTAATCTCACTTTTTTTTTTTTTTTTTTTTTTTTTTTTTTTTTTTTTTTAATTTGAGATTGCTTCCATTAGCTCTTGAAGCAACTTTAGGATGGTATTTCCCCAGAAACTGTTGTGCAGAATATAATGACACTTTGATGTGCTCTTGGGGTGCATAGCATTTCATTACATACATTGCACACATACCATTTTACAAAATTTTAAATCCAAGGCCAAACCAATCCTTTGTGTCAGTTGTGATCTCTTCAGAAAGTAATGTGAAGTTTGATTGTAAATGACAAGAGACACACAAAACTTTGATCAAAGTGGCTTCTTTTTTATTCTTTCAGTCATCAGAAAATAAAGGTTTAAATGGATTAAATTTCCCAACAGAAAAGTTCTGATTAATCAGTGGGCTTTTTTTCCTCTGTGTCATGACTACTTTCATGTATTTTTCTTTCACTGTTTCCTTTCACCGTCCAAGCCCTCAGGATAGTTCTTGACAGGAGCACAAACCCCAGATGTTAAAGGTGTTCACAAATAATCAGCGATTCAAAGCCAGAGCCTATATCAGACGGAAGGGTTATATCCCTTATTCCAGAGGGAGAGGGAAAGGTGAAATAAGACAGGAAACAAGGTGAAAGGTGAAATAAGACTGTGCAGACCTGGTAAGCAGGGAAAATTGAGAATATTACGAAAATTAGAAAAGTGGGAAATGTTCAACCTGAAGCTCTCAGTTGATAGAAAATTGGGCCTGGCTATTAAGGTATCAGGCAGGTCCTCAGGGGAGGGGTTGTCACTAACCTATTCAAGGAATTTACAAATGAATTCAGCAAAGTGCCTTTGGCAATTGTGTGACTCAATTTCCAGAATTTTAATGATAGAAAAATTGTTTATTTCACTTAACTATGTTTACATGGGTGTATTTAATTTCTGAAGATTGTATACCATTTAGCACAACTGGATTGTAGTTCTTCTGGGAAGGAGCAGCAGGGTTTGTTTGTGTTGCCACGACACTGCTGCTGTTGGTAATACTCAAGTATTCTGAGAAAGTACTAAAGGCACAATAAATTTGATTGTCATTCAATCAAGTTGGAGGACTTGTATTTCATGTTGATTTGCAGAAAGTGGAACAGAGTCTGCAGAACATGGTGTCTCTCATTCTGCTTTTCTTGTTAGTCTAAATTTCTGGCTGATATTGATGTAGAAGTTATTCTAGAGCACAGGAGGTTCTGTCTACACATCAGGAAGCATTTCTGTGCTGTCCAGGTGACTGAACACTGGCACAGGTTGCCAGAGAGCTTGTGGAGTCTCCTTCCTGGAGACGTTCAAAAGCCACGTGGACATGGGCCTGGGCACCCTGCTGAAGGTGGCCCTGCTTGAGCAGGGGATTGACCTAGAAGGACCCAGAGGTCCCTTCCCACATCAACCCTTCTGTGATTCTGACATATGCTAGAGTTCAATGCATGCAAAGCTCCAGGAATGGTTTATAAGTGCAATACCCATCATGAGCCAGACTTTCCCATGGAGGTAGATTTTAAGCTGATTAAAATCTGCATATCTCCTGTGAATTCTAGAGAATCAGAGAATTAAGGTTGAGAACATACCCTCGATCCTTTCTAAGGAAAATGTGACAGCCATACAATGCCAAAACAAGCTTCGCTTGCTTTCTGCAGCAACTGCAAGTGCTTGGACGTGTCATCATGCAATTAGATACCCACTAAACCGGCTTTAGTTTTCAAATGGAGTTGAGTGGGGGAGCAGAGACAGAACCCTGTGTCTAACAGGTAACTAGCTTGGGGAACCCCTTTTCATTATTGCAGAGGACAAGAGAAAGGGAAAAGTCAGTTTAACTCTACGTTTGTGTCTTAGCATTACAATCAGACTTTTAGAGAAGGCAAGTGGGGTAGAAGTGTGGACTTCTTCCCCTGTAATAAACAAATTATCTGTAGCTGAGAACGGAGGACGCAGGTCCTCTGACAGCTCTTTCATCCTGTCAGAATTGTGAGGAAAGAATTCCACTTTTTAAGATATGGGTTGAATTGTTAAAATTCCCCACTGGCTTAATATTCTTTTAATGTCTTGCAGCTTCCGATGCACTTCTTACTTCCTGAGTTTCAAGGAGTATGCATTGTATTTTCAAATGTAAAGTTCAAATGTCTGGAACATAGGATTTTCTATACCAGATCAGGCCATGAAGTCTCAGTAGTCAATAGCCTGCCTGGTGGCATGGCCATTATCTCGTAGTTCAGAGCAGGCAGTAAGCAGCCAGGCAACCTAAATGCTGAATTCTCTCCTTTTATGAAAATAACATGAACTTGCCTCTGGGCTCTGAAAGTTGAAAATGTCCATTGATATTTTGCATGACACTGCTTTTGAATCTTTGTTATAGTCAATTTGCTTGGATAAATGTTTTACACTTGAGAGTGCAAAATTAAAAACTTAGTATAGTGCATATTGTGTATATATATATATCTCAGGTAACTCTCATACTGATATTTCTTTAACCTCATTATTTGTTTCAATACTTTCTAAGATGGCCTCTGGGTTCTAAATATTTTAAATTTCCATAAAGAGATAATAATACATATTGAAGTATGAATGTGGGTATATATGGTGTGTAGATTCTTACCTCAATAGCTCATGTTGCGTACCACCAGTATAGGCTATCCAGGGTAAAAATTCTCTCCTTGAAAAGAAGTAACAAAAGATCCTTTGCTATTCTGGCCCTGGTCTTTGGAGGACATAAACATTTTCTTGCAAGCTGGGGGGCTTGAGCAAAAAGATAAGCACATATTTAAATATTTTGCTGAATAAGTTGGGATACTAATTTGATGTCTCAGGTGTATGCAGGCTTCACAAAAATGGCAAACTCATATAGGATTACGACAGTATAGTGTTTATTAGTTGCTAGCTATTTACCACCGTTCTCTTCTCTATTGCAAAAGATTTGATCTGCCAATTGAGGAAAAAAAAAAAAAAAAAAAAAGCCTTTGTCTGAGGTATCCATTTGTACATCATAGATAGCAAGTTGTTGGAATAGATGGTGAACTAGGCAGAAGTTCCATTGCAAAGAAGATCCAGGAAAGTTACATATCTACATAACTGCTCATATTACAAGTAATTCATGTATAATTTTGTTTGACCCAGATATGGCACAGTTATGAAGGTTTATAAAGTCAGCACTTGTCAGCTTAGCTGCAGTAACTGACCACATGCACATTCTTAACATCCAGCAAATTGAAAGTGAAACACTTGGATCTCAGTGATGGAGAAATAAGATACAGCAAGTCACCACACTTTTTACTAGGAAAAAGGAGCACTCTCCACCATTTATCTAGACTCAACTAACATTCAGAAACTAGTTAAGCTGTAGTATCTTATTTGAAACATTATTAAAGCACAAAGCTGAGTGATCCAAAATTTTAAAATAATAATAATAAAAATATGTAGATATAAGAAACTTTTTTTTTTTTTTTTTTTTTTTTTTTCCCCCCCACAACGAGGATGGTCAAACAGAGGAACAGGTTGCTCAAACAGGTTGCAGTCTCCGTTGTTGGAGATTTTCAAGATATGACTGTTCAAAGCCTTGAACAGCCTTGTCTGATCTCATACCTCTCGTGCTTTGCACAGGACCTTGGGCTGAAGATACTATATGGTCTCTTCCAACTTGAATTATGCTATGCTCCTATGATAATCCTTTGAAATGGAAAAATGAATGTCACCTTCATAATTGCACGCTGACTTTGGGGAATGTAAAGATTATGAATTGTAATACTATAATCAATTCTTTTGACACTTCATTTAATTGTGAGTGAAAGAAGTAGGAGATTGTGATCATCTTCTAGTCTTCCAGACTTTAAAATGTGATGAGATGCTCTGTAAGGACTTGAAAAGGTATTTTCTGACTCTAGTTTGCTGTATAAAAATAGGAGGCTGGGGGGAATATGTTTTTCACTGTATAATACAGGGCACTTCTCTGAAACAAAATCTAGCACTACCACTGCCAGATTTATAATCTCAACTCCAATGCATATAATGAGTAGAGCTTCTTAAAGAAGAGAGTGCACTGGTCTTATGCACTTTAGGAAAAGTACATTTCTATGGTCTTATGCTGTGATGAATTTGAACCATTCTGTCTCAAATTCTCAGAATCATCCAATGTAAATCAGATGTCTGAAACAGAACATCTTGGTGGTAGGACAGGATTAAGTTCACTTTCTTTAGCAGGTAAAAGTTCAACAGATAATTTTAATTAGTCCTTTAAGCTTCATGTTCCCTTGGTAGAGAGGCAAGGCCACTTTCCAGCTTAGGAGGCTCTTCTCTTTGAGATGGATCAGCTTCTGGGAGCACTGTTCTCTACACAGTACAAAAAAACCTTACTTGCCCAGCTCTTGATGCCTAAAGTCAAGCGGAATAATCACCAATGCGAATAGCTGAAAGTTATAAGCACTGGAAAGCAGGGCTTATCTGGATAGCCATCAACATCTTCTGCCTTGAGCAATTCCATCAAGTGCCTCTTTGCTGCAGCAAAGATATAGCAGTGAGCACTCCTATTTAATGAAACACTGGATACAAGATAGTTTTTATTTAAAATTTAAATGTTTCCACTTTAATTTCAAGTAGCATTGTCTTGTCTCTTTGTACTCACATAGAATAAAAAGCAATGGAAGGATTTCCCTTCCACTGTGTTTTTTTTTTTTTTTTTTTTTTTTTTTTTTTCTGACTTCCACATGTTTTCTTTGTAGTCATAATCTCTCTCTAATCCAGTCTCTCCTGAAAATGAAAACCTGTCAGGGATCTAATATTTTTTAGTTAGCTCTCCTCTACTTATGGTATCTTATGTTGAGATTGGATGTATAGAGCTGAACTTGGTGTTCCATGGAAGAATAAAGCACCAATTTAAATTATAGTATTGTCATGTTCTTGGAATATTTTAATTCTGGTTTACTTACTGAGGTATTTTTATTGTTAGTAAAGGTGCTTTCCATCTCTGTGATGGAAACAGAACCCCAACAGAACTGGTATGAATTGGTATGGTAGCACTGTGAATCAATTTGCATGAACTGAAGCCCTTGCCCTTTAATATTATTTTCACATATAATTGTGAGTTTTTCTTCATGCATATTTTGTTGCTATGTGTTTTATTCCCTTTTGAAAAACAAAATTAGCCTGATGTATTTACTTTAAAATATAGTGTTTTTCTTCTGTCAGTGCCGATCTTTGAGAAACTTTATATTTGAAGCTAATGTCTTTCTTCTCTCTTTCATTTTAATTGACCAAATTTAGAGAACAGTAATAACAAAAGAAGGTAGTGAATTTACATCTGAGAGAAGAAAATTGTAAAGCACAAGAAATTTATGCTGTCAAATATTACTCTCAGATAAAGCTGCAACTCTGAAAAGGTGGCTAGTTCTGTTTTGGAATTTTCTTCCCTGATATATCTGAACTTTGCTGTGATTTTGTCTAAATCAGATGGAGCAATGCTCTACTATTTAGAACACCAATAGCCAGAGGTTGTCATTAATGATACATGATTGTGCAGCACTGTAAAGCACCTTGCTGTATGAATTTGATAGAATTGCTGATTTTTCTCTATGTTCATCAAGTTCTGCTCCAAAAACCAGTAGGATCTTTCTCTGGTGTGTTTGCATCCAGGTCTCATCTCCACTTCAGAAAAGACTTACACAATTTTTCTTTCATTAAAATGTGTCCTGATTTTGAATCAAGCATTAAAAAGTTAATGTTTCCTATATTCCAAAGCCAAATGGTGGCTTCCACTGTTCTCCTGTTTCCTCTATACCCAAGTTGACTTTACAATTAAGGCCTGCTCAAATCCTTCTAATCAAATGTATATTCACATTTTAGGGTAAGTGTGATTGACTGTCAGCTGCTATGCAAAGATCTCCAGTAGCCTCCTCTCTCTTTCTCCTTTATTGCTTTCTTATCCCTTTCAGGATAAGTCTGAGGTATCACGGGACAATTTTATGGCACTATAATCAACTTGCTTAAGTAGCATTAGTATTATGCTTTAAAATAAAGTATCTGTATAATGGAAACACCTTAAGCTTGTCCAGAATTATCAAATTCCGTAGCTGATTATTTTCCCTGAGACAATTGAACTGATTTTACAAATATTACAAATGGTACACTGCACCCTCAGTAAGTTTGCAGATGACACCAAGCTATGCGCATGTGTTGATCTGCTTGAGGGTAGGAAGGCTCTGCAGGAGGATCTGGATAGGCTGCACTGATGGGCTGAGGTCAACTGCATGAAGTTCAACAAGGCCAAGTGCCGGGTCCTGCACCTGGGGCGCAATAACCCCAAGCAGAGCTACAGGCTGAGAGATGAGTGGTTGGAGAGCTGCCAGGCGGAGAAGGACCTGGGAGTGATGGTGGATAGTCGGCTGAATATGAGCCAGCAGTGTGCTCAGGTGGCCAAAAAGGTGAACAGCATCCTGGCTTGCATAAGAAACAGTGTGGCCAGCAGGGCTAGGGAGGTGATCATCCCCCTGTACTCAGCTCTGGTGAGGCCGCACCTCGAGTACTGTGTTCAGTTTTGGGCCCCTCGCTACAAGAAGGACATCGAGGTGCTTGAGCGGGTGCAGAGAAGGGCGACGAAGCTGGTGAGGGGCCTGGAGAACAAGTCCTGTGAGGAGCGGCTGAGGGAGCTGGGCTTGTTCAGCCTGGAGAAGAGGAGGCTCAGGGGCGACCTTATCACTCTCTATAGGTACCTCAAGGGAGGCTGTAGCGAGGTGGGGGTTGGCCTGTTCTCCCACGTGCCTGGTGACAGGACGAGGGGGAATGGGCTTAAGTTGCGCCAGGGGAGTTTTAGGTTAGATGTTAGGAAGAACTTCTTTACTGAAAGGGTTGTTAGGCACTGGAACAGGCTGCCCAGGGAACTGGTGGAGTCACCATCCCTGGAAGTCTTTAAAAGATGTTTAGATGTAGAGCTTAGGGATATGGTTTAGTGGGGACTGTTAGCATTAAGTCAGAGGTTGGACTCGATGATCTTGAGGTTTCTTCCAACCTAGAAATTCTGTGATTCTGTGATTATGCCTCTATTCTTTCTTTGGTCTATAAATCCTTAGATCTTTTTATTCCTACTGTTGGTTCTCCCAGTTGTCTGGAGTATTAACAGCTTTTTTCCAAACTCTGTTTCTCTGGGCAGAATCAAGCATGATGCCTGGATCTGATCCACTCCCTGAGTTGTCCCCAGCTATTATTATTTCCATGCCCATCAAGTGTTGTTCACTGAACACAAAATTTGCATCCCTGTACAGACTCTGGCCTTTCTCCTGCTCCATCAGCAGGTGGGTAGTATCCATGTTTAGCTAATAGGGTCTCACTTTCCAAAGAGAAACTCTTTTACATCGTTAGGTGAAATGAAGGTTCTTGAGCACTCTGGCTTCCCACAGTCACCAGAAGTAAGAAAGCCTTGGTCTGGTAAGTGGTTGTCTGAGCAAGTCAAACTGATGCAGTAGGTCCTCTAAAAGCAGTACTATTGGATTCATTGGTGTGCATTTTCCCATCTGTGTCAAAAATGACAGTGTCTAGGTAGGAGAGGCAATATATTATTGTGTAAAGCTCAAGGGACCCCTTCTAGCATGAAAAATACAATACAAATACATTATTATGTATCTCAAAATACACTGAAATTATCTGTCCCACACTCATCACCATGGTATCTGAACACTTCAGGGATGATATAATAACGTAATTAATCTAAAAAAGGTAATGTAATTATACCTCTGCTGCAATATTTCACACAGAGACTATTTATAATGAATACTCTTTTACTTACTTTTTGAAAGGATCTGTTTTCGTCAATGAGAGACAGTAGGAGAATTTATATGCAAGAATGCTCTTCGACTGGGGAAGGCATTAAACCTTAAATGAAGAGCTGAGTGTTTCCCTTGGAAGAATTGATTGACTCCTTGCATCTCAGGGCTTCCTAATAAGAAATCAAGCCTTCTTCATACTCTGGAGGTATCCTCAAGCCCAGACAAAGTGTTCGTTCATGGCATTTAGCCAAATTTAACAAGTAAAATGTAAATTTCTGGTACTAGATAGCTGTAGCAACATGGTACAAGATAGCTGAAGTATGCCCTGGCGATCAAAAGGGCCAACCGTATATTGGACTACCATGGCAGCCAGTGGAAAGTGATTATCCCACTCTGCTCTGCATTGGTGCTTCCTCACCTCAAGTACTGTTTCCTGACTGGGGCACCGCAATATAAGAAGGACATAAAACTGTTAGAGAGTGTCCAAAGGAGGGCTGCAAAGATGGTGAAGGGTCTGGAGGGGAAGATATACATGTATATGGAGCAGCTGAGGTGCCTTGGTTTGTTGAGCCCAGAGCAGAGCAGGCTGAGGGGAGGCCTCATGGCGGCCTGCAGCTCCCTCACAAGGGGAGCGGAGGGGCAGGCGCTGAGCTCTGCTCTCTGGGGACAGCGACAGGACCCGAGGGAACGGCATGGAGCTGGGACAGGGGAGGGTGAAGCTGGGGGTTTGGGAAGGGTTCTGCACCCAGAGGTGGTTGGGCACTGGGACAGGCTGCCCAGGGCAGTGGTCACGGCATGGAGCCTGCCAGAGTTCAGGAAGCATTTGGACAATGCTCTCAGTCATATTTTTTGAATTTTGGGTGGTCCAGTGTGGAAACAGGACTCAGAGGTCCTTTTGGGCCCTTTCCAGCTTAAGATATTGCATAATTCTGTTTCTATAGCTATATTATTTCCTTCTTTAGTCAATAAAGAGAGACAGAAAAACACCAGAAAGACTGACCTACCTCATATCAAGAAGGGGGTCTTGGAGCAGCTGACTACAATTACAATTCTTTGCAGTCCAAGTAGATAACGAGTTTAGATTGATTTGTAGATGAACACAGGCACTTTACTACCTTTGCAAAGGTGGACTGCAGAGCACTAGGGCTTGGACTTTCACTTCCACACTTCATTGTCTGTTACTGCACATGAAGCTCACAAAGATACAAATTCCACGGGGCCTGAAGGCAAAGTTTTATATGTAGTATATTGTTTTATATTTCTAACTCACAGTAACCTTGTATTTTATTTTGTATTTTTTTTTTTATATACATATAGATGCACGTTATAGTCACTAATTATAACAATACAGTGATACTAAAGCATCCATACTAGTCTAGCACTGTAGTTCTGGAAGAAGCCCAAATTGCACATCAAGTTGCAATGAGAAAAGTGTGTATGCATTCCTTAATACATGAATATGTGCCTATTTCTGCTGCTTATCTGAGAAATGCCTTTCAAAAACAGAAAAACAAATAAATCTTCAGAACAAGCTTTAATCATCTCTGGTGAACAGCGACAGGACTTGAGGGAATGCCATGAAGTTGCAACAGGATAGGTTCAGGCTGGAGATGAAGAAAAGGTTCTTCATATCCAAGCAGGTAATCTTGCACTGGAACAGGCTCCCCAGGGCAGTGGTCACAGCACTGAGCCTGCCAGATTTCAAGAAGCGTTTGGACAATGCTCTCAGACATAGGGTCTGATTTTTGGGTGCTCCTGTGTGGAGCCTCTGGTTGGACTCAATAATCCTTGAGTCACTTCCAACTCAGGATATTGTATGATTCTTGTTCAGGAAAGTATTTAATGGAGGATTATTTTATGTATATATTTAAGCCTTGATGCCTTCAGAAGGACTGAGAAACATGCAAAAGTTAAGTAAATGTCATCACTCTGAAGTAATGCACATATCTAAATCAGGAAAAGTGAAACAATTAATATACAATTAATATAACTGGTCGGACTCCTCCGTAAGGTCGAATGCTGCCATGCATTAGTTTTGTTTTGTTTTGTTCTATTTTATTTTATTTTATTTTATTTTATTGTATTTTATTTTATTTTATTTTATTTTATTTTATTTTTTTTAGAGGAGGTGGTGGTTCTTCAATTGACTTTCTTTTTGGTAACATGACTGTTAATTTATTTATTTATTTGTAACATTTTAAATAAAATGGTTAATTATAGTTCAAACACCAGCATTCAATTATTGAAATCCACCTTTAACCAGATTCTCTTATATTTTATGCTATTCAAAAAAAAAAAAAAAAAAAACACTAATTAAATTTTGTTTATTTTTATGCCTTATTTGCAATTTCTGATTTTGACATTCTTCATTAATTAGATAAGGAAATAGCCATACAGTTTTAATTACTCAAGATATGTGTGAACATATCTTCATTTTCAATTAAAGGTGAGATAGGATGTTTGAAGAGAAATTAACTAACACCTTAATTTTTTTTTGTATTATCTTTTTTCCTGACAGAAAACATATCTATCATGAGATGCTATCAGCAAGTCTGTTGCACTTCTTAGGAATCTCTTGGGTATGTCTTAACTTGAAAGAACTTCAATTATAGGAAGAACAAATAAAGGTGTAAATCTTCAACAAGGCCTGTGAATAATTGCAGTATTTCTGACTTGCTTTACCAGGATCATTCCCAATTACATTTAGTAGTCTAACTTCACTAGTGGATCTTACTGGAGTAATCCGGCATGGTATATACTTACCCTCTAGCGAAGAAAATAGTGATTTCAATGAGTGTAAAGTCAAGTTTAACACCTACTGGTAGTCCATCTTCCTAATTTTATGAGCAAAATATGTATATGAATATACATTAATTTCTCATAAAAGATGTTTCTAAAGGGAAGCAAAAGTCAATGGGATGATAAATGCCAATGAGTAGAGAATAAGCGTACTGGGAAAGACCACAGGCAAAAACCATAATAATTTACTGTTCATGCCCAGTATTAAAGTGAATGAGCTGGGCGGGCATCTAACACACCCTTGGTAAGGCCATGTCATGGCAGTCTGACAAGTCATATGGTGACATCTCTGAACTCTTTGTCTTTCAGGAATGACAATGTTTCTGCCCTGTCCTGTTCCCCTTCTCTTATACTCTGCATCATAAAAAGCCTTTCAATCCTATCATTGTTTCTCTGCTATAACAAAGAAATGGATGTCTGTACCGAAGCTGCCAGAATCATTTAAAGATAAATAAACTACAGCATAAAAGAAACAATCTGTCAATGCTATGGATTAATTTAACCTGGTATTAGGGAATTGCAGATATAGCCATCATGACATTAAATATGTTTTCATCCTTATAAATTATGTAAAGAAGCTAATACCAACTTTAATGGAGCCATCTCTTCCAAATGAAGCAGTATCAAATCTTTAATATTGAGCTTGTCCCATCAGTCCCACAGACAGATTCCCCCCCCACACCCCCCGCCTTTTTTTTTTTTTTTTAATTTTTGTTAGGCCAGAGACCCTTTGAGACTATGAAATCCAGTCTGGCTTTGGATTTGCAAATTTACCAGTGTAATGGCATACTGTCATTTCAGCATATCACAGATTTGTACCAGTAATCTGCTTACAAATTAAATATGTTAAGCAGATGCACTAGACACAGTTATGAAACCTGTCACTGTTTTGAATAAACAAATGGCTTCTCTGTAATGTAAGCATGTACTTAGGAGTATGGATAAAGACCCAATCCTTCTAAAGTAGAGTTTAACTTTGGAATTGAACTTGATCCTACTTTTTAGCTAAAGACATTCTAGTTATCTAGGCAGTGCTTGGAAAAAAAAAAAAAAAAAAAAAATCTAATATTTGGAGCAGTAAGGACCTAGGTTTATGGCTAGTATCATAGTTATTGCTTTTATATTGTTGCCATAGTCTAAAAGTGAGGGATAGGATTTAGATAGTCTTAGGGCTAACACTGCTCTGGACACAAAAGCTGTATAAATTTAGTGGCATTCAGGCAAAGACTCAAGCAGGAGAAGTATACTATTAAACTGTCCTAGAAAACCTTTGGGTCTCACCTACCTCAGACTATCCTAAATAACTGCGAGGCAGAGCTCAAGAACTAACCCAAAAGCAGGACTAATGGATAGTTTGGAAGTGGCCACCATGTTGGAGGCTTAGTTTAATAGTGTGTACATAGAGAAACTGTGTGAGCAGACATCAAGGCTGGAGGACAGGAGAAGAAAGTCCTTAGCTGATGAAATTAAGGGGATGAAAAACATCTAGTTTTACCTACATTAGGTACTTGTTTTTTGATTGGGGTCATCTCCGTTGAAGGGTGCTTGGTTCTGTCAATTTATAATAGAGGAAGCCTAGGTGATTTGCTCAGATTTGCTACTTACCTTCAAGGCTATGGATAATGGGAGAAGTAACAACTGGTGTGGAATTCCTTGAGGGATCTTGCAAAAATCCCTTATTTTATTAGTTCTCATCCCTCCTTCTCCTCCCCTCCCCTCAGGTAAATAGAAGGGATATCTGTCAGATTTTGGAAAACACTGGGGTAAAAGAGCTGTAAAAGCAGACTTTGCTATGACCATCACCTGTGTCATTTTTGATGGTTTGTTTTCTTAAGGTCCAATGTCCTGGTGAGATGTTTAAAGCCTTTCTGGATCTAGTTCATTAGCACTATGCTACCAGTCCTAAAGACTGCTTTTATCAGCATCTTGAAGTTAATCATCTTGCCCAAATTTCCCTCCACAGTTCCAAAATCTATTCGTAGTCATCTGAAATGTGTGGTCTGATTTTCAAAGGGCTGGGCATTTACCATTTCTGTTTAAATGAACTGTCAATCCTTGCTGCCATGGGAAACATAAGCATTTGTTTGGAAGGATTTAAATTGGATGCTAAATAAATAATCAATAAAGCCAGGATTTCTGAAATACAGTAATGATTTAGAGTGTCTTCATTTGTAAGGTGAGGTATTCAGATAGAGATAGGAACAAAGGGTTTGGGATTCCAAAAGGTACCATGTAGCAGTCCTAAAAAAAATAAGATCTTTTTAATGTGTTCCAAGTAAGATTTGCAAAATGAAAGGTCATATTTGAAAATCACCAAAGATACCTGCAGGCAATTATAGCATACAAAATTCACCATTTTTAATTAGCAGAGAATGAATCATTGTAAAGAAGATAAGTTAAAAAAAAAAAAAAAAAAAAAAAAAAAAAGAGATGTGGGGTAAGAAGGTGGTGGTAGTGGTAGTGAAGAATCAAATTAGATTTCCATAATAGACAAAAACAGTAGTTCAAGCCCAGAAAATATATTTGTTTGAAGACAGACCTAAAACGAACAGTGAGAATGCGATAGAATTTGTTTTCCTATTTGGTAACCAAAAGCCTTTTTTTTTTTTTTTTTTTTTTTTTTTTTAACAAAGTAAACATATGAACTGCATACTTAACTATCATTAATGTTGTAAGAAATATTTATGGATTTATTTGGCAGTTAACAACATGGCCTATAGCAATTAATATTTTTTATTTACAGTACTCAGTGCTGATAATGGACAGCTAATAGGCATGCTTAATTGGCTTTTAACTACTGGTATCTTGTTATAGTATTTTCCTCTTTGCCCAATGGCAGCAATATTCCTGAGGATTTCAACATGAGTTTAATGTGCTGCTGATTTTAATTACATTTTTATTGCATACGCAAATGCATGCTCATTTGTGTGGCAAACCAGGGGTCAGAAATGAGGACAGTTCTGGCACATTTCTATACTCAGTGCAGTGCCTGCACTCAGCAGCAGTGTAGCTTCCTCTTGTTTGCTGCATGTGGAAGAAATAACATCTTACTTTGGCTCTTTCTCAAGCTCCCTGCATAAAGTAACCAAATAGGAGAGGAGTTCATATCAGGAATGCAAGCATCCTGACTGGTGGATGGTGGTGCCAATTTGGATTGAATTATCACAGTCAAAATTGTTCTCTTTGTAGGTGGCAGCCATAAAGTAGAACTAGCATCGCCTTGAATAACCAGCTTGTGTTTATGAACTGACCTTGCTGTCATTGGCAGAAGAGAAAATGTTGGCCAGGCAGAGGCAGAAACTGCCATTGAGACTATATACTTGTGTCCTTAGATCTGAAGGAGTTGGCACTATTAACTTACAGTCTATTTCTCAATCGAACTCTGCCCCTGTTTCTTGTGAATAAAAATCTCACTAGCAAGAACAAAACCAAAACAAACAAATTCTGTACAGAGTACTGGTTCGGCTATAACTGGCCAGAGGAAAAGCAACCTGCTTTTTTAAGTCAGTAGCCAGTGGAGGTCGAAATATATCTCCAGAGACTTCTGAAACAAATCAAAAGCCTAGACATATAGCAAGCATGGAGAAGAAATGAAGTCCTATTGTGAAGCAGGACAGCTGTGTGGTGTCCTGAGTTTTGGATCTCAATGACCAAAAGAAAGTTCAGCTGAAATTGTCAACTTGTCCCAACAGACTCTCACGCCTTTAAGCATGTAATCTTTTTCTGAAAACTGGACAGTCAAAAAATTATTGGAGTTGTCCATCAACAGTAGCTGTAATTCAATATTGGTCCTAAATAATTGAAGGAAAATATGACTTACTCTTGTGTCAGTAGATGGCACTGTTTCTATGAACTACTGACACACACACCCAGAAATGCAGATGTATCTCCTTTGTATAGTCTACACAGGGAGGAAACAAAACAAAGCAGAGGGAAAAAATAATAAAAAATAAAACATAATAAAAAAATCCAACACAACAACAACAACAACAACAACAACAACAAAAGTTATATAACATTATTAAAGATTGAAGTTATAAAATCAGCACTTCAAATTTTGAAAATGCCTGAACTAATCCAAGATTGTTCATGACACTACTATACCCATGTACTTTCACTGCAGTAAGATATTGTCTTCACCTTTATGGTCATATCTTCTGTCTCCCAAGGACCTCCAGCTCAGGTATTGCAATGAATAGAGATGGGCTTAGGATAAGACAGTTGCATAGGATAAAGAAGAATGTCTAATATGGGATTCCAGACTTCACTGGTCTTGCTTATAGAGGAACAGATGGAGGCACTACTTTTCTCTCTGAGGAAGTAATCTGTGGATGTTCATGAAGAGTACATCATGAAGGATGTAATGCCTTTATGCAGCACCTATTCAACTGGATATCTGGTCACAATGATGGACAGCTGGAAATACTTGCTGAATAACCAAGCCTGAAATTCCTACTGAACAATAAATAAGTAAATTAATTAATTAATATTAATTTAAAAAATCTGCAAAGAAAGAGATGAAGAAATATACATAAAATACTTCTTGGTTGCATGGGTATCCTTAGCAGCACCAACCAACAAAATCCATCTCAAGGTGGTAGGTCATATAGAAATCAGATTTAAGTCTGTAAGATGTTTATAACATAACTGATAGGGTTATTTATTGTTTTATAATGTCTTTTTAAAAACTTGACTTAGTTTTTTTGAAAGAAAACTAACAGATAAAACAGATAAAATCAAACAGATGCACCTCATCTATCATGCACCTCTGTGGTCCATCATCTGTTGACTGCAGGGACAACACACCAATTCTGCCACAGAACCAGTTCCTAGCCTTGGGGGATCAGCACACAGGTGAACTGAGAAACTTTCACAGGTCTTCTCTGGCCACAGACATAAGCATGACACTTGACTGTCTGAAGTCCCTTTGCATCCACAAATAGCTATGAATTCTCCCTGATACTATAGCTCCTGTCATACTTGTTATTTGAACCACATCCTTTCTGAAATTGGCTCGACTTGCATTTTTTCCTGTCTAGTTTTGGTCTTCCACACTCCATCCTTTTTACCCAAATCATTCTCTAACCTCAGTGTTCTTCTTTAAATACCTCGAAACCATCTGGCTTCAGACCTCTGGCCCTAGACTTCAAAACTAAGCTTGGAAACCCCGTATCTTTGTCCAGTCTGCCCCAGCCTCATCTCTACCAGATAACAAACCCCTTCATCATTACTGGTCAGATACATGTAGTCTTCAGTCCCCATTTTTGTGTTTTATTAAATCCTCTGTTTTAATCTACTGCAATCTACTGCTTGGCTTATTCAGTTTTATCAGTTTTATTCTTCCAGTCCATCTCCATCTCCTTTATATCTTTATATCTTCTTTACCTCTCTCTCTCCTTTTTTTTTTTTTTTTAACACTCACAACAGAGAGTTTTATCATTTCTGTGTCTTTTCCCTGTCACTTTGTGAGACAGTATATCAAGAGAACACGAGAAACATACTATTGGTGTCCTTTGATATCATCCAGCCTGCAAAAGGTGGAAAGGTGAAAGAAAACCTTGTAGTGTCACATTCAGATAAGTCCAGCAACTCTTCAGTGATCCTGGATGAACCTTCAGATAAGAAACAGAACAGCCAATGTAAAGGCTATAGACCTAAAGTGACTGAGAAAAGTCTCTTCAGAGCATTTTCAAATGATGTTTTCCCGTGTTCCTTGGCTAAATATCACATAACATGATGGAGCTCTAGTGTTTCAGAGAGAGTTTTCTCTTGACATGAACAACTGTCTCAGAAATACATAAACAGTTATTTTAAAATTTTCTAGATATCCAAGATATATATCTTGTAAGATGTTTTCCAAATGAGATTGTTAGGCAAAGTTACCAGCAACATAAAGTGCAACTTTAAAATGCAATTATTATAGATAGAAACAGATAATTTCCTATGGGGAATTGTAATTTCCAACACATTAGTTATCTTCACAACCTCTTCTGAGAATTTAATGTGTAAAGGAAGGGAGCAAAATCAGGGATGTTGTAAGGACAGACAGAATGGTATTCTCCTACCCTTCCCATGGACACTTCTCAACTTACCTGCTGTAAGTAGCAGAGTTACTTCAGCCCCAACACTTCAACATCTAAGATTTCTCATCGGAAATACCTCTTTGTTTTAACCTGCACAGTGAAAAGAAATGGGAAAGAAATAAGTCACCTCACCTACTGTTTTCCAAGTCTGTTACATTCAGTGCATCTCAGGGACAATAGTTATCTAAGGAATCTAACTATACTGATGAACATCTGAAGAAGGTACAATCTACATTCTGTTTTCTAGTCTTGCTTTAAGTGCTGATAGCCCTACAGGAGGTGTTTCTCTGTGGATCTACTAAAACTAGGTTGGTGTAATATCAACTGTTCTTTGAAAGCTGTCACACCATTCTGCTGTTGTCCTTTGTCCGACTATTTCAATTAAATCATTATCAGGAAAAAGAAATAAAAGATAAGAAACATAAGTGGTTAGCTCATAACTTTGAATGTGTATTTATTTGTCAGAAAAACAGGAGCAAACTCATAGTGACAGCACACAGGTTTGCCTTACCTGCAATGGATAATATACCTTCTGGCTCACTAGACTCCTGGGAAAACCTGGATCCCATCTTGATGACTTGTTCAGAAGCCACCACAGACAATGAGGTCAACACCAGAGTGAAATTACTTAGAATGGTTTTGTCTGTAGCAGAGATGGAGCACCATCTGGGGAAATATGTTTGACTGCTTTCACCTGACGATCCAGCTCTGGAATTTGCTTCCTCAACTAAACACAAGAGAAGTTGTTGCTGGTACCTAGGGAATAGTATGTGATTAATCTGTAGTCAGAGGAGTTACCAAAAGCCAGTGGTTATCTTTATTTATGTGAGTCCAAATACTGTTTATAAAAAATCTTCAATGTTCTTACTTAGTAGATGTGAGGCACAAAGGAATAGAGAGAATGTACCTCCATAGCATATTACCTTAAATACTGATTTAAAGTATTCTGGGCTTTAAATAAGTCCTCCGTTAGTGTGTTAAGAAATGAAAAATACAATTAAACAAAAACAAAAACAAAAACAAAAACAACTTGACGTGATTTTAGTTGAATATTGCAGTGGCCTTTCTATGTTTTTAACAGCAGGCTGAAAGAAGAAAATACTCTGTACTTCCCTCATTGCAAAGCACTTTGGAATCTATAGATTTACAGAGCTATTGCAGAGCTGAGTATTACTATTATCACTGTGGATTGCTAGCAGGAAAGATATTGTGGAACTGATCTTTTTTTAATGATGTTGGACTCAATTACTGTACATTCTAGTCTTTCTCCTTACTGTGTTTCTATTTCTGTATGTTTTTAAAAAGAAGATGGGGGTCTGAGAAAAGGGAGAGGTATTTTCCATAGTAAATCAATTAACTTCTCCAATCCAGCAAACTGTGAAAAAATACAATAACTCTCTTTAAATGTTCCATTAGGGCCCAGTAACAGCTCATTAGATTATACAAGGTATGTGTAATTGCCCAGAAAAGATGCACTACCTTCCTGCAATGCTTAATTTAATCTCCACTCTTTACATACAACTATAACCACCCACTAAACAAGATTCATGGCCTCATGCCCAACAGTATGTGTGTATGAGTGTGTGTTTTAAACATAAGAACGTGTTTAAAAGTCAAAACTGGCTTGGCTTTATTTCTAGTTGATTGCTATAATCTTACAAAAGAAAGGCTGTGGAGGATGGGCATTGCCCATGCAGAACATTTTCAAGTAGATTGGAAATCCCTCACTATATGTTGTCTTTACTGTATGCAGGAGTTTTCCAGCCAGCTCTACAACCCCAGTTCTGATCATGTGAGATCCTGAAGATACCAAACAATATTGAGGATCATATATGGAGGATACATCTATGAAAACGGGGTACCCACTGCATCATTGTAGTATTAAATCTCTAAGTAGTAGAGGTCATTTTTACATCTTAGCTGCCATGGTAGAAGATACAAATACTTAATACTTTCCCTCAGTGCCCTGGCTTTTGCTCTTTCTGACTGCCTTCCTTTAATGTTAAAATATTAAATACTAAATAACCTTTCCCTTCCCCTGATAAAGAAATGAGATGCCCATGACCATCTTTGCCTTTGCTCAACTCTGCAATCTTCATAGCCAAGCACTAGAGCATCCTGGAGTCCACGGTGCCAGGGCAGTTCATACTTCTGTGCTTGATAATTGCAGCACTTCTTAAACCCTGTTTTCATCTGAAAGGAATCATTGTAATAAATTCTTGGTCTTCCTAGAGCAGGAATTCTACTTCTTTCATCTTCAGATGAAGCAGAATATCAGACTAACTTTTCTTTTATTTTATTTTCATTTTTTAATTTTCCTACAAATATTTCTAACAGACTCAGTGTGACAAAAATGAATTTAAGTACCAAAGACCAGTCCTTCTGCAGATACCTCAAGAATAGGCAAAACATAGAAAATGAGGAAAATCTCATAAAAACCTTTTGTCTGAGTTCCAGCTCTGCTGTGAGAATCTAAAGCATCCAAATGCTGCAGGGGTATGTTAGAGGGGTTATCTGGCCTGGAGGTGAACCTGTGCTACTGACACAAACAATCACTGCTATTGTCATCTTCTGTATTTTGAAAGAGAGTTGATATTGAAAATACAGAGTCCAACATAGTTCATTTAAGGATACTTGGGAATCTCTCATATGCTAAGCTAATATCACAAAACCTACTCTATTGTTAGATGAGAGTTCTCACAGGAAAACCTGTTTTCCTAAGATTGTTTAGATAAGAATAGAAGAAGCAGCTAGAGCTTAAGAACATTAAGAACAGCAAGAGCTAGATTTTGAACCATTTTTTTTCTTTAAAAAAGTAAACACATTTTACTAGAAATAAACTGTTTATTGCCAAGTTTATTTTGTACTTGCTGTTAAGAGGAAAAAATATGTATTTTTCAGATAATCTCATTGTGAGAATTTTGAATGGCCAGAGCTCCAAAACAGTGCAATGAGGTGTTAGGGACACAGCACCATGTTTCCAGTCCCAGTTCTCCGAGAAGGGTCTCTTCTGCTGCTCTGCTTCATTCCATTTTTTCCCTTACTGATACAAGGCGATTTTTCTTTCTGTGCCAGACTGCACAGCACATCAATCCTTATTTGTAGCTCTCATGATTTCCAGACTATTGGTTTATAACAAACAAATAGAGGTTTCAAGCTTTCCCTGATGCAGAGTCTGTTGGACAGTCATTGATTTTACTGGGATTAAGAATGTTAAAATGGCACTGGGGCAGAAAATACAGTACTTTCTGAAGTGACATAGTAGGCATGTACCAGCTAAACAAATGAGGAAGGAAAATTAAAATGGGCTAGAGAGTACTTGCTTTACTTAATGAAAAACAAAACAAAACAAACAAAAAAAAACCAAACAAACAAACAAAAAAAAAACCAAAAAAAAACTATTTACAGAAGCTTAAAACCTTTCTATTATCACATAGTGATAGAGGTATCTTGAAATGTGTCTTCAAGATGGCCAAGATTTGCTGAAACAAGGCCAGGCACTTGGACAGTAATACACACTTCACTTGCTTTAAAGCAAAATTGAGTCCTCTTGCAGCTAAAGTAAAAATGAACACTTTCTCAAGACCTAGCTGCAAATACACTTAGATACCTCTGACATTTTAATTTACAGACTGTATTTTGAGAGGTAACTGATCCCAAAAGATGAAAGCAGACTTATAGATCTGTGTTATTCTGACTGGGCATACCAAATATTTTTCTTATAATTTGGTGAGTACAGACATTTTGAATTCTGCAGTCAAGCTGAAAAAATAAGTAGAAAAAGAGAAATATACTGAAACAGACCAATGAAATGAAAAGGCTGTGCTGATAAACAATTCCACAAAATGAGCTTTCTGGTTGCACAAAACTCTTTTGTTTGACTCCAATAGAAGCAACTGGTTTTAGTTGTGTTTTACAGTTGAGATGTTTTGAATGAGTAAATTTTGGAATAAAAAATCACTTTAGAAATTAATTACTGAAGAACTTCATTATGAGAACTTTTTCTTCCTCCATTCTTTTTTTTCTTCCTCTTCCTCCTTCTTCTCCTCCTTCATTTCCTCTTCCTCTTCATTTCTCTTTCTCTTTCCTTCTTCTACTCCCTTTTAATTCCAAACTTCAAAGATACCTTCAGTTGGATAAACACTGAACTTTGCAAATAAACTAACTTTAAAAAATAATAAATAAATAAATAAATAAATAAAGAGCTCTGTGGTATTTTGTGGAAGATAATATACAATCTCACATTCAGAAAAAAAGATAAAACTGGACCAAATTCCCATAGGAAAAACCATGGAGACTCAGTTCTTTCCACTTCCATATCCACATTTCCTTGGTTTCCTTTTCACCCTTTCTACATAGCACAATAAAAACACTTAGACTAGTGAACCGTGCTGTAGTTTTGGAAATCAGTCCTTACATGTCTGTTCAGCTCAAATTCCTGAGACTGCACAAGAAGAGATAGACATTAGACACTTCTGCATGAAAAGTGCTTCTGTAATTCAGCACTCTTTGAGAATCCTTTGTGCACAATTTCTTGCAAGAATTCATCAGATTGCCACTCCACAAGGCTATCAGAGAAATCCTGCAAGAACAGTTGTAGTGGACTGCTTCTTCAGCTGTACCTCTACTAATTTGCATCCTAGCACCAAAATTAGATGACCCCTGTTCTCCTGTGATGAAGCATTCATGAATATACATGTTTCAAAATGCAGCGTTATATGGAAGTCATATACTGTAGAGACTAAGGTTTGAAAATTCAGGTAACATATGCAGTGAGACATGGGAAGAGCTTGTGATAGCTCTACAGGGTTTATTAACATAAACTCAGCATCTACATGGTGTGTGGATCTGAACTGGCATGTTCTGCCACATGCATTACTAGCTGTGGAGACAGTGAAGTAGAACCAACTCTGATTTCTTTGAATTTATTTGAACAGGAAAGCATCCCTCTTCCAGTCCACACCAATCCCACTATTTAAAATCAGTGGAATCAACCAAATGCCAAATGGATATGTACTTGAATAAATACCATGTTAAATAATAGGATTGTTTTGTTTTTCTTATAATTGAATTATTAATTAGTATTATAATGTAAACCTCTTTATGAACATATGGATAGATATGCCTCTATTAATATAAACTGGTCTGCTTCCTGATCTAAATCATTTTAGATCTTACTGATCTAAAATGTCAAGGCTACTCTGCCACAGCTAAGTAGCTCTTGGCTATTTGATACTGGTTACAAAAACTATTCTTAAATTAATTTATGATCCTGGCCATATATAAATCTAATATCCTGCAATGGATATTAGTAGTGATGCTTCACTCTGACCGAGTATCATCAGGAGTAATCAAGCACAGCAATACAGAGATTGTTCTCTGTAACACAAGTGACAAACAATTTCTGAACCAAACTTATATTTCCATGCTTGGTATAAAAACACAATGATGAAAAATAATAAATATTGGGATTGTAGTGCTGGCAAATTGAATAGCATTAAGAATTAAATGGTGGTGAGAAATGGGAACTGACACAATTGAAATGAAACTTTAAATATAGGTTTATTCACTGCAAGAGCTGTTTGAACCTAAAACAATTTTTTCATCTTATCTGGCAACCTCTCTCCCTTTGAAATTGCTTGCAATTGCTAATTTCCAGGCTCTATGGGAGTATAAAGATGCAAAGGTATGTGGGTGCAGGAGAAAGCTTAACATCTGTGTTTGACTAAACTCTTCTATAACCACCTCAGCATCTTTATTATTCACCAAATTGTGAATAAGCAACAGTTTCTTCCTTTTTTTTTTCCCTCTTTTTTTTTTTTTTTTTTTTTCTTTTTTTCTCTTTTTCTTTTTGCAGAAAGCAAAGGCCCAAGCCAGCTGATGACTTGGAACATTATGTAACCTAGGATGAATGGACAGATGAACAAAGTATCTTGTGGGAGCAGTTTTAACAATTACTAAAACTTGTAACAATTTTTTCATAATAAGCCCTATCATCTACTACTAATAATACTAATACAAGCACTTATGGTAATAATAGCCCAAATTCAATAACAAGGCAGCAATAGTAGTTTTCTGTGTGTGTGTGTTCAAACCACTTTACATACATTATAAAGTCATGGATCATTTGCGAGTGCCTCAGGGAAAATAATGTGGTAAATGTTGTATAAGTATTATCTCGAAGTGTTGAACCCATTTGCTATGTGCTGATGCCACTTTCAGCTCATACTCCAGTTTGACTGGTAAAAAAAATACAGGAGCAATGAATTTTAAGCCAGACTTGCATTACTTTGGGCCTGCATTTCAAATTCACAGCATAATCAGGGAGCAGAAATGCCATAAGTGACCTTTGTCTCATCAGAAATTCAGACATCACAATGTTGATTGTGAAACACTTGCGGCATTACTCCCCAATGTACCATATTACTCCCCAGTAAGTACCATATTTCAAAGCTTACTAAAGCACATTGTTCCAAGTGTAGAATACCTTTGGGACAATTAAATCACCATTAGTGATGAGAAGAAGGGGAAAAAAAAGGGGGGGGGGAAGGGGCGGGGAGGAAGAATAAGAAAATCTAAGGATCAAATAAGCCACTCAAACTGGGACTTCTTATGTTTGGTGTAGGTAACCTGTTGCACAGGTGGGGGAGCTCAGACACAACAGAGAGGAAAGCAGCCCTTCCGGGGCTGTGCTTAGGTAAAACCCTAAAGGGACACCCACTGAGGACTCCCTAAGAAATAATAATAATAATAATCAAAAAATCATTTTAGCAGCAGTGGAGAGCAGGGAGTTAAATCTCTAAGCAATTTCAAGAATGCAGCCCAGATCTCCCAGCCCTGTGCTCAGTGCATCAATCACGAGAACTAGATACTTAAGTCAGTCCAATTATTTCCATTGATGTCCTTGAGCTTGATTAAGATCTGAGTTATGACTTTACATATTGTATGCTCAATGGGGGATCATTTAAACAATCAAGACTGGGCTGGGAGAGTGAATAGATGTTACCACGAGAGCGGAAACTAGCTTTCAGGGCCTGGCAGAGTGCTCTTGCCACTAGGCTACAACAATGGGTCTACAACACAGAGTATTGTGCAAAATTCTCTAAAAATAAAGGAATTCAGAAAAAAAGACAGCATAACGTTTCTCACCTTGGCTGTTAATTGCCCTTCCAAAGGGGGTGATACACATTTGAAGTCTATGAACTACCAAGATCATGATAAAGCCCAGGGATGTGCTCTATCACAAAGCTGGTCTAGAAGCAGGGATTTTTCCTTTGCCTGTGTTTTAAAAATAAAGCAGTTGTCACTAAATTTGGTGAGGAACCCAGTCCCCACTGTGTCTTGGATGACATTTCTGGGGTATTCTAGGTTCTGTCTAAAATCTGACCTTTTCCCTTCCAACTCACATCCGTGAATAAACTTTCTTTCACTGTCCTAATGCAGAGGGGCAACACTATTCTTAATTTCTTCTATTCTGTTTTTATATTTCAATCTTGAGAACAACCATACTGAAATAAATATTCTTACCAAGTATTCTGATGCACAGCCCCATCTAATGTAAACTGATGCATCTTTAGAGACTGTCCTGATGAGCTCAACAGCCATCAGACACAGAAGACCAGCTTGTTCTGTAGTGGTGATGAGACCGTGGAGAACATCACCAGTGAGGGCAGTGAGGCTTGGATGTGATGTTGACATGGAGAGAAACAAATACCTAGCAGTTGTGGTTCAGTGACCACTGTTTTTCTTAGCACCAGCTATGAACAAAAAGGATGAAATTGAGTTGACGGGTTTAAGACGCTGTGACTACTTTATTTTTTTTTTTTTATGATTAAAGTAGAAGGACAGAATACATAAATTTTGGAATAAAGAACAACACTTGGGACTGGTTGTTGCCTCTACAAGTCCTCTAAATTGAATAACCAAAGGTCCACTGTGAGGGAATCCAGCAATCCTCGCATGAGTCAACCTTTAAGTGACAAAGAAATATGTAAGTCTGTGGCTAGATACAAAACCTAAAAGTTTAGTTTGGTAATATTCAAGTTAATAACAATAGTAGCAGTAAGAAATTTTTATGCTTATCACAATCACTTTTAAAAAGTGATACAATAAATCAAGAATAGCGGGAAAAAATCCCCAATCTTATCCCCTTGTACAAATTAAATATCTCTGTTCTTTATTCTTCATGTGAAGTCAGCACTATGATTTATATTGTATTTTAGCATCCACAGTACTTTCAAAAGGAAAGCTTTCCTGTGCTGACAGAGGTCATGGGCACCTAAAGAGGCATGACTATGTTCCTCTCTGGAAAGCATTATTGATGAAGAGTTAAACAAATTATATGCAAGCTTGCAGTAGGGTTTCCAATCATAGCATCTACTACCCAAGAAAAGCAGCCGGGAAGTGACTGTAAATAATCAAAGCACGCATGCTAGCTTAAAAGCTCTCTCTACAATGCAAAGTGGAGAGCAGGATCTATCATGGGCTTGCACATGCTGTTTCTGCTGCACCAAACAGCTCTGGTCCATGCGGCTGGCTGCAACTCAACATCAGCAAACCCTGTATTTAGAAAGAATCAAAATAAAGCTGTCAGCAGGGCAATCTGTTCAGCTTGTTTCCTTTCTAGTCAGACTATTTGAACAAGAACTTATCTGTAGACTAAGATGCTGAGTGTGCTTGGGCTCTATCCCTCTGCAGTTTTGACAAAGTCCTTATTTTAGTTTCTGCTTGGAAGTAGACAAGGACACAGAGGATAAATCAGAATTTGTGACTGGATTTGTGACTTGCTATTTTCACACACTCATAATACTTGAATTTAACTAAAATTTTCATTTTCTTACTGGCTACAAAGATGTTCTCTTTCTAGTCTGTTCACAACTTATTCATATTCCAGCAAAGTTAAATGTATTTTTGTTCTGTATTAATTTGAAGAAAATACATTGGAGTTAGCTTAAGGTGCCAAAAATATTCAGTCATATCTGCAGTGGAATTCAGGTACCTGCACAGAAATGTCTACAAGCACTTTAGAAGCTACCAGTTTATTGAGACATCTGCTAGTAAATATAGCATGGGAACTGCAGAAGACTTGTGCAGCTTTTAGTTAGTAAATGGACGCCAGGCAGGATACACTGCGACATTTCAAATGGCACCAGAATGTTGAAATGCTTAAGCTTCTTCCCTTGAGGAACACAGCCATGGAATATAAGTTTCTAGATTCCTCAGCAAAAATAGAAATCAAACTAGTATTTCTAGTAAAATGTGGTAAATATTTCTGTGGCAGTGCATTGCTCTTTGTAAACTGTGAGAATCACAGAGGATATACGTTTAATGAATCTCACAACTTTACCATGCAACTATGTAAGATACTCATCAAATGTTGGCTATAGAAAGATGCTCCCCCAAATCAAATAACAATAGCTGTTTTGTTGTTATTGTTGTTGTTGTTTGTTTTGCTTTGTTTTGTTTTCCCTCCAGATGATTAAGGCTTCCTATATGTTGCAATATATAGGCAATATTTAACTTCATTAAAACTGTCTTCCCACAAGTACTGCCTTCAGAGCCTAACATATCACCATGCTGTGATCTGTGATCTCCAACGTGCTCCAGCTTAGGGTGCAGGGTCATAACATACAAACACAATGGTTACATAGAAGACAGGACAATATAGGGTTGTTGGGAAGCAGAATGCTTGTTGGGGGGTTACCCCTAGAATTTCTTTTTCTTTTTTCCTTTTTTCATTTACTATTGTAGGAACCTTTTGTGAGACAAAGTGAAAGCAGCTAGAGACGAAGAGCTAGAGTGGGGTGAGCATTCTTGGAAATGCCACAACCACTTAGGATGACAAGGTCAGTCTAGATGTGCTCTCTTTCTTCTGTTTGTGCTCTGATCTAATCAGCTGAATTAAGCAAAGGGGAGGGAAAGCATCCCTGCCACAAACACTCAATCTGTAAACTCCTTCATTTTCTCTCAGCCGGCGGGGAATGCAATCCGAACTGATCTGGACTTTTCCAGCTGCCAGGTTGCATGTTGTCATTACAAGTCCTTAACTTTCTTTGGCCCCATGTAAGGGCAAGAGAGAACAGTGAGGGAGAATGAATGGAAATATGTTGCAGATAAGGAACACCCCTGGGGAGCCCTCAGTGCCAGAATTCACAGTTTTTGTTTACCAAGATGTAAATATTCAAGAATAAAGGATTATTTGCCTGTCTATTCTTTTAGGTATTTTAATATCTTAGATAAATCCTCTCTTCTTGTGCTATAGATATATTAGGGAACATGATCCACACTCTGATGATAGCTGATGGCAATCAACCCCCAAATTAAGTGGAGAAAAGGAGAAAACTGAAGACAGCTTAATAGTGAATGCAGAAACTAATGTATAAATGTCAACACACTGCTTGCCAAAAGAAAAGATACCTTAATCCTCATAAAGAATTCCCCTTTAGCTCTTAGACGACCAGATTATGTGGTTTCCTAATGCTCTTCTATGTTGTCCTTTTTTTTTTTTTTCCTTCTTACTTTAGAAGTATAGAATTATTACTCTTTTTTCAGGTTCAAAGGGACCTCTGGAGGTGAACTAAGTTAATGTGTTCTCAAAGTATGGCCAACTTTGAAATTGTGCTAGGTTTATGCAATTTTTATTTTTTTTAATGTATTTATTCATTTATTTTTAATAACTCCAAGTTATACCCTGCCTCCTCAAGAAGAAATATATGCAGGTGTTAACATCCTGATTATGGCTTCCTGCCAGGAGGACTTTCTACCCCATGCAAGGATACCAGAGGGTTATGGTAAGGAGATCATCAGAATTAATCATGGAGAGCAAAACTGTGAAATAGCTATAGAGGGTTATTTTAAAGGAGTCTCTTCACATTTTATTTATGAATACTTTGTCCTCTCAAAGGCATTTGCTTTATTGAAAGAACAAACCAAGGGAGCAACAGTTATGGCAGACTGCAAATTTGGAAGCAAGTAAGAATCAACTGGGCAGCAAGTAGGTGGGCTTTATAGCCTATTCCACTGCATGAAATAGTTTGATGCAGGAAAAGGTGGCTCAGTTACTAAATTAGCTGAAGAATATCAGGAACAGACAAAATGACAATGACAGAGCTCTAGTACAAGCTCTTACATCAACTGTGAGATTCATCTGGTTTAATGAGGGCACTGCAGCAGACTTGAACAGGTCACCTTGGGCCCCTTTTATAGTCAATGAGAATCTAGTCGATAAAGTAAATGGAGTTTAGGACACAATTTGTGTCATCTTACAGAGGCATCTATGCTTGGTCAGTTGAATTGAAATCTGACTATGACATATATACCACAAAGCTCAATAATGCACATCTGGACACCTCAGACAGAGGCATCTATATTGAGAACAAATAAAATATTTTTATTAGATTAGACTATCAGTGGAGAATGTGTCAAGAAGTTCTTCATCTCATAGAATCATAGAATAATAGAATATCCTGAGTTGGAAGGGACCCACAAGGAACACTGAGTCCTTATCCTGGCTTCACACAGGACCACTCGTCAACTGACTGGCAATGTGGTGCTTGAGGCACCCCAGGATATGGTTGGCCCTTTTGGCTACCAGGGCATGCTGTTGACTCATGCTCATCTTGCTGTCTACCAGAATCCCCAGATCTCTTTCTGTGTGACTGATCTTCATCCTCTTGTCCCCCAGTATAGACAGGGTTGCCCCATCCCAGGTGCAGAATGAAGCAGTCACCCTTGTAATCTAGCTCTTGCTGTTGTATTTGTAAATAACCTGTGCTCCCTTTCTGCCCATAACAGAAAGTTCAATAGTATTTCAAGTGGCATATACGGTAAGAAAGGTTTGCCACCTTTCTGCTGTTGTTTCTTCCTTTTATAGCCTCTTTTTGAACAACTGCTGAAAACTTCCACCTTGTTCATTTGCCCAAATTTCACTGAAACTTAAGATGTCTTTTGGATTTCTTCACAAGCTTCATCTTAGCTTCCCAAGCTCCTTGCAATTCAGCCTACCTCATTCATCTCTTGGTTTGGTTCATGTCCTCTTCCCTGTGTCTATTTTGTCAGTTGAGTTCATGTTGTGTCAACCTTTCCCCTTTTTTCTTATGCCCCTCTATCATCCTGAGTGACATTTTTTTCTGTTTGACATCATGACAAGGTTTGTAGTCCTTAGCTCCAGTCAAGAGTCCCATCTGCTAGATTTTCACTGTAACAATTTGCCTATAGTACAATTGACCAGGGCAATTAAATAAGACATAGGGATTTCTGTCAACCATTCTAAGTTATCATAAATACATTATTTTTATTCATAGTTTTAACGGCCTTATGGAATTGTTGTACAGATGATTCATGGGATAAACACAGCCATATTTTGATCTCTGTGATAGCTTTAAAGAGACTGAAATCTAATTAAAAGACAGCGATGTATCAGCAATATGGGCTGATGCTAGCAACATAAGGCAATAAAAAGATGTTTTTGATTGACCTGATAGAGAAGGGAGGCTCTATTTTACATACATTAGAGTTATACAACTAGTAACAGACAAGATGGACTAAGACTTCCCTAAGGTCACAGTTCATAGCAATTGAAAGGAAGAGACACACTGTCAACTCGAGAGTCACATTTAGCAGAGCATAGTGGAAAGAAATGGCATTTCCCATGCCATTTGTGTATTTTCAGCCTTCCTCCACCATACTTAAGTTTTCTGCTTGAATAAATCATTGTGGAAGTCCCAACAGCAGGAGAGTGATGAATGGGAAGGCAGAATTTGAGTGAAAATGAGCTAATCTCCCCAACACATTAGAATAATAATTCTTTGTCAGGCCTAACATTCAATGAAAAATGACTCTTGCCAACACATTAGTCTAGAAAAGGAGGTTTTGATAATACAGTAGTGTAATGCTAAGACATTCATCTTTGAAACGAAGGAAAGTGAGAGGATTAGAGGATCACTTAGAATAATTCAGATGAAATGAAATACAGTTCATGGCAAGAGCTAACACAATAGCCCCAATCAAATATGATTTAGGCACAGTTAGAAGTAGTACTTTAATTACCGGCAATTGATTTAACTAAATAGTTTCCTGCAACTCTGCTACAGAGTGTAAAAAGGATTTTTTTTTTCCTTCAGTGACAACCATCCTTTTCCAATGGTTTCTTGGTGCCAAGGAAGAGAAGTAATAGTGCAAGTGGGAAGCTTTTAAGGAATAAGACATTTTGCCATCAGTAAACTATCAGACAGAAATTCATTTACTAGAAAGTGGCTTGGGATTGTATGTGAACAAGTGTGTCCTCAAATGCCAAATCACTGTTACAAAGGAGAAGATAAATGGGGGGCCTTTCCTGTTTTAGCCAATTCAGAGCTTTTTTTTTTTTTTTTTTTTTTTTTTTTTTTTTTAAGGTAATACAACATCATGAAAACAATGTAGGTGCTGTGGCAACTTCTCAGAGGCTAAATGATTTGAGTGGGGAGTTTATCACTGCTGACACTAAGTGCCCTGAGCTATAGAATTCCTCCAGGATATTTAAAATATCTGCAGGGAGACAGGCAAAAAGACCGGAGGCTTAATTGTCCCCTTGTGTACACAGTTTAAACTAACATGTCTTCCTCAATATATGGGAGGCAGACTGATGTTCCTGCATGTCCTCACTATGAATTAAAAAGTGAGTGTTTGAGAAAAAGATCAGGTAACAGAGAGATTTGACACCTTCACCTCTATCCTCTAGCATCTAAATGCACAGCATATTTATTGTCTGCCTAGACGTAAATTATGCCCTTCACAACATTGATTCCAGATGCATTCAAACTTCAGAACACCAAGCAACCTGCTGAAGTAACTTTTATTTTTACCCTTGAGTTGTCAGTAGCTGATGTGAATATCTGAAAGTACTTCACCTAGGAGCAGCAATTTTGAATATTCATAGCATTAATTGAAACAACTCTGTACTGAGCTTCTGAATTTAAGCGACCTGGAAGATTCATGCATGTCAATGACTGGAGGGAAGAACCATGTATGTACTTCAAGGGATGCTTACTGCTCCACTCCAGGATGTCAAATCCTGGTGGACTCTGCAATGGATACATTAGCAGGACTTGAAGATAGTGAAAGGGTTTAATGATTATACACTGAGGGAACAATAATGCACAGTGCTCCTTATGGTGAAACATTTGCAAAGAAGAGCAGAAAAAAATAAGAAATGTGGTGTTCTCTCTGTGAAGCGAGCATTGAGAGCATAGCAGTACTACTTCTAGATCAGTCTAAAAAGGTGAAAGGGAGGATATGTGTTATGGGTACATAAAATCCTGGTGCTAACAGGTTAGAGTTCAGGATGTGCCTCCCTGTACCCAGTTTTCACCCTTGTAATTAAGTTTTGCTGAACTCATTGTTTGGGAAGGGCACTCAGCATCAGTCACCAACCTTCATTCCAGATTTGCCCACTTTTCCTTGTCATTGGAAGTAGTTATAGCCAATCTAAATTCAAATACTTGCTATATCAAAGGTACCCTTCCAAATAATTCAACTGCCAGAAGCCAGATACAAATGGCAATCATTTCAAGGCTTATAGTTACCTTAAGTGTTTCCTTTTAAATAAGCGGGATGGTAGCTAGAAGAGGTGGGCACCCCTGCTTTAAGCACAAGATGAACTAAAGATCAAGATAATTTCTAAATTGTTCTAATCTCATGCCTCAGTGCTTTAAAGGAGCCCTTTAAAGTCAATTTACTCTTTGACCATTGACTAAAATCTAATAACTTTGGCAGCAAATGAAGTGTGAAATGCTGTCAAAAGCACCTCAATAAAACCTTGTGTGGTAAGTCTGTAGAGAAAGCTATAGCTTCTCAAATGATGGCTTTACAAACCAACATACTTTCCATTGAAAGACATTTGCAACATCAACCACACCTTAGATTTTGAGTCCAAAATAAGGAAAACTCCTACATGATGGCAAACAGATTGATGTTATCAATCCTTCGTTTTATTTTTTTTCCTTCCAGAACTATATACGCAGTTAATCAATAATTAGTTATTAAACATAGTCTTCTGTTTACCCAAGGAGTTCCACAGTGACTTCAAGAGTTGATATTAATATCTCAGACTTCTTTGCATTATTTTTCACCTTAATAAAAGTTTTAGTGCAATTTTCTTTCAAAGTATACATCAAATCATAGACCATAAGTTGCAAAATCCAAGACTCATCTTCATGGTTTTATTCTATAGCTAGTATTATCTCTTGAGGCTGCAGCAAACAATGTATGTATGAGCTTGTATGTAACATGGTAGAATATTGATTTTTATATTCAGGAGTCCTTCATTCTTAGTCCATTTTTTCTTCAAATTCAATGTGTGACAGTATATTTTTTGACATACTCAGTTTTCCCAGCCTCTGATACATTAAGAATAACACAGTCTAGCAATGTTACTTTGTGAATGAATTGAGTGATATGTATAAATGCAGAGGCTAGCAGACTTTCAGCCAACCACTATCTGAAAATTAAAATTATCATCAAGACTCTTCAAATTAATTTTTATTTTTTTTTTTATTGCAAATGAAATTATATTTTTAATTTTCTTTTCCTCTGGACTAGATTTTTTTTTTTTTTTTTCTCAAGAACCAAAATAAAATAAAATTTCTTTTCTTTTTCCCTCTTCTCTTTATTTTATATTTTCCCTTTCATTATACAGGTCATTAGTATTTTATACCTCTTTCTGAATTATTATGAGATCTTTGAATGTAAGGCACAATGTAAGCATGAAGTACTAGCTCATGTATATTACAATCATAGTATCAGGCAGAACTCAATAAGCAGAGGGCATATCTGATAATGCCTCATATTCTGTCAGAATAAGGAAAAAGTACATGACAAAAAAGCTTAGAGGTGACCCATAGGGAAAGTAATAACTTTTAACAAATCTGGCATTTGTTCCCAGTAGAAAAATAATGAATTCAAGAGAAAAATGAAGAGAAATTAAAGAAAAAGTTATGTCTTGTAAAATATTTAGAGACGAGTTCAGTTATTACTGAAGAAGATAGTTTAGTGGGGACTGCTAGTGTTAGGTCAGAGGTTGGACTCGATGATCTTGAGGTCTCTTCCAACCTAGAAATTCTGTGATTCTGTGATTCTGTGATAGGAGATCTTTACAGAACTGGCATTTTATTTTTTTTTTCTTTTATGTTTAGTCAGATAGCAACAGCAATTACAGAATTAACAGAAGCCATATTTCTTTCTCTTTGTCAGCAAAGGCATCACAAATGTTACAGTTGAACTTGAAGCATAGTTGTGTGTTGTTTTTGTTTTTTTTTTTTGTTTTGTTTTGTTTTTTCCTCTTTAGATTGTTTTCATATCCGAACAAATATAAATGGCAGTTTTTGAAAAACACTGAACTACGTATTTCTTTTCACATTCAACATTATCAAATGTGTCTGTTGAAATTGCTTTCTGAATTTCTACAACATGTAGGAGATTGAATTTCCCTGTATAACTCAGATGTCTTAACTGAGTCCAAAGATCACAAGGTGATAGACCAGGTGTTCTGAGAAAGTTTACCAACTAGGAACTGCTTTTCTGGTGAACAAAAAGAAAAACTCATATCAGATCTCTTCCAAGAACATGCTAAACATCATATATCCTGAGAGAGGAACTGGCACAACCCAGGAGGTGGTACAAAACACAGATACAAAGGGGGTCATAGAATCTTGGGCAAAATGGCAAAGGCAGGTCTCTAACTTAGTTATAAGGTTCTTCTTGTTTGTTTTTCCTTACAAAGGCCTATAGGGAGTTTAAAAAGATTATTGCAGTGGTGTGGGAAGAACTAGCTTTCTCTGCATCACTTGTGAAGCAGTGGCAGGAAAGTTAAATATCTGGATTTCTCTTCCTCACTGAGTTGTTCTACACTTCCCACTTATTCTGATGTTGTGCCAGTGTTGATTTAGTGAGTGATTTGGTGTGTACAAATGTGGCTAATGAGGACTGCAGCAGCTTTCATGGGCCCACCCAAACTCCAATAGCCTTTTACATGCTGGCAACCATTGTGCTTTCCCTCATGTTTAGTGAAAGTTCTGTTTAACTTATGAAGGTATAGAGTAGGGTCAGTAAGAATCACTCTACACATGGTCAAGATCTGCAAAAGCTTTCATAGGATGAAAAAATAAATAGAAGTGCTTTTTAACAAGGAAAAGAGATGATTTAAAGAAGAAGTGAATGAAATCTGTATACATACCAAAAGCATGTAGAAGGTGACTGCAAAGCAAATCTTCTCTGTAGAAACTCGATGAAATCAAGGAACTCAATTCCTTCCCTTCTGTGGTTCTCACAGTGGGAATATGGTTCTAGGCTTACTAGAAGCCAGTACTTGTCATAGAATCATGGAAGACCCCAAATTGGATCCTGGGAAGACCCACAAGGATCATCAAGTCCAAATCCTGGCTCCACTCATGACCACCCAAAAATCAAACTGGCAGGCTTGGTGATGGCAAACCTGTTCCAGTGTCCAGCCACCCTTTCAGTAAATAACTGATTCCTAATTTCCAAGGTACAATAATATGTTGATTAGTATTTACTTTACTTGAAAGGTTGTTCAAGTAAAGTACTTAGATTTACTTGAAAGGTTGGGTGATCCTTCAAGTAAGGAGGCTGGGCAGACATTCAAATGGTTTGAGAACTTTGGATGCAGCTGCATTTACATGAAACCTTATCCTTAAATTTCTGAAGTCTAAAGTTCAAAGTTCCATTTGCTTAGAAAGCACAAAGATGGTTATGCTTCTCAAGAAAAACAAACAAAATCACTCTGCCACTGCATGTTGCCTAATCCCAATGACATAGTGTGCCATTCACTGCAAAGACAGCTCAAGCTGCCTTAAGGAACAGAAATGGCAAAATTGGGTGAAACACACTATTAAGGTGCACAGATATCATCATCATCATCATCATCATCATGGAGGAAGGTTTACTGAGCTATTCATATCATTGTGCTGATATTGCTAATATTGCTCCCTGTACGCACAGCAGCACAAAACTGACTTCATTACTGCATTGTAGACCTACTTCTCATTTTATAGTTTGTATTTCAGATCTTGAAGCTGGCTCACAGCATTCATTCCATTTTGTCATTCCTACTCATATCACCTTGAGATGTAGTTTCAGCATTTTTCCATCTCCATTTTGAGACTGATTCAGCTCATGCTTCGCTTTTGAAAAGCGGGCAAGTCTATTACATAGATCCATGGTTGCACTAGATAGAAAAGACCCTTTAGGTCAGGCTGCCACTTTTCTATCACCTCCTTGTGGCTCCCCAGAGCAGGCCCTCTCCAATTTAAGTTTCCCAAGCAGTAACATTGCCACTGCTTCCCCAGTAAAGATATTTCACAGGCTGTCAGATCTTATCAGCTGGGAACTATTCCCAAAATTTAGATGATATTTTCTCTGTTATAAATTCATTCAGTTGCTCCAGGTTAGTATTTCTAATGTAAGGATTTTTTTTTTTTTTTTTTTTTTTTTTCTAATATAGCCATAATCATTTGTGTCTTTCTCTGGTCTTTTCTGCTTTCAGTTGAATTCTTTTAAATAATCCATTCATTTCTGCTTTTGGTTGAATTCTTCTAAAAAATCCATTACACATATTCAGGTGGTGATTGTGTTAAACGGTTAAGCTAATTCTTCCGTACGATAACATGAATAGCTGCTAGGTGTGGAATTATGGATACAGTTTGTTTCTAGCCTATGTTATTTTTTTTCCTTAGGTTAAGGACCATTTATTTTATTTTTTTCTCCAAAAGACAACCACCTCTGTTGTCTTCTGATCACTTTTTTCTTTTCTTCATTTTTCTCTAAAGTCCTTTTTTCTTGTTGTATTTTTCTGTGGGGAGTGGTCTCTATCCCTAACCAATAAGATGTTTCCTTTTCTTGAAGTCTGTTCAAGATTTCAATAAAGCCATCCTTTTCAGTGTTAGGCCAAAAATAAGACCTAGAAAATAAGATGAAAAGATCACACGATCTCATACTAGAGATGGAAGAAAGATCTACTAATTTTATCTGAATATTAACTGACCTTTATTTTAGTTGGTGCCCTAGGGACTTATCAATTCTTACATGTACTGTTTGCTTTCCCACCTCAATCTTTTGAATTCCTCAATGGTGCATCTGTTCTGATGAAAACTGTGTATGCATCTCCATGGAACAACAAAATGGTAATGTTTCCTTTTGTATCCCTTCCTCACAAAGTGAAATACAGTAGGACATAACAGAAATTTGTGTTCTATTCAGTAAATCTAATATACTGGATACCTGCCAGTGTCAATACATTCTGGGATATAAAGAAATAATAAGACACTTTATTAAGTAAGAAATATGGCAGCTTACCCTACTTCTCTCATATATGAACATATGCTTGGACTATTCTTTTTCTCAAAATAATTCAGGCCAATCCTTGGTCCCTTTCTGAATATCTCCTTAAGGAAACAAACATCCAGTAGAGTGTTCTATTTTTTATGATCTTATTCTTGCTTTACCTGTATGCATTATTCTGAGTTTGTTTCACAAAAGCATGCTGAAAGATATGCTATAGTCTGTTGGATGACTCATCTTATTTTTCTATTATTATTTTTGTTTTGCAAAACTGTCCAAATCATCACAGCACACAATGAGGAACTGTGATGAGCTTTAGTTCTTGCGAAATGCACTGTCTTATCACTTTCTTTAGAATGGATTGCTTTTTCTCTTAAGAAATTAACTCTTGAAATAGAGATGCCTACTGTATCAGGTTGAGGGTTATTGACTCTAGTTATTGACACTGTTCCAGAGGAGCGTTGGAAGGGTAAGCATAACACCAGAAAAGAGATAGAAGCTAAGAAATGCAATTATTAACAATTTCAATTGTATTACTGCTATTATTGTGACCTTTTCTGTACATAAGCACTCTATCTATATTATTATCTTTGTTTTTCTGTAATAACTAGAACTAGATTAATGATGATTCTTGAATTAGACTGTTAAGATTTAAATTATGCTAACAATAAATTCTTGGCTGTGCTTAATGTATGTGTAAAGTATGCTTCCCCTGTGCACATAAACAAGCTTTTGAACATAAAAGCATTCAACCTGACTAACCACTTTCAGACTTACAGTTCATGTCATAACTTCTAGTTGACATATACAGATAGGAAACCAGCTCATGGAACTGGCACCGAACAGTATTTAGCTAAAATATCTGTGTACAGAGTAGAAGAGAGATTTGATGTCATCCTGGCAATCTGTTCTTACATCAGAGTTCTAGACTGAATCAGGAGTGAAGTTTTAGGGATGAGCTAAAAATAGTCCCTATGTGTCATACTTTGGTTTCTATTGTAGAGCTTGGAAGACCACAAACTGAACTCTGGAAGAAACTAGACAAGAAGAGGTTAGGGCCTCAGCCAAAGCACTACAGCTGCAAATTGGCATGCAGACCATGGCACTGGTTTGGAGTGGGGGTAAGTAAAAAGCCCTAAGATGTGGATAGTCTGAACACAACATCCATAAAAAACAACCCTTATTCAGTGCAGATCCACTCCTGCTCTCTGAGTTATTTCTTAAAACAGCCTGTGAGAGAATGTCTGGAATGTATGGAGCTCTGCCACAGGGTGGATAATGAGTAGGTCAAGAGTAAGGATTGGTAAGGACTACAGGATAGAATAATCTTCCCCTTCTGCTCAGCCCTTACAAGACCTCACCTGGAGTATTGTGTCTAGTCCTGAGCTCCCTGGTGCAAGAGAGACATGGAGCTGCTGGAGCAATTCAAGCAAAAGGCTACTAAAATGATTAATGCATCCGCATGTGAGGAAAGGCTGAGGGAGCTGGGCCTGTTCAGCCTGGAGAAGAGAAGTCTCAGGGGGGATCTGATCAATGTATTTTGGAAGGGAAAGTGTCAAAGCAAAAAGATGGGGACAGACTCTTCTCAGTGATTTCCAGTGATAGAATGAGAAGCAAAAGGCACAAACTGAAACAAAGGAAGTCTGAACACAAAGAAAAACATCTTTACTGTGAGGGTGACAGAGCATTGGAATGGGTTTCCCAGAGAGGTTGCGGAGTCTCCTTCCCTGGAGATACTTAAAAGCTGTCTGGACATAGCCCCAGGTTATATCCTGAAGGGAACCCTGCCCAAGCAGAGAGGTTGGACTAGATGATCCCCAGAGGTCCCTTCTAACTGCAACCATTCTGTGATTCTGTGTATCTAAGGAAAACTGGAAAGCTGTTCTATCTCCTACATGTCAAAAGTGCTCAGGAAACTTAGGTACATGACCTTCTTCCAAAATTCCCTGCCTTCTTGCATAATGGGGTGTTTGTTCCTTAGCTTTCAAAAATTCCTGGCTTGCTGACAACAATGCCATGTTGCTCTCTCAAGCATGTGGTTGGATAGGCAATATTCCCAATGGAGACCAGGCTCTGTTTGAACAGATTGTCCCTTAATTGGGACAAACTGACAATCATTACTCAAACTGAGAATCTGAATAGGGCCAATGCAGATATAAGACAAGCTTCAAAGTGTCATATGAAGCATCTTTCATGAACTTTTTGAGGTTGTGCTGATACTGGAACAACTGGGAGAATTGGTATATCTTTCAGCAGCTCCAGGGGTTTGTCTTTGTCTCTTTCTGTTCCCAGAGATGAATATTTTCAAAGTAACACAACATCCCAGTCATAAAATTTGTGCTTGAAAAAGTCAAAACAAGCAAGTTTCTGAGAATGTTTTAAGTAACTCCAAAACAATATCTGCACTGAGACACTTTGAAGTTGATTAGTACATTTCCAATGAAAAATTTTATGAAAATATTCTGCCAAATACTTTCTCTTTCACCTCAGTCTTATCTGAAATCATTTTTAAGCTGTAGTTATTTGGAACAGGAAAGTATCATTGTTACATCTTCAGTGATCTAAATTACTGTTTTGCCATTGGGATAAAGAAAAGAGGAAGCTTTTCTAAAGAGGCAATAGGAGTAGGATACAAACATTGTTGCACTGCCAGCAATGTTCAATCCTTTTCACCAAATGTTTGAAAAAGAAAAAGAAAATCTTTGAAATTAAAAGAATAAGGAATGAAAAGAAAATGCCACAAAGCTTAATTTAATTTTCAAAATTGTAAAGAAAAAAGGAACACTGAACAGGCAAAATTATGTTAATTCCATCAAATTCAGTGGTAATAATCAGGTCCCACAGACTTAGTCCTTAGAAAGTAGTACATATGCATCTGCCCTGAATATGCAATTAAGCACAATCTCATCAATTCCTGAGCTATGGGCTGGCAGTGCTTATATATGTTGAACGTCAAACAGCAACAAGACGTGTTTTTTGTTTTTATTATGATTTTGCTTACAAAATACCTGGAAACTTCCTTTATCTAAAATGTTTTATAAACATGTCATAACTTCTCTACTCAGAAAAAATAGTTAAGTAATAAATGTTTACATTTGCTGTATTAATTTTTTTCAGTGTGAAATATTAATGCTAGATTTTCCTTCCATAGATAAAAACATTTGCTTATAAATATTTTCAGGCTTTATATTCCAGCAGCTTTTGAGTACTTGCACAGAAGTGGCCAAGAATTCTATTTGATACAGTTGTGTTTGCATTAGATGTCAGTCAAATTCTATTAATCCAGCTAAATTGCTGTATGAATAGGGAATGGGAGATTAAATTGTTGATACAGTGGAACAAGGCAGAAGAAGACACTAAATATTTAATACATTGGCAGCAGGACTTTGGTAACATTTGACTCATTGAACAAACTAGCTGGCTTTCCCTATATGTAATCTGGCATGAAATTGTTTCTGAAAAAAAAAAAAAAAAAAAAAAAAAAAAAATCTGTTGCAAAATTCAGATCAGCTGCATAACTTTGGGAAAGAGCTATTGAGGAGATCTTAGGCCATAAGAGTCCAGCTTCATACTCATATCCAGAAGAAACCCCTGTGCTCATGAAGATGATGATCAGAGTCTTCTAAAACCTGACCACAGTCTAATTTAAATGAAATGACATTTGCCTCTCAGGTTTACATGTATTCTGGTCCCAATAGCAGTCTTGATGGGGATACTAGGAGAAGAGGACCACTCCCTGACCCCTTAAATAAGTGAGCTCACTTCCGAGCTCAGTATGGCATCAGCCCTTCTGAGACTCCGTACATCCCAAAGGAACGTTGAGCTTGTACAAAGCTCAAATATTTTACATAATATGATACTGTTCAAGCCAGCAGCAACTATCCACTCTAGGCAAAACAAAGAATTACTAGCCTGATCTACTGTGTAGACCCACATGGGAAACATTTTTATTTCTATGGGAAATGCACAAAAATCCCTTTTGGGATATTTTAATATCTTGGCTTTATATCTTGGAGGAAGAGTTCCATTGGTGTGCTTTCAGTACCTTCTAGCAGGATAACAATTTCCAGTTCTCTGAGCACCTGGTCTCAGACCTTGTAAATTTTACCAGTTTTGATATTTTTAGTCTTGTGCTAATTGCTATTATTCAGTGAGTATGTGCATGTTCAGGCTACTCACTTTCTCTTAGGACTAACATTTTCCCCTTAAATGTATGCTATTGCCTGCTGCCAGAGACACAAACCCTGGGCTGGATGAATATTTGGTCTGCTCTCGTACTTATGAACTTACAATTCTGAAGTTTCACAAATGTGACAGCTGCTCATCTCTCCATGATGATGAAGTCAGATGATTATCATGGCTCAGGTGCTGTATCTTCTCTGGACCTCTTCCCATAGCAGTAAGTAATGAACGTAGGCTGCTTTGTTGTTGTTTCATTTGTTTGGTTGGTTTTATAGGCTTTCTTTGTACTGATTTATGTCCATTCATATGCAAGAGAGAGAGGGGAAAAAGAAGTGCATGCTTCATTTGGATCAGAATATGGTGAGTTTCATGCATGTTTACTGTCATCATTATACTGCCCTCAAGAAACAAACCATGATTACAGAGTTCCCACAAGGCTCAGTCTCTGAGAAAGGATATGAAAAAAATCTCATTTTGAGGGAGAAACACACTAGTTCTGAATGTGGCAGTGCCAGAAAAAAAAAAAAAAAAAAAAAAAAAAAAAAGTCAGTATTGTCACCTGCTCAAACTAAGGATGTTTAAATATTCATGATGCCAAATACAACTGCATTACTACCTTGGCTGAACATCTCAGAGGTTGTATTCCAATAAAGTTATTTATAAGGTCTTTTTCTTCAATGTTTTAAATACAGCTGTATGTATGCAGGGTCAATTTTATCAAATAGTTTGCAGGTGGTGAAAATGGTCTCAAGGCTGGCTTAATATTTGTGGAAACCAAAGTTGAGTGTGGATGTTGGGATGTCAAATAATATGGGAACACACACAGATTACAATACAGTCAAAGCTTTCAACCATTTAAGCAATAATGAAGGGGTTTAAGGAGATGAAGACCATGTGTGGTTAGCCTGTGGTGACAGTCCCACAGTAACACCACTAAGAAAAATAAAACAGGGAAGATATTTATACCACTTAAATTGACACTTGAGCTCAGCTATTGTTCCGAATGAGACTTCTAGAGGAACTAATCTTTCTCCATTGGATATTTAGGGTTGTGAGACTCCTATTCAACACACCTAAATTGGGCACAGAAACTAGGCAGGTTAGTCTATTATGAAAACATTAGGATCTACTTCTAAACCACACACTTCTGTAAACACTCTTATTCTGAATTCAGACTGGATGTTTATTTTCCATTTCTTTTAAAACTTTTTTTCTAAAACGACATAAAATAAACTGAAAGACACTTTTGCAACAGAATAAGAGCAGCCACCAGTATAATTATCATGCTTTCCTGTGAAAAAAAGGACTGAAAGGGAGAGTGAAATGCCCTGAAAAAAAAGACAAAAATTATCAGCCATGGATTTGTGGGTATTAATGCTTTTTCTCATTACAAGCAGGTGGAAGTGCTGCTCTAAACAATAGCAATAGGTAGGCCTCAAAATAATTTGTATTCAAATGCTTTACCGTTCAAAGATTTCTTGCATAGAGGATTATGCAAAATAGATCTGTGCCTATTCTTCACTCAGTAAATAGGTTATATAAATTTTCAGTGGTATTTCACTATGCATTCCATTTTGCTGACCAGTAAGGTGAGTGCATATACATAATATTTCCTTGGAACAGATCTGAGTATAATGTCATCCAAAATAAATTCTGCTTTGCCACGGACAGAGGAGAAACATTCTTTTCCTCTGCAGTTAGCTAGACTGGAGGAAGAAAACCCCAGTTATATGCAATGCTTCATCCAAACTAGAGAAGTAAGAGAACCTGACATTTCTTGCTGTCTGCCTTTTATGCTAGGGGTTAGAACAGAAATGAATCTTTCTGCACAGAACTCTGCAATGCATGGATCCAAAGGCTTGACATATAAAACTTGGATTAAAACAGAATTTCAGAAACTTTTGAAAGCTAATCTGTTGTTCTGAAATAAAAAATTGAATCCCATCTCCATTCCCCAGCTGATAACACCCAGTTTAAGACCCCACTCCTGGACAGCAATCAGAGTGACCTGGGGTCATCCTTTCTTTATTCTGTGATATTTTTGGTCTTCCCTTAACCACTTGTCTTGGCAACAAAATATTTAATATTTTGACATTTTATATCTAGTTCTCAGCCATCAATTCTGTACCAGTGAAGAGACACAGATTACTTTTATTTTCTGGATATTGGTTCAGCCTCTGGAAACTCAGCAGTTTCTACGTTAAATACCCATTGGTTAGGCTTTCAAAATAGATTTTCAGTCACAATAACCAGAACAGATTTGGTTGTCAAATAATTATGAGAAGTTGTCAGGGGCAGGACTGGGCAGGTGGGGTACACATGTTCTTTTGGGGTAGTCCTTGGCTAAATAGGCTACCTAGAAAAAGGGGATGAATGATACATGAAAACTTTACACAGCTGGTTGAAACGGCTACCCCACAGCAGGCACAGCCTGGTCTTCCCTCTTCAACCCCAGTTGGGCACATCCCCGAACTGAGAGCTATGCACATACACCAGCACACAAGTGCAAGGAAGGTTCTAGAATTTGGAGCATTTCTACAGCAAGTAAACAACCTCAAACTCAGTTTGGTTTACCACCCCAAGGTAAACATGGCATGAGGAAGACAGAAAAGACCAAACAGGCATTGAACCACTGCTTAAAGTTACCTGAGAAAAAGCTGTTTGGGATTCTGAACTGTGGCTGCAGCTCCTGGCCCTACCTCAAACTATCCATGTCACCTTGGGCAAGTCACTATGTACTTAACATGTCTTACTGCTGTACGTTAAAAAGGGGGGAATTAACACTTCATTTCCTCACTGTTTTCCTTACTGACAAAGAACTGCAAAATCATCTATGAACACAGTCTACAATGTCTAATAAGGAGACTAAGGTCTGTCATGGATGCTGTAATTGCTTGTGTGTTGTGAACTATAAATAATAACTATACACTCTGTTATTTGAAAGAATAGACTATATCTGCCATAATATGCTGCTGCTTTAAAATTAGTATGCTTCAACTAGAAAAAGCAGGCATCATTTTTCACCCTAAATTCTGTCACGGATCTTTTTTTTTTTTTTTTTCCTGAAAAAAAAGGAGAAAAAAAAAAAGATACGTAACATCCTAGAGCTATCTGCATATTCTGATTAGTGAATACCATGAGATATGCATAGACACTCTGCAAAGCACTTTTCTACCTGATAGGATAACTATATTCAAGAAAGGTAGAAATGAGACAGGTGAATTTAACACATTTACAACTTAATGGCAGTGTTTGGCTCACTTCCCTTCCCAGCACCAAGAGGACTTTTGTTTCTCATTGTTGTTGAGTTTCTGCCATTGAGCAACAGAAGTCAAGTGACCCTTCAAATAAGAATGTTGAAGATTGGGAAGTTTTGTTGTTGGTGGTGTTTTTTGTTTGTTTGTTTGTTTGTTTGTTTGTTCCTCTACCAAGACTTTGATACTGAATGGGACATCTCAAATGCCGGACTGGGACTGTGACGTCACCCCTAGGTGTTCCCAACTGGAAGAGATGAGAGCAAGAAACCCAGCTTTCACTTAGAGTAGATAGCCCTGGATTTCTAGACCTAGGTTCCTATCCATCCTCCACATACATACAGCACCAGCTAATGCTTCCTTTCACACTTCATCCTACCAACCTCTGTAATTTACAGACTTCAGAAGTTTTAATTGAAAGATACTATAAACCATCAACTAGTGTTGTTTCAGACCAGAGTCTAGATGGAGGTGTTTAGAAACACAGAGCAATGCTAGGCTGTAATTCCCATCACACTCGGAACTGAGCACAGCAGGAAAGCAGAGGAACTATCCACTGTAAACATTCACTGTAACTTTGACCATACTGAGCTCACTGAAGAATAATGTATTTTATATGCCTTTCCTAGCAGCTCCCAGGTTTAGTTTCTCTGAACTTGCTCTATAACAAATGCCTGAGAAACTTCCAAGGTAAAACTGGAAAATATCACACACTATACCATAGCCATCTCTGTTTAAATCTGTTTTGTACAGAGGCAGCCTCACCTCCAGTACTTTACACTGGTGTTATCTGATCCTGAACATCTGCAGATAAGCATAGGATGTGGTGGGAATGGAGGACTTTACACACTGGCACTCAGAAGGAACTGGGCACTGCGCTTGGCTCTGCAACTAGTCTTTGAGCAAATCAGTTTGGGCTCAATAAAAATAACTTATATAATTTACATAATTTAATATTGCATTTTCACTTATACATTTACCATTATTCATTTAAATTCTCATTTATAAATAAATTTTGAATTATGTAATTATAAAATAACAAAATATGATATTATATTTTATCAAACGAGTACCTATGCACAGGGATCTAGAGCCATCTGAAGGATAAGCCACAGTTTCCAGATCCAGTTCAGAAAATATGTGTACCTCTTGTAAGACCTTTGTCAAATCTGCCAGCCCCATGTGGATGTTTCAAGTACCTTAGGGCATCTCAAATCACAACAGATGCATATATTTCAGCAGTTGAACTGAGCTCTGAATCTCTGTTTTTCCCCATCACTCTGGCCTGATCAGCATAATGCTGAAACCTGGAAAATGCTGCTGCAGTGCACATAACAAGCAAAGGATCATAAAAATTTCTTCAGGAAAAGAGAAAAAGCAGTATGCATTAAGCTATCAAATCAGGCTTGTCTCTATCCACGTAGGATTAATTATTCTCATTTGTGTACTTGTCAATGTTGCATACAGGATTATTTTAATTTAAAATGTGAGCACATAACCACCTCACCTCTCCTCTTCTACTCATAATGGAGCCTTCCCATCCCCTGAAACTCCAGAACGCAAAATTAATTCTGCAACATCTGGAGTCTATGGTTAGGAGTGACAACTTTCTCCACTCTTCTTTCCAGTCAATTGCTCCCCGACAGTGGAAAAAAAAAATCTTCTTCAGAAACTAGGCAGTAGTCTGCATGGGAAATGAAATGCAGTCATGAAAGAGCAAGGACACCTGGATGATTTTCTCTTTCCAAAGAAAGGACGTAATCAAGCCAAAGGAAGTAGAATTTCTTTCTACAATGAATTAGATGAGGCAGGTCCAAAACCTCACCAGGAATGGAACTCTAACCTCACATTTTGGTGTCCGCTAACACAATGGAACATGAGTGCGTGTGGTTGTGCATTTTTACAATTTTTTTTGCACATATTAGAAAGAATTCCCACACCTCCAAAAATTTCAGTGAACGGTTCCACACAACTAGGGAATTGTTTTTGTTATAGAGATATATTGGTCAATTTTAAGCAGTTTCTACCAGAAGGAGCTCAGCTCTCAACAGAGACTTAGGGAAGACCTACTTTTCAGAACACCCTGGAGCTCCTGTGCCTTCTATCCATCCTGCCATGCTTAGAAACAAGAAATCCAAGAAACACAAGCTTGAGATAGACTTTTCAGGTCTTATAGAGTGTTTTTCTTGGTCATAAGAACTCTCTGGGCATGGACTTTCCTTGACTTCTATGTTCTAGTAGATTTCATGATTGTCTTTGAAAATTGGGATACTACATGCTTCACTTAGGGAAAATAAATACATAATCTTTTTTGCCCTTATTTTCATGAAAATATTGGGCAGGGTATTTGTTTATCATTTTGTTATTTGTTTTCCTGGTAATTAGGATAACTTGTTCCAGTTCAGAATTCACATTATTTTGAAAACAGGCAGACAAAACCTTCTTGGAAAATAAAATATGTCTCATAAGACTGATATTTCTCTTGAAAACCACCCACCAGCTGGGAATTAGATGAAATGTGTTGGCAATATGGATCCTAAAAGACATCTTGATATGCTCTACAGCACTGTGGGGAGGGGGAGAATGTATTTGGATGGGGAGGATAGAGAGGAGATATTTGGATGTGAATGGGTAGGAATACAGTAGCAAAAATGTCTATTCCTGTACAGATGAAAACATACTAGCAAAAACACCTACTCCTGTACAGCTGACAACTTTTCTTGATGATGTACAGCATGTGTATTACAGTAACTCAGATCTGCTTTAAGCCATGTACAAATTGTCCAAGATGCACACAGTGTTATTCATCTGGGTTTCATATTTCCTGCATAATTATGTCACAGCCATCCTATGCATTCTTTCTTTATTGAAATTTACATTCAGGAAGTATCTAAATGTAATGCCAAAAAACGATTTCATCTCATGATAGGGCCTATGTCTAGTTTCAGGGAAATTGTTGGCAAAACCTCCACCAATCTGGACAGGGAAGATGATCTGGGATAATGCAATTCAAGTACTGTGAAATCATGGAGTCTACAATGCAATTTCCATTTTTCATGTCTCCTTTTCAATTAGGATTCACCAGAAGCAAAATGAGTTTCCAAAGGAAATAGTCTTGCTTGGGTTAAGTAAGAACATTAGGACCACTAAATGCTTCCTAGTAATTCTTCTGTCTGTCTTCTGACTTTACATAGACCATGTCCTTCCAATTTTCTTTCCAATTTCCATGCAAGGGAGCTGGGGCCTTCCCACTGCACAGTATACCTCTACAGCTCTCTGAATTGGCATAGAAAGTAGACATTCACAACCACAGAAAAATTGATTTGTTGACCCAGAAACATTGAAACTTCATCTTTTCAAGAAGCTGAAAACTTACATGGTATCTAATTTTACATTTTCTCTCCTTCTCTCAAAAAAAAAAAAAAAGTGTTTTTTTTTTTTTTTTTTTTTCCTGGGCATACTTAATTTTATTTTATTTTATTTTTTTTCAACCAGAACAATGATAAATCCATCAGAATTATGGATCTATCTCCTATTTGTTTCTGTAACTGGCAGGTTCTTCTATATGCCTTGTTTCTTGGTCATAAAGAAGAAATTATTGTAAATATTATAAGATGGCACTTGAAAATCAATATTGAAAATATCAAATATTGATATTGATATTTATCAATATCAATAAAACATGGATGTTTCCCAAGACAAAAACTGGATTCAAATGATTCAGGTCATTCCATTCTGTCTTATCTTCCTATTTCTATCTTCTACGTATTTTTATATGCAGTGGGTTCCTGCAAAGAGTTCATTAAGTGAGTTGTATTAAAACAACCAAAAGAAGTTACTTATATCTTCAAACAATGGTTAATGCGAAAATAGAAAGGAGAGAGAAAACCAGGAAGACTCTTTGCTTAAGAGACAAATCCCCAGGACTAATTGCTGTTTTCAAAATTAGTCACTGTGCTTTTCCAGTAATTGCCTGTCTTCCAAACATCCAAGTGTTAGTTACTAAGCAAAAAGTCCACTGTCTGCTAGCATGGACAACTTATTAAAGTACTAGATCTACTCTTCTAGAGCTGGAAGGAAACCTAACTGTTAAAACTGTTAACTGCTGAAACTGTTAACCAGCTTGGCAGAGAGACTAGTTCCCCAAGTCTCTCCTGAACTAAGAGACCAATTTCTGGAATATTAAATAAAAGCAGAGAAACAATACCAGTTCCTCTTTCACTGTTATTTTGCATAATGTCCCTTAAGTTGTTTTATTTCAAGAGTGCCCAGAGGCTGGGCCCTAAAAACTACAGATAGAAAAGAATGAGTAGTTTTGACAGTACTAGTGGAAATCAGGCACTCACAACATTTTGGTAATTCTCAACCTGCCCAAGAACAGATGTCGCAGGCCCACAGACTGCCTCAGAATGGAGCCTGGGGGAAATCTGCTCCTTTTGCCTAACTTTAGACACCTTTGATGAATCTGTCATATTAACTTGATGGGTAACAAAAGGACTAGCGATAGTAAATTCTCACTCTTCATAAAATGTTTGGAGTAAATCAGATGAATCATATTCTAAGTGTGCTTCTTTCCATTGATTAGAAAAACAAATAATTTTCTAATAAAAAAATAATCTTAAACCATAAATGCTTTTCTAATCAAAAAGCTGATTTGGGCAAACAGCTCAAGTGAAGACTTCTTACTCTATAGACCTCTTAAGTGAGAAAAGGTGTGTGTCCTGCTCCTCATGTTTTTGAAAACTGTAAAAACTTTCGGGGTTATTCATCAGCAAATTATAAGTTATGAGAATTTTAAGTCAACTTTTAGATACGTAAAATGGAAATTTAGCAGCAGGTAATTTCCCAAGTCCTTTCCTAGCTATTAGTCTTTCTGGGCTTAAGTCTTCACCAACAGAATAAAAATGATAGTACTATCCAGCCCCAGAAAGATGCTGTGAAGATAATTACATTAAAAATTACAAGGTGATACCATGCTACCTAAATGGAATCATGCCTGGCATGCTTTAGATCACTGGTGAGTAATCTTCTCATCAAAAATACTTATATGATGTCCTGGAAAATTATTTAAGGCATCTAAAATGTGACATTTCTCTTCTCTGTCTGGTTATCAGCTGTCATTTTAAAGATCACATTTCCTCTGCTTGTTTGCTGTTGATCAACGAACAAACTTATTTCAGCCTGGCCACACCATCATGGTGCCACTCCATTCCTAATCTCGCTCTCTTAATTATTTTATGCAAACTGGGACTGCCCAGTGATAATACTATATTGAATAGGGCCACTTAGCTATGTCTCCTGCTTTGAATGTACTTACCTTACAGAAAGTAAAGAGAGGAACTTTGTGGGAGATTTGGAGGAAAGGAAAGGAGAGGAAAACATTAAAATTACATCTGGTTACTTTTGCAACACTGTAAATGAACCGAAATTAATGGATCTTTTCATTGGGAAATGATAGAAGGTGAGAAAAGTTATTGCTCTTCCATGAGCTCTTTAACACCCTAGCACTGTGTTAATTTGTTTCCTCTCTTCTACCTTCAAGTTAACTATTTTCTATTCCATCAACTCCACAGATTGTAACAGTGGGTGATGGACAAGTCTCCCATTTTGATGTGGAACACCTGGGCTTCTCTCCCATTATATTAATGTTTTCAAGTCGTATTGCAGAAAAGTTATAATCATCAGTCTGCTGGTAGTTTTTACACATTTTAAGTAATTTTTCTCCCTCATCAAGACATCAAATTAACTTTGTAAAGGAGAAACTTAATGCCCATAAAGTATTTAGAAAGAGAAATGGATAAATGACGTCTAATCAGTCCGGGTGTGAGTGACTGATTAATTCCTATTCTAGCAGTTCAATATATTTAATGCTGTCAATCATTTATTTTCCTTTCAGTTAACAAACAAGTTCATTAGCTCTGTTATTTCACCTGTTCCAAGAACTCTGAACCCTTCAAATTACCCTTCCCTCCAAGAAAGGTGAAATGATTATTAATTTCATTTCTGGTTGAATGTTTCATCCACCCATGTTAGAACTTAGTCCCAATAAAATGAACTAAAACCTGTGCACACTGATAGTCAAAACATACTGGTGAGTTATCACTGCCCAATGATCTTCATATGAATAGATAAATAGCGTTGATTAAGACTCACAATTGTGTGGAAAAATTGGGTCAAGGTAATCTAAGAAAATGGTTACCTGGGAAAACATTAATTCTCTATATTAATGAGGGTGGACACTGGAAGGTCAAAACTGAAACAGAAAACAGTCCTTCCTCATTCATAAACAACACCTGAAACAATCTGTTGGGTGCTCCAGAATTTATGTTATTCACAGTTTCTCAAGATAAATTCCTTGCAGAGGTAGTTGGAGTTTTCATTTTTCTACATCTATTAGTTCTTTGTTTGTGCATTTCTTCCATTTCTGTATTTTTCCTGTTCTTTGTAAGGTCATCTGAAGGTTATCTGACCTAATATAAGAAATGAATTCACTTTGTTTTATTTGTTTCCTCAAAAATAGACCAAAACTGCTGCTTCCAGAAATCCACTTGTCCCTTCCTTTATTCAGGCTGAGAAGCAGACTTGCTCAACAAATAGCTCCAATTTATGTCTATCATTCACAGTGTAAGGTAGTTGTCAGGGTAGAAGAATATGATATAATACAGCTCTGTCTGCTCTGCTTCCTGAGCTCCAGGGGCCTTTTTGTGGTGTTATTGACCTTGGCAGAGCTGAGAAGTTTTATTTAGTGTTGCTGTTTTCTTCACTGAAGTTTACATATTTTAACTGGTTTGGAAGATGTGTGTGTGTTTCAGAAAATAAACGACTCCAGGCATTCTGATTCTATCAGTCAGTGAGATATATCCTCTCCTGCTCTGAAGGCTACTACATTTTATAGCGAAACAGTTGAAGATACTACATGCTGTCTGTGCTATTCTACAGATGAAGGTTGCCAAGAGAAATCAGAAACATATATGACATCAACATTTTTTTAAATTAAAAACATTTTAATATTTTGTTGATGCCTTGAAAGCCCTGCTTTCTACACAGAAAATGTTACCTTTACTCAATGCACGAGTAAGGTGACGAATAATTCTTAGAGGTAATGGTCTGATTTTTGTTTTATTTTATTTATTTATTTATTTATTTATGTAACAGATGTAAAAAAAAATCCAGTTTATATATATATATATATTTTTTTTTTTCCCCAAAGATTAAATAAAACAAAGAAAAAATACAGAAAAATAAATACCCATGTATGGAAGAACATCCTTACAATGACAAACCACCGAATACCAGAAGCAACTTGATAAGTAATGCAGCCACCTCCAGGCAAATTCCCACAAGAGTCAGCCAACAAGTACTATCTGGCATCAGTGTGTACCAATACAGTAACTTTAACAATCTGAATATAAACAGAGATGAACATACATAAAAATAAGTAATTGCCTAAGTAAATAGATGTAGCAACAATGTCTGGTTATCGCTACTGGAAAGAAATTTCCTAGTCTGAGAAAAACATAGAAGTTATTCACAGATCTTGGACATGCCTATGTTTCTACAAAATCTGCTGCTTGCTTAGGGGTTAGGTGAATGTTTGACCATGTACTGAATGAGCAGATCTCTAATGACTTTGGGAAAGGGTTTTTAGCTGGAAGAGGAATGTGACTGAATTAACCTTTCTGAATGAAGAAGGGCTTATGTGGCTAATTTCCCTAGAGCTGTCTGGAAATTATAAGCTCCCAAGCTGTTTACAGACTATGAAATGGGCAAAGAAAACAATCAGAAAATGCAGAGAGGAACATTACATTTCCTCTAGTTTCTTCAAAGTTTTCCGCAGAGAAATGTTTTGGGCTCTGAAATGTGAGACATAAAATGAACAAATAAGCACAGGCACTTACAGCACATATTTTTCCAATGAAAGCATGGTTTCAGCTTTTGCTACACCCTTAATTATAATGAGCTTATTCAGAATGGTTTTAGGCAAATGTGAAAGATGTCAGGTAGCATCAGTTGCAGCAGAATTGTCACCTTCCCTACATTTTTTGTCAGACTATTCACCTTCAGCTGTCATTATTTCTGAAGAGGAAAGGTGGCGAAGATATTGCAAGGAAATGCAACAGTTCTGACACTTCCTACCTCAGGTGTATTACTGGTCTTTTTGTAGCTGTGAATAGAGGTGAGGCAAGGTCAGTAGAAATAGGAAATACCTTTTATGATATCCTTGAATAAAACACAGATGCTTTTAGTCCTCTTTCTTCAGATCTCAGAAGCAGCAGCCTGCAAGCTAAAATCCAGCTTGAAAACAATTCTTCTGAATTTCACTTGGTCTCTCATTTCTCACTACCTCTGAGGCTCTCCTCTATAATTGTACAGAATATCTGGAGATGGGCATGCTACTCAATAGATTTTCAACAGTAAAAACTTTGGGGTGAAAATATATTTATCTTTTGAGACTTGGGGCAAATGGCATGATGTTTCACTGCTTGGATCTTTCTCTTTCTCCTATATTTAGTTTTCTCTGTTTACTACAATTCTGAAAACACATCTTTCTTCACTTTGTATTTCTGGTGAATTGATGTTTCCATCAACGCTGAATCATCCTCACAGCCAAAGCAGAAAGAACAGTACTTCTGGGGTACAAGTCTTCTGACTTGACTTATATGCCTGTTTTGGGGTGAGATGAGTCACACTTGATGGGTCTTATTTTTCTCCATTTATTGTAAAAAGAGTTCAGAGAACTACATAGGTGTCTAGATGGAGAAGAAGGATGATTATCACACTAGTCTACTTAGAAGACTACCCATCCCTTCACATTTTTGTGTACAATATTTGTTCAGTGATCATCCTTGAAGACTCTAGAAATCAGTTTTATATGAATAACTCCATATTGTTTTTCACTGGGATAGAATGAACTTTCTCTGTAGAAACCCATATGGTGCTACATTTTGGATTTGTGACCAAAACAGTATTGGTAACACACCGACGTTTTAAGTGTTGTTGAATAGCACCAAGGGTTTGTCCATTTCTCACTGTGTGTCCTATCAAGTAGGCTTGGGGTGAACAAGAGGCTGGAAGGGAATGCAGTCAGGACAGCATACTGTGTAGCATCATGCTCTGCAATGAAAGCTTGGAGGAGTTGGCCAGGGCTGCCATTGTTTGGGGACTGGCATCAGTTGGCTGGTACTAGTGAGTGATTGTGTTTACTTTCAGTTTTTGTTTTATTTTGTTTCATCCCTCTTTTACTAACTAAAATGTCTTTATCTCAAACCATGTGTCTTCTCACTTTGGCCTTCTGATTCTCTTCCTATCCAACAGTGGAGGGATGAGTGCATGACCATGTGGTACTTAGCTGCCTGCCATGGCTTTACTACAACAAACACACCTTTTTTTTTTTTTTTTTTTTTTTTACTTTTTTTTTTTTACTTTTTTTTTTTTTTTTTTAAACACTTTCAGAATTTGGAAGAATAATAAGATTTTTTGCTTCCTCTGCATATTTTATTTATTATGATAGAATCAAGTTAATACTATTTCATTGTCTACTTAAACAAAGAAACTAAAAAAGGGCCCAGAATGTTTTCAAATTATAGGTACAAGACAGACTCTATTCATATAGACTCTGATGTGTTCATCTCTGTCTGTGGGACTTCTGGTCTTTGCAGCTCCTTTCATAAGTAATCTCAGCAGTGTTGTATGAATCACCCATTCTTTACTGGGAACAAGAATTGTGATGTATCTGAAGGAGTTACTAGGATGACATCTAAATGCATTTCCTTCTTCACTCTTGCTCATAACATAGGTGCTACTCCATGAGTGATGTTTCACTTGTCCCTTGTGTGTTGTAGCATAATACTACAACATTGAGAAGTTAGATGGGCTCCTGCACAGTACCAGTTATTAGGTTTGCAACTCCAAAGGAACTATTATGATTACAAATGCAGTTAAAAATCAGGGCAAGTTTCTGAGCTCTCCAGAACTGGTCAAAATGTCGGGAATAGATCACTGTTGGGTCACTTGTATATCTCTTGCATCCATCACCAAGCCTTTAAGTCCTGAAGTTCTTGTGATAACCCTCAACTTTGTATCACACTATTCTTGAGCATTAGAGGAGTTGTTCTGCTATTCAGGCAGCCTTTGCTGTTTAAACACTTGTTTCAACCTCTCCTGGAGAAAAGGCAGTGAAGCAGATGAAGCATCTAGTGGATTGCATCTGGTCTACATTTTGCTTATTGCCCACCCTCCCTTCTCCTCACCCAATCCCATATTGAAAAAACATCCTGCTAAACTAAACCCATAGCATTATTCTCATCAGCTCTTGTGCTAAATGCAGAAGTCTGTACGTGGATTACAATCTGTAATTAGAACAAAAATAAAGTAAGGCCACTAAACTCAACACCAAATTTGTTAAATTCAGGTGACAAAAATATTCTCCTTTTCGTCATTAATCTGTTTCTTGAGCTAACTTTCTTTCAGTGTTAATTTCCCAAACATACCAATAAAAAAATGTGTCCCAATTTTGCTGGCTTTGACTCCCTGCAGCCAAGTTTCGTAACATTGCTGTCTGCTCAGTTAGAGCCCTGTGGCATTATTTCAGAGAATATCTTTCCTCGATTCAGGTTTTCTTTTATAACTACATACAGCAATGATATGCTTCATTCCAGAATTTAGCTGTCTACAATCTTGATGTTATGCTTTAATTGAACCAAAATTACATTCAGTCAGAGCTTGAAATTTCTGATTTGCTCAGATGGCATTGTTTTCATACATGAAGTTCTTGCTTTGTACTTCTTTTTCTCCTCAACCTTTCCCCCTTGAATTATTTAGCATTTAGAAAGCTGAGCTTTGCCACTTTTATTTCCATCTCTAGTTTTGTTACTATCTAAGTGATTTACAAATCAGGCCTTGCATCTAATGGCATTGTGTATTTCCATTTCTAGTGCTCTTCTTTACTGTCGGCTCTTGTTGGATGGGGCAAACCTCAGACACAAATAACTGAAATTAATGTCAAATTGCATCATGTGCAGCTTGAATTTCAATTATGAGATCTGAGTAAAAATGCATGTTTTCAGCAAACAGCAATAACACTGTGAAGCGCCTGGCCCCAGAGTGCACATTACTAGAGAGCATCCTACTTGAGACAGAGATACAGGATTGCAAAATCTTAAAGCAAATCTGCTTGGCATTTAGTTAAAGACAATATGCTGTGGGAATGAGTAGTTATTCAGGCCTTCACCTTTTGTATTCACCACCCCATGTCGGTGCCGGTTTAAAGCTTTAAACACAACTGTTTCCTTCCTGAATATTGTAAAGGGATAAATCTAACCCCGAAAGCCCTAATGCTTCTAAATCTGTGGAAGTTTATATCTCAGTTTTGTGTCTCTGCCTGTCCCTAATTCTCTTTTCACTGAAAGTAGTGGAAACCTGTTTACGTGAAGACATGATGGAGAAATGTATTTCTCTAGTTATTATCTGGGGTTCATGTAGTGATATAGAGAAGCCAAACTTTGTCTAGGCTTCTGTTATACTCAGTGGAAAGAACTGGGTGCTTTGAGAGCAGATCCATTTAATCTTTATGCAGATGTCTAAATGGGTCAAAGGGATCACATTCTCACAAGTCTCTTCCTCTCTGTTGTCTTGAAAAGGTGTTGAGGCACAAGGTTATATTTAGAGACTACAAAGTGCAGTGCCCCCTTACTGCTGAAATTTATGTGGCTTCAAACATTTCAGGCAGCTGAATGACCTACATATCCCCTCCAAACAGGGAGGTTGCAAGTTTGCAATGCAGCCATACATTTTGCCTTTTAAATTTCTTGAAGGAAAAAACCAACAACAATAACAAAAAAGCCCATCCATTAGGGACTGGGTGACACTTTTGGATATTCTACCACAGGGAAAAGAATCACAGAATCACAGAATTGAAGGTGTTGAAAGGAACCTCGAAAGATCATTGGGTCCAGCTCCCCTGCCAAAGCAGGTTCCTTAGAGCAGGCTGCCCAGGTAGGCATCCAGATGGGCCTTGAATATCTCCAGAGAAGGAGACTCCACCATCTCCCTGGGCAGCCTGTCCCAATGCTCTGTCACCCTCACCATGAAAAAGTTCTTTCTCATGTTGGTGCGGAACTTCCTGTGCTCTATCTTGTGGCCATTACCCAGAAAAATGAAATTTTCTGGGTTACCCAGAAAAAGAAGATTTTCTGGATTACCCAGAAAAAGAAAATATCATCCAGCATGCCCATTGCTCTGTGTGCCCTCCAAAGAAAAAAGAAACAAGATTCTCTTAGCAGAAAGAAATATCTTTGTATTGTCAGCATACACCCACATAAAGCTACCAGAAGGTGTCCAGGTTTTGACTGAAAAAGTCAGCTAAAACAACACTTAACTTCCTTGTGAAACTACTATCTAGTACCTGATGTCCTGCTTAAAATGACAGCAATTTGGAGATCTGGAAAACTGCTTTCTTATAATCTGGTGCATATGTTGCTATCACAATCCTCTCTAAACAGGCACTGAATAGCCACCCAGACAGACTATTCACAGTCAAAGAACTTTAAAAGTGCAACTACTTAAAAATACAGAAAGAATATAAAGAGATTTTTAATGGGGACAATGATGTGGGCGTGCATTAAACTCTCAGTCACTAAGTCTTCCCCTTATCTGCATAAGAGAAAGAACAAAGCCATATTTCTATAAGAATTCCTCTCAAAATGTATTTAAATCTCAGGAAAGAGATAGCGAGTCAGCTCTCACTGCGTCTGTCAGCTCTCAGCTTAGGAAGTTGGCTTTCATTTGGCCAGTCAGACACTCTGATCTGAACTGAGGCCATGAACCCCATTTGTATGCCCCATCAGATGCTTACACAACTTAAGTGTTACTTGGGGCTGTAGAACTGGAAGGGCCAAGCCAAGCACAGTCTCCCTCTCCCTGTAGGCACCACATAACACAGAGCCTGTCTTTTGTGTGCTCTGATGCTTCTCTGCACATTATGGATTCCCAAATGCAAAATGACATCACCCCCCCTCATTCCTTGCAGAGCAATAACATTACTTTGAATGAACTTGGATAAGCTGCAGCTGTTACTGCCAGGGCTGTGTGTCAGGAAAGAATTTTTTCATTTATTGTAGCTGTCTAAGAGTAATGTGCCTAGCTCAAGTTAGTGATCTAGGTTCCCTCCGTAGCTGCTGGACTGACAGATTCAGCACCAGACATTGCTTCATCCTCTTCTGAAACAGAGCTGAGATGTATCTAGTAAATATACAAGAAGCTTAGACAACTGGCTCAGATTAAGTATTCAGCTTTAAGATAGTGAAGTTAGGTGAAAGCAAATGCAGGATCAATGTAAGTCTGCAAAATTGCTGACAACCAAGATTAAACATGTTAAAATCAAAACATACAACTTTAGGTAAAAAGAACAGTATACGGGAAAGTATAGTCCTTTATAAGGGAAGGTAGAGGGAGCAAAGCAATGCGTAAGAGCACTTTTCCATGGCCAAATTAAAAATAATGTTAAGGATAAAACAAGCCATTTATATTTCCACCAAGTTCTCTGATTTAACATGGGGCAAAACCTTCAGAAAGTCAGCAAAAAGGTCACCAGCAGGGTAGACATTTGATTTGAAATATTTAGACTGGCTTTTATTATCAAATGTAAATTAAACTAATTAGATAATCATATTAAATGTAGACAAAGGAATGTCATTAATGCTTCCAGAATGTAATAATCATTATCAAGGAAGTGTATTGTCCAGTTTCTTGCATTTATGGGGGTGGGGGCCGGGGTGGGGGGAAGAGGAATCAATTAAATTTAGCCTTTTAACTGCCTTTTAGAACCTTGTGAAATTGATTTAATTCAACATCAAAGATATAGTAATAAAGTGGGGGGGAGGGGGGAAGGCAGTAAAGCAAAAGCTGGGTAATAGGCAAAGGATGATGTACAGCACCTATAAATGCTGGTCTGGGAAAATCAAGGTACTTTATTTGGGAGGATGGGATAAATTGGTAGTACTCCGTTGTGGTCATGACTTCGGTGCCAATTTATTACAGTAGTTACGTGTATCCATGGGGTAAGTGGTGCAATTCCTGCAGCATAGTCATTCTGTGGAAGGTTTGGCTTTTGATCTTGCTGGTTGCTTATCTCCAACAATGAGCATCTTCAACTTGTTGGAATATGAAGGAAAGCAAACATCTGTCAGAGACAGCATATTATGATATTCATGCAACAATCGTGTACCTTGGGCTGACCATCTGAATATCCGTCCTTTCTCCTGTACAATACGAAGATGTGCATGTTACAGATAGCCAAATTTAGTGGGATTCAGAATCCAGGAGGTTCCTTCTTTCCCAGTGTGACAACTGTCCTACTCTGTTTGCAGCCAGCCAGGCTCCCAGCTCGCCTCTTTCACACGCAGGTTCAGAACAGCAAGTTCACCAAAAGAAAACAGCAATGGGTTTTAAGAAGATAGGATGGTGATCAAATATATGGCTCAGTCAGATGATCATATTGACCAGCAACCTCTTCACTCATTAATATTTTTGCACATTATCTCCTTCCTGATCAACCTGCTTGCCTCCCTTGCTTTTGGTCCTTCTCCTAAATACTTAATCAGTTTTGCATGTTCCTGTAATCTCCTTGAAACTTCTACATAATACTTTTTAAAGAATCTGCAAATTCTTGCCCCTTCTGCATCCCTTAATAATCTTAAACACCTTCAGGCAGTAACCCCTCAAGTTTGCAAGGCATTCTCGGAAAGGTGTCACTTTGGCTGACTCATCTACCAGGAACAGATTCACTGATTAAGGCTATAAGGGTTTGTTCGCCTCCCTGGGTCTTTGTGTTCAGAGAGATTAGCCTTTAATCACATAACCTAGCAAAGAGAACATGACATTTCTTTCAGATTTTTCCTGTACTTTATTCTTTCTTTTCATTTGCCCTTTGTGTTGTCCTCTATTCCCTGCCTTGTCTTCTAAATAATAACCAAATGTCAGCAGTTTCTGCAGCAGGGAAAAAAGTTTTCTGTAGTGGTTAGCCCATACAAGGAACTTTACCCTTGTGCCATGCTTGGGTCATTGCAACATCCAGTTGTGTCTCTTCAGCTCCTGAAGTAATGCCATTAAGCCATATATAGGTCAAGTTACTATGGTCTAATGGGTCAGCTCATATTTCTTATGAGCAATATCAGAAATGTGTCTTCAAAAGAACACAGACTCACTCCAGATACAATATTTGGGACACAGGGTTGTTTTCTTGAGTGTCCCTTTGGACTTGCAGGGAGATGGGACTTTGCAGTGATCTCACCTAGACTGAATATATGCTTATTCTAGTGTAAAGCCATACATGTATACACAAATACTTTCAAGCAGATTTATTAATAGTCCATTCTAATTATTCCACATCTCTGTCCACATTTTACTACAGAAATACTTACTAAAGTATTTTTAGCATAGTATGATTTTTCTTGGGCAAACCTCATCATGATGTTCAACATGGCCATGTGCAAAGTCCTTCACCTGTGTTGGGGCAATCCCAAGCACAAACACAGGCTGGGTGGATCGAGAGCAGCCCTGTGGAGAAGGACTTGGGGGTACTGATGGATAAAAACATGAACATGAGCTAGGCTTTTTCATGTCCTGCAATTATTTTATTATTTTATTTTATTTTATTTTATTTTATTTTATTTTATTTTATTTTATTTTATTTTATTTTATTTTATTTATTTTAATTTATTTTATTTTAATTATTTTATTATTTATTATTTTATTTTCCCCTTTGTCTCCCCGTTAATTCTACATAGGTCTTATATTTTCATCTTCATATTAACCCATAGTGTTTTTTGGTCTTTTCAGTCAAAATAAAATGTCTTGTAGTCCAGTCATTAGGTCAATGGAAACTGTAGGTTTAATAGCATGCAGATCAGTCTATTTTATGTTTTATTTTTTTTTTTTTAATTATTTTGTTGTTGTTGTTGTTGTTGTTGTTTTTGGAGCTCTATGACTCAGAGTTAGAAAGAACGAGATGTTATGCCGAAATAACATGATCTATTCTCAGGATATTTTAAAGCATAGAGTGATTTTTGATTCACACTCTCAACACCAAAGACCACTTGGCTGTGGCTTGGAAACCACAGGAGAAATATTATGCTTGTGGAGGTGTTTTCAACAACAGTAACTCATTTAGATGGGGACGCGTACTAATGAAACTGGCAGGTTGGAGAGAACTTTGTGAAATGCCACAGGCCAGTTTGCATGGATCAGTGAGATTACCTTGGACCTTAAGCTCTGTCTATATGAACTGCTAACACATAAGCAAGACAGCTTGACTGGCCAAGGCCCCAACTGCACTTCCAGCTTTTCCTAAATGGCAGGAAGGGTTAGGAAAATGTCAATCTCTACTTTGTTGCGATTTGGAGCCTGATCTGATCTCCAGACTAGGATAATCCATTCCACTCTTTTAAAGGACATGGAAAATCCATCCTATCTCTGTTAAAAGAAATGGAAACTGTTTTAACAGGAAGATTATTATCTCTGTCTGAAGCCATGTTCTTAGACAAGCTTGATATTGGGGCTGCAGGAAGCAAGCTGAAACAAGGAATATTTTCGCTTTCACACTCCGTTTTTCCTTCCTCCCTGTGTTTATTAATATATGCCAAAAATTAACAACAGGATATTCTTGATGGCTGAATACAGGACATAGTACTAGCAATGCTTTAAAGCATAAAAACTCTGTTTAAACAAAAGACTACCTTTTAACACAAAATCATCCCTGAGGATATATATAGTGCCTTGAATAAAGGTCAAAGGCAAACCATTTAAATCCAACTAGCAAATAATATTGAAGACAGTGCAAGCCTATTCCTTTCTCATTACCTACAGCTTGCACTGCAGGGACATGAACAAAACAGGTCACCTGCTAAGTCCAAAGCTGTCTTATCATGTCTGATTCCTTTTCAAACCCTTTCATTTGTGTAGATTGCTTAATTTAGCCAAGAAGCCCTTAAAAAAATTCCTTGTGATTCTCCAATATGAAAAGTGGCTATGTCCCTTCTTTACATCCCGTTGTTCATACGTAATTTTTTTTTACTGGGACTCACCAACAGGAGTGATCTCATGAACCCTCACACTAAATGTTAATAAATGAAACTAGTTCTACTATATCGCTTATAGCAATTTCACCCCTGCTGTTGGATAATGGCCTCTTATTCTGATAAGGACTTGACATAGAAATACCACTCTACTTTTTTATTATTATTTTTTCTTATTTCACTGAATGATGCATTCTTTACATCATTAGTATCCTCAAGGGCAATTAAAATAAAAATGCTGAATATTTCCATGCATTCCCTTTTATTTTGCTGGAGACAATAAAACATATCTGCAGCCCAAAGGCTAAAGAGAATTCATTACTGTGCATGTTGTTATCCTCTAATGTCACCATAAATTAGTTGGAAGTCTTTCCTCCCAACCCAAAGATCAGAAAGTTCCTCTGAGGTTAAAGTTTTGTTGCAGCAAGAAAATATCCTTAAAGCATCCTCTTTTCAGAGACTCTGTAAGCTTGGAAATACTTATATCTCAGAGGTTCCAATTTTGAATGTACATTTCTTCAAGCAGTGGTAAAAATTAATAATGTTGAAAACCCTTTCTCACCTTTATAAGTTTTCTCTTACTAATCAGCATACGGAAAACTCACCTTCTTCCTTCTTTGCCAATTACTCATCTATTAAAATGTTATATAATACTTTAATAATGATAATAACATAATATATTTTATTATTGCTATCATAATATTAATATTTCTGGTATATTCTAGTGAAAACAATTTTCATGAAGTGAATGTGCAGAGAAGATTATGTCCAAATTTACATAACAGCTGTTAAATGAGCTGTACAGCAGTGTTAAATGTTAGATTTCTAAACCTTTCTTAGTTTCAAGAACACCACAATACTGACAAAAAAAAAAAAAAAAGACAAAAAAATCTACACTTCTTGTTTGGAAGAAGTAAAGCAACATCACATTAAATTTATACAAAGAATGCATGGCTCTAAATTTTAATTAATCCCTCTGGTTACATTGGTTGAAAACTGCAGTCACTGTCATTCATACAGTGCTATTATTTAAAATTTCTGTTACATTGTGACTCATAGATCCACTCAAGAAAAGAAGTTTCATTGTGTTAAATCCCATAATCTAACCCATAATAACAGAAAATACTTTCTCACAGAGGCATATCACCTAAAAAGACAAAGTTTGGAAGAGGACTATTCCCAAATATTGGAAATGGGAACTATGAAAGTCAGAGCTCTCCTGCTACTCTTTGAGGCACACTAAGTTTTTCCACTTGATATCCAGCCTAATCTCCAGAAAATAATGGCTCTCATCTGGTCACTGCCTTGTTTACTAACTCTATGGAGATATCATGGACAGCATATATTTCCTATGATGGTTGGCAGCAAGTCGTGGGAGTTAGTTTGTTTGTTTACTAGTTTGTTTGGGGGTGGGCAGTAATTTTTTTATTTGTTTATTTATTTTTCTTTTGCTGACTAAGATGCTGATAGGGTAAGTAGCATTTA